>NW_026712262.1:3002825-3642825 GCF_030504385.1 Musca domestica | reverse complement strand
GCATCAGAATAAATGCCGAATATTATCGTATAAATGCCGAATATTATAATATGATTTTAGCGATGTAATTTTCCGGAGTTGTTTCAAATTTGGTGTGTGAAGTTCGTAATGAATACTACTGCCTAAGGCAGAAAATTGTCTGTGCAGATCCACGTCTTCGTATAGCCCTAATATTACGGTACCTCTCTATATTCGGAATTTTGATGATTTTAGCGACATTATTCACCGATTTTTTTATGGTGGAGGGTATTCAGCTTTTGTGTTTGGTAATTTCATAGCATATGCCAAGCATGCAGGAAACAGCAATCTTTTGAAATTGAGTGGCATTTCTGTTGCAATTAGAGAACTCAAGGTAGTAACATACTACCCCGTAATAATCGTATCCTCAATTACATTGCAGTGTAGTTTTTTACTGTTAGTCCAATACCATAATCCAATGTGAACCGATCATCATATCCCAATCCGAACCGATTTCAATCTAATTTGACTAAATTTTCTTTTATCCAAATTCCGTCACACCTTCCACATTTCATTGAAACTGGGGATACATACCGTGATTGGTGCTTCAAATATGTGAAACTGGTCGAGAAAATCAAATTTATTATTGTAACCAAATTCCGCCACACATTTTTCATTGGAATCTGGAATGTGGACGAATGTGTGACGAAATTTGGTACAAAAATAATTTTAACAAATTATATTGAATATGCCTCAGAATTGGATATAGCTCCCATATATATTTTCGGCCGATTTTACATATTTGATGCACCCAACACGTACCAAATTTCGTCACACATTCCAAATTTGAGCACTGTATCTACATCCGATCAAAAGATGTTTGCATACAATATCTAAATTTTTTTGTAGTGCCTCCCATTCTGATTCTATATCTCCAGTTCGCTGTAGAATTTCAAAAGTTTATGTAGCCTATGTTACTTACTACAATAGGTCTGAAAATTTTCAGGAAAATCTGTTCAGCGGTTTTTGAGTCTCTCCGTTTGTGGGTGAGGTACCAGAAGGGGTTCGCCGATATATATCATCTTCGCAACAGAGCTTCTGTTAGCAAAAATGTTTGTATGTGTGAAATTTGAAGAGAGTTGGATTTGTATTTCGCTTCATTTGAGAATTTTGCTTTTCAAACTCTTAAACGCTTTGTAGGGGAGGTACCAGAAAAAATTGCCCTTTGTGAGGGAGGTACCAGAAGGAATAGACCGATATACCCCATCTTCACAGCAGATCTTGTGTTGGTAGAAATAATGGAATGTATGAAATGTGAACCGGATGTTTATTTCGGATTTTATAATCGTTTTGGTTATTCAAAATGTTGATCCTTTGTAGGGGAGGTACCAGAAGGAATGATCCGATCTCTACCTTCTTTATAACAAAACTTTTTTATTATAAATATTGAGAGGTGTCAAGGCTAAATGGAATCGGTTTTTGATTTCGCATTTTATGAGTTTCATGGAAATTCAAAATGTTGAATCTTTGTGGGGGAGGAACCGGAAGGAGTGGACCGATATATTCCATCTTCACACCAAACCTTGGGTTAATAAAAATATTGTGGTCTCTGTAATTTGGAGACAATCGAACTCTTACATTACATTTTGTAAGAGTTATAATTATTCAAAACTAGCTGTCCCGGTTCCGCTTTGCCAGCCCATAGTTTTTGTCTATTATGTATATTTGTCAAAGCATGATTATTCAAAGATATGAATGTTATAAATGTTCACGTACTGGTCGATTAGTTTTTAATTTTTAGTCAAATGAGCAGTAATTTGGAATTTACTGTACTTTGTACACCTCATAATTGAGGGCTAATTGATTTAAGAATATGCAAAGTTAATTACTTTTTTAAACCCATTAGCACCTCAGATTGTGCATTAGAGTCCTCATAAGTCCCCCTAACCATGTCGGTCTGTTTGTCCGTCAAAAGGTGGACTTGAGGGGATACTATTACATGGAGAAAATCCTAAAATTTGTAGATATGTTGAAATTTTTGTGTAAGATTTTCATCCCCAAATACTCATTTTTAGCCAAATCCTTTGAAATATGGTAAAATGCGAAACATCGACCTACATTGAAAACTTTCTTCACCCCTTATAATCCAAGATGACAAATAGAGGCCAAATCAAAAATATAGCTATTTTACATCCATTACCGTAAGATGGGAATTAATTTTATTTGCCATTTAAATTGCAAGTTGGAGTCCATATTTTTCATCATAGTATAATTCAATGACGATTCAACAAATATTCGGTCCCGTGCTACTTTCTTATATTTGTAATTTGTTCATGTTTTCACAATTTATTTCATATAGATGTATATCCCAAATCTACGTTCCCAACCAATATTCTCTTGGGGGTTACAAATTCAATAGAATACAAAATTTTCTTTTCTGACCACACATTAGACGTGAAAGTGGACTTGTGGATACTCCAATGTGGGGACTTTACATGAATAAATTTCTATGTGGCAATTATCTGTACGATGGTTCCTTACCCCAGGGTAGCATAAATAAAATGTTTTAGTGGTCAAGACCAATATGGGCCCTACTCCGAAAATTTTATGCGAAGAGTTTCTCTACCCCCTTAGAAACAAAGATGCCAAATAAGGGCCAAAAAAAAGAAGAAAATGGCGAAGACTCCAAAAATGGCTTAAATCATACGATGATTATTTATGATCGATAACATGACCTGCAAAAGCGATTTAAGGTATCTTAAATGTTCAGGCAGAATTTTTGGAAGGATAGAAATCCTTTTCTTACTAAAAGTCCCATTCGCTCTACTATTTTGCACCCTTTATATTTGGTATTTTACTGATTGTACTCCCAAAAATTTTTGCATTTTGAGCTCTCATTGGACGGATTATTGTCACATGAAAGAAGTAGGGACACGCTTTGAAATAAGCCCCATTAGTCTTTTTCGGTCATTTTTGTTTGTTTAAATGTCTGCGCATCTTCCAGCTGAAGCACGATGTAGGCCCTGGAGTTGAAAGGTAGATGTCAGTTACCATCGTATTTCGCACTTATTTCATTTTTTGGGTGAAAAATTTTATATAGTGAAAAATTATTCTTTATTTTGTTCACAAAAAATCCACTGAATTCAATATGATATTACAAATTGAAAAAAATTGACAAAAGAAGAATAACAAATAGAAAAAATCTTTAACTTGTTCGCTGATTTTTTATAGCAACTGTTTAAAGATCCTTACAAAGTTTGTCAATAGAATGTACTTTTAATTTAAAATTCAATTCCATTGGAATTTTTTTTCGATATTTTCCCGTTTTGAGAATTGTTGCAATGAGATCTCTCGTGTTTTTTTTTAACGATTTTGAAAAAGTAATTTTCTTTTAAATTTGGTGTGATCGCATTAAATTATTTCCGTATCATCTATTCCGTTTCGCCACCACATAATTCGGTACTACACTTCCATGTAACCCGTCATCAATTTCAGTTCTCAAGAAATCAAGTCAATTAAATAAATAGGTATTAATATTCGAATTCAAAAATAAAATATAAAAAACATTACAAATGTACATTAGAAAAAAGTAAGTCAAAATGGAAAAAATCATGCAAAATAAAACATTAGTATTGTACATTTTAAAAGTCAAAATGAAAATGTTAACATATCACATTTTTACGCGATTTTTTTTGGATATTATCCTTTTCGGATAATAGACAATTCCGAATTTGTATGAATCATTAAAATCAGTTCAGCGGTTCTTAAGTTATAAGCGTAGTAACTAACACAACTTTCATTTATATATATAGATGTTTACCATTTGTGGGGGAGGTACTTGATGAAGTCGACCGATATTGTTCATTTTCGAACCTGACTATTATGTTTTGCAAAGTTGGAGCAAAATCGGACTATTCTTTCCCTGTTTGTGCAGTAAAACATTTTTTTTTTTTTGAAAATTATGACCTTTCCTGGACCAGGCACGTTTTGGCCGTATCAAATGTTATATACCCTTTCTATCCATATGGCTGAGGGTATAAAAATCAACTAACGAACTAGTTAAACGATTTGTATACTTGGAACTAGGTACGGGTTAGTCTTTGGTCACTGGTATATGACTTCAAATCTGGAGCTAGTATGGGACCATCTACAGGTAATGCAAAGGGAGTCAATTGGTTACTTCGTATGACATCCCCATGTTAAAGTTTACAGTTGTTTGCACTGTGAGGCGTCTTAAATGAAACTAGTTACTGTAGCCCTGAGAATCGACGAGTTTCCAGTAAAGAACGTCTTAAAGTCGGGTGGGCCGACTTTATGATACCCTACACCATTTTGCATATTTAGTAGAGCTTCACAAAACAAAAAAGAATTTGTGAGAATTAAATCATACCAACTATGATTATAGCAATAATTAAAAACCCAAAGGAATTAATATATGGGAGGAATGGCATTGTCTCCTTTTCAATTCGGGCTTGTATTATCTATTTGGCGCACAATTAAATTGAAATTGGATAGATATATATGAGAGCTATATCTAAATCTGAACCGATCTCGATAAAATTTCGCAAAGGTATTTCTGAGCTGTATTTGAAACATTTCCCCGAATATCGTTACTACGGAGCCCATATTACGGGTATGCAGGGCCAAGTCAACAAATCGGATGAACAATATGTATGGGAGCTATAGCTATTTCTGAACCGATTTCCACCAAAATTTGACATACTGGTTTCTAGACTCAAGACTAATATTACACGTTCGGTGCACAATAAAAGGCAAATCGGACGAATATATGTATGGGAGCTATATCTAAATCTGAACCGATCTTGATAAAATTTAGTAAGGGTATTTCTGAAGTATATTTGATATATTTCCCCAAATATCGTTGTTACAGAGTGCATAGTACGGCTGCGGAGGCCTAAGATAACAAATCGGTTGAACAAAAAATATGGGAGCTATATCCATATCTCAGCCGATTTCGATTAAATTTGGCATACTTATTTTCAGGTTCAATCTGGTTGTTCGTGCACAATATAAATATAAAGCAAATTGGACGAAAATATATATGGGAGCTATACCTAAATTTTGACCGATTATTTCCATTTTCAATAGGGTTCATCCTTGGGTCAAATAAATTATGTGTGCAAAATTTCATCTGAATACAGACGAACAGATGGACGGACTTGGATAAATCGACTCAGAATGTAATTCTATGCAGATCATCAAAAGGAACTATGGGTCTATCTCGTTTCCTTTTGTCTGTTACAAACATATGCACAGAGACATAATACCCCGACCACCTTGTGGTGTCTGCTGTATCGAACATTTCCCACTTGTTCATATGGGTTCAATTTTTCAATATTATTATTGCTTTTAGCACAATTCAACAACAATTTCAATACGCTTGCTTAAAACAGCTTGTGGCGAATATTTTCACTTCAATGTGGAAAGGCTTTATCCAACAACACACGCGTAACATACATCATACACATACATGTACGCCGAATGCTGGTGGAAAGTTATTCGTATGTTTTCCGCATACATAATTAGAATGAAATCTGTAATTGAGCTTGTTGCAGGTTCGATCAGCTTCTCTGCGAAGCCTAACCCTTTCACAAACTGGCAGCAGCAGCAGCGATGTGCGAACCGAAAATAAAATGTAATCGTAATGCCGCTCAACTTTTATCTGCACAAAGAACATAAGCTCTTCACAACAACAATGAAACTGGCTGGCAGAAAAACATATTCGCATTGTTCGCAAAACATGTAGAACAACAAAAAAGGAAACAAACCGAAACGAAAACATGAAAACAAAGATTGAAGTAAAACCGAAAATTAGTATTTAAATGAAAGGAATGAATGTTTGATCCGGTCTAATTGAATTTCGGCGAACAAATGAGATTTAGCGGTAGGGTAATACATTTACAGGGGTTCGTTTGAACTTTTGAATTGTTGAGAGTGTACATGATAGGATTATGGCCGGATTGATGATGATTGGTGTTGACGCAGTGCCACTTGCATGCACGCAACATATTGGATGCAAATGTTACAGAGTTTTGTGTCATCATGGGCCTTATATTTAAAAAGATTGTAAGTGCAATGAAATATATTTTTGTAAAAATATTTATTAGGTTGAAACCTCTTCTTTTCATATGGCTTAACACTATATGCGCAAAAGAGTGTATCTAAGACTCCTCCAAAACGGTTGCCTGGCCACTCTTTTTTATTTACCACAAACGTTAATGACACGTATTTCAAGAATTTTACCAAAATACTGTGCAAAAAGGTCGCATTGGTCCTGAATATATTTTACAACTGGGACAGGCCAACTTGGATAACGTATCTCCAGGAGAGTTAAATACGTAGGAGTAAACATGTATACACTGAGAAGGCAGCCGCTGGTCGAAACATATGTTGTTGTTTCGGGTCAATCCTCTATTGCGGTGGGATTTTGGCTAACTATCGGGCATTTTGCAACATTGGACCTGATATGAGAAGGCTGTGGGTAACGGTAAAATTGCTCTCGAACCCTGAAAAAAATAGGTATGCCAGTATTGCAGTCAGAAGGCACCACCACAGTATACGTTGGTTAATGTTGCAAATATCGAAACGCTAAGATATCCAAAGCGTTAGGCCCAGACCGAATAACAATCGAAAATTTTAAACAAAATTTATCAACCTGCTGCTAGCAACCCTCATCGTTACCGAAGCTAGGAAAATGGGCCGGGTGATCCCGCTATTGGAGCCAGTCAAGTATATCAGCTGTTCCCAGTAGCAATGGCTCTTGAGGCTTAAATTCTCTCCAGCATCAGACGAAGCTATCCAGTTGCTAATCATCAACATGAATTCCACCCACAACAGCATTGTAAGCCATATCCACACATATCAGTCGAGGATTAAACATTGTTTGTAGCCCTTGACCTATAAAAGGCCACCCCACCCCATACTATTTGAGGATGAAGAGAGAAATATCCTCCGGACAAGTTTGAAACATTGGATAATCAATTATATGTGTCGACGCCTGTCGTATGTGGAATTTCGGAACATAAAGTCCAAACCTCATAGAAAGTAATGTTATGGAAGACCAGAAGGTCTTCGTATAGAAGACCAGAAGGTCTTTGTATAGAAGAACTGAAGGTCTTCTCATAGAAGAACTGAAGGTCTTCGTATAGAAGACCAAAAGGTCTTCGTATAGAAGACCAGACGGTCTTCGTATAGAAGACCAGACGGTCTTCGTATAGAAGACCAGACGGTCTTCGTATAGAAGACCAGACGGTCTTCGTATAGAAGACCAGACGGTCTTCGTATAGAAGACCAGACGGTCTTCGTATAGAAGACCAGACGGTCTTCGTATAGAAGACCAGACGGTCTTCGTATAGAAGACCAGACGGTCTTCGTATAGAAGACCAGACGGTCTTCGTATAGAAGACCAGACGGTCTTCGTATAGAAGACCAGACGGTCTTCGTATAGAAGACCAGACGGTCTTCGTATAGAAGACCAGACGGTCTTCGTATAGAAGACCAGACGGTCTTCGTATAGAAGACCAGACGGTCTTTGTATAGAAGACCAGTCGGTCTTTGTATACTATGAGATGATATTTTCGGAAATATTTAACCTCTACCTTTTAGGAATTCCTCGCCCTCCCGACATAGAAATGTAATGTATGTCGGTGATTGTACGACCATCGGTTGTTATGGCGGCCCACACCATCACCATGGCCGGCGATTGAGTTGTGGTGACCAACCGAAGGTGCACATTTTCAGCTGACCTCTTTGGCAAGGGATTTTGTTTGTTTACAAACTGCTGCATAACGAAAGTTTTTTCATAAGAGAAAACTAAATTCGGCAGTTCAACACTTTCGGCCAAGCGAAGCAACTCTTAAGCTCTTTTGAGTCTATTTCCTTTCTGTTGCGGTGTTAGTTCTTCCATTTTTATTTACCGAATGGAATATTGCGATATGTTTGGCTCACGAGCCATTTTTCGACCACTGCGACGCGGGTTTCGATCAAGTCGATTCTTTACTTTTCGAACCATTTCTGCTGATGTTGCTGTTTTCTTCCGTCCACTTTCTTGACGTCGGGTTACGCTACCAGTATCACGATAAGGAGCGATTGTATGGGACACAAAAGATTTATTCACATTTAAACGCTGGGGTGCTCTTATGATAGCCACTTGTGGTTTTCCAGCCAAATAAAAAGAAATCACAATATCACGCTTAAATTCCATCACGAATAATTTTTATTCCGGGAGAATTCTCACCAAAATGCTTTTGTATGCTTGTAAACAATATAATGAGCTGTCACTGGAATGATTTTAACAGCTGTCGGACTAGTGGCTTAGAAATGACAGCAGTCTGAATTTGGTTGCAGTTTTTTCATCTCACCCTGTATATTGCACCTATTTTGTTACATGTCCCATATACTGGGCATCAGTGAAATATTTAGTAGATATATTTTTTACATAAATGTTATGGCCTACTTTAACCAAATATTGGCCGATGACAATCAAAATTGGTAGGTTTCTGCCAAGCTCTAAACTCTAGCCCCATGCAAAATTGGTCTTCAATTGTGGCCTGTAGCTAACTTTAATATCTGGAAATTGTCTGTTTTTGGCCCATTTCAACCTCTAAATATTTTGCGATCATCTCCACAAACAATAGGCTTCTATTCTGAGGACATACGGACATACATAGCTAGATCAAATCCGATCGGATCCATATATAGTTTCTTATGACGGGGACCTATATTTCGAGGTGTTACATAGTTTTTGGTCCAATCAAACTTATATTAAAGAAGTGTTGTCCTCTTACATTGGAGTTGACAATGCCTCTAATTGGTCTTACTTCAAACTTGAACAGAACCACTCCTCTTAAAAAAGTGAATACTTCTCACACTCTAAACGACCCGCATACATTTAGAAATTAATTGTAAATTAAAAGAGCCCGAAACAATTAATATAATCGCTTTTATAAAAAAAATACATAATGCCATTTGATTTATCAAGCATTTATGTACTAACAACAGAATTGTGTATTTTATAACTTTTTTCTTTCTATAATTTAAAGAAGGATTTGCGGTTATAATACATGATAATTGTTTTCTTTTAGAGAAATTTACATTCTGCTAACAAATGTATGTACATGTCTCGTATGTCGTACATACATGTCTGTTTGTAGCTGTGTAAAGATCAAACCGCAATCATCCATCACCAGAGACGTTGTGTTGCACACGAAGGATTACTTTTTATAGGAACCACAATGACATCTACAATGGGGATTTGTCCGTTGCTAAGATAAGCCAAAGATTAGAGATTGACAGACAGGAGGACAATTACAACAATGGGAGCGGATGAAAAAGTTAAATGTATGTTTAACTTTAAACATTGCAGGGCAAAGAACAGTATGGTGGAGGGTATAAAAAATTGAGTCCAAAGGTCAAATAAACCACACAAACATTAAAATAGAGTTTTAAAATGGCCATAACTCCTTAAATATTGAGTTTTCGGCGTTTTTAAACCCTCCACCTTGTGGGGTGTACATTAACTTTGTCATTCCGTTTGTAACATATTTAAATATTCGTCGTAGACCCCATGAAGTATATATATTCACAATCAGCATAAAATTCTAAGTCGATTTAACGATGTCCGACGGTCTGTCCGTTGAAATCACGATTCAGCCCACATTATTTGAGGTAGAGCACCAAAATTTAGCAGAGCGATTTGTATTGGTTGGTATTGTATTGGATGGTTGGTATTGAAAAATGAGATATATCGGTCCACGTTTTGGTATAGTCCCGGTATATATTATATATAACGGTATCTTCCGATATTCGGTATTTTGATAATTTTTGGCATATTTTCCCATGAATATGTCTAAAAATTGGTATATGTGGGTCATAATGGGCTCTAATGTCCCGCCGAACTTAATGTTTTTTTACTTGTTAGCTATTATTTGTGATCAGTTATTTAGGTATGAATTACTGAATATTATAAAATGGCAATAACTCCTTAAATATTGAGTTTTCGACATTTTAGATGTTATTTGCGATCAGTTATTTAGACATTAATTATTGATTATTTTAAAATGGCCATAACTCCTTAAATATTGACTTTTCAGCGTTTTTAGCTATTATTTGTGATCACTTTTTTAAGTGTGAATTTATCAATATTTTAAAATGGCCATAACTCCTTAAATATTGGGTTAAGAGCATTTTTAGCTATTATTTGTGATCGCTTTTTTAAGTGTGAATTAATCAATTTTTTAAAATGGCCATAACTTCTTAAATATTGGGTTTAGAGCGTTTTTAGCTATTATTTGTGATCACCTTTTTAAGTGTGAATTAATCAGTATTTTAAAATGGCCATAACTCCTTAAATATTGGGTTTTTAGCTATTATTTGTGATCACTTTTTTAAGTGTGAAATTATCAATATTTTAAAATGGCCATAACTCCTTAAATATTGGGTTTTTAGCTATTATTTGTGATCACTTTTTTAATCAATTTTTTAAAATGGCCATAACTTCTTAAATATTGTATTTAGAGCGTTTTTAGCTATTATTTGTGATAATTTTTTAAGTGTGAATTAATCAATATTTTTTGAAATGGCTATAACTCCTTAAATATTGGATTTAGAGCGTTTTAAGCTATTATTTGTGATAATTTTTTTAAGTGTGAATTAATCAATATTTTAAAATAGCCAGAACTGCTTAAATATTGGGTTCAGAGCGTTTTTAGCTATTATTTGTGATCACTTTTTTAAGTGTGAATTAATCAATATTTTAAAATGGCCATAACTCCTTAAATGTTGGGTCTAGAGCGTTTTTAGCTATTATTTGTGATCACTTTTTTATGTGTGAATTAATCAATATTTTAAAATGGCCATAACTCCTTAAATATTGGGTCTAGAGCGTTTTTAGCTATTATTTGTGATCAGTTATTTAGGCATGAATTATTGAATATCCTTAAATGGCCATAGCTCCTTAAATATCGAGTTTTCGGCGTTTTTAGCTATTATTTGTGATCAATTATTTAGGCATGAATAATATAATACTTTAAAATGGCCATAACTCCTTTAATATTGAGTTCTCGGCGTTTAAACTATTATTTGTGATCAGTTATTCAGGCATGAATTATTGAATACTTTAAAATGACCATAACTCCTTAAATATTGAGTTTTCGGCGTTATTAGCTATTATTCATATTTAATATTTGTATGGTTTTCAATGCATTTTTCGGTACTATCCGCTGTTTGACATTTCCAGTTCTTTTTGGTACCACCTGCAAATAATTACCTTCATTTATTCTGTAATTCATGCCTAAATAAAAACGAAGAAAACTCAATTTTTAAGGAGTTATGGCCATTTTAAAATATTCATCAATCTTTATCACATACAGTATAACACCGGCTTTAATTCTTTAGACATTTGTTGACATTTATTTTTAAATGGTTCTTCGTTTTTAAACCGCTTAATTCTTATAGCATTTTCTCTTTCAATCTTGCATATTCTGGTTATATACCCCAATATGATGACCTATTTGTTATGCATATATTGCAGTTTACTGTAACGAAGATATGTAGATATGTTTGTGTGCATTTGTGTCAGCACCTAAAATTTGAGACACAATCAAATATTTAGACAATGAAATATGACATTTAATTGACACACATGGATGCCAAAGGAGAATACGTTTTTAATTGTTCTGAAACCAGATGCTCGAACTACTTTGAATTCACTCTGCGCCTTTGTTGTGTTGAAAATCTATGTCAATACAAATTCTTCAGACGAGTATCAAGAAAAGTGTGTGTGTGTGGGTGTGTCCGTGACTATGTGGTCAGTTCAAACAATGAAAGTGATGTGTTGACAATGAAAAACAATTTGGCTAAAAGGAAGTTTTTAGAAATATTAAAGAAGCTATTGTTTGAGGCACTGTGTGGTAAAGTTCTAAAATTGCTTTAAAATGGAAATTGAAAGTTTTAGAAAATATTTGAGTGAGTAGGAAATACACTTGTCCAGAGATTTTACATAGTACATAGTATTTGACGCACTGGGCTTCAATGGCAGGCATTTCTTAACAGAGTTGAGTTTTGTAGGTTGTAGTTCGGAAGTGCTACAATAGAGTATTTTTAGTAATTAGGAAAAATTCAAATTCAACATTTTTTGAATTTTGTTTGAATTGGTGGCCTTTGGCACGAATTATGGTCTTCAAACGGCCAATGAAACCGTTACACGCTGCCTAAATGTTGCTCTGCGGTATTTTGCTGGACAACGAATGTTTTCTCATCGAAGAAAACCAAATTCCGCAGTTCACCACTTTCGGCCAAGCGAAGCAACTCTTTATCACTTTTGAGTCTATTTTCTTTCTGCCAAGTCGTTTCGATCAAGTCGTTCTTTACTTTTCGAACCATTTCTGCTGATGTTGCTGTTTTTCTCTGTCCACTTTCTTAACGAGCGATGGTACGAGACACAAAAAACAATATTAACATTTAAATGCTGGAGTGCTCAAACGATAGTCACTTGTGGTTTTCCAGCCAAATATAAAGATATCACACTATCACGCTTGAATTCCATCACGAATAACTTTTTTTCTGGAAAATTCTCACCAATGCTTACTAGCGTAGAAAAATATAATGAGCTGTCACTGGAATAATTTTAACAGCGGTCGGACGAGTGGCTTAGTTGGTTGCAACTTTTTTCATCTCACCCTGTATGTACATACGTTCTTAATCAGCGACTATTCTTCTGCAAGTGGAAATCAATCATACTTTTGAAGAGAAAAGAACATACGTATCAGTCCACATATCGTGATAGTGCCCATATGAAGGTACAGCTAGATTTCAAATTATATTAAAGCTGTAAAATTTTCAGTGGAACCATGAAACTTATTATCTTTCAAATCAGTTATAAGATAAATGTTGCCGTGTTGGAAGTAATGCCGCCAAATAGTACCTCTTCCAAATAAAAGGCTATTTTATGATATTTAGAATCAACCTAGTAATGTCCACCAAGCTAGAAAAGGTAGAGATGGGCAATATCGGAACACACTTTAAACTTTTGCCAAAAAAGGGAAAAAAACGTTAAATAGTATCTATCAGTTTTGCCGACAGATATATACTTTTAACCTACGTCAGTTTTGACCTACATTATGATTATGATTATTCAAAGTGTTGATCCTTTATGGAGTAAATACCGAAGAAATGGACTAATATTTAACATTTTCATCTGAGCTTACTTTTATATGTATACGTATATGTATATATATATATATATATATATATATATATATATATATATATATATATATATATATATATATATATATATATATATATATATATATATATATATATATATATTTGGACGATATCGACATTCACTTTATAAGAACCCTATGCGCTTTGTAGCCCTACACCAATATTTTGTGGTTCTTAAAATATCGTGAACATACCACATACAGCTGATAATTAGAAAAGCAGGAACATGTCAAATTTAGTCCACATACCCTAAGAGTTTGTCTTTGGAGTTATCCGGAGTTATTAGGGAGTAATTATTTAGACTAAATTCTGTCACAAATTCCAAACTTAATTGAAACTGAAGATACATAGGTTGTTTGGTGCATCAAATACACGAAATCGGACGAAAATATATATGGGTGTTATATCCAAATCCTAACCTATTTCAATATAACTTGGCAAATTTATTTTCTGGTAAAATCCCGTCACTCATTGCGAATTTAATTGAAATCGGACGTACACATCATGTTTTGTGCATCAAATATATGAAATCGACAGAAACATATATATGAGGACTATATCCATATCTGAACTGATTTCAATATAATTTGGCAAATTTATTTTTTTACCAAACTTCGTCACTCATTAAAAATTTCAGTTTAATCGGACAAACATACAGTGTTTGTCGCATCTAATACATGAAATCGGAGCATGGGAGCTATATCCAAATCTGAACAGATTTCAATATAATTTAGCAATTTTATTTTTGTTTCAAATTCCGTTACACATTCCAAATTTGGATCTGTATCGATTCATAGATATGTGCTTATAAAATCTAATTTTTTGGGAGGTACCTCCGTTTCTGATTCTATATCTTCAGTTCTAAGTGAAATTTCAAAAATTTATGTAGCCTATGTTACTTTCATGCGATGCTGCAGTGTATTAGTAAATTTGCAGAAAAATCTGTTCAGCGGTTTTCGAGTCCACAAATTACAAATAAACATACAAACATTTTTCTCTTTTATAGATATAGATAGTCAAATTTCAATCGAGTTCGGAGGTGGACAATATCGGTCAACTCCTCCTGTTACTTCCCCGCCAAAGGTTAAGATTTTCACAGAATATAATTTTCCGTATAGCACAAGAAAGGATAATCCAATTTTGTGCGAATATTAACTACATCGACCCACCATGTACCTCCCATACAAAGGGTCAAAATTTTGAATAATTATGGCTCGATTGTCTTCAAATTTCTCACATCCCATTATTACGTCCCCTTTAAAATCTGGTGTTTGGATGAGATATATAGGTTCACTACTTCTGGTACCTCCCCCACAAAGGGCCAGAATTTTGAATAACAAAACGCTCATAAAATGCAAAAAAAAAACTTCACACATTAAAATTTCACACATCTCATAAAAATTAGTCAAAATATGACATTCTATTCCAACTAATTAACAATTATTCGCATAAAACTGGAAAGTTTGCTGGATCAGAAATTTGAAGAAGCTACCTTACCGGCACATGGTCTTACCAAATATTTGCTGCTCCGGTTTCTAGTTACATTCCATTCATATTCTCCTTTGTCATCATTAAATCGCGAATGCAATACTATTATACCCTCCACCATAGTATGAAGGGTATATACAGTTTGTCATTCCGTTTGTAACACCTCGAAATATACATTTTAGACCCCACAAAGTATATATATTCTTGATCAGCATAAAATTCTATGTCGATTTAGCGATGTCAGTCCGTCTGGCCGTCTGTGGAAATCACTCTGGCTTCCTAACGAAATGAAGTAGGTTGATAAAATTTTACTCATATGTATATTATGTCTGCAGGATTTTTGGTATTGAAAATGGACCATGTAGGTCCACATTTTGGTACAGCCCCCATATAACGGTACCTCCCCATATTCTGTATTTTGATGATTTTAGCGACATTATTCACCGGACTTATTCAAATTTGGTATTCGAAGTTCGTAATGGATACTAGAGCCTATGACAGAAAATTGTCTTTGCAGGTCCACGTCTTCGTATAGCTCCCATATAACAATACCTCCCGATATTTGGTATTTATTCACCGGAATTGTTTCAAATTTGGTATTTGAACTTCGTAATGGATGCTACAGCCTATGACGGAAAAGTGTCTGTGCAGGTCCACATTTTGGTATAGCCCCCATATAACGGTATCTGCCGATATTTGGTAATTTGATGATTTTAGCGACATTATTACCGGAATTGTTTCAAATTTGGTATTTGAAGTTTGTAATGGATACTACAGCCTATAACAGAAAATTGTCTGTGCAGGTCCACGTTTTCGTATAGCCCCATATAATAGTAGCTCCCTATAGGCGGTATTTTGATGATGCAGATCCACGTCCTGGTATAGACCCCAGTATAACGGCTAAATTCGGTATTTGAAAAAGAAAAAAAAATAAAATTGCTAAATTTGTTCCAAGTGGTGGAGGGTATTCAAAATTCGGCCCGGCCGAACTTATAGCTTTTTTTACTTATTTGCGATTCAAATATTTATGTTTTCCCGTGACCATGCAATTTATATCCTTACCGAAAAAGCACACACAACCAAATGTAACCGCCTTTGGCAACCACTGTTTCAAATTCAAGCTCTGCTTGGCAAAAAAACATTGGTATTTGTTTTGTGAAATATTATTTGTATTTCAATTGTCTGAGTTGTCCTTTTCCTTTTTTCGAAAGGATGCTTGCTGCAGCGCACAATAAAAATGTTGTTTTATTTATTGTTTGTCTGTCATTTGCCAATTTTTTTCTGTTGTCCTTCTGTTTTCACTTTTGCATCTGCATTTTGCTGATGGTCATCACATTGTGGGCAATTCAAAAATAAGTTTCCGGCTCTTTTGTTTTATGTGTTTTGATTTCATGCTCGAGTAGATTGAACAAAAAAAGAAATGATTATTGATATTTCAGAGGCATTAGACTGAAAAGAAATTCAGCATAAAATGTTTTATTTTAAAAGTTGTATGAGTTGATAAAATATTGAAAACTATTTGATTTGAATATAGTCTCACATATCTATTGGGAAAATTTTCGCTGTATTATTACCTGGAAAGAGCATTGGACTATGATTTGCCTACCTATTGTTGAATTTTGACACTTTATGGGGGAGGTGCTTGATGGAGTGGACCGATATTGTCCATTTTCGCACTTGACCTTGCACTGATGCAAATATTAGAATTTTCAAAGTTTAGACCAAATCCGATTATCATTGCTCTTTCTGTGCAGTAAAATATCGCTGATGGAATGTATTATGGATGCACCAAAAGGGTTTTTGGAAATTCGCACAATAAGTGTACGAAAAGTACTAAAAAGTACTACAGTTTTTAACATTTCGTATCATGTGAACGGTTAGAGCTAAAAACTTGAAATTTTGAAATGGAATACAAGGTTGAGGATTTTGAGGGTAGATGTAAGAAGGGAGTTTTCGAACTGTGTATACTCATGTAGGAAGAAGGGATAGAGCTGTAATCCTGAAATTTGAAACTGATGTTACTGGCGGAGAGTCAAATTGGGATAGATGCAGGGTGAGATGAAAACACTGCAACCAACTTCAGACTGCTGTCATTTCCCAGCCACTCGTCCGATAACTGTTAAAATTTTTCCAGTGACAGCTAATTATATTGTTTACAAGCGTACAAAAGCATTTTGGTGAGAATTTTCCAGAAAGAAAGTTATTCGTGATGGAATTCAAGGGTGAGAGTATGATTTCTTTAAATTTGGCTGGAAAACCACAAGTGGCTATCGTTAGAGCACTGCAGCATTAAATGTGAATAAATATTTTGTATTTCGTACCTTCGCTCGTTACCGTGATACTGGTGGCGTAGCCCTACGTCAAGGAAGTTGACGGAAGAAAACATCACATACCAGCAGAAATGGTTCGAAAGGTAAAGAAACGTTTTGATCTAAACCCGCGTCGCAGTGGCCGAAACATGGCCCGTGAGCTGAACATATCGCAATATTTCATTCCGCATATATTTAAAAATGAGCTCGTGTTAAAGCCATTGCAAGAACTTACACTGCAACAGAACGAAAATAGATTCAAAAGAGCTAAAGAGTTGCTTCGTTTGGCCAAAAGTGGTGAACTGCCGAATTTGGTTTTCTCCGATGAGAAAACATTCGTTGTCCAACAGTTTGTAAACAAACAATATGATCGTGTTTATTAGCCAAAGAGGTCAGCTAAAAATGTGTACCCCTGGTTGGCCACCAGAACTCAAGCGCAGGCCATGGTGATGGTGTGGGCCGCCATAACAGCCGATGGTCGCTCTCCGCTCGTATTAATCGACCGTGGTCGAATATGAATTAAAGCCTTGGGAACGCAAACATTTTGGCCACAGACCTTGGACATTCCAACAGGACTCAGCATAATCGCACTCAGCACACGCCACCCAAGAATGGTTACAAAATGAGGTTCCTCGCTTCATTTCCAGTGAACAATGGCCACGAATATCTCCGGATACCAATCCGTTGGACTATTGTGTCTGGAGTATTTTGGAAAGCAAGGTTGGCCTTAAAAAATACCAAAGTGTCGATCACCTGAAGAAAGCACTGCGCCTGGAATGGGCCAAAATACCGCAGAGCAACATTCGGACAGGGTGTGACAGTTTCATTGGCCGTTTGAAGACCATAATTCATGCCAAAGGTGACGAATCTGATCCGATTTTCTACAAATTTGATGTACTTACTTCTAGACTAAATTCGGTCGGATATGCCAAAATTCAGATAATTTGGACTGATATTGGCTATTTGGTGCACAATTAACCCGAAATTGTTTGAGAATATATATGGGAGTTATATCCAAATATGAACCGATCTTGACAAAATTTGATTCACTACTTTCAGAGCTGAATCAGATATCTGGTACCAAAGATTATTTTAGAATGCATATTACGCTTGTGATGGACTTTAAATCCAAAATCGGATAAAACATATATGTAGGAGCTATAGCTATATCTGAACCGATTTACACCAAATTTGAAATACTGGTTTAAAGGATGAATTCAGTCGTGATTGTTAAAATTCAGTTCATTTGGGCTAATATTATCCATTTAGTGCACAATAAACCTTATATCGGATAAAGACATATATGGGATACATATATCCTAATCTGAACCGATCTATATAAAATTTGACAGAGGTACAGGGTTGCCCACATTCGACGGACCCATCTGGCAACGCCATAACTTTTGACAGAGATGTCACATCGCTTAATGACATACCGCGTTTGAAGCGTCAGTCCAAGCAGATTTTTACCATGTACCAATACACGCCACGCGAGCGCTCTGAAATAGTTGAAATTTACATTCAACAGAAGAAGTCAATTGTGAAAACTCAACGTGCTTTTAAAACATTAAAAAATGTGAGAAGTGCCCCTTCTAAGAACTCCATTAAGCGTTTATACGAAAAATTTTCGACTGGTAAGGCTCTTTCTAATCCGAAGAGGCCATATAAAAGTCGACCAAGGCGATCGGCCGAGAATATCGCTGCCGTACGAGCCAGTGTTGAGAGGTCCCCAAGAACATCCCAAAAACTCCGTTCTCAGCAGTTGGGCATGGCTCGGTCCACTTTACAACGGATTGTTCGCATTGATTTGCATTTGTTGCCTGCGGACAAGCCTCGTCGATTGGAATGGGCCCAAAGAGTCATCGAAATGGGCGAAAAAACATGGGTCCGTCGAATATGGGCAACCCTGTATTTTCGAGCAGTATCTGAAGTCTTGTACCAAATATAATTTTTCTGGAGTGCATAATACGCATGTGAGGGACTTAAAACCCTAAATGGGATGAAACATATATATTGGAGCTATAGATATATACGATTTTCTCTAAATTTAACTCACTTGCTTCTAGACTGGATTCGGTGGAATGTACCAAAATATAGATCATTTGGACTTATATTAGCCATTTGGTACGCAGTTAACCCGAAATCGGTTAAAGATATATGGGAGCTATATCCAAATCTGATCCGATTGTCACCAATTTCGATAGGTTGCGTTCTTGGACCAAACAAATATTGTTTGCAAAGTTTCATTTCGATCGAATAATAAATGCGACCTGCATTTTGTTCACAATAATAAATAAACGGACCGACGGACAGACAGACGGACGGACGGACATGCATAAATCGACTCAGAAAGTGATTCTATGAAGATCCTCAAAAATAACTATGGGTCTATCTCGCTTCCTTCTCCATGTTTCACTATGTGGTGTAGGGTATAAACATCACTTATAAATTCAGTTAAGATTAATTCCTTTTTCCGCATGCTAAGTAGCGAAAATTTGCTAGTTAACTATAATTTTGTGGCATTCCTAAACGAAGTGATTGTCAATTGTACAGAAATTGACGCAATTAACTGTGATATTCTGAAGGTTACATTAAAGTTTTAAAATACCCTCTTAAAAAAGCACAAAAGTGTGCTTCAGTTATGAATTAGTCATAATTCGAACGCTGTATGTTTTTAGAGATCCCGTGTATTTGTATGGTATTGCAAATCTCCTCAGGCACAATATATTAATGCATTGGTATTTAGCCGCAAAAAAAAAAAAAAAAACAGCAACAACAACAAGAATATCCTTCAAGACAATAAATGGCACACAATCCAATGGAGAAAATTCATATTCGCCATTAAAGTGGAATATACCCGGCAATGTACAGATTTATTTTCACTCAATGCAAAATAGGCGTACTCTCTGCTCCAACAACTTCAATGCATGGCAATCGCAGCATCGTTCGGGATGCTGGCTGGTAACATGCACAGATGCATCATTGTTATATGCCTGCCAATGAAGTGGTATGAAGCTGGGCGGATTGTTGCAAGTTCCCCTAGAAACCAACAGCTGAAATAGAAACAACATTAAGAAATATACGAACAAAAAAATTGAACAGATTCACTGGAGGAGGGCAGTTCAGAATCCATTGATGGAGATTCATTCGCTTGTTTATACATATTTGCATTGGGCCATGTTTACGAATATCTGTGAGGTATCTTTAAATGTGTGCAGATTCCCAGGGGGGATTTACCAGGCGGATGTGCATATGTTAAAAACCATACAACAGATAACTGTGTTCTGGAAACGTAAAATTTTTATTGTTTCTATCGAAATTCTGCAACTGAAAATGCAATGCAATGCGGCTGAAAATTTCAATTTTGATAAGAAAAAAATCAACATTCAATCTAAAAATGTATCCTATTTGAACAAATATAGCAAGGTAGGTGTACTATTTTCATCGAAATTTACATTATAATGAAGCGCTTATTATGGCTTTGAGCGGATAAAACATATGTATGAGAGCTTTCGGTATATCTTAACCGATTTTCACACCAATTTGGGGTACTTCAAAAGGAAGGTGTAAACAAATTATCGTATTTGGGATAATATATACGCAAACGCAACTTGAAGTCGGACGCAAATGTATGTGGGTGCTACAAAAAAAAAAAAAAAAGAAAAATATGAACCGATTAAAAAAAAAAAAAACAAGTAAACAACAGCTAAGTGCGGCCGTGCCGAACTTTTAATACCCTCCGCCATTTGGTAGGAACTTGAAAAATTTAGTATCCATTATGACTTCAAATACGAAATTTGAAACAGTTTCAGCGAATAATGTCGCTGAAATCATGAAAATGCCGAATTTCGGGAGGTACTGTTATATGGGGGCTATACGAAGACGTGGACCAGCATTTGAACAATTTTTCCATAGATTGCAGTACCCATTAAGATGTTTCAATTCGAAATTTGAAATGATCCCGGTGAATAAAGTAGCTGAAATCATCAAAATACCGAATATAGGGAGGTACCGTTATATGGGAGCTATACGAAGACGTAGACATGCATACAACATTCTTTTGCATAGGCTGTGATACCTGTTACAAACTTGTCGCTAAAATCATCAAAGTACCTTATATCGGGAGGTACCGACAAGGCTAAATCGTCTTAGAATTTTGGGCTGATCCAGAATATATATACTTTGTAGGGTCTATCATGAATAATTGAAGGAGTTACAAACTGGCTGACAAAGCTTATATAACCTCCATATAATGGTGGAGGGTATAAAACATTTAATTTATTTTTCTAAAATTGTAAATACATTTTGTATGGAAAGTTTAGAGTTTGTCCAGTGAGAGATAGAATGGTTCGGATAGCGTTATTGGCCTCATGATAGTCATCCTGATGTTATTGAGATCGATTTAGTCGGCTCGACGTGTTATACTTCGTTCGCAACGATTGCAAAGAAGGAAACGAATTCCTTGAAGCGA
This sequence comes from Musca domestica, assembly GCF_030504385.1. Lineage (NCBI taxonomy): Eukaryota > Metazoa > Arthropoda > Insecta > Diptera > Muscidae > Musca > Musca domestica. The sequence continues at coordinate 3,621,351 of NW_026712262.1, read as the reverse complement.
ACGAGATGTAAATGAGAAAATACATAAAAAGATTTTTTTTCTGGCATAAGTAACTGACTGGGTTCTTCGCATAACAGGCACCCGAGGTACTGTGCAAAAAAAGCTAAGCCTTTCCCAATATTCTAAAACGTACACAAGGTGCATGGCCCAAACGCCACCAAATAAAACATGCAACATTTACAAGAAAGTTAAATTTCTTAACAAGTAAAAAGCAGCTAAGTTCTGCCGGTGCGAACTTTTTATGCCCTTCACCATTCGGAAGTAACTTAAAAAATGTCAAACTAAAAAATTCTGTAGAAAAATACCGCTGAAATAAAAAAAAACCTTTATATGGGGGCTATACAACGAGGTGGTGCTGGATAATAAATTTTCTGTTATAGGCTGTAGTAACGATTCCGAACTTCGAATACGAAATTCGAAACAATTCCGGTGAATGATGTCGCTAATATTATCAAAATACCGCTGTATGGGGACCTGTGTAGAAAATTTTCCGTACCAGGTTGTAGTACCCATTACGAATTTCAAATACGAAATTTGATATCTCGGGGATGCATGGGACTATACTAAAACGTAGACCTATATAGACAATTCTCTTCCAGGGGCTAAAGTACTCAGAGAGAACTACTTGTGTGGAGTTTTAGACTATTCCATTGAAGGATGTGGCTAAAATCATCAAAATAGAGAATATCGTGGTCACCATTTAATGGGGGCTATCCCATATTGTGGACCTATATAGAAAGGGGGGGGGTACTATTATATGCTATACGATATCATGGTCCGATATAGTCTATCTTCGAATTATTTAATATTTATTTAATATTTCGAAAAGGGTTCTTCTTCTGTAGCCGATCAAGTTCTATATAGGTCAACATTTCTCTGTAGCCCCTCCTCCCAATATTTGGTATTTCGATGATTTTAGCCACATTTTTTATGGAATTTTGTTGAAATTTGGATTGTGTGTTCCTAAAGACAGAAGTTGCGCTTACCACTCGAGCTTAACTGCTTTTTCACTTGGTTCTATTATTCGAATTTATTTTTAACATACAAAGTAACAAAAAATGGTTCTGTCAATTTGAAAAAGTCGAATTTTTTTTTTTTTGATTTTCGTCCAATGACTGAAAATATTACGGTATGCGAAGTTACAGTTAAAATGCTTAACATGCGATTTATGTAATGTTTATACCCTCAGTCTTTTTGAACCAAATCCGTTTCACGGTTTTGAGAGTCGATCTAGGGGTGTCCATCCGTCTGTCTGGTGCCAAGAATAGATTTGATCCAAACTTGGTACATCGTAATATTATTGTCTAACTTAAATCGATTTCGGAAATGGGCAACATTTTATTTATTTATTTATTTAATCTATTAGTCTATGGATAATTCCTTACAGACTATATATGTAGTTAACTAATAATTGTATAATTAAAATTAAGAATTTAAAAACATTATTATTTAACTTTTTATAGTATTAATATCCATTGTAAAATCGATAAATATATAAAACGCGTTAAAATCTTTTGAAATTCTTGTTAAAGGATCAGCGTTTGCATAGCTCATCCTGGAGAATTGAATTGCTAGTGGTGCATAGTGGCGGGTAGTACGTTGAGGAACATTGAAATTTATGTTGTTAACAAGAAAGCCAGCAGAAATATCATCCATAATCAAATTATAAAGAAATGAGACATTTAGCATTTTTCTACGGCTTTCCAGAGTTGGCAGCTTGATCAGTGAGAGTCTATCAGTGTATGGTGGAAGATTATCATATGAAAAGTTCAAACTTCGTAGACAGAAAAGCTGTGTGTTTTATAAATTGGATCCCATATGACCGAAGAGTATTCCAAAATTGGGCGAACAATTGAGATGTATAAATTTTTTGAAACATAAGGATCCTTAAACTCTTTACTCCAACTTTTCACAAAACCAGCAACTGATTTTGCTTTGTTTATAGAAACAGAAATATGAGATTTAAAGTTAAGTTTACAATCCAATACAACTCCAAGATCAACGAATGTATCAACTTTTTCCAGAGAATAATCACCGAGGGTGTAACAAGTATCCAATAATTTTTTTCTTGCGAATCTCATAAGTTTGCATTTAGAATAATTAATTTCCATAAGATTAATGTTGCACCAGTTAACAAACGAATTCAAATCATTTTGAAGCAACTGATTCTTACATATCTCCGAAATGCTAAGAAATATTTTCACATCGTCGGCATACATCAAAATATTTGAAAATTTTATAGATGAAGGTAGATCATTTATAAATAAAGAAAATAGGATTGGTCCTAGATGACTTCCTTGTGGGACTCCAGAAGAAATCATAATACTCTTCGAAATGGCGTTTTTAAAACATACTTTTTGTGTTCTATTTTGTAGATATGAAAAAATCCATTCGGAACTTCTATTTGTAAATCCAATGTTTTTAAGTTTTAATCGTAATAATTTATGATTAACTTTATCGAATGCCTTGCTGAAATCTGTGTAAATTACATCAGTTTGCTTTCCTTGAAGAAATCCTCGATTTATAACTGTAGTGAACTGAATGAGGTTTGTTGTTCCTCTGAAATCCGTGCTGATAGGGTGAAACAATAGAACTAATGCAATGGATAAGGTTTTCAGTAATCAGTTTTTCGAAAAGCTTTGGAATCACGCTTAATTTTGCTATTCCTCAGTAATTGGCCACATACACTGCTTCTGGTACCTCCTCCGTAAAAGGTCTAAATAATTTAGATAATTTACCTCATAGAAAGGGAAATAATCATTAGATATTGTGCAAACTTTGCAAATCCCAATATTTAGGTCAGGTTCGAAAATGGACAAGTACCAAAATTTGGAATAATTATAACTCTCAAAAAATGTGAACCAAGAGTCCGATTGTCTTTAAATTTCACATATTCCAATATATATTTTTAAATAAGATCTGGTGTGTAGGTAGGATATATCGGTCTACTCCGTCTGGTACTTTCCCCAAAATGGGTCAAAATTTTGAATAGCCATGAAGTCCGTAAAACTTGGCACATTTCTATATTTCTATCAACACAAGACAAGAAGGTATGAATATGGAATGTTTTGGGCCACTCTTTCTGGGCCAACATTTTTAATAGCCACGAAGCACGTAAAACTCGAAATGAGCATCCAATTTCATCCAAGTCGATACATCTCAATATTTGTATCAACACAAGATCTGTTGTCAAGATGGTAGATATTGGTCACGATGAAAGGGTCTACATTTTGAATTCATATATTTCGAAAATGCGAAAAAAGGTATTCGATTCTCTTCAAATTTCACACATGTCAATATTTTTATTAACACAAGATTTGGCATGAAGATGACAGATATCGGCCTGTTCCTTCTGGTGCCTCCCCACAAAGGGTCTCAATTTTCAATCTTATATCTAAATTTTTTCAACCGAAGATCTAATGTGAATATGGAATCTATTGGCTTACTCCTTTATGTACATCAAAACCAAAAGCTAATTAAAAATTATTCGTAAAAAAACTGGTTATATACAGGGTGAGATAAAAAAAAAACAAAGTCAAACACCATAATTTTTAAGTTTTTTTTTTTTTTTTTTAATTTTATTGAATGAAAGCAAAAAATGTCGGAAATAGCATCAAATTTTAGAATAAGTAGAGATTTGTTCGAATTGGTTACATTTGGCATGAATTATGGCCTTCAAACGGCCAATGAAACCGTCACACGATACCCGAATGTTGCTCTGCGGTATTTATGCTCATTCCCATCGAAGCGCTTGCTTGAGGTGATCCACACTTTGGTATTTTTAGTGCCAAACTTGCTTTTCAAAATACTCGACTCAATAGCCCAACGGATTGGTATCTGAAGATTTTGGTGGTCATTGTGCGCTGGAAATGAAGTGAGGAACCTCATTTCGTAACCATTCTTGGGTGACGCGTGCTGAGTGTGATAGTGCTGAGTACTGTTGGAACGCGTGACCAAGGCTTTAATATACCCTCCTGAATATTTTCGCAATAATATTCGTCATTTATTCTGATGCCACGTTCTATTAATACGAGCGGCGAGTGACCATCGACTGTTATGGCGTCCCACACCATCACCATGACCGAAGCTTGAGTTCTGGTGGCCAACCAAATGTGTACATTTTCAGCTGACCTCTTTGGCAAGTAAAAACGGCAATTTTGTTTGTTTACAAACTGTTGGACAACGAATGTTTTCTCGTCGGAGAAAATCAAATTCGGCAGTTCACCACTTTCGGCCAAGCGAAGCAACTCTTTAGCTCTTTTGAGTCTATGTTCTTTCTCTTGCGGTGTAAGTTCTTGCACTTTTTGCAATTCCAATAACTTTACCCCGAGCTCATTTTTCAATATTTTCTGAATGGAATATTGCGATATGTTCAGCTCACGAGCCATTTTTCGGCCACTGGGACGCAGGTTCCGATCAAGTCGCTTTTTTACTTTTCGAACCATATCTGCTGATGTTGCTGTCGCACGAGTGGCCTAGAAATGACAGCAGTCTGAAGCTGGTTGCAGTTTTTTCATCTCACCCTGTATATGCCATATAGTTCCACAAATGCATAAAACCCAATTTTCTGGTTTGAGCAACAATTTAAAAACGCTTCGTCGCACTGTGCCATGGTAAATCGTTAAAGAATTAAATATAAAAACATTTATCATGGCATAGTATTATGCAAAAATATAACGAGCAACAGCTACCATAATCACCCACCAACAACAAATAATGTTCTAGAAAAAAAAAGAAAACGAAAGAAAGAAAGAGAACAACAAAAGAAACGATGAACGAACACAACACACATCGATTCAATCATTGTATTTCAGGGGAACGTTGCATTTGCAAACCATGCCATGCCATGCAATGCTGCAAAAAAGGTTTGAAATCCGACCAACTCCCCCGAATGCTCACATAGATGATGTAACAGTAATGATAGCAGCAGCAACAACAACAAATAAAACTCCCTTTTTATACCGAATGAAAGCCTACCACATTTTTCTTTCAGCTGAATTTAATAGATCGAAATTGGACGAACATTGGTCGTGTTGTCATGTCACCAGGAACTGTGTGTGTAGCACAACCGCATGACAAAACCTTCCCAGGCCACCTTCTTTTGAATGGCAAGTTAGTGTGGCATTGGCATAAAAAGACATCCAATAATAGACATCACTCCCAAACTTAAAGAGAAATTTTTCATTTAATATTAATCAATTAATTATACCCTCCACCATACCACACAACTCATCGAAATTATCATTTTGGACCAAACTAAGTATACATATTCTTGATCAGCGTAAAATTCTAAGACGATTTAGCCCTGTCCGTCCGTCTGTTTTAATCACGCTACAGTTAAAACAAATTGAGATAGGAAGCTAAAATTTTGCACAAATCTCTCTCTTGTCTGCAGGCGGGTCAAGTTCGAAGATGGGTCCATGATTCGTATAGCCCCCATATAACGATACCCCACGATATTCGGTATTTTGATGATTTTACCCACATTTTTCAATAGAATTGTATGAAATTCCACACAAGGAGTCTGTTGTGAGTACTTTACACCCTGAAACGAATTAGTATATCCCCCATATAACGGTAGCCCCCGATATTCGGTATTTTGATGATTTCAGCCACATTTTTCATCGGAAATGTCTGAAAATCCACACAAGGAGTTCCTTGTCAGTACTTTATCCTTTGGAAGAGAATTATCTACATAGTGGTCCACGATATCGTATAGTCCCTATTTATACCCTACAACACTATGCGTTGGGGGTATTATAAGTTTGATTGGGCCAAAAATTATGTAACACCTCGAAATATTGATTTCCCACATAGGAAAGTATATATGGATCTTCCTATCTCACCGAACTGAGTCGATCTAGCTATGTATGTCCGTCCGTCCGTCTGTCCGTCTGTCCATGTTAATTTGTAATCACTCTACAGGTCGCAATTATGGTCCGATCTTCGCGAAATTGAAAATGGAGGTGAGGCTAAGGTCAGAATAGAACCCTATTTCTTTTGGAGATGATGGCATAATATTTAGGGGTCGAAATGGACCAAAAACTGAAAAAATTCCTGATTTTGCAGTTGCTCTACAGGTCGCAATTATCAATCGACGCGGAACTTCGCATGTAGCTAGAGCTTAGGGCGGGGAAGAAGCCTACCAATTTGGGTGGTCATCGGATAATATTTAGCGGGTGAAATAGACCATATCTTTTGTGTTGAAAAAATTCAAAATTTTTTCTATAAACCGCGAATATTTTAAATCCCGGCGAAATCACAAAGCCATGACAGGGTTACTTCTGACCTTTACATTGATGTTAACATCCAACAAAACGGATATATAGCAAAATATGTGCGATATATATGTCTATCAAAGAAGATATGCTTGAAAGATCTCTTATATGTCGAGAACGGCTGAACTGATTTCGACAGTTCTCATTAATGCAAAATGGCCTCTTGGCAGGAAAGAAAAAACGTCTAAAAAAATCGCATAAAAATATCTCTCTAAAGATGAAAATATTGATTTTGTAAATTTTTTTCATATTTTTTTCAATTTTGTCACATTTTTGGCATATTTTCATTTTGAATTAAACATTTGGTAATATTTTTACAGCTAACAAAACTAAGTAGTTAGGATATCAGGATATCATATACAGATCGGATTTATGGCCCGATCCTAACGAAATTTTGCATGGGGATCACATGAGGGTCAGAATAGAAGCCTACTCTTTTTGGAGATGATCGCCATATATTTAGGGGTTGAAACTGCAAAAAAAAAAAAAAAAAAAAAAAAACTGCAGAACTGTCACAGGTCGTAATTATTGCCCGATCCTCACGCACATTTGAATGGGGGCTACCGGGCATTGCAAAAGCCAAATAGTTTTGGATGACCATCCAAAAATATTCTATGTGTGAAATAGTTTGCCAACTTTCGTTAACTATTTGACTATTTCGTTAACGCTGATTTCGTTGAAGAATATAGTCAAGTGTCTGTATCTCACATAGATGCGTTTCAGTCAAAAACCAATAATAAATGTTAATCTTTTGCCACTGAGAGATTATAGGTCTTTGGGAAATATTGGTTCCAAACCTAGGAAGACCATTTACGTGCAACATCTTCCAATAAATTGGAAATGAGCAAATTAGTTAAAGTTGCTTTTATTCGAAAATTAAAAAACGAAACCTGATGGTTTTCTTTTATTATTTGTCACAATATCTTGTGGAATTCTTTCGAGTATCTCGCCTATATAAGCTGTATCGTTTATTATAATGTTTTAGGGTATTCAACGGTCGGCCCCGCTCGACTGTAGCCTTTGCTTACTTGTTTTCAATAGAATTGTCTACATTTCCACACAAGGAGTTCATTGTGAGTATTTTTAACCCTTGGACGATAATTATCTATATAGGTCCACGATATCATATAGCCTCCATATAACGGTAGCTTCCGATATTCGGTATTTTGATAATTTTGGCCACATTTTTCAATTGTCGGAAATTCTACACAAGGATTTCTTTTTGAGTACTTTACCCACAGACATAGATTTGTCTTTAAAATTACACAATATCGTATATCCACCCATATATCGGCACCTTCTGATATTAGGTATTTTAAAGCTTTTAACAGAATTTTTAATGGATTTTATTTTACTGCTTTTTTACTTGTTTGTAATTGCCTATAGAACCTATTACGAACTTCAAATACGAAATTTCAAAAAATTCCGGTAAATAGTGTCGCTAAAATCATTAAATACCGAATATCGGGAGGTACCGTTATATGGGGGCTATACGAAAACGTCGACCAACATTGCACATTTACGAACTTAACCTGCCTACTCGTAAACTATGCATGTATTCAAAATTTTAGCCTTCTATCTTAATTTGTTCGAAAGATATCGTGATTACAACAGACAGATGGACATTGCTAGATCGTCTTAAAATTTTGCGCTGATCCAGTATATATACTCTGTAGGCCTATTCTTAATATTTAGAATGGAATGACAAAGCTAATATACCCTCCATTAATGGTGGAGGGTATAAAAAGCCCCAAGATTATTAAACTTTCGAAGTACCATTATATATGTGGGCCTTACATATGTTGAATATTTTTTGAGTGGATTACAATTGCCCATAAAATCCCTAAATATCAAATTTCAATCTATTTAGCTAGAAATTAAGCCCGAGACCCTGAAAATATCGAAAAAGTGTGCGAAAAGTACTTAAATCTATTAATTTGGTACCATTCATTTATTTTAACGGATGGAGTTAAAATTTTGAAATTTTATATGGTAATCAATGTTGGGATATATGTCTGATATAAAGAGTTGGTTTTGGAAATGCGTACGTAAGTGCAGCGTTGTAAATTACACGAAATTTGGTAAATCATTTTGAATGAGCAAGAATTATTAATTTTGATATTTGAATAATTTTGGATTCGGGATGAATTTCCAATGCCAGTATATAGTATATGAAAAGTATTAAATGGTACAAAAATTGGTAAGGAGTGTAGGGAATCCTTGAAGATTTATTTTAATAAAACCATGATTCGTGACCAGGAAATCCTTGAAAAATATTCATATTAATCCTAGAAACAAGTCTGACATAAGATACAGTCTTCAAATTTGGAATATGTGAGGGAATTTAGTACAAAAATAAATTTTCCAAATTATATTGAAATCGGTTAAGGTATTGATAGTAGCTCCCATATATATTTTCGGCCGATTATATGTATTTAATCTGCAACGGAATTTGGCATTAAAATAAGTTTGCAAAATTTTATTGAAATCGGTTTAAATTTGCTTATAGCTTCCATATATATTTTCATGTCAAATGGTCTAAAAATATTTTTTGTAAAATGATATTGAAATTATTATTGATATAAAGGCCTACTTAGAGTGTAAAAAATGACAGTGGGATTTCTTGTGAAATACGTACATTGTAATGTACGAAAAGTACTAAATGGTAGTAAATTTGGTAAAAGTATAGAAATAAGACTGCAATTGTGAATTTTAGTATGAGGTATACCTAATGAGAGTAGTGGTAGAGCTGGAATAAAAAATGGAATGGGATGCAATTTGAATTTTGAAAGAGAAAATATCTCATGTGGATTGCACTACATTAAATACCATTGGACTTGGATATATTGAAAGAACGAGAAATGTAATGTATATGTATTTTTCAATGCAAAGTTAAGTCGAGATATGTAACTAAATCTTATCTTAACAGTGTCCTAACGTATTGAACTCAAATATTCGAAAAAACGAGTATCTCTTTTAAACTATTTGGTAAGCTGCAATCGAAACATATAGTCCTAAATTATAAATTCCCGATTTCCAGATATATCTTGATGATTTGGGTCACACTTTTCACTGGAATTATTTCAAAATTGAAATATACATAGTGATAGTAGACAGAAAATTGTCTATATAGATTAACGCCTGATATAGCCCCCATATAACGGTACCTACCTACATTCGGCATTTTGATGATTTTAGCTTCATTTTTCAACAGAGTTATTGGTATTTAAAATTAATAACAGGCACCCCATCTCAGGCTTGTAATTGGTACCGTATAAATGTACCTTCCTATACTCGAAATTTTAATAATTTCAGTGCCTTTTTTTTCGAACCAAAAATTTGCAGGCTTCTTCCAAATGGTGAAGGGTATTAATATTTCAGCTAGCCCGCTGTTTTTTAATAGTTATACCCTTCACAACATAGTGGTAAAGGTATTATGTCTTTTTGCATTTGTTTATAACAACTTTTGAGGATCTTCATAGAATCACTTTTTGAGTCGATTTATGCATATCAGTCCAGATTACCTGAATTTTCGACAACAATGATGTTTAGTACCAGATATCAGATACAGTTCAGAAATACCTCTGCCAAATTTTATTAAGATCGGTTCAGATTAGGATATAGCTCCCATATACATCCTTATCCGATATCAGGTTTATTGTGAATCAAATGACTAATATCAGCCCATTACGACTGAATTCATCGTAGAAACCAGTACATAAAATTTAGTGTAAATCGTCTCATATATTGCTGTAGCTCCCATATATATGTTTTATCCGATTTGGGGTTTTATGTCCTTTACATCCGTAATATGCATTCCACAACAATGATATTTGGTACCAGATATCAGATACAGTTTAAAAATAACTCTACCAAATTTTACCAAGATCGGTTTTTATTGAATGAAAGCTAAAAAAGTCGGAAATAGCATCAAATTTTAGGATTAGTTTAGATTTGTTCGAATTGGTCACCTTTTTCACAAATTATGGCCTTCAAACGGCCAATGAAACCGGCACACGCTGCTGAATGTTGCTCTGCGGTATTTTGGCGCATTCCCGGCGAAGCGCTTGCTTGAGGAGATCGATACTTAGTATTTTTTAGTGCCAACATTGCTTTTCAAAATACTCCAGATAAAATAGTCCAACGGATTGGTATCCGGAGATTTTGGTGGCCATTGTGCGCTGGAAATGAAACGAGGAACCTCATTTTGTAACCATTCTTGGGTGGCGCGTGCTCAGTGCGATGGTGCTGAGTCCTGTTGGAATGTCCAAGGTCTGCGGCCAAAATGTTTGCGTGCCCAAGGCTTTAATACACCCTCCAGAATATTTTTGTGATAACATGAACATTTATTCTGATGCCACGGTCGATTAATACGAGCGGAGAGCGACCATCGGCTGTTATGGCGGCCCACACCATCACCATGGCCGGCGCTTGAGTTGTGGTGGCCAACCGAAGGTGCACATTTTCAGCTGACCTCTTTGGCAAGTAAACAAGCCCTTTTTTTACAAACTTATGGACAACGAATGTTTTCCCATCAGAGAAAAACAAATTCGGCACTTCACCTACTTAATTCTTTTGAGTCCATTTTCTTTTTGTTGCGTTGTAAGTTCTTGCACTTTTTGGAGTTTCAAAGGCTTTTCCTCAAACTAATTTTTCAATATTTGCCGAATGCAATATTGCGATATGTTCAGCTCACGAGCCATTTTTCGGCCACTGCGACGCGGGTTTCAATTTCTGCTGATGTTGCTGTTTTCTTCCGTTCACTGCCTTGACGTCGGGCTACGCTACCAGTATCACGGTGATGAGCAATGGTACGACACACAAAAGATTTATTCACATTTAAATGCTGGATGCTCTAAAGATAGCCACTTGTGGTTTTCCAGCCAAATATAAAGAAATCACACTATCACGATTGAATTCCAGCACGAATAACATTTTTTCTGAACAATTCTCACCAAAATGCTTCTGTGCGCTCGTAAGCAATATTATGATCTGTCACTGGAATAATTTTAATAGCTGTCGGACGAGTGACTTAGAAATGACAGCAGTCTGAAGTTGGTTGCAGTGTTTTCATCTCAAACTGTAATTTTAGTTGTTTTGATGATCTAAGCGAGACTATTCACCGGAAATGTTTCAAATTTGGTATTTGTAGTTCGTAATGGATACTACACTACTATAGCCTATGACAGAAAACTGTCTGTTCATGATCACGCATTCGTATAGCCCCCATATAACGGTACCACGGATATTCGGTATTTTGACGATTTTAGCGACACTATTTACCGGAATAATTTCAAATTTTATTTTTGAAGTTCGTAATGGTTACTACAGCCTATGCCAGAAAATTGTCTGTGCAGGTCCACGTTTTATAACCCCCATGGTATATCCCTATATTCGTTATTTTGATAATTTTAGCTACATTATTAACAGATTTTTTTAACGTTTTGCATTTGAATATTGTAATAGCTTATGACAAAAATTGCCTATTCAGGTCCACGTCGTCGTATAAACCCTAATATACGGCTATATTCGGTTTTTTTTTAAGATTTTAATAGAATTTTTAATGGATTTTATTTTCTTGAAAATTGCCAAATTTGTACCAAATGGTGGAGGGTATTCAAAGTTCGGTCCGTCCAAATTTACAGCCTTTTTACTTGTTTTAATATAATCCTTCTCCAAGTGATATCATGCACTCTATAGCAAACTATAACTGCTCTAAAACCAAATGTTGATAAGTGGTATGGTTTACTTGAAATAAATTATTTTATCTACTAGATATACATAGTGGTGTAGGGTATCATATAGTTGGTCCCGCCCGATATGCCATTGATATGTCGTTAAAAGAATTAAATAAAATGATGATAAATTCCCTCGTGTGTACAGAGCAAATGCCTTTACTTTTTCTTATTATCCCATTCTCAGGTTTATTAAAGCAAGCCTCTTATTTGATTTTCATTTATGTTCTTCTCGCCGCTTTTTCTCAATTTTAGGTTTATTTCTATGTGTATTCAAGAAAAATAACACTTAACGAAATTTAGTTCCCCCCACATTAGGTATGGTATAGCCATTCGGTTAAATGTGCTTCACCTAATTACAACCCTTCAAAATAATGCCAATTACATTTGTAAAAACGAAATTATATTCTACACTGCAAACGAATAAAAACAAGTAAAAAGCTGTAAGTTCGGCCGAAACGAACTTTGAATACTCTCCACCATTTGGTATAAATTTGGCAATTTTCAAAAAAAAAAATAAATAAATAAATAAATAAATAAGATCCGTTAAAAATTTTGTTATTATCTAAAAAATACCGAATGTAGCCGTATATTAGGGTCTATATGACGACGTGGACCTGCATAGGCAGCTTTTCACATAAGCTGTTACAATATTCAAATGCGAAACTTTAAAAAAATATCTGTTTATAATGTAGGAAAAATCATCAAAATACGGAATATATGGAGGTACCATGGGGGTTATAAAACGTGGACCTACACAAACAATTTTCTGGCATAGGCTGTAGTATCCATTACGAACTTCAAATACCAAATTTTAAATAATTCCGGTAAATAATGTCCTATATATGGCTGCTATACGAAGACGTGGACCTACATGCCCATTTTCAATACCAAAAGTCCTGCAAACATAATACACGAACAGACGGACGGACCTTGCTACATCGACATAGATTTTGTGCTGGTCAAGATAAAATGTATATTTCGAGGTGTTACAAACGGAATGACAAACTTAATATATCCTCCATACTATGGTGAAGGGTATAAAAATGGCTTGTAAGTATGAATTCATCCATGAATATGTATGTATTCGTAGCTCCATAACTTTAAATGATATGACCAACACGCTCATATGAAACTTAACATAATTATGCCATGTTGGGAGAACTAACAACACACACACACACACCAGAGTTTATGAAATCCTTACGGGCATCGGTCAAATACGCTTTTACAACCAAACAACACCACAATAACACAAATAAAGTTTGTTCAATGGCGAACATTCTCATCCGCCATGAATCTCGAAAGTGAAGACAGGGAAAACGAAAAAAGAAACAGCAAATGCCCGAACAAATTCTATAACTAAATTTGGACAACTTTGTCGGAAAAGTAAAGTGTACTTTTATGTGCACATCTCTAGTTATGGTACTATGCGTTGTATTTTTAGCTGAAGTACAAAGTTGTTGTTGTCGTTGTTCTCTTTTGGCGCTAAGCACAAAACTTTATTGTTACACATGAACGGATGTAAAAGTGAATTATTTTAGTGTTAGAAAATAACAACATTTCGCTATGTTATTCTCTGCATCGGAGAAATAGTGCAAAAAGTTAGTTTGATCAGGGGGGCCCTTTTGGAGGCCCTTTTTTAGAAAAATTATTGAGTTTGAACAAGTGAGAAGAGCGCTATTTTGGCCAAAGGACATTTTATACCAGGGAAGTTCAAGGCTATGGTTACAAGAGACCTTCGTAAGCACTCAAGTAGACTACAAGGGTATTTAAAGGTACTATTGCGACAGGCATTAAAAAACATACTACAGTCATATACAAGGCTACAGTTGAAAGAGACCTTAATAAGTACTCAAGCAGACTATAGCTATATTCAAGGCTACAGCTGTCAGAGTGCAGGGTTGCCCATATTCGACGGACCTTTGGGCACATTCCAATCGACGAGACTTGTCCGCAGGCAATATTCTTTGCGTCAATTGAATCTTGTACGGGAACAAATACAAATCAATGCGAATAATCCGTTGTAAAGTGGACCGAGCCATGCCCAACTGCTGAGATGTTCTTGGGGACCTCTCAACACTGGCTCGTACGGCAGCGATATTCTCGGCCGATCGCCTTGGTTGACTTTTATAAGGCCTCTTCGAATTAGAAAGAGCCTTACCAGTCGAAAATTTTTCGTATAAACGCTTAATGGTGTTCTTAGAAGGCGCACTTCTCACATTTTTTAATGTTTTAAAAGCCCGTTGAATGTAAATTTCAACTATTTCAGAGCGCTCGCGTGGCGAGTATTGGTTCATGGCAAAAATCTGCTTGGACTGACGCTTCAAACGCAGTATGTCATTAAGCAATGTGACATCTCTGTCAAAAGTTATGGCGTTGCCAGATGGATCCGTCGAATATGGACAACCCTGTATATTCAAGGCTACAGCTGTCAGAGTACTTAAAAAGTACTCAAGCAGCCAAAGAAGATATTCAATTAAACGGTTGCAAAATACCTTAATAAGTACTGAAGCAGACTTCAGGGATAGAAAAGATAAAAGAACACAAATGATGGCTAACGACTTGTACAGGGTTCTTAAAGAAAGTCAGCAGGATATGAAATGATGTCTACTTGATACGCAAGGATGTCCTCGAATGCCAAAGGATCCAGTTGGAGGTTATATCACCTACCGTCGACGGCCAATGAACAATCACACACTGCCCGAATGTTTCTCTGCGGAATTTTGGCCCATTCCCGGCGAAGCGCGAGGTGATTGACACTTCGGTATTTTTTAGAGCCAACCTTGATTTTCAAAATACTTCAGACACAATAGTCCAACGGATTAGTATCTGGAGATTGTGTGAAGCGAGGAACCTCATTTTGTAACCATTCTTAGGTGGCGCGTGCTAAGTGCGATGCGGCCAAAATGTTTTCTGATGTCACGGTCGATTACTATGAGCGGAGAGCGACCACCGGCTGTGGCCATGGCTGGCGCTTGAGTTCTGGTGGCCAATCGAAGGTGCACATTTTCAGCTGACCTCTTTGGCAAGTAAACACGATCATTTTGTTTGTTTACAAACTGCTAGACAACGAATCTCATTTCTCATCGGAGAAAACCAAATTCGGAAGTTCACCACTTTCGGCCAAGCGAGTTTTGAGTCTATTTTCTTTACGTTGCGGTGTAAGTTCTTACACTTTTTGGAATTTCAATGGGTCATTTTTCAATATTTGTCGAATGGAATATTGCGATATATTCAGCTCACGGGCCACGTTTCGGCCACTGTGACGCGGATTTCGATCAAGTCGCTTTTTTACTTTTCGAACCATTTCTGCTGGTGTTGCTGTTTTCTTCCGTCCACTTTCTTGACGTCGGGCTATGCTACCAGCATCACATTAACCAGCGATGGTACGAGACACAAAAGATTTACTTACATTTAAATGCTGGAGTGCTCTAACGATAGCCACTTGAGGTTTTCCAGTCAAATATAAAAACATCACACTATCACGCTTGAATTCCATCACGAATAACTTTTTTTCTGGAAAATTCTCACCAAAATGCTTTTGTACGCTTCTAAAAAATATAATGAGCTGTCACTGGAATAATTTTAACAGCTGTCGGATCAGTGGCTTAGAAATGACAGCAGTCTGAATTGGTTGCAGTTTTTTCATCTAACCCATAAACCAACTTTACCCTTAAGACTGAGAGCATAATATGTGGACCCAATTTGGAAAATATATTTTTGATTTTGTTGTGTTATTCTTTGCAAGATGTGGCCCTAATATGGATATAGTTGTACTTGTTATCCTGTGTAATTCTCAGGTTGTTGGCCGAAATTTGAATACCCTCCACCAACTGGAACGAATTTGGCAATTTAAAAAAAAATCTGTAAAAAATTATGTTAAAAGCTTAAAAATTCCGAATGTAGCTGGTTTATTAGGGTCTATACGATGACGTGGACCTGCATAGGAAATTTTTGTCGTAAGCCATTACAAAATCACCAAAATACCGAAAACAGGGAGGTATCGTTATATCGTATCGTTATACGAAGATATGGACCTGCACAGACAATTTTCTGTCATAGGCTGTAGTATTCATTTCAAACTTCAAATACCAAATTTGAAACAATTCCGGTGAATAATGTCGCAAAAATCATCAAAATACCCAATATCGGGAGGTACCGTTATATGGGGACTATACCAAAACGTGGACCTACATGGCCCATTTTCAATACCAAAAGTCCTGCAGACATAGTATACATTTGAGTGTCCCGACGGACGGACATCGCTAAATCGCCATAGAATTTTATGCTGATCATGCCCCTTTACCCTAGTTAGAAACACAAACTTCACAAATCAGGAATTTTCCGCAGTACGACCCTGACAATAAACTTCTATTCTTCAAGTATTCGCAATTTCAACCATGGTTATGACTATGACTACGATGAGAACACGACCATAATCTAGAGAAGAAAGTGCAAGTGGTCGCGTGTTAAAATTCACGAACTGTACGAACAAATTTCAAAAGGATAAACAATTAATTGTTATGTGAAGATCATGTGAAAATTTATGGCAAGCATGTGCAAAGTTTTTGGGAAAAATCAACAGCGGCAGCAACTGCTTCACATTAATGCCTCACAAACACTGGCCAATGCTGGAGCTCTGGCAACGTTGCATCAAAAGCGAAGAAAGATAGGAAAATAATGACAGAAGCATCCTTGTCCGAAGGACAAGAGTACAACACGAAAACAATGGCGATAAATTTAGAATCTTTCGGTCGAGTTTTTAAAAATGTTCCACAACGTCATTAAAGACCAATGACATACATAACTTTTGTATACGTTTATACCGTTTATGAGTTTATTGGATTAAAATCCGGCATGGTGTATGTGCGGGGGATACCTATAGATTATTAACACTTTTTGTTTTGCAAAAATTTGGTTAAAGTGTGAGTGAATTTCGAAAAGGTATAGTATCGACGATTTGACTTAAACTTTTTTCGGTTGTTTGCAAATTGCAGTTAGAAGATTAGAAAGAATCACTTTCTGAATCATAGAATCAGTTTCAGAGTCGATTAATGCATGTCAATCCATCTATCCGTCCGTCCATGTACTCTTGTGAACAAAATGCAGGTCACATTTATTATACGATTGAGATGACATTTTGCAAACAACATTTGTTTGGCCCAAGGACGAACCCTATTGAAATTGGTGGCAATCGGATCAGATTTAGATATGTACATGTATTTAGATATGTATAGCTCCCAAATATGGCTAATATTAGTTCAAATAACCTAAATTTTGGCACATCCCACCGAATTGAGTCTAGAAGCAAGTTAATCAAATTTAGAGAAAATCGGTTCAGATATAGCTCGCATATACATATATGTTTCATCCGATTTGGGGTTTTAAGGAACCTCACATGCGTAATATGCACTCCCGAAGAATGATATTTGGTATCGGACATCAGATACTATTCGAAAATACCTCTGTCAAATTTTATGGACATCGATTCGGATTAGGATATAGCTCCCATATATGTAATAACAACCTCCGATTGATGTCGTACAACATAACATAACAAATCGACTTATTTTTGACAGAATATTTTAAAAATTTTCAAAGCGTCGGTGCATTTACCTGTATTCCTCTATCATGGTGCAACCTTAATGTTGATAAATACAAATTCAAAAACTGGAAAAGGAAAGCAAAAGTAGTCATAACCAACCGTAGTTCCCAGCGAACATCTTTTTCCGACAGCTCTGATATCCGATTTTTTGTAGAGATTTTCAATCGTTTCTACAGAAAAGTTTCCGAATAATCCTTACTCGTTCCTTCTGTTTTGTTAAAAACAAGTAAAAAAGCTGTAAGTTCGGCCGGGCCGAACTTTGAATACTCTCCACCATTTGGTAAAAATTTAACAATTTTCAAAAAAATAAAATCCGCTAAAAATTTTATTAAAATCTTAAAAATACCGAATGTAGCCGTATATTAGGGTCTATACGACGACTTGGACCTGCATAGGCAACTTTTGTCACAAGCTATTACAATATTCAAATGCGAAACTTGAAAAAATCTTTTTGTAATCAAAATACCGAATATAAGGAGGTACCATGGGGGTTATAAATGGACCTGCTCAGACAATTTTCTGTCATAGGCTGTAGTATCAATTACGAAATTCAATTACAAAATTTGAAATAATTCAAATGCGAAATTTGAAACAATTCCGGTAAATAATGTCGCTAAAATCATCAAAATACCCAATATCGGGAGGTAGCGTTATATGGGGGCTATACGAAGTCGTGGACCTACATGGCTCATTTTTGGTCTTAGATGTAGTATCCATTACGAACTTCAAATACCAAAATTGAAACAATTCCGGTAAATAGTGTCGCTTAAATCATCAAAATCCGAATATCGGTGGGTACCGTTATATGGGGGCTATACGAAGACGTGGGCCAACACGGCCCTTTTTCTGTTTTATGCTGTAGTATCTATTACGAACTTCAAATACCAATTTTTTAAGCCGTACTATCTATTACGAACTTTAAATATTAATTTTGAAACAATTCCGGTAAATATTGTCGCTAAAATCATCAAAATACCGAATATGGGGGCTATACGAAGACGTGGACCATTTGTCCCATTGTCAATACCAAAAGTCCTGCAGACATAATACACATTTGAGTAAAATTTTATCATCCTACTTCATTTCGTTCGGAAGCTAGAGTGATTTCCACAGACGGATAGACGGACAGACGGACGGACATTGATAAATCGACATAGAATGTTATGCTGATCAAGAATATATATACTTTATATTTTTTCCGAAAACTAAAACTTTCAGAATCTTGGTCAATCTCACACAATTTTGTTGCGAGTTCGTTCCGAAGTTATTTTCCGAATTTGGAAAAAATGTTAGCTGGGTTGTTGCACAAGTTATCTTTGAAACTATATGATGGTAATAAAAATTCAGCAGTGTTTGTGTATATATGAATGTATCGAAAAGCATTTAACACATCCCATTTATTCGATAAAGTTTGTTGAAGTGTAATTTCTTTTGCAACAAAGAAATAACAAAATGTACAATTCTTACACCATTGGAAACTTTACTTTGGAGTCAACTTACATTTGTACCATGCAATATCATGGTTGAGACTGTTCAATGACTGAAAATTAATAGATTTTTTTTTTTTGGAAGGTGATCTCTTACGATTCAAGTACGTTACAATTTCGAAAAGAAATTGTACAAAGCTGTTATAAACATCTGAAATCTACGAAATAGTCATGCAGACCAAACACACATTTAAGTAAAATTAATTTCCACAGACGGGATCAAGACAGAGTCTTCAAGTTAGTAGATTCATCTGATGCTTTAATCTTCAGAGGATTCTATCGTATGATCCAAGACTCAACCTGATGGGACAAAAACAGAACGGTTGGTGTATCATTTACAAGTATTTCTAAGCTGTGTCTGATACCTGGTACCGAATATCATTATTATAGAGTACATATTACGACTCCGAGAGCTTCAATCTCAAATCGGATGAAACAAATATGGATGAGAACAACATGATAATCAGTACCTAAAAACGAGCTTTGGGAGGTCTACCTCGTCCCTGTGATTTTTTTCCCTCCAAAACATGCCGTTGGTCCAATAGTGCAATGGACCAAACCAAACCAGGACCTAAAGTTGGAATTCGTGAGGGTATCGAGGACGAAAGAAAGCTACTTCGGTTATGTGGCTTAAGTTCGTAAATGGACTCTGTCTGTCCACATTTTCATATAGCCCCTACATACGATACCTTATTATCATTTTACAGACACTATAGATCAGAATTGTTTCAAATTTTGTATTTAAAGTTCGTAATGGATACTACAGCCTATGACAAAAATTAGTTATGCAGGTCCACGTCTTCGTATAGCCCCTATGTAACTGTTTTCATTATTTTCGAAGATTTTTTTTATACCCTACACCACAAAGTCAGTGGTCAGGGTATTATGTCTTTGTGCATTTGCATTTCTTTTGATGATCTGCATAGAACCACATTCTGAGTCGATTTATGCATGTCCGTCCGTCCGTCTATCTGTCCGTCTGTCCATGTATTTTTGTAAACAAAGTACAGGACGCATTTATTGCCGATCCAGATGAAATTTTGCACAGATCATTTGTTTGGCCCAAGGACGAACCCTATTGAAATTGGAGATAATCGGTCAAAATTTAGATATAGCTCCCATATATATCTTCGTCCGATTTGCCTTTTATTGTGCACCAAACGTCTAATATCAATCCGAATAGTATGGGATTTTGCACATACAACCAAATAAGGCCTGAAAATAAGTATGCCAAATTTGATCGAAATCGGTTCAGATATAGCTATATCTCCCATATATATTGTTCATCCGATTTGTTATTTGTGTCCTCCGTAGCCGTAATATGCACTCTGCAACAACAATATTTGGGGAAATATATCAAATACAGCTCAGAAAAAAATTTGCTAAATTGTATCGAGATCGGTTCAGATTTGGATATAGCTCTCATATATAACTACGTCCAATTTACCTTTGATTGTGCACCAAACGTCTAATATTTGTCTAAATGGGATGGAATTTGGCACTTACGACCGAATAGAGTCTAGAAGCTAGTATGTCAAATTTGGTGAAGATCGCTTCAGATATAGCTATAGCTTCCATATATATTATTCATCCGATTTATTTTATTTGATACCCACAGCCGTAATATGCACTCCGTAACAACGATATTCAAGGAAATATATCAAATGCAAGTCTGAAATATCTTTGCCAAATTTTATCGAGATCGGATCAGATTTGGATATAGCTCCCATATATATCTTTATCTGATTTCAAATTAATTTTGCACCAAATGGGCAATACAAGCCCGAATTTAAAAGATACAAATGCTTCGGCATATTTAGTCCTTTGAACTTTAAATTATGATCATAGTCATAGCGTGTATGATTGAATTCTCCCTTAAAAACTTTTAATTTTTATGCGGAGCTCTACTAAATTAGCAAAGTAGTGTAGGGTATCATAAAGTCGGCCCCGCCCGACTTTAAGACTTTATTTTTTATTTTATTATTTTTTTTTTTTGAAAATATTCAAGTTTTCTCCAGGGTATTAAGTTCGGTACATGTTGGATAAGGCGTAAGACTACTGTATATTAAACACTTTACCCATTTTACCGCCTCCTGAAAAGTTGTAGATCATGAAAAGCTAAATAAAAGCATTTTCATCAAATAACACCCAGCAAAATTGAAGGAGTCAGCACAACTTATTCATTGAAAACTTCAATCATCCCAACAAACAAAAACTATTAATTATTTTCACAATCATGGTCGTTAAAAAAATAACAACAACAAACTTGTGGACTTGCCACCAAGCCACTCATTTACCTATCTAC
The DNA here is from genome assembly GCF_030504385.1 of Musca domestica. NCBI lineage: Eukaryota > Metazoa > Arthropoda > Insecta > Diptera > Muscidae > Musca > Musca domestica. The sequence continues at coordinate 3,599,938 of NW_026712262.1, read as the reverse complement.
CTACCTGTCTGCCTCCCTACCTTTCACACTGGCCTTTCCACTCCACTGCTGGATTTTCGTAATCAAAACGAAACTCAAGCATATTGCATTTTATTGTTTTTTTTTTGTTTTTGTTTTTGTTCGTTATTGTTTTCGGTGTTTTTTAACCACTACAAATTGTTTTATTGGGCATACCAACCAACTGTTCTTGCCTCTTGATCCGTACTTTTACGGACCCCTTTCTGATGATGTGAAATGCCTAAATGAATGCGATGAATGGAATAAAAAAGCAAAAACTCATTGCGAATACAATTATTTTCAATAAATAAAACTGAAATCATTAACCCAATGACCGAAAGTCATTTATTACGCTTCGTGTCAGACCATTTGTCCTTGCACACAAGTGGAACAATGTGAACGAGTACCGAACGAGCTCCCCTCTCCACTTCAGAAATAAATTGCGTGCACTGAAGTACCTTTTCGTATGGATGCCCGAATCGATGGTCATTTGAATTTGCAATTTTTGTTCTTTTCTGTTTACACTCTGTCCCAAAGAAGGGAGCGGTTTGTGAGTACGGTTAAATGTGGGCATGGAAAGCAAGTACATACAACAAAAAATCAGTTATCAAAAAATCTCTTATTATGTTGCCAGTTATTAAGGGGGGATATCATGCCCTGAACCACAATATTCGAGCGTATTCGATTGAAAAGTATGGATTAAATCCCCTTCACCTAAAAGATCAAAAGTCGGCCTGGGTCGACTTAATAACACCCTACACCACTATGCTTATTAAGTATGTAGAGCACTCTGCAAATAAATAAAAGTTTATAGAGAGAACTAGCTTTTCATGTTTCTGTTCGTAATTTTTTCATGTTTCTGCCGCAATTTCCGACTGAATGAGTCTCAGTTTCACATGTTGGAGTTTATTTCATATGCACGTACATCCCAAATATGCACTTCCATCCAATATTTTTTGGGTGTTACAAATTTAATAGAATACAAATTTTTCTATACTGACCACACATTGGGTTGATAATGCCTAGGCGGACAATTATCTGTAAGATGGTTCTCTACCCTAGAGTAGCCTAAATATAATTTTTAGCCAAATCAATTGATGAATGTGGTCAAGACCATAATGGTAAAATTAAGAAGGTAAAGTCATACCCATTTCTGCATTTTCTGTAATTTTCCTTGTCAAATTTCACTTCACATATGTTTGCATGACTTTACCTTCTTCACTTTACCAGGGGCCCTACTCTGAAAATTTTAATTTGTATGCGAAGAGATTTTCTGCCACTTAGAAAAAAAGATGCCAAAAAATTAAAAAAGTGGCCAAGACCCCGAAAATAGCTTAAATCATATGATGGTTATACCAAAACCTAATAATATTTTGCAAGGGTGGTTTCTTCTCAAATTACCAAAATTTACCGATATAAGTATGAAGAATATATACTTGAAATTCGGTTGTACCCTTATCCGGGGTTTATGACCCATATCATGGCCTGCAAAAACGATTTAAGGCATCTTGAAAGTTAAGGAAGAAATCCATTTCTGACCAAATGTCCAATCCACGCTACTTTAACATCCTTTATATTCCGTATTTCACTGATTGCAGTCCCAATGAATTTTGCATTCTAATTGGACGGATTATTGTCATGTGAAAGATGTAGGTCCATGTTTTGAAGTGAGTCCCATAACGCTTTGTCGGTCAATTTTGTTTGTTAAAATATGTTCGCATCTTCCAGCTGAAGCACAATGTAGGTCCTGGAATTGAAAGCTAAATGCCAATTTTAGACATGAGCTATCGACATTGACATTTTTATTGGCAAGTTTTCATGGGATTTATTATTATTATTATTATTATTATTATTATTATTATTATTATTATTATTATTATTATTATTATTATTATTATTATTATTATAATTATTATTATTATTTCTGTTTTTGACAATATACCATTCCGAAAATATATGAAATGTTAAAGTCCGTCAAGCACTTCTTGCCTTTTAAGCGTAGTAATTAACATTACTTTCTTTTATATGGTGGAAATAATTATTTATTTTGTATACCCTCCTGAATACTTAAATTTATAAACCACATTGTTGTCCGTTGTCGCTTTTTACTACCGTAAAAAGACTACACATCATATTTATTTGCAAAAAAAAAAAAAAATTGAAAAGAAACAAGTAAAAAAACATTAAGATCGGCCGGGCCAAACTTTTAATACCCTCCACCTTAGGGTAAAAGAAACATTAGCAGAAATGTGGCATAAATCATCAAAATACCGAATATCGGGAGGTACCGTTATATGGGGACTATACCAGAACGTGGACCGATATATCTCATTTTCAATACCAACCATCCTAGACACAATGCAAATAGCTCTGCTAAATTTTGAAATTTTGACGCTCTACGTCAAATAATGTGGGCTGATTTCAACAGACAGACGGACAGACAGACAGACGGACATCGTTAAATCGACTTAGAATATTATGCTGATTATGAATATATATACTTTATGGGGTCTAAGACGAATATTTAAGGATGTTACAAACGGAATGACAAAGTTAATATACCCTCCTTTCTAAGGTGGAGGGTATAAAAACACTACAAATGTACATTTGAAAATAGTAAGTCAAAATGAAAAAAATCATGCAATATAAAACAGCACTATTGTACATTTTGAAATTAAAAATGAAAATGTTTAAATTTCACATTTTTCCGCGATTTGTTTGCATTTTATCCCTTTCTGCCAAGACACAACACCAAATTTGTCTGAATCGTTAAAATCAGACCGGCGGTTCTAAAATATGAGTTAAAATATGAGTTATAAGCATAGTAACTAACACAACTTTTTTTTATATATAGATAGATTAAAAAGTAGGCGTGGTCAGTTCCTCAGACCCCAAACAAATACTTAGGATTGGAGGGAAAGTCAACAGTATCTCATGTAATAATTTTTAAACCAATATATTCATTATTAGCGAAATAGCAAGTTTTTAGATAAATCGAAGTAGTGGGCGTAAAAGGAGGCGTTGTCAATATTTTTTTTCTTTAAAAAACCTAACTCGGGGTATGACGAACGTTTGTACAAAAAATTATGCAAATCGGTCCAGCCGTTTTCAACTGATTCCATTACCAACAAACAACAATTTATTTTTATATATATACTAGCTGAACCCGGTGCGCTTCGCCACCCCTTTTGAATTTATATGCATTCAAAATTTTGTGTACGAATATATGTTGGTTCAAAAAAAAAAAAATATATTGCACTACTTTAATGCGTACATATATAAAACCATTAGAAACACAGTAACATGACATACATAAACGAAGGGTTCGTCCTTCGGATTTATTTATTTCATAGCAAATACCAAGCGTGCAGGAAACTGCAATTTTTTGAAGTTAAGTGGCATTTCTATTGCAATTAGTGAATTCGAGATAGCAACATACTTCCCCGTAATAAGTGTATTTCAAATTAATTGTTGTGTTGTTTTTCAGTGTTAGCCTAAGGCGTTGTGGGCCAATCGTTCTTATTAAAATCATATCCCAATCTGATCCGATTTAAATATAATTTTAAAAAATTTACTTTTACAACACAACTTTCATATTTCATTTAAATTGGTGCGTCAAATATGTGAAATCGGCCGAGAATATATATATATGGGAGCTATATTTCAAATCTTAACTAACTTCCAATTAATTGATCACATTTATTATTATAACCACTTTCCGCCACACAATCTGAATTTCATTGGAATCGGTCATATATATCGTGTTTGGTTCATAACATGTATGAAGTCGGCCGAAATATATATATTAGCTATACCCAAACCTCAACCGATTTCAATATAATTTGGCAATTTTTTTCTGGTGCCAGATTTCGTCTCTCTCGCTTTGGGTGCATCAAATATGTTAAATCAGCGGAAAATATATATGGGAGCTATATCCAAATCTGAACCGATTTTAATATAATTTGACTAATTTTTTTTCTAATCAAAATCCCATCACATATTCCAAATTTTTTTGGAATCGAATGTACATATCGTGTATGGTGCGTAAAATACATGAAATCGGTCGAAAATATATATGAGAGCTATATCCAAATCTGAACCGATTTCAATATAATTTGTCAAACGTATATTCGTTTTAATTTCCGCTACACATTCCAAATTTCATTGAAATTAGAGGTACATAGCATGTTTGGTGCATCAAATACATGAAATCGGTCGAAAATATATATGGGAGCTATATCCAAATCTAAACCGATTTCAGTATAATTTGACAAATTCATTTTTGCTCCCAATTTCGTTACTTATTTTAAATTTCATTAAAATTGGACATACATATTGTGTTTGGTGAACCGAATCTGAACCGATTTCAATATAATTTGATAAATTTATTTTCGGATCAAATCCCGTTAAACATTCCAAATTTCATTGGAATCGAACATTCATATCGTGTTTGAGGCATCAAATGAACGAAATCGGTCAAAAATATATATGGAAGCTATATCCAAATCTGAACCGATTTCAATATAATTTGGGAAATCAATTTTTTAGATAAAATCCATCACACGTTTCAAATTTCATTGAAATTTGGGATACATAGCGTGTTTGGTGCACCAAATGCTTGAAATCGGCCAAAAATATATATAGAAGCTATATCCAAATCTGAACCGATTTCAACATAATTTTTCAAATTTATTTTTGTTCCAAATTCCGTTACGCATTCCAAATTTGGAGACTGTATCTGTAATCGATCAATAGATATGTGCATACAAAATCTAAATTTTTGGGAGGTACCTCCGATTCTGATGCTATATCTCCACTTCCAAGTGGAATTTCAAAAATGTTTATAGCCTATGTTACTTTCAGGCGATGTTGCAGTATATATGGAAATTTTCAGGAAAATCTATTCAGCGGTTTTCGGGTCCATAAATTACAAACAAACAAACAAACAAACAAACAAACATACAAACATTTTCCTCTTTTATAGATATAGAAGAAGAAGATAGAAGGTAGAAGATTTATGAGGAGTAGATCATACCAACTTTGATCATTTTTGAATGCATATTATCACTTTAGAGCAGTTTAACGTCGAACTATATCCTACTATAGACGGAGCCATTTTTGACTGAATCAATTTTCACCAAAAGCCATCCCATCGGATGAATATATATGATAGATATATCCAAACTTAAACCGATCTCAATGAAAGCTGACAAAGGCATTGCTGAGCTCTATGAGATATCTGGTACAGAATATTACGAATGTGAGGGACTCAAACACAAAATCGGGTGAAACATATATATGGCAGCTATAGCTATCTCTGAACCGATTTTCAACAAATTTGACGTACTTGCTTTTAGACTTAACTCGGTCGGTCAAAATTCAGGTCATTTGGACTATATCGCTTCCTTCTTCATGTTACAAACGAATGCACAAAGATTTAATAACCTAACCACTATGTGGTGTAGGATATAAAAACTGACACAATCAGATGATGCAGTTGCATGAGGTTATACTCTACTCAAAAGATCTAAATAAAGGTGAATTTAAAATATATAATATAGGGTACATTAAGTGTGTCCTTCCGTATATAAGAATAACCCAAGCCTTCTCATACCCTACACCATATAGTGGTAAGGATATTATGTCTTTTTGCATTTGCTTATAACATGGAAAAGGAAGCGATGAGTCGATTTATGCATGTCAGTCCGTCAATGTATTCTTGTGAACAAAATGCAGGTCGCATTTATTTTCCGATTGAGATGAAATTGCGCAAACAATACTTGGTTGGCCCAAGGAAGAACCCTCTTGAAATCGGTGATAATCGAATCAGATTTAGATACAGCTCCCATATATCTTCAACCAATTTCGGGTCAATTACGACTGAATTCATCCTATAAACCAGTATTTCAAATTTGATGTAAATAGGTTCAGATATAGACATAGCACCCATATATATGTTTTACCCTATTTGGGGTTTAAAGTCCCTCACAAGCGTAATATACATTCGACAACAATGAAATTTGGTACCAGTTATCAGATACAGGCTAGAGATACCTCTGTCAAATATTATCAAAATCGCTTTAGATTTGGATATTGGTCCCACATATATCTTTAACCGATTTCGGGTTAACTGTGCACCAAATGAAAAGTATCTGTCAAAAAGTCCTGAATTTAGTACATCCGACCGAATTAAGTCTAAAAACTACTACATCAAATTTGGTGAGAACCGGTTCAGATATAGCTATAACTCCCATACATGTGTTTCATCCGATTTGGTGTTTAAATCCCTCACATTCGTAACATGCATTCGACAACATTGATATTTGGTACCATATATCTTATAAAACTCGGAAATACCTTTGCCAAATTTTATCGAGAACGGCTAAGATTTGGATATAGTTCCCATATATATTCTTAATCCGATTTCAGATTTATTGTGCAAATAATGGCTAATATCAGTCCAACGGATATGTATCCGGATATTTTGGTGGCCATTGTTCGCTGGAAATAAAGCGAGGAACCTCAGTTTGTAACCATTCTTGGGTGGCGCGTACTGCATGCGATGGTGCTGAGTCCTATTGGAATGTCCAAGGTCTACAGCCGCAATGTTCCCGTGCCCGAGGCTTTAATACACCCTCCAGAATATTTTTGCGATAATATTTGGCATTTATTCTGATGCCGCGGTCGATTAATACGAGCGAAGAGCTACCATCGGCTGTTATGGCGACCCACACCATCACCATGGCCGGCGCTTGAGTTCTGGTGGCCAACCGAAGATCTGTTTGGCATTTTCAGCTGATCTGTTTGGCAAGTAAACACGATCATTTTGTTTGTTTACCAGCTGCTGGACAACGAATGTTTTCTAATCAGAGAAAACCAAATTCGGCAGTTTTCCGCTTTCCGCGAAGCAACGCTTTAGCTCTTTTGAGTCTATTTTCACTTGTGGATTTCCAGCCAAATATAAAGAAATCATACTATCACGCTTGAAAAATGCGTTTGTACGTTTTGTGCTGTCACTGGAATAATGTTAACAGCTGTCGGACGAGTGGCTTAGATATGACAGCAGTCTGAAGTTGGTTGCAGTTTTTTTTTGTTTTTTTTATTCTAAGTCGATTTAAAGATGCCCGACCGTCTGACTCTCTCTCTCTCTCTCTTGAAATCACGATGCAGCCCGTATTATATGACATAGAGCTTCAAAATTTGGCAGAACAATTTGTATTGTGTCTAGAATGATTGATATCTATATATATAAATGAAAGTTGTGTTAGTTACTACGCTTATAACTTAAGAACCGCTGGACTGATTTTAACGATTCACACAAATTCTGAATTGTCTCCTCTCCGAAAAGGATAATATCCAAAAAAATCGCGTAAAAATGTGATATATTAACATTTTCATTTTGACTTTTGAAATGTACAATAGTAATGTTTTATTTTGCATGATTTTTTTACATTTTGACTTACTTTTTTCTAATGTACATTTGTAGTGTTTTTTATTATATTTTTGAATTTGAATATTAATACCAATTTATTTAATTGACTTGATTTCTTGAGAACTGAAATTGATGGCGGGTTACATGGAAGTGTAGTACTAAATTATGTGGTGGCGAAACGGAATAGATGATATCGAAATAATTTAACGCGGTCACACCAAAGTTAAAAGTAATTACTTTTTCAAAATCGTTAAAAAGAAACACGAAAAAAGAGATCTCATTGCAACAATTCTCAAAACGGGAAAATATCGAAAAAAAATTCCTATGGAATTGAATTTTTAAATAAAAGTACATTCTATTGACAAACTTTGTAAGGATCTTTAAACAGTTGCTGTAAAAAATCAGCGAACAAGTTAAAGATTTTTTCAATTTGTTATTCTTCTTTTGTCAATTTTTTTCAATTTGTAATATCATATTGAATTCAGTGGATTTTTTGTGAACAAAATAAAGAATAATTTTTCACTATATACAATTTTTCACCAAAAAAATGAAATAGGTGCGAAATACGATGGTAACTGACATCTACCTTTCAACTCCAGGGCCTACATCGTGCTTCAGCTGGAAGATGCACAGACATTTAAACAAACAAAAATGACCGAAAAAGACTAATGGGGCTTATTTCAAAGCGTGGCCCTACTTCTTTCATGTGACAATAATCCGTCCAATGAGAGCTCAAAATGCAAAAATTTTTGGGAGTACAATTAGTAAAATACCAAATATAAAGGGTGCAAAATAGTAGAGCGAATGGGACTTTTAGTAAGAAAAGGATTTATATCCTTCCAAAAATTCTGCCTGAACATTTAAGATACCTTAAATCGCTTTAGCAGGTCATGATATCGATCATAAATAATCATCGTATGATTTAAGCCATTTTTGGAGCCTTCGCCATTTTCTTCTATTTTTGGCCCTTATTTGGCATCTTTGTTTCTAAGGGGGGTAGAGAACCTCTTCGCATAAAATTTTCGGAGTAGGGCCCATATTGGTCTTGACCACTAAAAAATTTTATTTGTGCTACCCTGGGGTAAGGTACCATCGTACACATAATTGCCACATAGAAATCTTTGCATGTAAAGTCCCCACATTGGAGTATCCCCAAGTCCACTTTCACATCTAATGTGTGGTCAGAAAAGAAAAATTTGTATTCTATTGAATTTGTAACCCCCAAGAGAATATTGGTTGGGAACGTAGATTTGGGATATACATCTATATGAAATAAATTGTGAAAACATGAACAAATTACAAATATAAGAAATTAGCACGGGACCGAATATTTGTTGAATCGTCACTAAATTATACTATGATGAAAAATATGGACTCCAACTTACAATTTAAATGGCAAATAAAATTAATTCCCATCTTACGGTAATGGATGTAAAATAGCTATATTTTTGATTTGGCCTCTATTTGTCATCTTGGATTATAAGGGGTGAAGAAAGTTTTCAATGTAGGTCGATGTTTCGCATTTTCCCATATTTCAAAGGATTTGGCTAAAAATGAGTATTTGGGGATGAAAATCTTACACAAAAATTTCAACATATCTACAAATTTTAGGATTTTCTCCATGTAATAGTATCCCCTCAAGTCCACCTTTTGGCGGACAAACAGACCGACATGGTTAGGGGGACTTATGAGGACTCTAATGCACAATCTGAGGTGCTAATGGGTTCAAAAAAGTAATTAACTTTGCCTATTCTTAAATCAATTAGCCCTCAATTACGAGTTGTACAAAGTACAGTAAATTCCAAATTACTGCTCATTTGACTAAAAATTAAAAACTAATCGACCAGTACGTGAACATTTATAACATTCATATCTTTGAATAATCATGGTTTGACAAATATGCATAATAGACAAAAACTATGGGCCGGCAACGCGGACCGGGCCAGCTAGTTATATATAAATGAGACATATCAGTCCACGTTTTCGTATATCACGCATGTAATGGTACCTCCGTATTTTGAGGTTTATGGACACATTTTTCCACGAATGTGTCTAAAATTAATATTTGTAGTTCATAATGGATTCCAGCTCCGGTGGCGAAAAATTATATGCATAGGCCCATGTTTTTGTATGGCCCCCATATTGCGTTACCTCCCGATATTCGGTATTTTGGTGATTTTTGTCACATTTTTTTTAGGGATTTTGTTCAAAAATTTGCACTTTCAGTTTGTAGTGGGTTCTTGCTTCGGTGGCGGAATGTAGTATGTATAGGTCCACGTTTTCGTGTAGCCCCCACATAATGGTACCTCCAAATATTCCGTATTTGGATGATTTTTGCTATTATTTCCCACGGATTTGCCTAAAGATTGGTTTTGTAGTTCGTAATGGTTTCTAGCTCCGATGGCAGAACATTGAATAATAAGGTCCGCGTTTTCCTATAGCGTACATATAACTGTTTCCACCGATATTCGGTATTTTGATAACTCATGAAATTGTTTCAAATTTGGTATTGAAGAAGTTTTGGTAGATGACAATCCTTGAAGTATAAAATATTCTGTAGTGGTTCCCGTTTTGGTATGCTCCCATATAACGGCCTCATACACGTTATGGTTTTTTGAAAAGTTTTACAGCATTATCCAAACAGTCCTACTGGTATTTGTAGTTTAAAGAGGGATACGTTTGAATTCAGATACTTTTATATAAAACAAGTAAGCATGTGATACCCTACAACACTACAAATATTAGAAGCCCCCTTATGTCCAAATCCATTTTGGAAGATTTCGCTTTTGAAATTATGTCACGGAGCACTGCCCATATATTACCCTTATCATTTTGACCAGGAATATTTGCCCAATATTTACGCACTTTATCGTGCTGTTAGTTGTTGTAGACTTCTTCCCTGTCCTTAACTCTCTTCTCAGGCGTGTTTATTGGCTTCAATTTTGTGATCAGGAAATTTTGTATATTTTTGGTTTATTTGAACCCCTAAATATTTCGCGATCATCTCCAAAAGCAAGAAGCCCTCCTATATCTCCAAATTTAGACTCATCTATATAATTTGCTTGTCAACTATATTTGGCTATATTCGTCAACGAAATCAGCATAAAAAAGCCAAAAGTTCGCATTTTGTGTACTTCGGATATCGCCTGTAAGTAATGTTGGTATTTTTTCACACAAAAATTGTGGTCCATTCCACCCGCCGTCCTAAACTCTAACTTCATGCGAAATTTCGTGTGCTTTGGTTTCCATTTTTTAACGGATGCAAAATCAAGAACATTTTTAGTTGTTGGACCATTTCAACACTTAAATATACTGCGGGCATCTTTGACAACAATAGGCCTAGCCCTTCTGAGCCTTACCCTACCCTTGTGAAAATTTTATACTTTTATGTCAAGAGGGCATTCTGAATTGACAAAATTTGTCAAAATCGGTACAGCCATTCTTGAGATATAAGCATTCCACCTAACATTCCTTTGTTTTGTAGATACACATTGTATATATTTCGCTATATATATCCGATATATTTACTATCGGCATCTACGTAACGGTCAGAATTGACCCGTTCTTCTATTTATGATTTCGCCGGGACTAAAAATATTCGCGGTTTAATGGAAATTTGACTTTTATTTAACACAAAAGTTATGGTCTATTTCACCCACGAAATATTACCCGATGACCATCAAAATTGGAAGGCTTCTGTCCAGCCCTAAGCTCTAGCCCCATGCTAATTTCCGCTTCGATTGGTCTATAATTGCGACCTGTAGAGTAACTGCAAAATCAGGATTTTTTCAGTTTTTGGTCCATTTCGACCCCTAAATATTATGCGATCATAGGGTTCTATTCTGACCTTCACCCCACCTCCATTCTAAATTTCGTAAAGATCGGGCCATAATTGCGACCTGTTGAGTGATTACAAATTAACATGGACAGACAAACAGACGGACGCACGGACATACATAGCTAGATCGACTCAGCTCGGCGAGATAGGAAGATCCATATATACTTTCCTATGTTGGAAACCAATATTTCGAGGTATTACATAATTTTTGGCCCAATCAAACTTATAATACCCCCAACACATAGTGTTGTAGGGTATAAATATTTTTTTTACTAAATGGTGGAGGATATTAAAAGCTCGGTCCGGCCGAACTCAATGCTTTTTTACTTGTTAATTGCTGGATTTTTCCAGCGACTCCACAGCACTCTCAAGTATGTGCAAAACATTTTGTACCCGCAGCATAATCACAACGGACCGAAAGGTATCTGAAAGAGGTAGGTATAATTTCTATTGTTACTAAATATCCTCTAACCCAACTTATTGTGTCTATTTTCAAAGGTTACACAACAAATTTTGCAGGGTCAATATTCACTTTTCGAAATCTTAGCTTTTTTAAGTTTTAGATCAACAGATTAAAGCCTCCTGATCATAATTATGCCCTCTATTGATTAAATGAACTATAGCAACAATATAATTCCAGAACTTCAATATCCATTCATGATGACCCACTGTATGGGAAAATATTTTTGCTAAACGAATTTTTTTCGATTTACTAAAATATTCTATTTTTACGCTTTATTGGCTACTGATTGGATATTTTCGCTCAAGCCACGACTGAACGATGAATCACGGGCACTGTTTAATTTATCGTTTGATTGTAAGTGACACATAAATGCGATATTGAAATTCGACACATAGGTATTCGGCGATTAAGAAATATAAGCATCTCAAATGTGGGAAATGTGGAAAGGTATATATAAATCGATTAACATGAGTGCGGTGGACATTTCAATTTTTCATAACAAATTGGATTGGTACTAAATATCTGACGGTTAATATAAAAAATTGTTTCGCAGAATTCACTTGCGTGCACATGTTGTAGTTTGTTATACATATGAATAGATGTGTGCGTGTGTGTGCAATGTTAGCTAGATTATATTTTATAACTTTGTGTGACATTTTTATTGTTTGATTGTTTAATTTGCTCTCATACATACATTTGTGTTCTTTTTTTTTGGAAATTGGTGACCAAATTATGTTGTTTCAACAAAATGCAATTAAAACTTCGTGCATGGAGATTTGAATACGTTTCTATGTTTGATTTTTGACAATAACATCATTTCCATTGATATCGTTTCGTTTCGTTGCAGCTGTGGGAAACACAAAGTGAACGGAAAATATAATTGCTTTTGTATAACAATTGCTAACAAAATATAAATTACATTCAAACAATGTATATAAATTGTGCTAATTGTATTGAGATTTATTCTGCACATATATTATGCCAAAAACTAAAACAGATATAACAAAGCAATTGTTGTTCTAAAGTACTAGTTTTTTTCTTTATTTTATTGTTTAAAAACTACGAATTATCTTTGGAGAATACTTCTAAGTTATATAATTTAAATATTTACAGTTCCAATCTATTATTCATTTGTTCCAAAGAAATTGTCGTAATTATAGCAAATGATATTATCTAAAACATCTAAAAATATGTATGGAAGAGTGTTGGCATTTTGTTTCGGATATCGTAGTTATTTGTAACTATAATATTTATAATAAAAAGACAAAAGTCGGGCGGGGCCGACTATATGATGCCCTACACAACCTATCAACATTTGGCTTTAGAGCAGTTATAGTTTGCTATAGAGTGCATGATATCATTTAGAGAAGAATTATATTCAAACAAGTTAAAAAGCAGTAAGTTCGGCCGATCCGAACTTTGAAAACTCTCCACCATTTGGAACGATTTTGGAAATTTTCAAAAAATAAAGTCCTTAAAAAATTCTGTTAAAATTTTAAAAATATAGCCGTTATATTGGGATCTATACGACGTGGACTTACAAAGGCATTGTTTGTCATAGGCCATTACCATATTGAAATTCGAAACTTGAAATCATCAAAATATCGTATATAGGAAGGTATCGTTATATCGGAGCTGTGTGAAGACCTGGACCAATATAGACAATTTTCTGTCACAGACTATAGCATCCATTACGAACATAAAATACGACATCTCAAAAAATTTCGGTGGGTATTGTACCTACCGAATATAGGGAGGTGCAGAGGTACCTATACGAAGACCTGTACCTGCATAGACAATTTTCTAACACAGACTGTAGTTTCCATTACGAACTCTAAATATGTAATTTGAAACACTTCTGTTAAATAATAACGCTAAAATCATCAACATTTGGGAGGTACCGTTATATGAGGGTTATAAAAAGATGTGGACCTGCACATACAATTTTCTGTCATAGGTTGTAGTATCCATTACGAATCTCAAATACCAAATTTGAAACAATTCCTGTGAATAAAGTCGCTTAAATCATCAAAATACCGAATATCGGGAGGTAGCGTTATATGGGGGCTCTATGATAACTTGGACCTACATGGCCCATTTACGAACTTAACCTGCCTACTGGCAAAATATACATGTGTGCAAAATTTTAGCCTTCTATCTCCATTTGTTAGAAAGATAGCGTGATTACAACAGACAGACGGACATGGCTAAATCGACTTAGAATTTTACGCTGATCAAGAATATATATATTATACCCTCCATAGTATGGTGGAGGGTATAACAAGTAAAAAAAACATTAGGTCCGAGCCGAACTTTTAATTCCCTCCACTTTAGAGTAAAGGAAACATTAGAACCCATTATGACCCACAAATACCAATTTTTAGACATATTCATGGGAAAATCATCAAAATAGCGAATAGCGGGATTTACCGTTATATGGGGTTATACAAAAATGTGGACCTATACATACAATGTTTCGCGACCGGAGCTAAAACCCATTATGACCAACAAATACTAATTTTTAGACAAATCCGTTAAAAATGTGGCAAAAATTTACGTTTCAAGAAATTAAGTACGAAAAGGACATATAAATAATTGAGTTAGATGGTCGAAATATTTCACAAAAAGTTCCCCATTCGATTTCACTGAATATAAAAAATTTATATATGTAACAAGTTAAAAAGTATCAATCGGTTTTTCCGACAGATGTATACCCCCAGCCTTTGTCTATGCCTATGGGATGTACTTGATGAAGTGGAATGTCGCTGACATAAATGCAAAATCGGATTACGGTTCCTCTTTCAGTGCAGAATATATATTTTTAGAAAAGTTCGACCTTTTGTGAGGGAGTTACCAAAAGGAGAGGACAGATATTGCCCATCTACGAACTCGGTCTAAGTTTGACCAAAATATTACGATGTATCAAGTTTGGACCAAATCGGATACTCCCTTCGAGAGTAATCGTGCGCACCAGCCAGCCAGACGGACGGACAGACGGACATCGCTAGATCGACTCCAAATGTTCTGAAACGGATTTGTTTCAAAAAACCGTTTTTTCGACTAGGCACGTTTTGACCGTATACAATTGTATAACCCTCTGTAGCCACATGACTGAGGTTTAACAAGCCATATGGATGGAGGGTAAAAAAACCTAATAAATTTAAGTTGAACCGCAATATTTTGCTGTTAGTGGGATTCGAGGTAGCAATACATTTGAACTTATATACTTCCCCGTAATAATTGTAGTCAATTTAATTGTTGTGTGTTTTTTTAATGTTAGAAATTCATACATTCCAAAAATATTAATGGGAGGTTATGATTTGGTGATTTAATAACGTCAATATTGAAAAGGAGGTTATATTAATTTTATAATAAACATACATGTCTAAGTCGATTTAACGATCCGTCCGCCTGTTACAAAACGATGTCACATTATTTGACGTAGAGCAGAAAAACTTGAATTTTGTATAGGATGGTTGGTATTCAAAATTAGATACATCTGTTCACGTTTTGGTATAGCCGCCATATAACGGTACATCCCGATATTAGGTATTTTGATGATCTTTGCCATATTTTTTCGCAGATTTGTTTACCAATTGGTATTTGTAGTTAGCAATGGGTTCTAGCCTCGATGGTGGAACATAGTATGTATGGGTCCACGTTTTGATGTAGACCAACAAAATTGCTTCAAAATTGGTATTTCAGAAGATTTTTTGGATGACAATCCTTGAAGCATAAAATTGTCTGTTTGTGTATAGCCCCCATATAACGGCCTCACTCAGTTTATGGTATTTTTGAAAGTTTAACATCATTATCCAAAGGGTCTTACTGGTGTTTGTGGTTTAAAGTGGAACACGTTTGAAATCAGATTCTATTATATAAAAATGTTATATTTATATTTATATGGAGGATATTAAAAATTCGGCCCAGCAAAACTTTATGTTTGTTTACTCGTTTTAACCATTTCAAATTTTATTGAAATTGGAAATACATAGTGCGTTTGGTGCATAAAATATATAAAATCGTAAATTATGTATGGGAGCTATATCCAACTCTGAACTGATTTCAATATAATGTGCCAAACTAATTTTTGTATCAAATTCCGTTACACATTCGAAATTTCATTGAAAAAGGAGGTACATAGGGTGTATGGTGTTGCTTAGCTGCCTTTTACATGTTTATTATATTATTGAATTTGTTTTATTTTTATTTATAAATCACAAAATGTTAGAATATGAAATGTTGAATGCATAAAAAAACTAAAGGAATAGCGAAGCGCACCGGGTTCAGCTAGTATATAATGAAAAGGAGTTTTTATTGGTCTCATTCACAGTGAGAGAAATGGACTCAAACGACTACACCAATAACCAACAAAACAAGAAAAACGTCAATAATCTTTAAACATGAAAGCCGGCAAATTGAAAAATTCGATGTTCTGTTAGCTTTTCAAACTGAAATGGTATAATACTGAAACTTATATGGTTAAGACAAGACAAGACAATTCAATTTAATTTAAAGATTATAAACAATAATTTGGATATAAACAGATGTTTGGATGATTTTGCCATATTTTTAAACGGAATTGTTTGCTATTTGGCATTCAGTGTTTGAAATAGGCCTCTTCTCTATTCTTTGACGTACAGCCAAAACGGGGTAAGATTAAGATTTTCATAATTCATTCGGTATTTTACGAAAATATTTGGCAAGCTAGCGTCCAGTATTGCTATCAATAAAACTTAGCTTTGTTCAGAAGGTATGAAACATTTCATCTCTTGATGGTGGGTGCATTAAGTCCCGACAGTAGTTTACTTTTCTTCATACCATATGAACATTATTTTTATATTTTATCTCAGCCTAACACCTTTTTTAGATGATAAGTCTTTCCTCAAATCTAATGAAACGAATATCTTGGTAGAACAATTCCATTTTTAATGCAATTTCTATTTTCCTTATTTTATTCTAAAAAATGCCATAAAATGAGATATTTTGACAATTAGTTATTCTATATAAATATCAGAAAAAAAAACGCTTTAAGCGTGGATCCCGAACACAAGAAATTTGTGTCATCATGTTTATCTTGTCCTTTTTCAATTTTACCTTTAGTTTGACTTGGGGCGAATCTCTCCTGCGGTCATCTTGATGTACTCATCAAGGGTTTTCATCCCCAGAAGGAACGTTTTTCTCCTTCCCCAAAAATTCGATTCTCAGTGGGTTTTGTTCCTGTGTGGGGTAAGAATTGTTTTATTCCTTCTAGCGCTTTTGTGGTTTTTGGCCACACAAAATTCGTGCATGTTATTTTTTAATTTTCTCGGATCGCAAAACGTTAAACTGTTCGGATTTCCCATACAAATTTTTTCATTTTCTCTCATCATTTCCATATCTGACCTTTGATTTTTTTTCTTTCTTGTTTCTCTTTGCCCTAGTCAAAGATGTAAATTAAATGAAATCTACAATCAAATTAAATGCAAAAAGTTCACATTTAAATTACACCTTATCAACTTTATTCATCTTTTGCTTCCTCTTTGAGGACATTCATAAGATTTTTGTTCGCACAGCATATTTTATGTAACTTGATACTTTTTAATTAAATTTGTGTCCGAAAGTTTCAAAAGTGGAATTATGATGTTATTTTTTTTTCGTTTCGTAACAAATTGTGAAGACGGTAAATGTTTGTGGAAAACCCATGGCAAATTTATGGGGTATTGCCGGTGAATGTTTCGCATTCTATTTATATAGAATTTTTAAGGAGCCAGAGACGATGCAATATCGCTGTTTAAAGGCAGCTCGGCAAATTGGTATTCGACATTTGTTAAAAACTTATTTTAAGCCCTCACGAAAGCATGTGCCTCCATTAATTACACTGTGCAACACAAGCAAGTAAAAAAAACAGCCATGTTCGGCAAGACCGAATCATTAATACCCTACTTCATTTGGAAAAAATTGGAAAATGCGAGTTATATGGGGACTATCATTAATTCGATAAAATATTTAGATTGGCAAGTTGTAAAAAATAGCCGACTTGTTTCGCAAGTGATGACAGATATAAGTATTGAAAATTGTGACTCATTGTTGGTGAGGTACCAGAAGGGGTTGGTAGATATATATATCATCTTCACAAGAGATCTTGCGTTAGCAAAAATATTTGGATGTGTTAAGATTGAAGAGAGTTAGATGCTTATCTCGCTTTCTTTGGGCGTTTTGTTTATCAAAAATCTTGAACACTTTGTGGGGGAGGTATCAGAAGAAATGGTCCGATCTGTACCATCTTTATAACAGATCTTGTGTTAATGGAAATATTGAGATGTATCAAGTCTGAACGGAATCGGATGTTAATTTCGATTTTATGAGCTTTATGGATATTAAAAATTGTGACTATTTGTGGGGGGTTGATGTCACTTGATGGAGTGGACCAATAAAACTATTGTAGAAGTAAACTATTTTTTGAGCTTTTGTGAGGATTTGCCAGAAGGAGTGGACCGATTTTGCCCATCTCCGAAGTTGATCTAAGTTTGACAATAATATTAGGATGTATCAAGTTCGGACCACATCGCATACTTCCGACAGACAGGCGGAAGGTCGGACATCGCTAGATCGACTCCAAATGTCCTGAAACGAATTTGGTCCAAAGAGTCCTACCCTCTAAAACCTTTATTTCTATGATGCACGTTTTGGACGTATCAACTGATACATGCCCTCTCTTGCCATATGGCTGAGAATACAAAAACGGGAGATGTTTCCGTTTAGGTTTTTTTAGGGAACATTTATACAAATATTCTTTTGATATACAACGAAAATAGACTTATTCCTTATCTTTTGCGACTTATAGTAAAATTTGATGAGAAATATTTTTGTCTTTGACGACATTATTCTAAAATGATGCTTTGTGGGAGACTCTTTGACGTCTTCTGGAACCTATAGTAGAATTTTATGACAAATAATGTTGCTACGATTTTTAACGTTTTTTGGGGTCCTGTCCCTTAAAAACGTTCAAAATATTGTCGAAGATACTATATACCTAAAACGCAAGGATTTCGAGGAATCCTAATCTGAAAATTTCCAAAACAGTGTAATATCACCACAAATGGCATGGACTTTGGGAAAATCGATTCACATATAGCTGTTTCTCCGATATATATGTTTCAATCTAAGGGTACTCGAAGTCGAGAGACAGATATGCCTCCATTAAATTTTGTGGAAATCGAGTCCAACTTCGATATATCATATACTACAAAGTGGAATATACCATACGCTTCTTCGTCAACGAAAAGTTCACCTTGAAATTTTAGAGTCGATCCACCAGTTCATTCTGGTACTTACAATACCAAAATTTTCAAAAAAAAAAAAAAACTTATACATCAAACAAACTTTTCAGCTGCGCCAGTCCAATATCGAAAAGGATAATAGAAAAAAAAAATTTTTCCACCAAAAACTCTTTAAAACTTTTCGTTATGAAGTTTACCGAAAAGCATATTAGTTAAACCTGTTAGCACCATATCTAATTTCCAGAAACCAACAGTGACCTCAATATCAAATTCCAGGATTCGAGACTGATTTAGAACTTTTGAGCAATCATAATACACCTTCCCAAATCCACTTGCTTCTCCCAAACCTATATACAATCAATGTTGTTGGCCTCCATATAAAATGTTAAAATTCCACCTCTATCCTAAGACCCAATCCCAAAATTGTCACCGTACTTTTCATACAGTTATACTACACATGTCCAAAACCAACTCATTCTCACACCAACAGTGACCTTTATTCCAAATTTCAAAATTCCATCTTTATCCCAACACAAAATGGTACTTATGGTGACATTTTCCAGATTTTGTACGTCCATAGTACACATTTCCAAAACCACCTCCTTCTCTCAAGTACGGACACCAACAGTGACCATAATATTAAATTTGAGGATTTCAGCTCTGCAATTTATCTCATTACCAAATTTAGTACCATTTAGTACAAGTAAGTTGGGCAATTCCAAGATCAGCTCTTTCTCTCAAACACAAACACCAACAGTGACATCCATATCAAATTTATGGGTTTCTGCTCTATACCTTTACCCAATACTTAAATAGTACTATTTCGTACAATTATTGAACACATTTCCAAAAACAACTCAATATTTCTATTCCAGAAATCAACAGTGACTTTTATATCAAATTTGAGGATTCCAGTCCTATCCTTTCACCCAACGTCAAATTTAATACCATTTGGTACTTTTCGTACAAATATAGAACGCATATCCAATACCTCCACATCCCAATTCTACACCCCGACATTATTCTTATTTGCAAAATTTCAGGATACCAGCTCTATTGCTTTACCCAAATCCAAATTTTACCAAATTCAGTTCCATTAAGTACACGTAAGTACAAAAATTGCCATAACAACCTCATCATACATGCTATATGATACAATCCAACAGAAATTTCATTTTCAAATTTTCGGATTCGAACTCTACAGGCTCTCAAAATTAATTGTACAAAATTATTGTTGTATAAATTGCACCAAATTTAGTACCATTTAATACACATAAGTACGAATTTCCATAACTCCCTACATAATGCAATCCAATAAAAATCTTAATTCCAAATTTAAGAAATCCAACTATACCGATTCTCCCAAGTTTAAATTATGTGGTACATAATACCTATAACTAAGTATTTAGTACATATAAGCACGAATTTCCAAAACTCAGTATTTTCAGTATTCCAGCTCTATTGGTTCATTCAAATCGAAGTTGTACCAAACTTAGTACCATTTACTCTTTTTCGTGCACGTAACTACAAATTTCGAAAGCTACACCCATATCCCGATCCCACCCTCCTCCAGTAATGTTAATTTCAAATTTCAGGATTCCAGCTCCATCCATTGTTCCAAATTCGTTTAGTACTTTCCGTATATATCAGTACCCATTTCCAAAACTACCTCCCTACATTAACCCTACTCCACAACCTTAATTCACAGTCCAAATTTCAATTTATTAACTCAGCACATGATACGGAATGGTACAAATATGGTACCTTTTAGTCTTTTTGGTACTCATAATGCGAATTTCCAAAAATCCTTTGGTACATTAATCATACACTTTATCAGTGACCCTCATTCCATACTTAAAACTCTAGCTCTACTGGTACGTCATACTCATTGGGTACCATATTTCTTTGTTAGTTTTTATGCCCTACACAACAAGGTGGTCAGGGTATTATGTGTTTGTGTATTTGTTTGTAACAGGCAAACGAAACGAGATAGACCCATAGTTCCTTTTGTTGATTTGCATAGAATCACATTCTCAGTCGATTTATGCATGCCCGCCCGTCTGTCCGTCCGTCTGTCCATGTATTTTTGTGAAAAAAGTACAGCTCGGATTTATTACCCGATCCAGATGAAATTTTGCACAAATCATTTGTTTGGCCCAAGGACGAACCCTACTGATAATCGGTAAAAAAATCCGCACCCGTAATATGCACTCTGTAACAACAATATTTGGGGAAATATATCAAATACAGCTCAGAAATACCTTTTCTAAATTTTATCGAGATCGGTTCGGATTTGGATATAGCTCCCATATATAACTTCGTCCGATTTACATTCTATTGTGCACCAAACGTCTAATATTTTTCCAAATGTGGTGAAATTACGACCTAATTGAGTCTATGTCATATTTGGTGAAGATCGGTTCAGATATAGCTATAGCTCCCATATATATTGTTCATCCGACTTGTTATATTTGTTACCCACAGCCGAAATATGCACTCCGTAATAACAATAATCAGGGATATATATGAAACACAGCTCAGAAATATCTTTGCCAAATTTTATCAAGATCGGTTCAGATTTGGATATAGCTCCCATATATATCATATGGGCAATACAAGTCCGAATTTAAAAGATACAAATGTTTCGGCACATTTAGTCCTTTGAACTTTAAATTATAATCATAGCGTGTATGAATTAATTATCCCATAAAAAATTTTAATTGTTAGGTGGAGCTCTTCTAAATTAGCAAAGTGGTGTAGGATATCATAAAGTCGTTTTTTACTGGTTTTCATACCGTTCTAGTACGAATTTCCGAAAACCCAGGGATATCTGACCTTCGGAGTGGCCCTCACCCAAAATTTCAAGATTTTACTGTCAGCAAGTTGTTCCTTGTTTGGCAACACGGAGTCTCTGCATTGCATTTAATGCGGAATTCGTCTCATACCGCTTGCATGTTTTGCAGTGTTGCTATTATTTCGGTGATTGTTACACCCTCCCAACGTAGTAGTGTAAGATACAAAAACCATCTTTCAGTCGCAAAATATAGAATTTATAAAAATATATACATCTGTAACATGTATACCTGACCGTAAATTGTAATGGTAATTCCTTTTTATCCTAAACTCACTTTTTAACCCACATGTATTCGGTACGACCCACCCCCACCCACAAAATAAAGAAAGTGATATCAAGGGAAATCCTTACCAAATGGAAACAAACAAAATTGAAATCATTGTCAAAAAGGAAACTGAACTGAAAGCTTTTCGAGCGATGAAAGATATCTTCATTAGCTATTTATTTGCCAGATACGAAAATCTTCAAATCGAATTGAAATGTTTCAATAGACAACTAATGAGAGGAGAGCACAACCAAAACACACACAACTATAATGAGGATATCATAATGTGGTTTTTACAGTGGGTAAAAACGAAATATCTGACTTTGGTTGGAAAATTATGGGTAATCGTTAAACAAATTCAGGAAGACGCTGATTTAATTTGTCTGTTGTTGGAAAAATATTTAGTATACGAGTAAAGAGTGTTTACAAATATTTGAATTGAATTCATTTTTTAAGAAATAATGCTACAAACAACAAGTAAGGAAAAGTCAAAGGTCGGGCTGGGCCGACTATATCATACCCTACACCACTATGCATATTTAGCAGAGTTCCTGTAACAAAAGATTTTATTTTAAGTAGATCATACCACCTATTAACATTTCGCTTTATAGCAGTTAAAGTTTGATTTCACAGGGAACTAATATTGGGAGGCATATCCAATTCTGAATCGCTTTTCACTAAATTTAATAATTTAAAATTCAGGTCATTTGGACTGATATTGGCCATTTGGTGCACAATTAACCCAAAATTGGTGGAAGATACATATGGGAAATATATCCAAATCTGAAACGATCTTGCCAAAACTTGATACACTTATTTTAGAGCTGTATCTGATATTTGGTACCAAAGATCATTGCTGTGGAATCCATATTATGCTTGTGAGGGACATTAAATCCCAAATCGTATTAAACATATATATGGAAGCTATAGCTATATCTGAACTAATTTTAGGTTTATAGGATAAATTTAGTCGTAATTGCCAAAATTCGGTTCATTTGGGCTGATATTAGCCATTTGGTGCACAAAGTCAAACGCCATAATTTTTACATTTTGTTTTTTTTATTTTATTAAATGAAAGCAAAAAATTTCGGAAATAGCATCAAATTTTAGAATAAGTTTAGTTTGTTTGAATTGGTCACATTTGGCACGAATTATGGCCTTCAAACGGCCAATGAAATCGTCACACGCTGCCCGAATGTTGTTCTGCGGTGTTTTGGCCCATTCCCGATGAAACACTTGCTTGAGGTGATCGACACTTTGGTATTTTTTAGTGCCAACCTTGCTTTCCAAAATACTCCAGACACAATAGTCCAACGGATTGGTATCCGGAGATTTTGGTGGCCATTATGAGCTGGAAATGAAGCGAGGAACCTCATTTTGTAGCCATTCCTGGGTGGCGCGTGCTGAGTGCTTTAATACACCCGCGATAACATTCGGCATTTATTCTGATGCCACGTTCGATTAATACGAGCGGAGAGTGACCATCAGCTGATATAGCGGACCACACCATCACCATGGCCGGCGCTTGAGTTCTGGTGGCCAACCAAAGGTGCATATTTTCAGCTGACCTCTTTGGCAAGTAAACACGATCATTTTGTTTGTTTGCAAACCGCTGGACAACGAATGTTTTCTCATCGCAGGAAACCAAATTCGGCAGTTCACCACTTTCGGCCAAACGAAGCAACTGTTTAGCTCTTTTGAGTCTATATTCTTTCTGTTGTGGTGTAAGTTCCTCCATTTTTTCGAAATCCAATGGCTTTACCCCGAGCTCATTTTTCAATATTTGCTGAATGATATGTTGCGATATGTTCAGTTCACGAGTCATTTTTCGGCCACTGCGACGAGGGTTGCGATCAAGTCGCTTCTTTACATCTGGAACCATTTCTGTGATGTTGTTGTTTTCTTCCGTCCACTTCCTTGGCGTCGGCCTACGCTATCAGTATCGCGGAAACGAGCGATGGTACGAGACACAAAAGATTTACTCACATTTAAGTGCTGCAGTGCTCTAAAGATAGCCACTTGTGGTTTTCCAGCCAAATATAAAGAAATCACACTATCACGCTTGAATTCCATCACGAATAACTTTTTTCTGGAAAATTCTCACCAAAATGCTTTTGTACGCTTGTTAACAATATAATGAGCTGTCACTGGAATAATTTTAACAGCTGTTGAATGAGTGGCTTAGAAATGATAGCAGTCTGAAGTTGGTTGCAGTTTTTACGTCTAACCCTGTAGACCTAATATCGGAGAAAGTTGTATATGGGAGCTATATATGTACCAGAATACAGGTCATTTCGACTTACATTAGCCATTTGGTGCACAATTAACCCGACATCGGTTAAGATCTTAATAGGACAATGTTTTCATCTCAATCGGTTAATATATGCGACCTGCAATTTGTTCACAAGAATACATGGACAGACGGACCGACATGTGTAAATCGACTCAGAAACTGATTCTATGAAGATCCTCAAAGGTAACTATGAGTCTATCTCGCTTTCTTCTCCATGTTACGAACAAATGCTCAAAGACAGATTACCTCTACCACTTTGTGGTGTAGGGTATAAAACATACCGATTTAGAAAAATTCAACTACATGCTGTACTTTGTACACCACACTCGAGTCTCGTAATATATATTCCTAAGTGAAGTTGATAGGGTAAGTGTGCCTAAGTTCGGCATGTCCCAGTAGTCGGCACTTTTTATTTTTAAGCCCAAATAAATGAAAGTATTAAAAATAAATGTATTTTGTTTACTTCAAATATATTGTCAGCTACCTTTGTTGGAAAATTCCATACCGACAATTGGCAAGTGGTGCCGACTACTGGCAAAAAAGCATTGTTTTAATAAAACAACAAATTTATGAAATTTAATAAAAAGTTATTAAAACTTTATTTATTATTGCAAAAACTATACAAAATTTCGAATCTGAATAAATTAACTTTGTAATAATTGAAATTTTCCACTCAGAATGGTGAGCGATTAAAAACGCGAAAATCCTAAAAGTGCCGACTACTGGTACACTTACCCTATTAGTTTTTTTTTTATTTCTTATCAATTCACTGTGTCATCACCGCTGGCAATCTGTAAATTAAATCCAGCTGAGATGCGTCGAAAGTAGAGCGTAGTTTCATAATTAAATTTACTGAAGCATTACTGATGTGTATGTACTTTTATACATATAGACGTGTGTGTTGGTTCTTCTTCTTCCTAATATCGGAAAATAATGCTTGGGATGCGATTGGTTTATATATATTTTTATACAGTTGTAATAGGTTTCTTGACATTTGAAATTTCCTGCCATTCAACAACCCACACATATAGTTTAATATGCAATGAAATGAAAAGAATTTATTATAATCCATAAATTGAGATTAGGGTACATTTTATGTTTCCAACGTTTGGTTAATCCAATTTGATATTCCAAAATTTAGCTATGAGTGTTGCAGTTGCTGATGTCAATTAAAAAACGTTTATCATTGTAATGTTATATAATGCCCCTAATTTAAGTCTCACTGGTTTGTCTTAATTTTATCCATTTTATGAACTTAAGCAAAACGTCAGTTTTGGAGGACATTTCGCTTACTTTTTGACGCTCTCTACACAGTTTTCTATGTTTTAAAATTCTAGTTCTCCCTATTATTATTTGGTGACAGAGGTATTTACGTAGCATAAAAATTGTCTCATCGTAAAAAAAATTATAAAAATACTTTACCAAAAAAAATTAAATTAATATCCTTTAAATTAAAATCCCAAAATCCCTTTAAATTACAATTCTTTAAAATATCCACAAATTTATATAAGAAAACATACTTCCGGAAAAACCATCACTTATTATCAGAGTGTCTTTTTATTTATTTATTTTTTGCTCTGGAAGTCCTTAAAAAATAAAATTTATAACCAGGAAGTCTAAATGGAAAATGTTTGACAATCAACAAAGAAAATCCTACATTCTTGAAAAAAAAAAACAAGTTAAGAAACATCAGTCGGTTTTGCCGACAGATGTATACCTTTAGCCACTGTTCGATTATTAAAATATATTTTGACTTCTTTTATGATAATTGAAATTTTTGACTCTCTATGGAGTTGGTTCCGAAGGAATGGGCCAATATTGTCCAGTTGGAATTTGCCAATATTAATATTTCGATGTGTCGGGTTTGGGCCATATTGCTTACTTCCTTTACTTTATGCGATATATGTGATAATTTTTAGCAAATATTGAGATTTACCAAATCTGAATGGAATCGGATGTTAGTTTTTAATTTTATGAGCTTCTGGCATATTCAAAATTTTGACCCTTTGTGGGGGAGGTACCAAAAAGATTGAACCGATATTGTCCATCTTCACAGCAGATCTTGTGTTAATAAAATTATTGGGATGTGTCAAATTTGAAGATAATCATATCCTTACTTCACATTTTATGAAACTTATAATTATTCCTAATTTCGACCCCTTGTAAGGCGGGTATCAGAAGGAGTGGACCGATATTGTCCATTTTTGCACATGACTCAGTACAGTAAAAAATCTTGGGATTCACAATGTTTGCACAATATCAGATGATCCGTTCTTGTTCAATATGATACATTATTTTCTTTGGAAAATGTGACCTTTTATGGGAGAGGTACTAGAAGGAGTGCACCGTTATTACCCATTTCCGAACTCGATCTAAATTTGATAATAGTCTTATGATGTGGCAAGTTTGGTCCAATTCAGATAAAGAAACCTAGAGTCTTAAAGCGTTATTGCTATGAGGCACGTTTTGGCCGTATCAAATGATATACACCCTCTCTATCCATATGGCAGCAGGGTATTAAAAAGCAACAAGTAAAAAAGCAGCTAAGTTCGACCGGGCCGAACTTTAAATACCCTCCGTCACTTTGAAAGAATTTTAAAATTAGAAAAAAAATCCGTCGAAAAATATCGCCATAAACGTAATAAGGGGCTATACGAAGACGTAGACCTGCATAAGTTTTTTTTTTTTTTTTGTCATAGACTGCACTACCGATTTCGAATTTCAATACAAAATTTGAAATTATTCCGGTAAAAATATTGCTAAAATCATCAATTTCCTGAATATCGGGAAGTATCTTTATATGAGGGCTATAAAAAGACAGGGACCTGTATAAGTCATTTTTTGTCATAGGTTGTAATGTGTGCTACAGATTTTCATAAACGAGATTTTCATAAAAAAAATTGAAACAATTCCGGTCCATAATGTTTCTAGAACCATCAAAATACCGAATATAGGGAGGTACCATTATATAGAGGCCATACGAAAACGTAGGCCATCATTTACGAACGTATCCTGCCTACTGGCAAAATACACATGTGTTGAACATGTTAGGCTTCTAACTTAATTCGTTCCAAAGATAGCGTGATTACAAAAGACAGACGGACATTGCTAAATCGACTTGGAATTTTACGCTGATCAAACAATAACCATGAAATAGGATGAAGATATACATGGAAGCTATATCCAAATTTGAACCGATTTCAATATATAAGATATTTGATACCAAATGTCATAGTTTTGGGTTCATATTGCGAATGTGAGGGACTTAAACCCCAAATCGGATGATACATATATATGGGAGCTATACCTTTATCTGAAGAGTTTTTCGTCAAATTCGAAGTGCTTTCCTCTAGGCGTGCCAAAACTTACTCCATTTGGGCTGATATTAGCCTTTTGGTGCAAACCTAGAATCGGATAAAGATATATTTATATATCACTAAAAAAAAATTGCAAAGGTATTCCTGAGCTGTATCTGATATGTGGTGACAAAATTTCATTGGTTTGGAGAGCATATTTCGAAAGAAACTGAAAAAATGCAACTAACTTAAGACTGCTGCCATTTCTAAGCCACAAGTCCGAGAGCTGTTAAAATTATTCCAGTGACAGCTCATTAATTTGTTTACAAGCGTACAAAAGCATTTTGGTGAGAATTTTCCAGAAAAAAGTTATTCGTGATGGAATTGAAGCGTGATAGTGTGATTTCATTATATTTGACTGGAAAAGCACAAGTGGCTATCGTTACCATCGCTTGCTACCGTGATACCATCGCTCGTACCATCGCTCGTTACCATGATACTGGTCAAGGAAGTGAACAGAAGAAGAAAACAGCAACATCAGCAGAAATGGTTCGAAAAGGAAAGAAGCGACTTGATCGAAACCCGCGTCGTAGTGGGCGAAAATGG
Source organism: Musca domestica (assembly GCF_030504385.1). NCBI lineage: Eukaryota > Metazoa > Arthropoda > Insecta > Diptera > Muscidae > Musca > Musca domestica. The sequence goes on along the minus strand of NW_026712262.1, from coordinate 3,571,632 downwards.
TTCGCAAGCTGAACATATCGCAATATTCCATTCGGCAAACATTGAAAAATGAGGTAGGGGTAAAGCCATTGAAATTCCAAAAAGTGCAAGAGCTTACACCACAACAGAATTCTTTCTGAAAAGAGCTTCTCAAAAGAGCTAAAGAGTTGCTTCGGTTGGCCGAAAGTGGTGAACTGCCGATGAGAAAGCATACGTTGTCCGGCAGTTTGTAAACAAATAAAATGATCGTGTTTACTTGTCAAAGAGGTCAGCTGAAAATGTGCAGCTTCGGTTGGCCACCAGAACACAAGTGCCGTCCATGGTGATGGTGTGGGCCCCCATAACAGCCGATGGTTGTTTTCCCCTCGTATTAATCGACCGTGGCATCAGAATAAATGCCGAATATTATCGCGAAAATATTCTGGAGGGTTTATTAAAGCCTTGGGAACGTAAACATTTTGGCCACAGTCCTTGAACATTCCAACAGGGTTCAGCACCATCTCACCACCCAAGAATGGTTTCAAAATGAGGTTCCTAGCTTCATTTCCAACACAATGGCCACCAAAATCTCCGGATACCAATCCGTTGGACTATTGTGTCTGGAGTATTTTGGAAAGCAAGGTTGGCACTAAAAATACCAAAGTGTCGATCACCTCAAGCAAGCGCTTCGCCAGGAATGGGCCAAAATACCACAGAGCAATATTTGGGCAGCGTGTAATGATTTCATTGCCCATTTGGTGGCCCTAATTCGTGCCAAAGGATACCAATTCGAACTTATTCTAAAATTTGATGCTATTTCCGACATTTTTTTTGGATTCGATCTAATGTGCGAAATACATCCCATTTGAACGAATAGTACACAGTTGACGCATATTAACATTGAAATTGGACGAAGATATATGGGAGCTATGGAAAACCATAGCAAACAAATGGAAAATTTTATCTCAATCGGAAAATAAATGCGACCTGCATTTTGTTCTGAATTATACATGGACGAACATCTATAAATCGACTCAAAGAGTGTTTCCATGAGGATCCTCAAAAGTGATTATGGGTCTATCTCGTTTCTTTCTCAATGCTACAAACAAATGCTCGAAGACACAATACCCTGACCACAGTGTGCTACCCACAGTGTGCGGGCAATTGATCGGTCCCGAACGTGAAATGAAATGTTCTCCTATCAAAAAATCACTTTTGTGGTAGAGATATTAGAAATGGTAGACTCATATATTCAATTTTCACTCTTGCTCTTATATGGGCAAAAATTAAGACATGCAAAGATCGAAAATCGGAAATTTTGTAAAAAAAATATAGTTTTTTGACAAAATTCCAATTAAATAAGGATAATGCAAATTTTATATTTCTTTATAGAAGGTACAAGATTTTTTTTTTGTGTCAATTATTCCCCTGTGAAGGAGTAGGGTGCACCATTGGCGACCACGCTGGTTACAATTTTCATAATATTTAATTTTGCTATTAAATCAACCTTAATCCCATAAATACCAGCAATTGTAACAAGTGCCACTGGGGCGTATGATGGTTGATTTCAAATACCTTCATAACTAATACGCACCGTCGTTCACAATTGCACCCCTTGCACTTTGGCAAGCTATTAACAAGCCCACACAACAAACAGACCTTGAGGCAATTATTTATTATATTGTTATTACACGCACACATACACACCCATATAACGTCCTCGACTCTGGCAGAATACAGGGTGTTCACTTTGCCAACCACAAAGCAGCTTCACCAATTGCCTTGAGCTTCACGGAGAGTAAAGTGTTTGATTGGAGGGTGCAATTAGTTGTTGTTATGGCCCTTCAATGATTCATTATTATTTACAATGCCCGAGGTCCTGGTATTCAATTTTTTCATATTATCACTTTCACATAATGCCATTATTGTTTAGCCAAGTGATGAGGAAAAATAACAGCTAGGGTCACATGGCATGGCTCTATTTTTGCTTCGTAAATTACGTTTTGCTAGCTCCCTATTTATTTAATGAACATTTATTAAATGCGTTTCCTGAAGGGTGTCAACGAATCGGAATTAAAGTTGCATGACGCTAACAGGTATCCTGCTCTTAACAATATCAGGGAAATTAGTATTTTATATTTTTGCTGTTGTCAATTGAAGAAGAATTAATGCGAAAGTAATGGAAAGAAAATACTGTTGTCTAACTCAAGAGAGTAATAGAAATCTGTTATTGGATAATTCTGTAAATGAATAGGCATTCGAAGCAGAATATATAAAATCTTATTTTCCAAGAAAGAAAGTTCGACTTGGACGGTCTTAACTGCTTTTTATACCCTCCACCATTCTATGGAATTCCACCATTTCCGGAATTGTAACAAATTTCATATTTAAAGTTCGTAATGGCTACTAAAGCCTATGACAAAAAAATTCGTATGTAGGTTCACGTTTTCGTATATCCCCCATTAACGGTACCTCCCGATATTCGGAATTTTGATGATTTTAGCAACAGCTTATGACAAAAAAATGTCGCAATCAGGTCCATATCTTCGTATAGTCTTCATATAAAAGTTTTCATTTAAGTGGTAGTTCTAGTTTCAGGTTCCTTAAAAATGGTGGAGGGTATTAAAAGTTCGTCCCTGCCTTTTTAATTGTTTTTCTTCTGGACAAATATTGCCCTTTTCTGTACCCAGTCTTATCAAAACTTACTGTCTTCGCTCAATATAAAATATTTAAAATATTTGGTGAGATACCAGAAAGAGTGGACCGATATTGCCCATCCCCATCTAAATTTGATAAAATTATGACGATGACGCATGTTTAGATGAAATAGGATAATCTTTTGAAGTTATCGTACGCAAATACACACAAAGGGACGAACGGACGTGGCTGGGTCCAATCAACATGCCATTAAACGGACTTCGTCCGTTCGCTTCTTCTATGAGGCACATTTTGGCCGTAACAAATAAAAAATCAATTCATATATTCACCCCACATAATTGTGAAGCCCGATTTATGGCATTTTTATACACTCCAACACAATGTGTTGGGGTATTATAAATGCGATTGGGTCAAAAGTGTGTAACAAGACATGGACCTGGATAAGCAATTTTTTGTCAAAAGCTGTGGTACAATTACGTTTTTTCAATGCGAAATTTGAAACAATTCCGGCCTATAATGTATTTAGAATCATTAGAATCATATTAGGAGGTATCGTTATATGGGGGCTACATGAACATGAACGTCGACCGACATTGCCCATTTACGACCTTAACCTTCCTACTGGAAATGTTGGCCTTCTATCTCAATTCGTTCGAAATATAGCGTGATTACAACAGACAGAGAGACGAACACAGTTAAATCGACGTAGAACTTTACGCTGGTCAAATAATAACCATTGAATCTGATGATGATATATATGGAAGCTATATCCAAAATTGAACCGATATCGACAGAGGTATTGCTGAGCTGTATCTTATGTCTGATACCAAATATCATTGTTGTGAAGAGCATATTAAGAATATGAGGGACACCAAATCGGATGAAACATGTATCAGAACCGATTTCTACCAAATTTGAAGCGATTGCTTCTTGGCTGAATTCGGACCAAAAAGTGTGTAACACGTCGAAATATTGGTCCGGGACATGGTATATTATTTCTTTATTATTATTATCTTTCTATCACGCTGAGTTGAGTCGTTCTAGCTATGTGCGTCCGTCCGTCAGTCAGTTGTGACGGCATAAATCATTTGTCAGTTTTGCCTTCACCAATATTTATTCTAACGAGAAAACACACTCAATGCAGGTGTACCGATATCACAACAACAGTCACACATCACCACCATAGGCGGTAATAAGCACATGTTCACGTTCCCGTTATTCTACCGCTAGCAAGTGATGGAGTCGGCAATACAGGGTGAGATGAAAAACCGCAACCAAATTCAGACCTCTGTCATTTCTAAGCCACTCGTCCGAAAGTGGCTGGCTTACAAGGGTACAAAAGCATTTTGGTGAGAATTTTCCAGAACAAAAGTTATTCGTGATGGAATTCAAGCGTTATTTCTTTATATTTAGCTGAAAAACCACAAGTGGCTATCGTTAGAGCACTCCAACATTTAAATGTGAATAAATCTTTTATGTCTCGTACCATCGCTGGTTAATGTGATACTGGTAGCGTAGCCCGACGTCAAGGAAGTGGACGGAAGAAAACAGCAACAGCAGCAGAAATGGTTCGAAAAGTAAAGGAGCGACTTGATCGAAACCCGCGACGAAGTGGCCGATAAATGGCACACGAGCTGATCATATCGCAATATTCTATTCGCCAAATAGTGAAAAGTGAGCTCGGGGAAAAGCCATTAAAATTCCAAAAAGTGCAAGAACTTACACCGCAACAGAAAGTAAAAAGACTCAAAAGGGCTAAAGAGTTGCTTCGCTTGGTCCAAAGTGATGAACTGCCGAAATTGGTTTTCTCCGATGAGAAAACATTCGTTGTCCAGCAGTTTGTAAACAAACAAAATAATCGTGTTTACTTGCCAAAGAGGTCAGCTGGCCACCGGTTGGCCACCAAAACTCAAGCGACGGCCATGGTGATGGTGTGGGCCGCCATAACAGCCGATGGTCGCTCTCCGCTTGTTATATGAGCGACCGTGGCATCAGAATAAATGCCGAATATTATCGCGAAAATATTCTTGGGTGTGTATTAAAGCCTTGGGCACGCAAACATTTTGGCCGCAGACCTTGGACATTGAAACAGAACTCAACACCATCGCTACCATTGCCACCAAAATCTTAGGACATCAATCCGTTGGACTATTGTGTCTGGAGTATTTTGGAAAGCAAGGTTGACACTAATCGATCACCTCGATCAAGCGCTTCGCCGGGAATGGACCAAAATACCGCAGAGAAACATTCGGGCAGCGTGTGACGGTTTCATTGGCCGTTTGGAGCCCATAATTCATGCCAAAGGTGACCAATTCGAACAAATCTAAAATTATTCTAAAATTTCATGCTATTTCCGACACTTTTGCTTTCATTCAATAAAATTTAAAAAAATGTAAAAATTATGTCGTTTGCCTTTGTTGCAGTTTTTTATATCACCCTGTATAGGACGAATTTTCCTAAACTCAGCCTTATCACTCGCCTACGCAACAGACAGGTCCTCGTGCAGCATTTCAAGATCCTAGCGTGTTTCGTCTGTTAGTCAGTTGTTTCACCACTCTTTAGGGTATACCAAAAAAGTAGTCTGATATATTCTATCTTCAAGCTATTTCTGCAGTTGGAAGAAATTTTGAAAACAATCAGACTCGTATATTACTTGGTATAAAAATTTTGATTATTTGAAATGTTTAACCTTAGTGTGGGAGGTGACAGAAGCAGTGGGTCGATATTGACCAATTTCTCACCTATCCAAGAGTTGATAAAATTATTGCGATATTTTAAAGTATAACGATATCGAAAACTCTGTACACTCTTTGTGAGATACTTCATTTTTATGAGGCTATAATAAGAAACTATTTCCTAACTATAACTATTTTTATACCCTCCACCACTCTATGGAGGGAGGGTAACTTTGTCATTCCTTTTGTAACTCCTCGAAATACTCATGTCAGACCCATCAAAGTATATATATTCTCTATCAGCGTAAAAAGTCGATATAACGATGTCCGCCTGTCGATTGTAATCAGTATGCAGATCAAGTTCGTAAATAGGTCAAGTCGACCCACATCTTCGTATAGCTTCTATATAACTGTACTTCATCATATTCGGTATTAGAGACATTGTAATGAGTACTACAGCTTATGACAAAAAATTGAGTATACAGGTCCACGTCTTCGTATAGCCCCCCCATATAACAATTTTCACTTCAACGGTATTTTTCAAGTTTTTATACGTATGTCTGGCTGGTGCGCACGATAACTCTCGAAGGGAGTATCCGATTTGATCCAAAATTGGTACATCGTAATATTATTGTCAAACTTAGATCTAGTTCGGAGAAGGGAAATGTCGGTACATTCCTTTTGGTACCACCCAAACAAAATGTCAATATTTTCAAAGAAAATAATTTACTGTACAGAAAGAGAAAGGATAAGCCGATTTTGCTCCAACTTAGCATATCCTAATATTTGCATCAATGTTAGGTCAGGTGCAAAAATGGAGAATATCGCTCCATCAAGTACCTCCCCCACAAACGATTTTGAATAATTACAACTCTCATAAAATGTGATGCAAGAGTCCGATTGTCTTCAAATTTCACACATCCGAATATTTTTATCAACCCCAAACTTGGCATATCTAAATATTTCCATCATCACTAAATATTTTATAATGATGGTAAACATCGGAATACTCCTTCTGGTACCTCCCCTACAAAGGGTGAAAATTTTGAATAACCAAAACGATCATAAAATCCGAAAAACATCCAGTTCTCTTCATATTAGACATATTACAATATTTTTATTAGCCCAAGGTACTGTGTGAAGATGCTATATACCTAACGTGACCATACGTCCCGCTGTCCCCAGCGAGAGCAAAAATGTCCCGCTTTCGAAAATACTGGATATTGATATTGATGAAAAATACATGAGTTATTTTTTCCCCGTGAACACATAATTTATTTGCATAGTTTTTTTCAAGCAACATTAACATTAAAATTAACTCGAAAGATTTTGTAATGCTAATGCTGGAGTTAATGTCGACGTCGTCGACGGCGTCAAATGTCAAAAAAATTGAATCGTATGAAATTTTATGAGAGCAGTTAATCTTAACGCCGTAAGAAATTCGACGCCGAAAAAGTTCAATCTGTTTAAACTTTTTCGGCGTCGTCGACGGCGTTGACATTAACACCAACATAACAAGGGAAATCACCAAATTAAAAATGCTTATAAAAACAGAAAAAGTTTCTGTCCCTCTGTCAGTACCGTAAGCATAGACGCTCTAAATTGTTCTGGTATCTTTTCATCGTGGAGTCGGAGAAGGCGAGCAAAGTCAAACAATTTATTTTCAATGTTAGTGATTGTAACATTACAATAATGCCTAAACGCAAGTGTACTTTTAACATTTCTTTGCAAAATAAATATCCATTTATAAAACAAAGAAGTGGTGAATCAGACGTTACGTGTGAAAAAAGTCGTACTGATTTTAGTGTTGGACATGGTGGTGCCAGTGATATTGAGAAGCATTTAAAATCGGAAAAAACACAAGCTTTCTGATCAAGCTGCCGCTTCAAGCTCGTCAATGCTTTCTTTTTTTAAAAGAACAAATTTGGCGACTTCCAAAGACTTGGATATAGCTGCAGCGGAGGGTGCGTGGGCGTGAGAGTCAGGATTTTAAAGTTTCAAAAGCAGCCAGGCGAATCATCTGATATAATTGTGGATTATTTGAAAGAAGTATTATCTTGCAATGATTTGAATAAGAAAATTGTGTCATTTTGTGCAGACAATACAAACTGCAATTTCGGAGGAAAGAATAGAAAAGGGATAAATAATGTTTACGCGAAATTGAACCTATCCGTCGGAAGGCAGCTCATTGGGATTGGGTGTGGAGCCCATATAATTCATAATGCTATCAAAACAGCCGCAGATTGTCTCCCTGTTGACTTCGAATGCATAATTGTGAAAATTTATTCATTCTTCTACATCTACAGCATTCGGGTAGAAGTTCTGAAAGAGTTCTGTGATTCCACCGACACAGAGTATCAGAAACTGTTGGGCTACAGTAAAATAAGGTGGCTTGTTTTAATGCCGGCGCTTGCGAGAATTTTAAAAATGTTTCAGCCTTTGAAAACCTATTTTCTGAGCATAGATAAATGCCCTACTATTTTAAAAACGTTTTTCGAAAATCCCAGCTCTGAATTGTGGTTATATTTTTTGCACGCACAGACAGCGATTTTTCATCAAGCCGTGTTGAAAATCGAGGGACAAAACGTGTCCGCAATAGAGTCTGCGAATGAAATTAATCGTCTCCGAGATAACTTAGAACTTAAAGAGAATTCGATTTTCCTTCCTCATTCCGTCCGCAATCTACTGGTAAAATTACATAAAACTGACGTTGCTGTTGATGAGCAGAATGTGAAAACTGCGGCAGCGGATTTTTATAAGACAAGTAAAGAATACTTGGAACAGTGGTGCCAGTTCAATGCACAACTAGCAGTATTTGAATGGTCAAATTTGAGAAAAGTCCCTACTTGGGAAGACGTACAGAATGTGACGGATTTGCTGATCACACAAAGATTTCTTAGCAGTAGCCAAGATACGGAGGTGTTCGATGAGTTTTCGCTTATTTCCAGTTACGTCACAGTTGAAAAAATCAAAAGCTGGAACGATGAGAATGTTGCTACTGAAGACCGTTGGGTGGAACTGTTTAAACACTTCCGTGCTAATAATCTCAACTGCACAAACTTTCGCACAATTATTGAGTATGTTTTATGTATGCCTGGAAGTAACGCACCTGTCGAAAGAGTTTTTTCCCTAATGAATAAAATATGGACAAGTGAAAAAACGCAGTTAAGTGTGACAGTTTTAAAAGCTATTTTAATTACTAAGACTAACATCAACAAACAATGTAATCAGCTCCATTCCTACTTGAAAACTAGACCCGATATTTTAAAACTAATTTGCTCTGCTGACAAATATAAAACAAATACTTAGACATAAGATTAATTTCATAAATTAGATTTATACGTATTCTCTCCGTTTTTGAATAAAACTTGTGTTTAAATGCATAATTTTTTTTTACAAAATTCCCCAGGCGTCTCGCTTTGACGAAAAATATAAATGGTCACATTATATATACCTCCCCCACAAGGGGTCAAAATTTTTAATATCCAAGAAGATCATAAAACGCGAAATGAACCTCCGGTTCCATTTAGACTTGGTACATCGCAATATTTCCGTCAACACAAGATCTATTATAAAGATGGTAGAGAGCTGAGGATTTCTTCTGGTTCAATATTTTGAAAATTTTACAAATACAAACTTTTTTGTTAACAAAACATCTGTTGTAAAAATGACATATATCTGCGACCCCCATCCGGTGCCTTACCCACATATGAGACAAGTCGTGATTTAATATACATACTAAAATATAAAACCCACTACGCATGTATTTTACCAGACATTTTACATATATAATTACGATTGCGACTTGCATTGAAATATAGTATTTCTTCCTGTGCTGAATATAGAAAAATCCACAATATTTTTCGAATTATTTTTCTTAGCTTTTTTTCCACTCCTATTCTGTGATAAATGGCAAATGAAGAGCAAAGAACAACATATGCTACTTGAACTTACCTTAGTTTTGTTGAAGAGAAATAATGCTTCGCTTCGCAAACGGCGAAGTCAAGAAACAATGGTAAGTAGCAGCAGAATGCCCGGAAAGTAGGTCATCTGTTTTTTGCAAAGAAAGTGAAATAAATCATTGTTACTTTCTGAATTTTCTTCTCTATTTTTTTTATTACACCTGAATACTTTCACAGACTCTGCCATGGGTTGCTTCTGTTTTTGGTGTGTGTTTGGTGGAATATTCAACAACAGTTAGTTGTAGAGATTCGCCGATTTGGTCAAGTATGTGGTTGACAGTTAAATTTTTACAAATTGTCAATCTCAAATGTTGGCCGGAGTGCAAAGAAACTTCATTTCACCCTAAATGCAATTTATATTTAGATTAATTGTGATGTTGAATTGAAAATGAGAAATACAGAGAGTCATAGCAGAAGGAACTGAATACTAGTATCAGTTGCAGTGAGAAGATTATTACAAACAAGGCCAAATATCAGAATGACACCTGTATAGAAAATATTTTTTTTTTTTTTTTTGTTTTCATGTTGCTTAGATAAGTATAATAAGGTATGAAGTGAAATATTAGCACGAACATTCCGTAATGTGACACGTCATCCAGCTGGGATATAAGTTTATTTCTTTCAAATCATCATTCAAAGCGTTATGATTTCAATATTTCAAACTTAAAACAAGTGACAAAGCGGATAAATTCGGCGAGACCGAATTTTTAATGCCCTCCACCATTTCGAAGGAAATTGAAAAAATTCCGTCAAAAAATGAGGGCTATACGAAGATACGAAATTTCAAAAAAAAGGTAAAAAGAGGCTCCCAAAAATTACCCAAATTGGGGCTATACGATATCGTGGACCTATATAGACTATACTCAGAGGGAACTCCTTGTGTGGATTTTGGAACAATTCCATCGAAAAATGAGGCTGAAATGGACAAAATACAGAATATCGGAGGTACCAAGATATGGGGTATATACTACGAAGACGAAATTTGAAACAATTCCGATGAATATTGTCTCTAAAATTATCACAATACCGAATATCGGGAGATATCGTTATATGTGGGCTATACGAAGACGCGAACCTTCTTTTTAGGGTTAAAAGTACCCAGTATTATCTCTTTTGGTGGATTTTCAGACAATTCCATTGAAAAATTTGGTTACAATCATGAAATGACCTGAATTTTAGTAAATCCTAGAATCAAGTGAACCATATTTGGAGAAAATCGGTTCAGATACAGCTATAACTCCCATATATATGTTTCATCCGATTTGGGGTTTTAAGTCCCTCAAATTCTTAATATGCACTCCACAAGAATGATATTTGGTACCGGACATCAGATACGGCTCGAAAATACCTCTGTTATGCGATATCATTCTGAACTAAGAGCATCAAAATTTTGTCAAGATCGGTTCAGATTAATTAATTGTGCACCAAATGGCTAATATCAGTCCAAATGGCCTGAATAAAAAAATTTGGTGAAAATCGGTTTAGATATAGCTATAGCTCCTATATATATGCATCATCTGATTTGGCGTTTAAGACCCTTAAATACTTAATATGCACTCCACAAGAATGATATTTGGTACCGGACATCAGATACGGCTCGAAAATACCTCTGTTATGCGATATCAGGTGATATCAGCCCAAATGGAATGAATGTATGTCAGTACTTCAAATTCGGTGTAAATCGTTTCAGATATAGCTATAGCTCCCATATATATGTTTTATTCGATTTTGGGCTTAAAGTCCCTCACAAGCGTAATATGCATTCCACAACAATGATCTTTGGTACCAGATATCAGATACATCTCTGAACTTAGAGTATCAAATTTTGTCAAGATCGGTTCAGATTTGGATATAGCTGCCATATATATCCTCAAACGATTTTGGGTTAATTGTGCACCAAATGGCCAATATCAGTTCAAATGGCCTGAATGTTGGCATATCCGACCGAATTCAGTATAGAAGCAAGCACATCAAATTTAGAGAAAATCAGTTCAGATATAGCTACAGCTCCTATATATATGTTTTATCCGATTTTTGGGTTTAAAGTCCCTCACAAGCGTAATATGCATTCTGAACTAAGAGCATCAACATTTTGTCAAGATCGGTTCAGATTAATTAATTGTGCACCAAATGGCTAATATCAGTCCAAATGGCCTGAATAAAAAAATTTGGTGAAAATCGGTTTAGATATAGCTATAGCTCCTATATATATGCTTCATCTGATTTGGCGTTTAAGTCCCTCAAATTCTTAATATGCATTCGACAACAATGATATTTGGTACCATTTGGTACCTTATAGAGCTCTCTGCCAAATGTTATCAAGATCGGTTCAGATTTGGATATAGCTGCCATATATACCCTCAAACGATTTCGGGGTAATTGTTGGTGCACAATAGCCAATATCAGTTCAAATGGCCTGAATGTTGGCATAATCGACCGAATTCAGTGTAGAAGCAAGCACATCACATTTAGAGAGAATCAGTTCAGATATAGTTATAGCTCCCATATATATTTTTTATCCGATTTGGTGTTTAAGTCCTTCACATTCGTAATATGCCTTCAACAACAAAGATATATGGTACCAGATACCTTATAGAGTTCGAAACTACCTTTGCCAAATTTTATCAAGATCGATTTGGATATATGTCACATATATAACTTCAAACGAATTCGGGTTGATTGTGCTCCAAATTGTTAATATCAGCCCATATGACGTAAATTTCGAGACGTAAGTTTCCATTTTGTGCAACTCGGCTCCGATATACACTTTTTATACCCTCCACCATACTATGGAGGGTATATTAACTTTGTCATTCCGTTTGTAACTCTTCGAAATACTCATGTCAGACCCAACAAAGTATATATATTCTTATTCAGCGTAAAATTCTAAGTCGATTTAGCGATTTCCGTCTGTCTGTCTGTCTATTGTAATCACGCTATATTTCGAACAAATTGAGATAGAAGGCTAAAATTTTGCACACATTTTGCACACGTGGACCATGTAGGTCCACGTTTTCGTATAGCCCCTATATATCGGTACCTCCCTATATTCGGTATTTTGATGATTTTTGCGTCATTGTTCACCAGAATTGTTTCAAATTACGTATATAGAGTTCGTTATGGGAACTACAGTCTGTGACAGAAAATTGTCTATGCGGGTTCAGGTCTTCGTACAGGGCCCATATACCAGTACCTCCCTATATTCGGTATTTTGACGAGTTTAGGTACAATACCCACCGAAATTGTTTGAGACCCGTATTTGAAGTTCGTAATGGATGCTACAGCCTATGACAGAAAATTGACTATGCAGGTCAAGGTCTTCGTAAAGCTCCGATATAACGGTACCTCCCTATGTACGGTATTTTAATGATTTTAGCTACATTATTCACAGTTTATTTCAAGTTTCGAATTCAAATATGGTAATGGCTTGTGACAAACAATGTCAATGTAGGTGCACGTCATACAGACCCTAATATAACGGCTATATTCGGTATTTTTAAGATGTTAGCAGAATTTTTGGCGAATGTTGTCTTTTTCGAAAATTTTCAACTTCGTTCTAAATGGTGGAGGGTATTCAAAGCTCGGCCCAGCCGAACTTACTGCTTTATTACTTTTTTTTGTGGCGAGATTGATGCAAATTTTTTTTGACATACAATGAAAATATTCACCTTTTTTGTGAGTTATACTGAAATTTGAACAAGAATATTTATGTCTTTGATGTCATCTGAAATCAGGCTTTGCAGGAGATTTACGCATTAACTCAAATAAAGTACGGATTTAATGTGGAGCTTTTGTCCTTTTCTATTTAGGTTACTTTGCGATATAAACTTTGAAAACGCCGATAAACTTGTCTTCAATTTTTAGCTCTACATTCATAATCAGCTGAATTTTCTCCGTAATTATTGAAAAAATGTTATCACAAAATTTATATCAAATGGATTTGGGCGGTAAGGTACTATGCAATTAACTAAGCAGTTAACCAAAAAAATTATTTTCATTTCACAGTAAACACAATTCCAAAAATCACATCCGTCAAAAAAAAATTTCACCTGACAATTGTTAATCTCATTAGTGTAAATGACCCAACGTGGCTTTCAGTTTTGCCATAAAACACTGATGCCTACAGATAGTCCTTGTTCACAGTTATAAATCACAGTTATTCGCTTCAGCCGCATCCTTCATTCATCATTGTTATAAATCATAGTTATTTTTATTTATTGGAGAAAAAATGTGAAATATGTCCATTAACAAGAAGTTCCGGATATAACGAAATGATGTTTGTGGATTAGTCGTGAAAAAGTGTTGATACTTTATTTTTTCGTTTTTTTTTTTTTAGCAAACACTTTTCGCTTTCTTTGCCTTGTTTACAAGAGAGAAGGCGAGCATTAGTTATAAAATGTTTCGATTTGGTTGACAAATTTTCGTTTGTAAATTCGTCTTTATCCTGAATCATTTTAAAGTTCAAGACGATATTGAAATTTGTTTGTCTGCATGTATTGTGTCAAAATGCTGCGGTAAAAAAGCACGTCCTGAAATAACAAGGCATTACTCAAAGTGTTGTCAATGTTTAAATTCCTGCTTTTTCTGAACTAAGTCTATAAATCTAGGAACATTTCCTTAATGTGGGAGCAAGTGTAATAGACTATCCTTCCAAAAATCTTGAAAGCTTCTTCTGCAGTTGAATGATGATGAAATGTAATCGTTTTGAATAATGAAGATATGAAAGCCAAATTTTATTTATTTTACTTATAGGGTAAAAATTTAACAAGTAAGCAAAGGCTACAGTCGAGCGGGGCCGACCGTTGAATACCCTACAACACTATAATAAACGATACAGTTTATATAGGCGAGATACTCGAAAGAATTCCACAAGATATTGTGACAAAGAATAAAAGAAAACCATCAGGTTTCGTTCTCTAATTTTCGAATAATAGCAACTTAAACTAATTTGCTCATTTCCAATTTATTGGTCTTCCTAGATCTGGAACCAATATTTCCCAAAGACCTATAACCTCTCAGAAGTGGCAAAAGATTAACATTTTTTAATTGTTTTTGACTGAAACGCATCTATATGAGATACAGACATTTGACTATATTCTTCAACGAAATCAGCGTTAACGAAATAGTCAGAAGTGCATCTTTCCTGTATTTGTGAATTCTCCAAAAAGTCACTGGAATGGACATTTTCGTATTTTGTCTACAAAAGTTGGCAAACTCCTTCACACATTGAATATTTTTGGATGGCCATCCGAAACTGCTTGGCTTTTGCAATGTGCGGTAACCCCCATTCAAATGTGCGTGAGGATCGGGCGATAATTACGACAATTTTGCAGTTTTTTGGTCCATTTCAACCCCTAAATATATGGCGATCATCTCCAAAAAGAGTAGGCTTCTATTCTGACCCTCATCTTATCCCCATGTAAAATTTCGTAAGGATCGGGCCATAAATGAGATCTGTATATGATATCCTAACTACTTAGTTTTGTTAGCTGTAGAAATATTACCAAATGTTTAATTCAAAATGAAAATATGCCAAAAATATGACAAAATTGAAAAAATATGAGAAAATTTTACAAAATCAATATTTTCATCTTTAGAGAGATATTTTTATGCAATTTTTTTAGGCCATTCTGAATTAATGAGAACTGTCGAAATCAGTTCAGCCGTTCTCGACATATAAGAGATCTTTCAAGCATATCTCCTTTGATAGAATATATATCGCACATATTTTGCTATATATCCGATTTGTTGGATGTTAACATCAATGTAAAGGTCAGAAGTAACCTTGTGATGGCTTTGTGATTTCGCCGGGATTTAAAATATTCACGGTTTAAGGAAAAATTTTGATTTTTTTCAACACAAAAGATATGGTCTATTTTACCCGCTAAATATTATCCGATGACCACCCAAATTAGTAGGCTTCTTCCCCGGCCTAAACTCTATCTACATGCGAAATTTCGCGTCGATTGGTCCGACATTTTTTCAGTATTTGGTCCATTTTAACCCCTAAACATTTGGTCCAAGCCCTACCTACATTCTAAATTTCGTGAAGATCGGGCCATAATTGAGACCTGTAGAGTGATTACCAATTAACATGGACAGACGCACAGACGGACGGACATACATAGCTAGCTCGACTCAGCTCGGCGAGCTAGGAAGATCCATATATACTTTCCTATGTGGGAAACCAATATTTCGAGGTGTTACATAATTTTTGGCCCAATCAAACTTATAATACCCCCAACACATAGTGTTGTAGGGTATAAAAATCTTAATGTACTTAGTGCGTACGTACATGAAAATACTCGCAAATTATTGAACGTTTTGACAGTACCTAGATTTTTAAATTTTCTGAACTAAGACTCTACAACAAGGAACATTTATTTCCTTTGAACACAGCTAATGAGAGATAAAGTGTGTTTGTTCGAATGAAGACAGAACAATGCAATGGAATTTATAGAAGCCAAATTAAAATAGCATTTTGGTCCGTTATAATATTTAGTTTTATATGGTTTTTTCCTCCTGTGGCATATCATTGTCTATATAGGTCCACATTTTTCTATAGCCCCCATATAACAGCGTAATCCACTTTTTCAGCGGTTTTATGAATTTGAAATTTAAGACTCGCAATATATAATAGTACTTTTAGTAGAGAATTATACCCGCTGTGGTACGGCCCATATAACGGATACACCCACTTTAATGTGTTTTAAAACTTTATCTACATTCTTCAAGCGATATAAAATAAGTTAAATAGCAGTTAGTTCGGCCGGGCCGAACTTTGAATACCCTCCACCATTTGAAACGAATGTGGAAATAAAATCCTTAAAAAATTCTGTTAAAATTTTAAAAATACCGAATATAGCCGTAATATTGGTGTCTATTGCTGTCATAGGCCGTAGCATCCATTACGAACTTCAAATAAAGCATCACAAACAATTTCGGTGGATATTGTGCCTAAATTCGTCAAAATGCCGAATATAGGGAGGCACTGGTATATAAGGCCTATACGAAGACCTGGACCTGCATTGACAATGAATAATGTCGCTAAAAATGATCAAAATACCGAATATCGGGAGGTACCCTTATATGAGGGCTATACGAAGACGTTGACTTGTACTGACAGTTTTATGTCACAGGCTGTAGTATCTGTTACGAACTTCAAATACTAAATTTAAAACAATTCCGGTGAATAATGTCGCTGTACCGTACCGTATGTACCGTTATATGGCGGCTATACGAAAACATGGACCGATTTCCTTAAAATTTTGCACATTCCAATATTTATACCCTACACCACAAGGTGATCATGGTACTATGGTACTATTCATGTGTCTTTATTCAGGCAAAGGAAACGAAATAGACCCCTAGTTCCGTTTGATTATCTACATATTTTTGTAAATAAAGTACAGGTCGCATTTATTGCCCGGTCCAGATGAAATTTTGCACAAATCGTTTGTTTGGCCCAAGGACGAACCCTATTGAAATTGGAGATAATCGGTAAAAATTTAGATATAGCTCCCATATATATCTACGTCCGATTTGACTTTTATTATGCACCAAACGTGTAATATCAGCCCGAATTGTATGGAATTGTGCACATACAACCAAATTAGGCCTGAAATATGTATGCCAAACTTGATCGAAATCGGTTCAGATATAGCTATAGCTCCAATATATATTGTTCATCCAATTTGTTATTTTAGTCTTCCGTAGCCATAATATGCACTCTGTTACAACAATATTTGGAGAAATATATCAAATACAGCTCAGAAATACCTTTGCTAAATTTTATCGAGATCGGTTCCGATTTGGATATATCTCCCATATATAACTTCGTCCGATTTACTTTATATTGTGCACCAAACGTCTAATATTTGTCCAAATGGAATGGAATATGGCACTTAGGACCGAATTTAGTCTAGAAGCTAGTATGTCAAATTTGGTTCAGATCGGTTCAGATATAGCTATAGCTCCTATTTGTTATATTTGTTACCCACAGCCGTAATATGCACTCCGTAATAACGATATTCAGGGAAATATATAAAATACAGCTCAGAAATATCTTTGCAAAATTTTATGGAGATCGGTTCCGATTTGGATATAGCTCCCATATATATCTTTATCCGATTTCAAATTAATTGTGCACCAAAAGTGCAATACAAGTCCAAATTTAAAAGATACAAATGCTTCGGCATATTTAGTCCTTTGAACTTTAAATTATAATTATATTATAGCGTGCATGATTGAATTCTCAATAAAAACTTTTAATTGTTAGGCGGAGCTCTACTAAATTAGCAAAGTGGTGTAAGGTATCATAAAGTCGGCCCCGCCCGACTTTAAGACTTTCTTTACAGTTTTTTTTTTTTTTTTTTTTTTTTTTTTTTAATTTCCTCATGTTGTTGGGTATATAATGTTAATGCCATCATACATGTTTTTGGTACAAGTATATATCTTCATATTGCGCAAAAAACTGTCTTTTTGTTCTGCTTATCCTCCTTTTTTTTGTAAAATTACTGGGCATACAAATTCAAAACCGCCGAAGAACTCATGCCTCTTATTAAAATTGCAAAAAGCATTATTTTCATTGTCAGTAATTTACATATATATCAGATAAATATATGTGCTTACATGTGGAAGGGCGTGCAAAAAAACAGCAACGTCTCTTTGATGGCTCAAGAAATAGAATAAAAGCTTAATTGACATCAGCAAACGTCAAAATAACAACACAAATATTTTGACAAAAATAAATGTGGATGTGTATGTGTCACCAAACATCAGCGCAACAGTTCCCAATTTCGAATCGTTTTATTGTGCCACTCGCTTTCGAATAAACAACTCTGACGGTTTCAATTGTCTTGAGCTGGAGGAGTCTCTAGTAAAACATCAAATGGAAAGGAAAACATACACACATACTTGTACCAGAGGGCACTATTGTGGGCAATGACACGGAATTGCTTCCTGTATGTAGGCAATGTCTGATGTTGCGTTTCCGAGTAAAATAAACGTGGGTGACAACCCTGTAATTTTACGCTTTGTGACTTATGTAGATAAAAAACAACCTCTATATTCATCATTATTTCCAGCTTCTTAGAATTCTTTAAGGTTTACCATATTCTGTTTTTATACTCTTCACCATAGTATGAAGGATATATTCAGTTTGTCGTTACGTCTCTCTGTCAGTCCATCTATGGATATCACTCTAGCTTCCGAACAAAATGAAATAGGTTGATAACATTTTGTTGCGATGCATTTTAGGACCGTATAATTTTTGGTACTGAAAATGGTGCAAATAGGTCCACATTTTGATTAGACTCCATATAACTGTACCGGCAGATTTAAGGTTTTTTTTGTAATTATACTCTACAACACTATGTGTTGGGGGTATTATAAGTTTGATTGGGCCAAAAATTATGTAACACCTCGAAATATTGATTTCCCACATAGGAAAGTATATATGGATCTTCCTATCTCGCCGAGCTCAGTCGATCTAGCTATGTATGTCCGTCCGTCTGTGCGTCTGTCCATGTTAATTTTTAATCACTCTACAGGTCGCAATTATGGCCCGATCTTCACGAAATTTGGAATGGAGGTGGGGCTAGAGCCAGAATAGCCAGAAGGGGATGTTAGCTAGAATGCTTGTATCTCAAGAATGGCTGGACCAATTTTAACAAACTTCGTCAATTCAGTATGCCCTCTTGGCATAAAAGAATAAAATCTATAAAAATCGCATGAAAATATTTTGTGACATTTTTTTATTTTTTCATATTATTTATCGCATGCGATTTTTTCAATTTGACTTAAAATATTGAAGTGTATATTTTGTAATATTTTTTCACCTTGCAACAGGTTGGGGTTATTATACACAGATTGCAATTATCATCCGATCTTTACGAAAATTTTCACAAGGGTAGGGTTAGACTCAGAAGGACTAGGCCTATTGTTTTTAAAGAGTCCGCAATATATTTAGGGGTTGAAATGGACCAACAACTAAAAATTTTCCTGACACTAAATCTCGCATGAAGTTAGAGTAGATAGCGGGTAGAATGGACCACTACTTTTGTGTGAAAAAAAACGAACATTTCCATTCTACCGACACGCCAAAATATACAAAAGCGAACTTCTGGCTTTTTTGTGCTGATTTCGTTGACGAATATAGCCAAATATCGTAGACGAGCAAATAATATCAATGTGTCAAAATTTAGAGATACAGAAGGGTGTCTTGCTTTTGGAGATGACCGCAAAATATACAGGGGTTTATATAACCCAAAAACAGAATAAAATGTGATCACACAATTGAAGCCAATCGATACGCCTGAGAAGAGAGTTAAGGACAGGGAAAAGTTCTAGCATTTTGGATTACCATTGGATTATATTTATCTGTAAAATGAACCACAACAACTAACAGCACGACGGAGTGCGTAAATATTGGGCAAATGTCCCTGGTCAAAATGCTAAGGGTAATATCTGGGCAGTGTTCTGTGACATAATTTCAAAAGCGAAATCTTCCAAAATGGATTTGGACATAAGGAAGCTTCTAACATATTGTAGTGTTGTAGGGTATCACAAGGTCGGCCCCGCACGACTATAGCCTTTGCTTACTTGTTTAAGTAATATTTTTGAACAGAATTTGCTGCAAATTGGCAGTTTGTGTTATCGATAAGATATTCTTGCAATGTTCTGTTCACATGGATCCAAGTTCAGATAGCCCCAAGATAACTGAACCCCGATATAGTTGATTTGATGTTTTGTGTCACATTTTTCATTTCATTTTTTATTTGGAGTTCGTTATAGATATCACTTTCAAGGACAGGAAATTGCTGATAAAGGTCCACGTTATAGTATAGCCCTCATATAACAGTACCTCCCTATATTCGGTATTTTGACAATTTAGCTCCATTTTTCACCGAAATTATTTCGTATGACAAAAATTATGTGTGCGGATCAAAGGCTTCGCATAGTCCGCACCTTCGTATAGTCACTACCTCTCTATATTCGGAATTTCTATACCTTCAGCCATATGACTAGAGAGGATATATATTATTTTATACGGTCAAAACGTGCTTAGTCGAAATAACGGTTTTAGACCGTAGGTCTCTTTATACCAAATCCGTTTCAGGACATTTGGAGTCAATCTAGCGATGTCCATCCGTCCGTCTGTCTGTCTGTCTGTCTGGCTGGTGCACACGATATCTCTTGAAGGGACTATCCGACTTGGTCAAAACTTGGTACATCGTAATATTATTATCAAACTTAGATCGAGTTCAGAGATGGGCGATAAAGGTCCACTCCTTATTGTACCTCCCCCACAAAGGGTCAAAAATTGGAATATACATGAAGCTTATAAAACACGAAATTAACATCCGATTCCATTTAGACTTGGCACATCTCAATATTTCCATCAACACAAGATCTGTTATAAAGATGGTAGAGATCGAATAATTCCTTCTGGTACCTCCCCCACAAAGGGTTAAAGTTTTGAATAACCAAAGCAATCATAAAATCGGAAATAAGCATACGATTCTTTTGAAATTGCACACATCACAATATTTTGATTAACCCTAGGTCTAGTGAGAAAATAGGATGTATCGGACAATTCCTTCTGGTATCTCCCCCCATAGGGTCACAGTTTTGATTATGGTACCTCCTCCACTAAGGTTTTAAGATTTCTGAACAACAAAACGTTCAAAGAAAGCGAAATAAGAATCCAACTTCCCTCAGATTTCACACATCCAAATATTTTTGCTGCCCTATTAGGGCATATACGAATTGGTCAATATTGTCCCACTGTTTCGGAACCTTCCCCATAAAGGGTCAACAGTTTGTATAATCATAACTCAAGACCAGGGGTATACATCTGTCGGCAAAACTGACTGATACTACTTTATTTGTTTGTATTTGAGTTCGTAATAGGCCCTGCCCTCGCTAGAAGATAATTGCCTATAGACGTCCACGTTTTCTTATAGTCCATATAACTGAACAGCTGATATTCGTCTTTATACCCTACAACACTATGTGTTGGGGGTATTATAAGTTTGATTGGGCCAAAAATTATGTAACACCTCGAAATATTGGTTTCCCACATAGGAAAGTATATATGGATCTTCCTATCTCGCCGAGCTGAGTCGATCTAGCTATATATGTCCGTCCGTCTGTGCGTCTGTCCATGTTAATTTGTAATCACTCTACAGGTCGCAATTATTGCCCGATCTTCACGAAATTTAGAATGGAGGTGGTGCTAAGCTCAGAATAGAACCCTATTTCTTTTGAAAATGATCGCATGATATTTAGGAGTTGAAATGGGCCAAAAACTGAAAAAAATTCCGATTTTGCAGTTGCTGTACAGGTCGCAATTATGGACCAATCGAAGCGGAAGTTAGCATGGAGTTAGGGCTGGGCAGAATCCTTCCAATTTTGATGGTCATCGTGTAATATTTAGTGGGTGAAATAGGCTACAACATTTGTGTTAAATAAAAGTCAAATTTTCCATTAAACCGCGAATATTTATGTAGTTGCCGATAGTAAATATATCGGATATATATAGCGAAATATATACAAAATATATACAAAGGAAGTGGATGTTAGTTAGAATGCTTATATCTCAAGAATGGCTGGACCGATTTTGACAAATATTGTCAATTCAAAAAGACCTCTTGACATAAAAGTATAAACTCTAAAAAAAATTGCAGAAAAATATGCCAATAATGATGTTAATATAGATTTTGTAGTATTTTGTGACATTTTTTATTTCTTCATATTTTTTATCGCATGCTATTTTTTCAATTTGACTTATAATATTTTTTAATATTTTTTCACCTTACAACACAGGTTGGATTTATTATATAAGGATTGAAAATATCGTCCGATCTTCACGAAAATTTTCACAAGGGTAGGGTTGGGCTCAGAAGGGCTAGGCCTATTGTTTTCAAATATGTCCGCAATATATTAGGGGTTGGAATGGACCAACAACTGAAAATGTTCCTGATTTTGCAACCGTTATAAAGGTCACAAATTGAAACCAGAGGACACGAAATCTCGCATAAAGTTAGAGTTTAGGACAGCGGGTACAATGGACCACTAATTTTGTGTGAAAAAATACCAGCATTACTTACAGGCGATATCCGAAATACACAAAAGGCGAACTTCTGGCTTTTTTATGCTGATTTCATTGACGAATATAGCCAAATATCGTAATCAAGCAAATCATATAGATGAGTCTAAATTTGGAGATACAGAGGGGCTTCTTGCTTTTGGAGATGATTGCAAAATATTTAGGGGTTCAAATTAACCAAAAACAGAAATGTTTTTCCGATCACACAATTGAAGCCAATCGACACGCCTGTAAAGAGAGTTAAGGACAGGGAAGTATTCTAGCATTTTGGATGACCATTGGATTATATGTGTCTGTAAAAGAGACTACAACAACTAACAGCCCGACAGAGTGCATAAATGTTGGGCAAATGTCCTTAGTCAAAATCCTAATTTCAAAAGCGAAATCTTCCAATTTGGATTTGGACCCCCTTATGTCTTCTAACATATTGTAGTGTTGTAGGGTATAACATAGTCGGCCCCGCACGACTATAGCCTTTTCTTACTTGTTTTTAAAATGTTATTTAATGAAAGCAAAAAATAGCATCAAATTTTAGAATAAGTTTAGATTTGTTCCAATTGGTCACCCTTGGCACGAATTATGGCCTTCAAACGGCCTATGAAACCGTCACACGTTAACCGAATGTTGCTCTGCGGTATTTTGGCCCATTCCCGACGAAGCGTTTGCTTGAGGTAATCGACGCTTTGGCATTTTTTAGTGCTAACCTTGCTTTTCGAAATACTCCAGACACAATAGTCAAACGGATTGGTGTCCAGAGATTTTGGTGGCCATTGGGTGCTGGAAATGAACCGAGAAAATTCATTTTGTGCGATGGTGCTGAGTCCAGTTGGAATGTCCAAGGTCTGCGGCCAAAATGTTAGCGTGCCCAAGGCCTTAATACATACTCCAGAATATTTTCGGGATAATATTTGGCATTTATTCTTATGCCACGGTCGGTCAATACCAGCGGAGAGCGACCATCGGCTGTTAATGCGGCCCACACCATCACCATGGCCGGCGCTTGAGTTCTGGAAGTTCCGAAGGTGCACATTTTCAGCTGACCTCTTTAGCAAGTAAACACGATCATTTTGTTTGTTTACAAACTGCTGGACAACGAATGTTTTCTCATCGGAGAAAACCAAATTCGGCAGTTCACCACATTCGGTCAAGCGAAGCAACTCTTTGGCTCTTTTGAGTCTATTTTCTTTCTGTTGCGGTGTTAGTTCTTGCACCTTTTGGAATTTCAATGGCTTTACTCCCAGCTCATCTTTCAATATTTGCCGCATGGAATAATGCGATATGTTCAGCTCACGAGCCATTTTTCGGCCACTGCGACGTGCGTTTCGATCAAATCGCTTCTTTACTTTTCGAACCATTTCTGCAGATGTTGCTGTTTTCTTCCGTCCATTTCCTTGACTTCGGGCTACACTACCAATATCATGGTAACGAACGATGGTACGAGACACAAAAGATTTATTCACATTTAAATGCTGAAGTGCTCTAACGATAGCCATTTGAGGTTTTCCAGCCAAATATGACGAAATCTATATCTATAAAAGAGGAAAATGTTTGTATGTTTGTTTGTTTGTTTGTTTGTTTGTTTGTAATTTATGGACCCGAAAACCGCTGAATAGATTTTCCTGAAAATTTCCATATATACTGCAACATCGCCTGAAAGTAACATAGGCTATAAACATTTTTGAATTTCCGCTTGGAACTGGAGATATAGCATCAGAATCGGAGGTACCTCCCAAAAATTTACATTTTATTGATTGGTTGAAGATACAGTCTCCAAATTTGTAATACGTAACGAAATTTGGAACAAAAATAAGTATGCCAAATTATATTGTAATCGGTTCAGATTTGGATATAGCTCCCATATATATTTTCGACCGATTTCGTTCATTTGATGCCTCAAACACGATATGAATGTTCGATTCCAATGAAATTTGGAACGTTTAACGGTATTTGATCCAAAAATAAATTTATCAAATTATATTGAAATCGGTTCAGATTTGGATATAGCTCCCATATATATTTCGACCGATTTCATGTATTTGGTGCACCAAACACGATATGTATGTCCAATTTTAATGAAATTTAAAATAAGTAATGAAATTGGGAGCAAAAATGAATTTGTCAAATTATATTGAAATCGGTTCAGATTTGGATATAGCTCCCATATATATTTTCGACCGATTTCATGTATTTGATGCACCAAACACGCTATGTACCTCTAATTTCAATGAAATTTGGAACGTGTAGCGGAAATTAAAACGAATATACAATTGTCAAATTATATTGAAATCGGTTCAGATTTGGATATAGCTCCCATATATATTTTCGACCGATTTCGTTTATTTGATGTACCAAACACGATATGTATGTTCGATTTCACTGAAATTGGGAATGTGTTACGGGATTTTGATTAGAAAATTAATTAGTCAAATTATATTGAAATCGGTTCAGATTTGGATATAGCTCCCATATATATTTCGACCGATTTCATGTATTTAATGCACCAAACACGATATATATGTCCAATTTTAATAAAATTTAAAATAAGTAATGAAATTGGGAGCAAAAATGAATTTGTGAAATTGTATTGAAATCGGTTCAGATTCGGATATAGCTCCAATATATATTTTCAACCGATTTCGTTTATTTGATGCACCAAACACGATATGTATGTTCGATTCCGATGAAATTTGAAACGTATAACGGGATTTGGGGCAAAAATAAATTAGCCAAATTATATTGAAATCGGTTCAGATTTGGATGTAGCTCCCATATATATTTTCCACCGATTTGATATATTTGATGCATAAAACACGTTGTCTATGTCAATTTCAATGAAATTTGGAATGTGTGATGGAATGCGGCTAAATATTTATTTTTCAAATTATATTGAAATCGGTTCAAATTTGGATATAGCTACTATATATATTTCATGTATTTGTTACACCAAACACGCTATGTATCTCCAATTTCTATGAAATTTGGAGAGCCTGTATATAAATAATATTGAAATCGCCTTAGATTATCTATATCTATAAAAGAGGAAAATGTTTGTATGTTTGTTTGTTTGTAATTTATGGACTCGAAAACCGCTGAACACATTTTCCTGAAAATTTGCATGTATACTGCAACATCGCCTGAAAGTAACATAGGCTATATACATTTTTGAAATTCCACTTGGAAGTGGAGATATAGCATCAGAATCGGAGGTACCTCCCAAAAATTTAGATTTTGTATGCACATATCTATTGATCGATTACAGATACAGTCTCCAAATTTGGAATGCGTAACGGAATTTGGAACAAAAATAAATTTGAAAAATTATGTTGAAATCGGTTCAGATTTGGATATAGCTTCTATATATATTTTTGGCCGATTTCAAGCATTTGGTGCACCAAACACGCTATGTATCCCAAATTTCAATGAAATTTGAAACGTGTGATGGATTTTATCTAAAAAATTGATTTCCCAAATTATATTGAAATCGGTTCAGATTTGGATATAGCTTCCATATATATTTTTGACCGATTTCGTTCATTTGATGCCTCAAACACGATATGAATGTTCGATTCCAATGAAATTTGGAATGTTTAACGGGATTTGATCCGAAAATAAATTTATCAAATTATATTGAAATCGGTTCAGATTCGGTTCACCAAACACAATATGTATGTCCAATTTTAATGAAATTTAAAATAAGTAACGAAATTGGGAGCAAAAATGAATTTGTCAAATTATACTGAAATCGGTTTAGATTTGGATATAGCTCCCATATATATTTTCGACCGATTTCATGTATTTGATGCACCAAACACGCTATGTACCTCTAATTTCAATGAAATTTGGAATGTGTAGCGGAAATTAAAACGAATATACGTTTGACAAATTATATTGAAATCGGTTCAGATTTGGATATAGCTCTCATATATATTTTCGACCGATTTCATGTATTTTACGCACCATACACGATATGTACATTCGATTCCAAAAAAATTTGGAATATGTGATGGGATTTTGATTAGAAAAAAAATTAGTCAAATTATATTAAAATCGGTTCAGATTTGGATATAGCTCCCATATATATTTTCCGCTGATTTAACATATTTGATGCACCCAAAGCGAGAGAGACGAAATCTGGCACCAGAAAAAAAATTGCCAAATTATATTGAAATCGGTTGAGGTTTGGGTATAGCTAATATATATATTTCGGCCGACTTCATACATGTTATGAACCAAACACGATATATATGACCGATTCCAATGAAATTCAGATTGTGTGGCGGAAAGTGGTTATAATAATAAATGTGATCAATTAATTGGAAGTTAGTTAAGATTTGAAATATAGCTCCCATATATATATATTCTCGGCCGATTTCACATATTTGACGCACCAATTTAAATGAAATATGAAAGTTGTGTTGTAAAAGTAAATTTTTTAAAATTATATTTAAATCGGATCAGATTGGGATATGATTTTAATAAGAACGATTGGCCCACAACGCCTTAGGCTAACACTGAAAAACAACACAACAATTAATTTGAAATACACTTATTACGGGGAAGTATGTTGCTATCTCGAATTCACTAATTGCAATAGAAATGCCACTTAACTTCAAAAAATTGCAGTTTCCTGCACGCTTGGTATTTGCTATGAAATAAATAAATCCGAAGGAGGAACCCTTCGTTTATGTATGTCATGTTACTGTGTTTCTAATGGTTTTATATATGTACGCATTAAAGTAGTGCAATATTTTTTTTTTGAACCAACATATATTCGTACACAAAATTTTGAATGCATATAAATTCAAAAGGGGTGGCGAAGCGCACCGGGTTCAGCTAGTTACACTATAACTCTTGAACTCCATCACGAATAACTGTTTTTCTGGAAAATTCTCACCAAAATACTTTTGTACGCTTGTAAAAAATGTAATGAGCTGTTACTGGAATAATTTTAACAGCTGTCGGACGAGTGGCCTAGAAATGAAAGCAGTCTGAAATTGGTTACAGTTTTTTCATCCCACCCAGTATCAAGGGTATATTAGCTCTGTTTGTAACTACTCAAAATATTCATGATAGACCCAACAAAGTGTATATATTCTGGATCAGCGTAAAATTCCAAAACGAATTAGCGATGTTCGTTTATCTGTCTGTCTGTTGTAATCACGCTATCTTTCGAACGAATTAAAATATAAGGCTGAAATTTTGCATGCAACCATAGTTTACCAGTGGCAGGTTAAGTTCATAAACAGGCCATGTCGGTCCACGTTTTGTTATAGATATTTAGCATTTTCATGATTTTAGCGACATTTTATCGGAATTATTTCAAATTTCGTATTTGAAATCCGTAACACGTACTAAGCCTATGACAAAAGTTTTCGTATGCAGGTCCACGTCTTCGTATAGTCTCCATAAAACGGTTTTCATTTAAGGGGTAGTTTTCGGATTTTTTTTTGAAATTTTTCAAGTTCCTTCCAAATGGAGGAGGGTATTAAAAGTTCGGCCCTGGAGGCGTTAGAGTAGGATGTTTTCATTAATATGATTCTTTAATGGAACAATCCTCAGAAAATATTTTCGTGAAACTACGTTCGCTAGGGGAAGAGTTCATGTATATTGGTGTTCAAAATGCCATCCTTTTAAACAAGCAGTAGCAAATTTTTTTTCTAGGTCAGCGCCAAACCTAAATCTTACTTAGTGTAGAGTATAGCATTCGTTGTAAAAGAAATATATGTATGACATATAATTGACTCTCTGATAATAGTACCGATATTTTGAATAATAATAATAGTCTGTTGAGTCTGTTGAAATCAGGATAGAGCTCCTTCTATTAGAAATATAGCTTTCAAAAATTTTACACTAATTTCGCATATTTTGAATGTTATGATTATTCGAAATTTTTACCTGTTTGTAGCAAAATATTATCCATTTGCGCACCTCCCCTATGGCTGATACAAAGATCTTTCGTTCTCTACAAAGGCGATACCATAAAAACCATGCCTTATCGCTGCAATAAATTTCGCCGTTCGTGGTGGATGCATTTTCATTGCAACCCACATCTACAATTTCGTATCATTTTAAACATACATATTTGTGATTTAGCCAGCAATAAATCGCTTAGCATCTAATAAAATGCTTGTGTGTTTGTATTCTTGACATAGAATACGTGTGAAATATTTAAAATTTCGTTCCGCCTCCTCTTCTTCCCACTTGCATTATCAACAATTCCACCAAACTAAAGACATTTCTCTTGCATCCTTTCCGCTCTTCGTTATTCCAAGTCAAATGCCAGAGAAAGTATTTCTGACGTGAGCTATGTAAGTAAGCCAGTAGGTCTAAATGACGGAAGTTAGGAAACGCCGCAACAATGCACGACACGACGGTTTTGTTGCTCATGGCTTTTTCCCAATTCCTTTATTCACATTGCCTTTGTGCCCTTACTTCAATCGGGATAGTTGGTTGCTGTTCTTTTTATACCCTCCACCATGGGTAGGAGGGTATATTAACTTTGTCATTCCGTTTGTAACACCTCTAAATATTCGTCGTAGACCCCATAAAGTATATATATTCATAATCAGCATAAAATTCTAAAACGATTTAGCGATGTCCGTCTGTCTGTCCGTCTGTCTGTCTGTCTGTCTGTCTGTCTGTCCGTCTGTCTGTCTGTTGAAATCACGATAGAGCCCACATTATTTGACGTAGACCTTTGAAATTTGGAACAAGTGTGTGTATTGTCCCTAGGATGGTTGGTATTGAAAATGAGAT
Source organism: Musca domestica (assembly GCF_030504385.1). Taxonomy (NCBI): domain Eukaryota; kingdom Metazoa; phylum Arthropoda; class Insecta; order Diptera; family Muscidae; genus Musca; species Musca domestica. Next base: position 3,542,512 of record NW_026712262.1, on the reverse strand, counting down.
ATATCGGTCCACGTTCTGGTATAGTCCCCATATAACGGTACCTCCCGATATTCGGTATTTTGATGATTTATGCCACATTTTTTCACGGATTTATCTGAAAATTGGTATTTGTAGGTCATGACGGGTCCCTGAGCGTGTGGCAAAACATTGCATGTATAGGTCCACGTTTTGGTATAGCCCCCATATAACGGTACCTACCGATATTCGGTATTTTGATGATTTATGCCACATTTTTTCACGGATTTGTCTGAAAATTGGTATTTGTAGGTCACAACGGGTCCCTGAGCGTGTGGCAAAACATTGCATGTATAGGTCCACGTTCTGGTATAGTCCCCATATAACGGTACCTCCCGATATTCGGTATTTTGATGATTTATGCCACATTTTTTCACTGATTTGTGTAAAAGTTGGTATTTGTGGGTCATAATGGGTCCTAGTTCGTGTGGCGAAATATTGTAATTATAGGTGCACGTGTTGGTGTAGCCCCTATATAACGGTACCTCCCGATATTCGGCATTTTAATGTTTTTTGCCACATTTCTTCTAATGTTCTTTTATCCTAGGGTGGAGGGTATTAAAAGTTTGGCCCGGCCGAACTTAATGTTTTTTTACTTGTTTTTCTTTTCTTTTCTTTCGCTTAATATTCTCATCGGAACGAGTGGGAACTACATTTGTGTTCATTGCAACAAATGTGCCACAACATTTGGTTTATGACTTCTGCTTCTTCAGGAAATAATCTTTATAGCGTTGTAACTTTTTGAAAAAAAGAATATTATTTTTTGAATTTTGTAGTTTATGCAGATTACTTTCGACGAAATGCTGGATATAAAAACACTCACTTCTTTTTTAGCGAAACACAAACAGTAATAGCATCAGACAATAAGTAGAAACGTTCAGGTCAAACTTCTAATTCCCTCCACTATCATTTCAATATTTAGATATTTGAAAATATTTTTATTAGTGCCGAAATCCACAATTCGAATTGTATATATTATTTTAATTAGTAAATTTCAGAACCAAACTTCTTCTAAGTGCTTCTTAAATCATTAAAATATCGAAAATCGGAAGGTAAAGCAAAATACGAGGACGTTACCAACACAATGACAAAATTCGGAATTCGAACTTTTTATACCCCAAAAGGGTATAAAATGAGTTAAAGAAGTAACTAATAAGCAAAGACTATATTCTGGCGGGTTTGACTATGTGATGCCCTACAACAGTATAATTTACGGGAAAGTTTTTTAGACATAACACCCTTGGAATCGAGAAAAACTAGTCCCTTAAGATACTTAGGAATACATTATTGGACAACCTAAACCAGTAAGGAAAAGTCAAAAGTCGGAGCTCCCAAAACAAAATAATTTATTTCAAGTATATCATACCACCTATCAACATTTGGCTTTAGAGCAGTTATAGTTCGCTATAGAGTGCATTATATCACTTGGAGAAGGATTATATTAAAAAAGTATATATCGGAGACGAGTTGTACCAAATGGAAACGTACGTCCCGAAATTCACGCCATTTGGGCTGATGTTAGCCGTTTGGTGCACAATAAACCTGAAATCGGTTGAAGATATATATGGAACCTGTATCCAAATCTGAACCGATCTTGATAAAATTTGGCAGAGGTATTTCCGAGCTATATATCTGGTACCAAATATCATTGTCAAATATCATATCATTAAACCCCAAATCCGATGAAAAGTATATATGGGAATTATAGCTATATCTGAACCGATTTTCACCAAATTTAATGTACTTGCTTCTAAACTAAATTCGATCGGATATACCAAAATTAAGGTCATTCGGACAGATATTGGCTATTTGGCGCACAATTAACCCGAAATCGGCTTAGGATATATACGGGAGCTATATCCAAATCTGAACCGATCTTGACAAATTTTGATACACTTATTTCATAGCTGTATCTGATATCTGGTACCAAAGATGATTGTGGTGGAATGCATATTACTTTTGTTAGGGACTTTACACCCCAAATCGGATAAAACATATATATGGGAGCTATAGCTATATCTGAACCGATTTACACCAACTTTGAAGTACTGGATGAATTCAGTCGTAACTGCCAAAATTCAGTCCATTTGGGCTGATATTAGCTATTTGGTGCACAGTAAATTTGATATCGGATAAAGATATATATGGGAGCTATAACCTAATCTTATCCGATTGCAATAAAATTTGACAGAGGTATTTTCGAGCAGTATCTGATATCCGGTACCAGATATCATTCTTCTGGATTACGCATTTGAGAGACTTAAGACCCCAAATCGGATGAAACATGTATATGGGAGCTATAGCTATATCTGAACCTAATTTCTTCAAATTTGATTTACTTGCTTCTTGACTGAATTCGGTGGGATATACCAAAATACAGGTCATTAGGACTTATATTGGCCATTTGGAATGACCAATTAATTCGAAATCTGTTAAAGATATATGGGAGCTATATCTAAATCTGATCTGATCATCACCTATTTTTCGTCACCTACGGTTCGTCCTTGAGCCATACAAATATTATTTGCAAAATTTCATATCAATCGGATAACAAATGCGACCTGCGGTTTGTTCACAAGGATACATGGGCGGACGGACTGGCATGCAAAAATCGACTCAGAAAGTGATTCTATAAAGATCCTCAAAGTAACTATGGGTCTATCTCGCTTCGTTCTCCCTGTTGTAAACAAATACACAAAGACGTAATACCCTTACCACTATGTGGTGTAGGGTATAAAAATCAGTCGAGCTATTAAGGTTTAATCTCATTAGATTAGATTAGCAGTATTTATATGCAGGGCTACAATTATGCCCGATTTGGGCTGATATCGGAATTTGGCATATTAGGTACATCAGCGTAATCGGGTTCAGCGAAAAGATCGGAAATTACACATTCGGAATCTACACATTTTATAAGAGATATAACAGTTCAACATGTTGAGCTCTTTGCCGGGGAGGAGTGGACCGATGCTTCCCATATTCTTAACATATCTTTCGTAAATAGATATATTGGGAAGTTCGAAACTTTAAGAGAGTCGGATTCTTATTTTGTTTTTATAAATGTTTTGTTATCCAAAATGCTGACCCCGTTGTTGGGAGGAACAAGAAGGGGTGAACCAATATATCCCATCTTCACAGCTGATCTTGTGATGAGAATCGGATGCTTATTTCGCATTTTATTAGCGTTTTAGTAATTCTAAATTTTGTCCCTTTGTGGGGCACTCACAAAGATCACTTCAGATCTTGCGTTAATATTATATAAATATTGAGATATGCCGAGTTTGAAAGATTTTGGATTTTTGTTTCACATTTTACTAATTAATTCTCCTTTTTTGAACTTTTGACCTATTGTGGGCGAGGTAGTAGAAGGAGTGGGCCGATATATTTTATCTAAAAATTTCCGATGTGTGAAATTTGAAAACAATAGCACTTATATTTCACATTTTATAGAAGTTGGCCCTTTGTGGGAGAAGTACTTAATAGAGTGATTATTTCTCTTTCCATTAGGTAAATTATTTTCTTTGAACATTTTAGCCCTTTCAAATGGGTCACGTTCGCCTGGGTAGAACTTTTAATACCCACTTGTCTTATATTCCCCAAATTTGGATTAAAATTTTAAAAAATCAAGAAATCAAATTGCAATTTTTAAAAAGGGCGAAGCTAAATTTCCTATTACATCTGATTCCGTGGAAATTTGAGTATACAGAAAGCCATGAGGCTCCCCCATATGAGCGCTTTACCAAATAGTGGACTTTCATCGAACATTTTTTAGACAGAAAACATAACCAAATTTCAAAATTCTGGAAATTCTGTTATATAAGTGCTGTAGCAAAATTTTGGTTAAACCTTACTAAATCCTAAATTCGGCTGGTTGCGTTACATGAGGTCGATACAGCAAAATTAAGAAGTCTTGGTTTATCCCTTCAAAAGATGGATTTCTTAGGCAATTGGACAGAAGTAACACAAATTCCTCAAATTCTGGAAATCTAGCTTTACCGGTTCGCCAAATACCGTTTCAAGTATAAATTACTTTAATTACCCTTTTGTTTTGAATTTGGAGAAAATTCACTTTTTAAATAAATAGGGAAGTTTTTTTCTTCATAAAAAATCTAAATTTTAAAACAAAGCCGTATTATTCTGCGTTCTATTCCTCGGATTTTGGTATAAATTATATCTTTTAAACTAACTGTATTACGAAAAAAGTAAAACAGTATTAGTCGGTTATGCCGACAGATTTAGAATCGCCGACTTGTTGCGCAAGTTATGGCAGCAAAAAGTATTGAAAATTGTGACACTTTGTGGGTGAGGTACCAGAAGGGGTTGACAGATGTGTATCATATTCACAACAGATCTTGTTTTACAAAAAATATTTGTATGTGAAATTTGAAGAGAGTTGTATGCTTATTTCGCTTTCTTTTTTGTTTTTGAAAAATCTTGAAACCTATGTGGGGGAGGCACTAGAAGAAATGGTGCGATATCTACCATATTTAGAACAGATCTTTTGTTGATGGAAATATTAAAACGTACCAAATCTGAATGGAATCATATGTTAATTTAGCTTTTTATTGGTTTCATGGCTACTCAAAATTCTGCCTCTTTGTTGGGAGGTACCAGAAGGAGTCGACCGGTATATCCCACCTTCACAACAGATCTTGTGTTAGTATAAATAATGGGATGTGTGAAATATAAGGAGAACCTTCAGCTTAGTTCGGATTTTATAAACGTTTTGGTTATTCAAAATTCAGATGCGTCAAGTCAAAATGGAATCGGATGTTAATTTTGCGTTTTATGAGCTTAATGGCTATTCAAAATTTTGAGCCTTTGTGGGGGAGGTACCAGAAGGAGTGACCCGATATGTTCTATCTTAACACTAGACCTTGGATTAATAAAATTATTGGAATGTGTGAAATTTAAAGACAATCGGACTCTTACATCTCATTCAAAATTGTTAACCTTTGTGGGTGAGGTACTTAATGAAGTGGACCGATATTGTCCATTTTCACACCTGACCTAGTACTCACGATTATATTATAATTTGTAAAGTTGGAGCAAAATTGGATTATAGTTACTCTTTCTGTACAATAAATTATTATACCCTCCACCTTAGAAAGGAGGGTATATTAACTTTGTCATTCCGTTTGTAACATCCTTAAATATTCGTCGTAGACCCAATAAAGTATATATATTCATAATCAGTATAAAATTCTAAGACGATTTAACGATGTCTATCTGTCTGTCCGTCTGTCTGTTGAAATCCCGATACAGCCCACATTATTTGACGTAGAGCGCCAAAATTTAGCAGAGCAATTTGTATTGCGTCTAGGATGGTTGATATTGAACATGAGATATATCGGTCCACGTTCTGGTATAGTCCCCATATAACGGTACCTCCCGATATTCGGTATTTTGGTGATTTAAACCACTTTTTTCACGGATTTTTCTGAAAATTGGTATTTGTAGGTCATAATGGGTTCCAACTAAAGTGACGAAACATTGCATGTATGGGTCCACGATTTGGTATAGCCCCCATATAACGGTACCTTCCGATATTCGGTATTTTGTTGATTTTTGACACATTTTTTTCACGAATTTCTCTGAACATTGGTATTTGTAGTTCATAATGGGTCCCAGTTCGTGTAGCGAATCATTGCAATTATAGGTCCACGTTTTGGTATAGTCCCCATATAACGGTACCACCCGATATTCGGTATTTTGACGATTTTTGCCACATTTTCCACAGATTTGGCTGAAAATTGGTATTTGTAGGTCATAATGGGTTCTAATTCCTTTGGCAAAACATTGCATGTATAGGTCCACGATTTGGTATAGTCCCATATAACCATACTTCCCGATATTCGGCATTTTAATGGTTTTAGCCACATTTCTTCCCGGATTTGTCTAGAAATTGGTATTTGTTGGTCTTAATGGGTTCTAGCTCTTTTAGCGAAACACCGTATGTATAGGTCCACGTTTTTGTATAGCCCCATATAGCCGTATTTCATGATTTTTGGCACATTTTCCCATGAATATTTCTAAAAATTGGTATATGTGGGTCATAATGGGCTCTAATGTTTCCTTTACCCCAAGGTGGAGGGTATTAACAGTTTGACCGGGCCGAACTTAATGTTTTTTTACTTGTTTTTTAGAAAATTTTGACATTTTGTGGAGGAGATGCCAGAAGGAGTCGACCGATATTGCCCATCTCCGAAGTTGATCTAAGTGTGGCAATAATATTATGATGTACCAAGTTAGGGTCAAATCGGATACTCTCTTCGAGGGTTATCGTGCGCACCAGCCAGACGGACGGGCGGACGGACGGACATTGCTAGATCGACTCCAAATGTCCTGAAACAGATGTAGTTCAAAGAGACCTAGGGTTCAAATGATATAGAGGGTATATATCATTTGAACCCTAGCCATATGGCTGAGGGTATAATTACGTCAGGTCTTGAAGTAAATGGGAGCTCATTACATTGCGATGTACACGTTCCAAACGATACCAACCCCCTCACAATATGGTTGGAGGGTTCAGAACAAAAATGCAAATATTGAAAAAAACACACAAGTTGCCAGAATTTGCAAATAAATCTACGTACATATATGTATGCATCAATGCTGCTGTTGTTATTGTTGTCATTGTTGTTTGTTTGTTTGTTTGTTTGTTGATACCAGCAATTGAAGAAAACAGCACTCGTGTCAATAGAAGCCCCGTCCGCATTCCATCATTGTTAAGATGATAGCATTGCTGTTGTTGTTTTTGTTGCTGCTGTTTATTTACACAGCTCGCCACTTCAGCCCAATTCATGTTGTTTTGGCTATTGTTAAGCCCCCGCCTCAATCCTTTGGCATGACCATCGTCGTGTCGTGTTGTTGTCGTTGTTGTTGTTGCTGTCGTCATAGTGCCTATTGTTCTCAACTTAGATGTTGATGTTATTTGGAAATTTCCAGCTGGAGCAAAAAAGCTTTTCCGTATGCAACTGATGCTGCTGCCGCTGCTGCATCTCCGGTCGGCCGACCGACCGATCTGTCTGTCTGTCATTGAAATTGCAAACTTTTGTTTGTTTTATGCGAAATTGTGAAACGTTTTTTCGATAAAAAGAGAAAAAAATCGGAATATTTTCTGTTTATGTTTCTGTTTTGATATGCAAAGCATCGTAGGAAACCTCAAAAGGAAGCTGTCACTCCTATCAGATGTGACCTCGATTTATGTGTTTCTTCTTTGGGTTGATATTCGCATGGCCAGTACATGTATGTGTGTATGAATGTTCCTTCAAGAAGTCTTTCAAAGTCGTCACGAAGAAGGAGGAGACATGTGGACACACACACGTACGAACACATTTACATATAGACAGTTATTACAATATTTTTGTTTGATTGTCTTGGCCAGATATCAAAAATAAATGTCTTTGCTTTCAAATGATCGGTGGGGCGGTGATGAAAATGTCGAATGCAAATGGGCTTTGATTGTGTAGAGTCTAAATTGCTGGTAGCTGTTCTAGGGGCCAAACAATTACATTTGTATCATCAATTATTTGATTGTAGGACTGTCTAGGAGGGCTACGGTGCCGCATCACGGACAAGACGCTTGAGTAATTTCTGCCATTGTATGGAGGTTATATTAAATTTTTATGTAAATCCTATTTTTATGTAAAATTATTGTGTTTACTTGCCAAAGAGGTCAGCTGAAAATGCGTACCTTCGGTTGGCCACCAGAACTCAAGCGCCGGCCATGGTGATGGTGTGGGCCGCCATAACAGCCGATGGTTGCTCTTCGCTCGTATTAATCGACTGTGGCATCAGAATAAATGCCGAATATTATCGCGAAAATATTCTGGAGGGTGTATTAAAGCCTTGGGCACGCAAAATTTTGGCCGCAGACCTTGGACATTCCAATTGGGCTCAGCACGCACCACCCAAGAATGGTTGGACTATTGCGTCTGGAGTATTTTGGAAAGCAAGGTTGGCACTAATGAATACCAAAGTGTCGATCACCTCAAGCAAGCCAGGAATGGGTCAAAATACCGCAGAGGAACATTCGGGCAGCGTGTGACGGTTTAATTGGTCGTTTGAAGGCAAAAATTCGTGCCAAAGGTGATCAGTTCAAACAAATCCAAACTTATTCTTAAATTTGATGCTATTTCCGACATTTTTTGCTTTCATTCAATAAAATTTAAAAAAAAATGTAAAAATTATGGCGTTTGACTTTGTTGCAGTTTTTTTATCTTATCCTGTATGGCTATATAGGATATATATCTTTTGATACCGTCAAAACGTGTCTTATCGAAATAACGGTTTTAGACCCTGCGTCAATTTGGACCATATAGGTTTTAGCATTTTTGAAGTCGATCTAGCGATGTCCGTCCGTCCGTCTGTGTGGCTGCCTGGTGCGCGTGATAACTCTAGACATCGACAACATCGTAATATTATTGTCAAACTTAGATAGAACTCGTAGATGGGCTACTCCTTCCGGTACCTCCCTCACAAAAGTTCAAAGTTTTCGCAAAAAATAATTTAAATTGTAGAACAAGAAAAGATCAATCGATTTTATGCAAACTGCAAATCCATCAAGTACCTCCCCACAAACGGCCAAAATTGAGAATAATTATAATCGTTATAAAATGTAAAATAAGAGACCGATTATCTTCAAATTTCAAATATCGCAATGTTCTTATTGACACAGGTGTGATGATCCGTTCACTCCTTCTGGTACCTCTCCCACAACGGCACATCTCTATATTTTTACCACATCAAGAACTGTTATGAAAATGGTGTATAACAGGCCACTTCTTCTTGTACTTCCCACACTAAGGGACCAGAGTTTTGCAAAACAACATACTTTAAAACGCTCATAAAAGCGAAATAAGCATATGTTTCTCTTTAAATTTCACACATCCTAATATTTATGTCAGTACAAGAACTGGTGCGAAGATGGAATATATCGGTCCACTCCTTCCATTACCTGTACCATAAAGGGATGAACATTTTGAATAATTGTATATCTCATAAAATGCCATAAAGGCATCTAATTCCTTCTAAACTTCGCCCATTCTGGTCTTTATACTAACACAAAACTTAGTGTAAGCAGTTAAAAAGCAGTAGGTTCGGCCGAGCCGAACTTTGAATACACATTTGGAACGAATTTGGAATTTCTCAAAAAATAAAAGCCTTAAAAAAATTAATTACAATTTTAAAAATACCGAATATAGCCGTTATATTGGGGTTTACGTAATTTGAAACAAAATACCGAATATCGGGAGGTACCGTTATATTGGGGCTATATGAAAACATAGACCTACACAGCCCATTTACGAACTTAACCTGCCTACTGGTAAAATAAACATGTGTACAAAATTTTAGCCGTCTATCTCAAATCGTTCGAAAGATAGCGTGATTACAACAGACAGACGGACATGGGTCTGACATGAGTACTTCGAGAAGTTACAAACGGAATGACAAAGTTAATATACCCTCCATAGCATGGTGGAGGGTATAAAAATTATAGATATCGGCCCACCCCGTCTGGATCTCCCCCACGAAGGTCACAATTTTCAATATTTATATCTCTCATAACATCTTAACATTTTTCTCAACCAGGGCTCTGATAGGAGTATGGAAATGATCGGCCAACTCTTTCTGGTACAAATAAAAGTTCAAAATTTTGATTATTCGCATAGAGTTAGAAATATGTATATGTTCGATGTTCTTCAAAGTTCTCTACATATGGTACCCCACCCATATTTCGACACATAACAAAAATTATTACACATCTCAAAAAATGTAAAGAAAGTAGTCGATATAGTGCAAATCTGGCACGTTTTTATACCGTACAACACTTTGTGTCAAAGACATAGAAGTGTAAAGATAGGACAAGACAGAGTCAAAATGTGGCAACCCTGTGAAAATACGTCTGTTGTTACGATATCATAACAACATAGCTACAAATGTTAACTGATTTAAACCGCTGAGGCAATATGCAAATTTTTGAAAGGTCTATGGAATAAAATTTTAAGACCAAAATATTGAATTTTTTAAATTTTTATTTGTTATTATTTTCTGTAATTGTGGTTTTTGTAATAACATGTCTCTGCCATGAGCTGTTACTTTATGTATTGTAGACACAAACCATATGCTCAAAATGCATTTTGTCTAGTCTTTACCATTTTACGTCTTTGTTTGTGTTGGGGGTATTATAAGTTTGATTGGGCCAGAATTTATGTAACACCTCGAAATATTGGTTTCCCATATAGGAAAGTATATATGGATCTTCCTAGCTTGTAGTATGTATCGGATAGCTAGGTTGAAATTGCTATGCAAATATATCGGATTGAATTCTATGGCCTGGCACGCATATTTATCCAGCCTTATTGCTCGTCGTATGGGGGGGATCTTGGTCAAAATTCAATTTGTTTCTTGTCCGTAGTTACTACCAGTTTAATAATATAATGCGTGCAAATTCACAAGAAAAATAGAAAGACAATAAAAAGAGAGAAAAACTAGAGGAAAATCTACTATAGTCCAGACAGAAAAGAAAGAGGATTAATTCTCATCACGGTATGAGTAGTCATGCATAGTTGGTAGTTGCATGATAAGCCCACCCATCCTGTTTATCGAATGATCCACCAAAAACTAAACAAAATCAAAGACTTCATGATAAACCCAATTTTTATACTCCCACTTTTCCTACCCTTCAAAATCAAACCTCAAAAACGTTTAAGCCATATTCAAATAATTCCAATTTTTATTCATAATCAAAAATATCATTTTTTTTCCAGCCTATAGCTAGATACAATAAAATCATACAATCTCAAAGAAATTCGAATTAAATTGTAATACTAAATTCAAGAATAATAATAAATCCATTCTCCTAACGCATCAAGAAAATCAAAAAAAGAATTAAAAAACAAACTTAATAATTATGAATACTACAAAAAAATCATGAAAAATAACTTAATTTCAAAAAAAATCTAAGTATATGAGATCATAACTGAAATTTTAAAGGAAAATATAAAAAAATTAGTAATTAAATTAAATTATATCAAAAACATAACATTATTTTTTATATCAGGATTTATCATATTTTCAATAAAAACATTCGAAGAGAAAAACAATCAAATAATCACCAAACAAAAATATTTCATATCAGTATGTAACGCAAAAGAAAAATGTATGTGTGTATGATCGTTACATTTGCTTTTTGTTTTACAGCAAATCAGCTGTTGTGTCAACGACCTGCTTTGTTACAACCGTATGTACAAACATACATACATACGAGTATGTTAACAGCAGTCGATTTGATCAAATAGTTTTTTTTCGTTTTTTTTTTTTTTTTTTTTTAATTTGATTCAATAATCACACCAAATATAAAAATATGTATTTAATTGCCGATTTCAACAGATATGCCAGTAAATAAATCTAATTTAATAATTTTTAATTCAAACAAAAATAAATATAAATGAAACCTACAGTAGAAGCAATGCAAACAGTGCTTTCAAAACTGTAGCTCTCATTGAAATGTTAACGAAGGTAGGTTAACAGCACTTCGTCTGTTATTGTTCAGTGTAACATTGGCATATCCATTGGCAATCGTATGTACACAGGAAAAAAATTAACATTGAACAAACACAAATAAAGGAATCCTTTAAAAGAATTATTTCAGTAATTAATTCAATTAATCAGGTTTTTAAAATAATTAAAAATAATTTATAATTATGATTTTATAAATTATCTTCTATATTCTCAATTAAATGAATGCAATAGGCAATTCCAAGAGAGATAACGGAACAGTTACTCTCACAAAAAAACCAATGATTTGTGCTTGTTCAATGCGATACGATATAAGAGAATTCGAACTTACTTGGTGATCGATTGAACTCCCACGATGAAAGGCCTTTCGAACTGGGGTAACAGCAAAGCGATCAGCAATCTCTTAATACGATATGGTTTAAGTAAATGCGTATTTGAATATTTGGTGTTACTCTTCTTCTTCTTCAAGTACTGATTATATTTTTGTTGTTATTTTTTTTTTCTTTTTTTACAAAAAGATGGTACAGAAAATTATGATTTTTTTTTTTACATGACCAAGTACACACACAAACTTTTGCTCTTTGGTTTTTCGTTTTGTTTCAAATTTGATTGTTTCACTTTTAATATATTTTTTATCTCTCTCTCTCTCTTAAAATTATTGTAACAAAAACTAAGTTAAAATTTTTCTTTTTTTTCAAAGCAATTTATGTTGGATTTTCAAGCTAATTTTAAGCAGGTTTTCTTTCTTAGTGAATACACTTTTGGTTATTAAAAACTTCTTCAAACACCATTTCATGAACTAAATCACAGAATTTCTATGCCGAACTTTACTTTATGCGAGATGTAATCGGCAGCACTCGCTGTAACCAACGCACTCTATCAACTAAATCGAATCTCAGTCAGAATCTCAGTCTCCTCTCTGGGCAAAAAAAACACACTTGTAGAGTGATGGGGACACCGGTATGCAAAATGCACCGGGGAAAAGGGTATTCCTAAAAACAGATTGAAATGCACAATAGAAAATCAGCGCTAAGGAAATAGGGCTTTCATATAATAAAGAAATCTCACCAATGACTATGTTAAATTCCAGATTTTATGGTATCACTAGGATATAAAAGAAAAACTGCAGACCCAGGAAATATATGGAACTCCAATCCAACAACCAGGGGATGTTGTAAACCAATCGGAAGGTCAAAACGTTTGCACAAAAAAAACACAACGTTTGCACCAAAAATTGTTTTAAACAAAATCAATGATTTTGTCAGCTTTTTTTCCCTCCGCCAGTTTAATAAAAAAACACTTGGGATATTAGGAGCAACCAATAGAAGTTCCTTTTCGCCAACAATATTTAAAATTTAGTGTTCACTAACCAAAAGTTTCTCGAAAATGACCAAGATGGCTCCTCTGCTACCTCCTTTTGTAATCTCGGTTATTACACTAAGATTATGGCTGAATATCAATACATGAAAAAACTTCCAAAATCAAACATGGCTCATTCGAATTACCAATACTTCAACATTTCATTACAAAAAAATTCGCAAACGTATTGGTTGACAATAAACTAATAAATAAGTGGAAGAAGAAAAGCATAATTTCTCACCACCCTTGTAAGGGGAAATTATGGCAACCAAAAGTATACTAGGTGACTCCGAAAATTGATTGTGTGATTGAATATCACCATTGGCATTCGAAACCATTAATGTTTTGAGACCAAATAAACCAAAAAATAATCGATTTCATTAAAAAAATAAAAAGAAAACAAAAATAAAATTTACCCGCAGCGAGATTCGAACCTGGGTCTCGCGGATGGGAACCAGAGACACTCCCACTAGGCTACCGACGAGATAGGGGCGAGGCTAGCAAAATATCTAGCACACCCCCTCGGAAGTTACTAGCATACAATACGATATATTAAAGTGAATGAGAATGCATTTTAATGTTCTAATAATAGAACTGCATTCCTAAGTCTCTGAGAATAGGGAATTTAACATGAATAAATGCAAGTTAACATTAGCTAATGCAATGCAAATGAACAGAGGTGTCCTAACCTTGAATCATGGTGTGCCAAACAACCACACAAAAAAAATAGAAATGAGATTATTTCAAGTGTCTACATGCGCCACTACATTACCCCCCGCCAAAAATCAGACTTAACGGCAAAAAAAGAAGTTAAGGATGATACCGCATGTAGATACCGGTTATTGCCTAATATCCTTTGCGTGGTAAATACCTATTAATTTGCCTTGGAGGTCTTCGAGTTCGTAATTGCAGTTTCCACATTTCCGACGAACTCTACACTTTATAAAGGTCGGTGCCAATTTCGAACTATAACCTTTTTCGAAGTTACTCTGGCTAAAGTTCCTTCTAAAAACTTCTTGTCCGACTTTATATGACACTTCTCGTGATCTAAGGTTGTATTGTTTTTCGTTGCGTTCAAATATTTTCTTCATATTTTGAATTGCTCTATTCCTAACAATGTTAAATGAATCATCCCTGTTGAAACTGATGGATCTATCTTCCAACGCATTTAATTTCCTCAGTAAGCTGTAAGTCGATCCATTAGTGACCATATGCTGACCAAATACCATAAAGTATGGGGAAGTACCAATGGATGTATGGACTGTTGACCGTAATGCACATGCAATATGACTAAGTTTTTCGTCCCAATCTTTTTGGTCTGATCTAACATAGGCCTTAATAGCGGAAATTACGGATCTATTAACCCTTTCTGACGAATTAGCTTGCGGAGAATGAACCGCTGTATAAATATGGTTTACTTTATAACCATCCAAGAGTTCATTGAATTTCTTCCCCTTGAATTGTGTACCATTATCAGATATAATGCTCTCAGGTACCCCATATGTGTGAAATAAGTCTTCTTCTAAGTATTTTATGACAGCATCCGCTGTAAACTTTTTCACTGGACGAAGGAAACAAAACTTTGAGAAGTGGTCAAGGACAATAAATATCCCTATATTTCCGGTACGAGATCTGGGATAAGGTCCTATGAAATCCACGTATACTCGTTGGAAAAACCTATGGGTCATACCTGTATCTCCTATAGGTGGTCGCATAGTGAAATTAGGATGTTTTGTACTTTTGCACACCTCACACGAATTTATATAATTTTTAACATCAAAAACAAGATTTGGCCAAAAATAATAACGTCGTATACGTTCTAGAGTTTTACCGATACCACAGTGAGAAGACAAAGGATCATCGTGATGTTTACGAAGGACTTCGGGAACCATGCTCGGTGGAATCCAGAGCTTCCATGCCAAATCGTCAATAAGTGGATCACCTACAGCATGATCTGTTCGTCGATATATATAGCCGTCAATTATTTTTAGATCGGGAGTAAAATTTATGTTACTTTGAACCCTCCGTACAAGATCTTTATACTCCTCTGAGGAAAAATGTTCGGAATTCAAATCCACAAAAACACCTTGAGTATTCGCCACTTCAGACAACCAGTGAATCTCAGAGAGATCTTCAGTGTTGGTACGCGAAAGCGCATCAGGAACTACATTCTGTGAGCCTTTCCTATGCTCTATTTTGAACCGATAACATTGAAGTTTTAATGCCCATCTAGCCAGCCTTGTGCTTAAGTCGGTTTGGGACATGAGCCATTTAAGAGAAGCATGATCGGTGATCACCGTGAACTCATGTCCCTCGACATAAGCTCTAAACTTTTTGATGCAAAGCATTGCTGCCAAGCATTCTTGTTCGGTGACGCTATACTTACGTTGGGCTTGGTTGAGTTTCTTAGACATAAATGCAATCGGAAACTCATCACCCTCCGTATTCTTTTGCACCAAAACTCCTCCTATTCCTGTCTTGCTTGCATCACAGTGTATGAAAAACGGCTGTGTGAAGTCAGGACTATGCAAGACAGGGGCTGTGCTTAGAATGGATTTCAACTCTTCAAATGATTTTTGGGCCTCATTGGTCCATATAAATTTACGATTAGTTTTCAATAAGTCTGTTAAAGGGCTCGAAATAGAAGCGTAGTTCCTAATGAACTTTCGGTACCAACCTGACATACCTAAGAAACGCCTCACCTGCTTAACAGATCTCGGGGTTGGAAAATCGGTTATAGCCGAAATTTTATCCGGATCTGTACGAATGGTACCTTCCCCTACTACGTGACCCAAATAGCGAACTTCTTTCATGCAAAATTTGCTCTTTTCGACATTTATTGTCAGTCCTGACATTCTAAGAGAATTAGCTACCTCCTTCAATACTTCCATATGTCTCTCAAAGGTTGGAGATACCACTAGTAGATCATCCAGGTAGACCAAAACCTCAGTCCTGAGAGACGCTGGTATCACTCTATCCATGAGTCGGCACATGGTTTGCGGCGCATTGCATAAGCCGAACGGCATTACTTTAAAATGATAGAGCGGTCTCCCAGGAACTGTAAATGCAGTCTTACCTTTCGACGATTCGTCTAGTGGTATCTGCCAAAAAGCATCCTTTAAGTCGAGACTAGAAATATATTCTGCTTTGGGCAGACGACTCAAAATACCCTCTATATGCGGAAGTGGGTAGGCATCCCCTTCCGTCACGGCGTTCAACTTCCTACTATCGAGGCACAAACGATTTTTCCCTGGTTTCCTATGTAGAACAATGGGAGAGGACCAAGGACTTGAAGACTCCTCTATGACTCCCATTGCTAACATTCGGTCCAGTTCATCATAAATAAGTTTCTCGATCGCCGGAGAGACAGGGAAATGCCGCTGCTTTATAGGCGTCGCAGAACCAGTATTTATTGTATGGAAAATTAGACTAGTTTTCCCTAGACCCTCTTTCGCGAACGAAGGAAACTTATCTATGGCGGACTGAAGTAAATATTTTTGATCTGTAGTTAGTTCTCTTTGATCCAATGGATTACTATTAAATAAGGCTAAACTTGAAATATTGTTCAACAAGGATGTTGGAAGTAGATCGAATCGCTTCCAAAAATCTATACCCAATATTAAATTTTGAGACAAATTCGGTACTATGTAAATAGTTATTGGATGACTTTCCTCTCGAAATACAATAGTTGTCGTAAACACACCAGCTATTCTCTGTGGTTTACCATCAGCTGTGTTTACAGTTGTATTCAATTTTTTATACGGAACATTAGACGATAAGAAATCAATGGCAGATTGTGAACCAAGGCATGAAACCGAGGCACCAGTATCTAACAAACCTACCATTTGTTTACCTAGTAAATGTACCTCAGCATAGGGACGTATATCTCCAGATTTTTCCAAAACGGATATGGTAAAATTTTTCTTAACCTTCTTCACATTTTTCCAAAATGTTGTAATTCTTTTCTTCGATCTGGATATTTTTGGCTCTTGATTAAAAATTCGATCCCTTACTTCAGTATACCTCTCTAATCTTACATGAAAAGGAACCATAGGACTAGGTCCTTTACACCCAGGAGAAGAATTTAAATCTAGTTCTGGTTTATTTTTGTGGAATCCGTCAGGAATTTTGGGACAATCAGGGTAAAAATTAGTTTTTTCATTGCATTCAGTGTTTTCATTGCTGTTGTTAGAAGTGCATCGAGTCAGAATCCTTACATGGTTTGGGAAGCCTGCTGACAGGTCTTCGGTTTGGGTGCACTTTTCAGTGCAGGACTCTGCAAGTTTTTTGAAATATCATTGCATTTCCCACAATTGGGTTTGTACACTTGTGGAGATCCACAACCATAGCAGAACACCGTTCGATCTGATAAACATTCCTGATATCGGTGTCCTGGTTTCCTACAATTCCAGCACACAGTCGATAATTCTGACAACTCCTCGTATTCCAACAAATCTCTATTACTTTCCTCATACTCTATTTCTGCAGCACGTCTGCTAAAGTTACTATGCCTGCTACCAGTGAAACCATGCCTTCTATTTAAATCTTGCATAAAAAATTCTCTACGCCTACATATTTCTCTCAACTGACCTACTGAGTTTATGGACATATTCAGAATTTCATGCTGAATTTCGGGTTGGAGATTTCTTCTTAGGATTTCAACCAGTGTTTTATCATCTAAAGGCCTATCCAGTCGGTCCACTAAATCTATAACAGCATCATAGAAAATATCGAAAGGTTCATTCGGTTTTTGTTTTCTATCACGTATCATTTCCCGGAAGTCGACGTCAGTTCTGGAGTCTCTGTATTGCTGCCTAAGTGCACAGCACAGATTACCCCATTGGACTTCACGAACTGTACGGTGGAACCGCCAAAACCAATCGCTGGCTTTGCCCTCAAACAGAGCACTAGCACTGCCACACAAAACTTCGAAATCGCCATTTAAAGTTTGCTTAGTCAAAGCTTCAACACGGTATATAAAATTATCTACAGGCAAACAGGTGGAACTGCCGTTGAACTTGATCTTCCAGTTGGCAATAATTTGGCTAACTTTATCCGGGCGAGACAACAAATCCTGACAAGAATTCGGATTACTATATCGAGATCTATTCACAGAATTGCTGTCTATGTTAACAGGGCCAAAACCATTATTAACCTGATTATTATTTGAAGACGGTAAACCTAATAATTGCTCCAAAGTTCTCTGCTCCACATCGCAAACATTAGGCATTGACATAGCATTACCATTCACAACAGGAGAGGATGCATTTCCCTCATGACGAGATTTATTAATATTAAGCCTAGCTATACTGGCTTCAACACTCCTTTCTACCAACGAAGAAATTTGGTTTGAAACGGCTTCAACAATCTGGGATTGTTGACTATTAATCAATGAGGTTACCATATCTCTAACACTATCCAACGTTAAACTGGATTGTTGATTTGCCATAGATGTAGAAGGATTCGCACTTACAACAACATCTTGACGAGTTTCTTCCGACCTATTAGCATCAAAATTCTTCGCTTTCGAAGATGCTCTAGTTTGACGATCAGTAGGGACAGATTTCTGTGCAACAGTAGGATTTGAAGGCTTATTATCCTTAATAATTTTTACACCACATACTGGACAATTAGAATGAGTTTTAATATAATTCGAAATGCAAATTCTATGAAACGAATGTCTACATATCGTTTCCGATAAAGACGATGGATTCTGAATCACTAAACTACAGATCGTACACACTGGCACGTTATCAACAATCGTAGCTCCAGCAACAGAAACATCTTCAGAACTTCTTTCAAGAGGCATTTTAAAAATAAAAAGTAAACATAAAAAAAAACAAAAAATAAGTAAAAATAATGGCAATCTAATAAACTAAACCAAGAGAAAAATTCGGAAAATATCTGACAAGCGGTTTGATTTTGATCAGGTATAAGGAATAAAGTGGGAAAAATTGTATAAAAATCATCATACTGTGAGAAAATATTTAGAAATCAGCAAAGAAATAGAAAGAGAAGTAAAATTGGACTACAATAGTATTTACGATGGTTTAAAATATCATCGATAATATTTTAAAATTCCAAATCGCAAAAGAAAGTAAAAACAAATCAACTTAGTTGTTGTGACTGAAGTCAGAAGTAGAAACTAGTCCACATCCAGAGTTCTTTCAAACACTCATCTAAATCGAATTTTTCACATTAGACAGCTGGAGGGCAGGATATAGTTATTCTTGGTTATAGGAATCAGCAATCACGCACGTAAAACCTATATATTTCAAAGAATCACTATAACTCTGACTAAGAAATACAAAGAAAAGGAAAGATAAAAATATTAAAAAGAAGAAAAGTTGAAAAGGACCTGAGCGAAATAGATAACGATATCGAAATATCAAGATGTATTTTTCTAATATTTTTGATTCCACTCGGGCCCCACGTTGGGCGCCAATAACTGTAGTATGTATCGGATAGCTAGGTTGAAATTGCTATGCAAATATATCGGATTGAATTCTATGGCCTGGCACGCATATTTATCCAGCCTTATTGCTCGTCGTATGGGGGGGATCTTGGTCAAAATTCAATTTGTTTCTTGTCCGTAGTTACTACCAGTTTAATAATATAATGCGTGCAAATTCACAAGAAAAATAGAAAGACAATAAAAAGAGAGAAAAACTAGAGGAAAATCTACTATAGTCCAGACAGAAAAGAAAGAGGATTAATTCTCATCACGGTATGAGTAGTCATGCATAGTTGGTAGTTGCATGATAAGCCCACCCATCCTGTTTATCGAATGATCCACCAAAAACTAAACAAAATCAAAGACATCATGATAAACCCAATTTTTATACTCCCACTTTTCCTACCCTTCAAAATCAAACCTCAAAAACGTTTAAGCCATATTCAAATAATTCCAATTTTTATTCATAATCAAAAATATCATTTTTTTTCCAGCCTATAGCTAGATACAATAAAATCATACAATCTCAAAGAAATTCGAATTAAATTGTAATACTAAATTCAAGAATAATAATAAATCCATTCTCCTAACGCATCAAGAAAATCAAAAAAAGAATTAAAAAACAAACTTAATAATTATGAATACTACAAAAAAATCATGAAAAATAACTTAATTTCAAAAAAAATCTAAGTATATGAGATCATAACTGAAATTTTAAAGGAAAATATAAAAAAATTAGTAATTAAATTAAATTATATCAAAACATAACATTATTTTTTTATATCAGGATTTATCATATTTTCAATAAAAACATTCGAAGAGAAAAACAATCAAATAATCACCAAACAAAAATATTTCATATCAGTATGTAACGCAAAAGAAAAATGTATGTGTGTATGATCGTTACATTTGCTTTTTGTTTTACAGCAAATCAGCTGTTGTGTCAACGACCTGCTTTGTTACAACCGTATGTACAAACATACATACATACGAGTATGTTAACAGCAGTCGATTTGATCAAATAGTTTTTTTTCGTTTTTTTTTTTTTTTTTTTTTAATTTGATTCAATAATCACACCAAATATAAAAATATGTATTTAATTGCCGATTTCAACAGATATGCCAGTAAATAAATCTAATTTAATAATTTTTAATTCAAACAAAAATAAATATAAATGAAACCTACAGTAGAAGCAATGCAAACAGTGCTTTCAAAACTGTAGCTCTCATTGAAATGTTAACGAAGGTAGGTTAACAGCACTTCGTCTGTTATTGTTCAGTGTAACATTGGCATATCCATTGGCAATCGTATGTACACAGGAAAAAAATTAACATTGAACAAACACAAATAAAGGAATCCTTTAAAAGAATTATTTCAGTAATTAATTCAATTAATCAGGTTTTTAAAATAATTAAAAATAATTTATAATTATGATTTTATAAATTATCTTCTATATTCTCAATTAAATGAATGCAATAGGCAATTCCAAGAGAGATAACGGAACAGTTACTCTCACAAAAAAACCAATGATTTGTGCTTGTTCAATGCGATACGATATAAGAGAATTCGAACTTACTTGGTGATCGATTGAACTCCCACGATGAAAGGCCTTTCGAACTGGGGTAACAGCAAAGCGATCAGCAATCTCTTAATACGATATGGTTTAAGTAAATGCGTATTTGAATATTTGGTGTTACTCTTCTTCTTCTTCAAGTACTGATTATATTTTTGTTGTTATTTTTTTTTCTTTTTTTACAAAAAGATGGTACAGAAAATTATGATTTTTTTTTTTACATGACCAAGTACACACACAAACTTTTGCTCTTTGGTTTTTCGTTTTGTTTCAAATTTGATTGTTTCACTTTTAATATATTTTTTTATCTCTCTCTCTCTCTTAAAATTATTGTAACAAAAACTAAGTTAAAATTTTTCTTTTTTTTCAAAGCAATTTATGTTGGATTTTCAAGCTAATTTTAAGCAGGTTTTCTTTCTTAGTGAATACACTTTTGGTTATTAAAAACTTCTTCAAACACCATTTCATGAACTAAATCACAGAATTTCTATGCCGAACTTTACTTTATGCGAGATGTAATCGGCAGCACTCGCTGTAACCAACGCACTCTATCAACTAAATCGAATCTCAGTCAGAATCTCAGTCTCCTCTCTGGGCAAAAAAAACACACTTGTAGAGTGATGGGGACACCGGTATGCAAAATGCACCGGGGAAAAGGGTATTCCTAAAAACAGATTGAAATGCACAATAGAAAATCAGCGCTAAGGAAATAGGGCTTTCATATAATAAAGAAATCTCACCAATGACTATGTTAAATTCCAGATTTTATGGTATCACTAGGATATAAAAGAAAAACTGCAGACCCAGGAAATATATGGAACTCCAATCCAACAACCAGGGGATGTTGTAAACCAATCGGAAGGTCAAAACGTTTGCACAAAAAAAAAACAACGTTTGCACCAAAAATTGTTTTAAACAAAATCAATGATTTTGTCAGCTTTTTTTCCCTCCGCCAGTTTAATAAAAAAACACTTGGGATATTAGGAGCAACCAATAGAAGTTCCTTTTCGCCAACAATATTTAAAATTTAGTGTTCACTAACCAAAAGTTTCTCGAAAATGACCAAGATGGCTCCTCTGCTACCTCCTTTTGTAATCTCGGTTATTACACTAAGATTATGGCTGAATATCAATACATGAAAAAACTTCCAAAATCAAACATGGCTCATTCGAATTACCAATACTTCAACATTTCATTACAAAAAAATTCGCAAACGTATTGGTTGACAATAAACTAATAAATAAGTGGAAGAAGAAAAGCATAATTTCTCACCACCCTTGTAAGGGGAAATTATGGCAACCAAAAGTATACTAGGTGACTCCGAAAATTGATTGTGTGATTGAATATCACCATTGGCATTCGAAACCATTAATGTTTTGAGACCAAATAAACCAAAAAATAATCGATTTCATTAAAAAAATAAAAAGAAAACAAAAATAAAATTTACCCGCAGCGAGATTCGAACCTGGGTCTCGCGGATGGGAACCAGAGACACTCCCACTAGGCTACCGACGAGATAGGGGCGAGGCTAGCAAAATATCTAGCACACCCCCTCGGAAGTTACTAGCATACAATACGATATATTAAAGTGAATGAGAATGCATTTTAATGTTCTAATAATAGAACTGCATTCCTAAGTCTCTGAGAATAGGGAATTTAACATGAATAAATGCAAGTTAACATTAGCTAATGCAATGCAAATGAACAGAGGTGTCCTAACCTTGAATCATGGTGTGCCAAACAACCACACAAAAAAAATAGAAATGAGATTATTTCAAGTGTCTACATGCGCCACTACAAGCTCGCCGAGCTGAGTCGATCTAGCTATGTATGTCCGTCTGTCCGTCTGTCCATGTTAATTTGTAATCACTCTACAGGTCGCAATTATGGCCCGATCTTCACGAAATTTAAAATGTAGGTGGGGTTAATGTCAGAATAGAACCCTATTTCTTTTGGAGATGATCGCCAAATGTTTAGGGGTTGAAATGGACCAAATACTGAAAAAATGTGGGATTTTGCAGTAGCTATACAGGTCGCAATTATAGATCAATCGACGCGGAATTTCGCATGTAGCTAGAGTTTAGGGCGGAGAAGCTACCAAGGGGGAAGAAGCCTACCAATTTGGGTGGTCATCGGATAATATTTAGCGGCTAAAATAGACCATATCTTTTTTGTTAAAAAAATTGAAAATTTTTCATTAAACCGCGAATATTTTAAATTCCGGCGAAATCACAAAGCCATAACAAGGTTACTTCTGATCTTTACATTGATGTTAAGATCCAACAAATCGAATATATAGCAAAATATGTGCGATATATATGTCTATCATTTTGAATTAAACATTTGGTAATATTTCTACAGCTAACTAAACTAAGTAGTTAGGATATCAGGATATCATATACAGATCGCATTTATGGCCCGATCCTTACGAAATTTTGCATGGGGATAAGATGAGGGTCAGAATAGGAGCCTGCTCTTTTTGGAGATGATCGCCGTATATTTAGGTTGAAATGGACCAAAAACTGCAAAATTGTCAGCAGGTCGTAATTATCGCCCGTTCCTCACGCACATTTGAATGGGTAACCCCCATTGCAATTGGGACATTGCAAAAGCCAAGCAGTTTTGGATGGCCATCCAAAAATATTCAATGTTTGAAGGAGTTTGCCAACTTTTATAGACAAAATACGAAAATGTCCATTCCAGTGACTTTTTGGAGAATTCACAAATACAGGAAAGACGCACTTCTGACTATTTCGTTAACGCTGATTTCGTTGAAGAATATAGTCAAATGGCTGTATCTCATATAGATGCGTTTCAGTCAAAAACCAATAATAAATGTTAATCTTTTGCCACTTCTGAGAGATTATGGGTCTTTGGGAAATATTGATTCCAGATCTAGGAAGACCATTTACGTGCAACATCTACCAATAAATTGGAAATGAGCAAATTAGTTTAAGTTGCTATTATTCGAAAATTAGAGAACGAAACCTGATGGTTTTCTTTTTTTATTTGTCACAATATCTTATGGAATTCTTTCGAGTATCTCGCCTATATAAACTGTATCGTTTATTGTAGTGTTGTAGGGTATTCAACAGTCGGCCCCGCTCGACTGTAGCCTTTGCTTACTTGTTTATATTTATTTTAGACTTAGAAATGGAAGGTTAAGGGTATGCATCTGTGCGCAAAACCGTCGGATACTTTTTATACCCTTCACAATACATGGCATGGAGGGTATATTAAGTTCGTCATTCCATTTGTACCTCATCGAAATAACAATTTTAGACCGAACAAAGTATATATATTCTTGATTAGCGTAAAATTCTTAGAAGATCTAGCCCTATCCGTATGTCCGTTTGTCCCTCTGTGGTAATCACGCTACAGTCAAAACGAATTAAGATAGGAAGCTAACATTTTGCACAGATCTGTCTTTTGTCTGCAGGCAGTTCTAGTCCGAAGATGGGCTATATCGGTCCACGATATCGTATAGCCTCCATATAAAGGTACCCCAGATATTAGGTATTTTGATGATTTTAGCCACATTTTGCAATGGAATTGTCTGAAATTCTAGACAAGGAGTTCCTTGTGAGTACTTTATTACCTAGAAGAGAATTTTCTATATAGGTCCACGATATCGTATAGCTCCCATATAACGGTACCCCTGATATTCGATATTTTGACGGGACATTATTCACCGAATTTCAAATTTCGTATTTAGAGTTCGTAATGGAAAGTAATTTCTATGACAGAAAATTTTCTATGCAGGTCCTGGTCTTCGTATATGCCCCATATATAAGTACCTCCCTATATTCGGTATTTTGACGATTTTAGGTAGTATATTCATTTTAGGTACTACATATGAAGTTCCCTAATAGGTACTACATCCTGTGACATAAAATTGTCTATGCAGGTCCAGGTCTTCGTATAGCCCCGATATAACGGCACTTTGATGATTTTAGCTACATTATTTACCGGATTTTTTTCAAGTTTCGTATTTGAATACTGTAATGGCTTATGACAAAATTTGCCTATGCCACGTCTTCGTATATATCCCAATATAACGGCTATATAAGTTGTTTTTGAGATTTTTACAGAAGTTTTAACGGAATTTATTTTTTTTTAATTTCCAAATTCGGTGGAGGGTATTTAAAGTTCGGCCTGGCCGAACTGACTGTTTTTTTACTGTTAAAAAAACTTTGTGGCAACGAAATGTTCATGTTTGGGCCTAAATTTTGATATAGACCATTTTCAAACGGAATTTCTGATTGTTGGTATACGGATTTCGCAATACGGATTCCCCAAATTGCCCAGCTATTCGGTATTTTGATAATTTAAGCCAATTTTTTCAGGGTGTTTATTTAAAATTTCCCACGTGGAGTTCACAACGTGTACAACCTTCTACCGACCGATTTTATGCATTTTAACCGAAGGACCTATAATTTGACGCTTTTTCTGGTGGAAAATATTTTGGGTATTTTATTAGTTTTGGCCTCCAGAATGACTGTTATTTCAAAATACAAATATGAACAAGGTTCATAATCTGATATATTTTAGTTGGTTAGAAAGTCCTATCTACATTTTCCAGCCACGTGACTCTAATTTAATTAGGGATTCTAATGGATAAAGCACCTCGATTAAATATGATATGCCTGCGTCTTATTACGTCACCGTTTTTCAATTTATATGAATATTATTTTCAATTCCTAATACGTAACTTTTAAAAGACCATCCATCCGAGGTATTTAACTTTATAAAACTTGTGGTTGAGGGTTGTCCAAACTTGTCGCACTTCCATACTTTACATAGAATAGTGGTAGATTAGTTTTGCTATTCCGTGTAATATTCGTTGGTACATATGCTTGATCAAAAAAATCTATGTCGATAAGGCAGTTTACTAAATCGAACTATTCAATTCGGGCATAAGGCAGCCACGACTATATTGCGCAACGGTCATTCTAGAGGGTGAATTTTCGACTACCTTTTCAATTATTGGATGGCGTATATTAGTCACGTTGAATATTGGGTTCCAAAGCGTCAATCGTACGTACTTTACTCATTCTTCAGTGCCTTGGCATCCAAAAAAATGTAGACCAAAATTTGGTAATGGTGGTTTCTTTATGGTGGTCACAGGCCGACGATTATGTGCCCCATAAAATTCACGAAGTGCTCTATGAACATTGTTTTTGAAAATAAATGTCTACGATTTCTAAACGTTGTTCTGGAATTAACCTATTCATGATGATTTGCCAAACACCAAAATCGTCAAAACAGTTTTCAGACAACAGAGTGATTCCTATTCAACGTTCCGCTGGGCAGAACTTTTAAACCCCTCCACCATTAGAAAGTAACTTGAAAAAATTCAAAGAAAAAATCCAAAAACTACAACTGAAATGAAAACCGGTGACTATACGAAAGACGTGGAAATTTGTCACAGGCTGTAGTTCCCATTACGAACTTCAAATACGAAATTTGAAACAATTCCAGTGAATAATGTCGCTAAAATCATGAAATACCGAATATCGGAAGATACTGTTATATAGGGGCTATACGAAGACGTGGACCTGTATACGGAATTTTTTGCCATAGGTTGTAGTAATTATTTATATCTTCCATTAAGAAATTGGAAACGATTCCGGCGAACAATGTTTCTGAAATCATCAAAATACCGAATATGGGGGTGTACCGTTATATAGGGGTTATACGAGAACGTTGACCGACATGGCTCATTTACGAACATAACCTGCCTACTGGAAAAATAAGCATGTATCAAAAATTTTAGCCTTCTATTTCAATTCGTTCGAAAGAAATCGTGATTACAATAGACAGTCCGACCGACATCCCTAAATCGTCTTTGCATCATACACTGATCCAGAATAAATATCATGAATATTTCCAGGAGTTACAAACGGAGCGACACAGCTAATATATCCTCCATAGAATAGTGGAGGGTAAAAAATAAACTCATACGAAACTCTATGTCGATTTAGGTCAGTAAGTCTGTCTGTCCGTCAATGGAAATCACTCTTGCTTCCGAACGGAATGAAGTAGATGAAAAAAGTTTCACTCGAATATATTCTAGGCCCGCAGAAGGTATTCAAAATGGGTCATATAGATCCACGTACTCGTATAACTTCCAAATTGCTTAACCGTGGATTTCATTTTTATTTCCGACACCACAAAGTGGTCAGGGTATTATGTCTTTGTGCTTTTGTTTGTAAAAGGCAAAACGAAACGAGATAGACCCATAGTTCCTTTTGATGATCTGTATAGAATCACGTTCTGCGTCGTGTATTTTTGTAAACAATGTACAGGCCGCATTTATTGCTCTACCCAGACGAAATTTTGCACATGTAATTTTTTGACCCAAGGAGGAACTCGAGAAAATCTTTCAAAATTAAATATATTACTCCCATATATGTATATTGGAGCTATATCTAAATTTGAACCGATTTTCACCAGTTACAATAGGGTTCGTCCTTGCACCATTTTTTCGGAAAGTTTCATCTCAATCGTTTGTATAATAAATGTGACATGTATTTTGTGCCAAAAATACATGGACAGACGGACGGACAGACGGACTGATATGCATAAATCGACTCAGAAAGTGATTCTATGAAGATCCCCAAAAGTAACTATATGTCTGCCTCGTTTCCGTTTGCCTGTTACAAACAAATGCCCAAAGACATAATACCCTTACCACTATGTGGTGTAGGGTATAAGTACAATGTTTTGACATATCTCTATACATCTCCAGTTTTTCTCTACCTGTATTTTAAGCCCAAATTGGCAGTTACTGACTTTTACGCTTCCTAAGCAGAAGAAAACCTCGTTAAAAAATGTTCTATATAAATTTGTCAAATTCTAAAGGTTTTAGCAACAGCTTCATACCGAAGCAGTCCGATATTTGTTGGTTTGAAATGGACGTCATACATTTCTAAACAAATGTATTTTTGCTTTGCATCTGTAGTAGTTTAGTTCCAATGTTAAGGGCATTTCATAACGCAGAGGCCAAAAATGTCCATATAGAAGCAAATGCCCACACATATACACAAATTTATTCCTTCAAATTTGTTTTCGTTTTGGTTTTTTGCTGACTGCATTTATCTTCTTTTGTGTGTGAATTCATCCTTCTCCATCATAAGTATCAACATATTTTGTCCTTTTTACAGCCAAGGAGCTTTGTTTCCAAAATGTTCACCTCATACCTTATCAATATTAAAATGATACTTTGAACTTTGAGCATATGATCCGATACACAGCAAAAGAGACAAGACTCTGAACTGTGTCCATCGATAATTGGTATTTCAGTGATGATATGAATACATCCTTGCGATGATTGGGAGAATGTACAAAATTCTAAAACAAAAATACTCTGCAAAACTTCCTTTGCTATTCCTGCCTAACATTTGATAGAAAACTGAAATGAAATGAAAAAAGCCAACAGATTAATTTGGATCTGCATATCAATGCTAAGGCATGATTCGAAAAAAGTAAAATGAGGAAATGTCTGAAACAGGAAAATGATAACCAGTGGTTTCAATAACTCAATCAGTTGCCACTGACTTCTTCTGAGGTAGGCAATACAGACCATTGTCAACATTATCAAAGTCTTTGTCAATATCAATGTCTCATCACTATCAAGTCACACACACACACACAAAACAATAGCTTTTCCTGCCATTGAATCATGGAGTATGGATTGGTAATTGGTAAAACTTTTTAGATTCACAGATTTAAATTTGTATATTAAATGATCTTCAATAGCTAATTTATATAACAAGTTAGAAAGTGACCAATAAAAAAATCTTTATATTCTATCAAATTGAATGTTTATTTTTGCAGAACTTATATATGAGAAATGAGAAATGAAAATTATTTAGAGCCGAGTTCGATTCATTTCGCAACCCATTAGCGTTATGATTTTTATCCAGGAAATTATTAGCCGATTTTCCCACTGTTCACTTGACTGATAAAACAAAGGGTGAGATAAAAAAGGCAACCAACCTAAGACTGCTGTCATTTCTAAGCCACTCGTCCGATAGCTGTTCAAATTGTTTCAGTGACAGCTCATTATATTGTTCAAAGCGTACAAAAGCATTTTGGTGAGAATTTTCCAGAAAAAAATTATTAGTAATGGAATTCAAGCGTGATAGTGTGATTTTTTTATATTTGGCTGGAAAACCGCAAGTGGCTGTCGTGAGAACACTCAAGCATTTAAATGTGAATAAATATTTTGTGTCTCGCACCATCGCTCGTTACCGTAATACTGGAAGAGTAGCTCGACGTCAAGGGAGTGGACGGAAGAAAATAGCAACATAAGCAGAAATGGTTCGAAAAAGTAAAGAAGAAAAATGGGTCGGAAGCTGAACATATCGCAATATTTCATTCGGCAAATGTTGAAAAATGAGCTCGAGGTAAAGTCATTGAAATTGCAAAAAGTGCAAGAACTTACACCGCAAAAGAAAGAACAAGTAAAAAACAGTAAGTTCGGCCGTGCCGAACTTTGAATACCCTCCACCATTTGGAACGAATTAGAAAATATTCAAAAAAATTAAATCCATTGGAAATTCTGTTAAAATCTTTAAATTACCTAAATCGGAACGTGCCGATATATGGGGGATATACGCTATTGTGGACCTATATAGACAAATCTATGTCCGGGGGTAAAGTACTCACAAGGAAATCCTTGTGTGGATTTTCAGATAATTCCATTGGGAAATGTGGCTAAAATCATCATCGAATATCGGAGGTATCGTTATATGGGGGATATACGATATTGTGGACCTATATAGACAAATACCTTTCAGGGGTTAAAGTGCTCACAAAAATCCTTGTGTGGATTTTCAGAGAATACCATTGGAATATATAGCTAAAATCGTCAAAATAACGAATAACGGGGGTACCGTTATATGGGGGCTATACTATATCGTTAACCTATATAGACAACTCTCTTTCAGGGAGTAAAGTACTCACAAAGAACTCCTTGTGTGGATTATCAGACAATTCCGTTGAAAAATGTGGGTAAAATCATAAAAATACCGAATATCGGGGGGTACCGTTATATGGGGGATATACGATATCGTTAACCTATATAGATAATTCTCTGCCGAGGTATAAAGTACCCACAAGGAACTCCTTGTGTGGATTTTCAGACAATTCCGTTGAAAAATGTGGGTAAAATCATCAAAATACCGAATATCGGGGGGTACCGTTATATGGGGGATATACGATATCGTGGACCTGTATAGACAATACTCTCTCAGAGGGTAAAGTACTCACAAGGAACTAGTTGTGTGGATTCTAAGACAATTCCATTGAAAAATGTGGCTAACATCATTAAAATACCGAATATCGGGGGGTACACTTATATGGGGGATATACGATATCGTAGACCTATATAGACAATTCTTTTTGAGGGGGTAAAATGACCACAAGGGACTCCTTTTGTGGAATTTCAGACAATTTCATTGAAAAATGTGGATAAAATATTCAAAATACCATATATCGGGGGTACCGTTATACGGGGGATATACGATATCGTGGACCTATATAGATAATTCTCTGCCGAGGTATAAAGTACCCACAAGGAACTCCTTGTGTGGATTTTCAGACAATTCCGTTGAAAAATGTGGCTAAAATCATCAAAATAGCGAATATCGGGGGACCGTTATATGGGGGCTATACGATATCGTGGACCTATATAGATAATTCTCTGCCGAGGTATAAAGTACCCACAAGGAACTCCTTGTGTGGATTTTCAGACAAATTTCAGACAATTCCATTCAAAAATGTGGCTAAAATCATCAAAATACCGAATACCGTGGGGGTACCTTTATATGGGGGCTATACGATATCGTGGACCTATATAGATAATTCTCTGCCGAGGTATAAAGTACCCACAAGGAACTCCTTGTGTGGATTTTCAGACAATTCCGTTGAAAAATGTGGCTAACATCATCAAAATACCGAATATCGGGGGTACCGTTATATGGGGGCTATACGATATCGTGGACCGATGTAGCCCATCTTCAAAAGAGAGATCTGTGCAAAATTTTACCTTCCTATCTTAATTCGTTTAGACTGTAGCGTGATTACAACAGACGGACAGAAGGACGGACAGGGCTAAATCGTCTTAGAATTTTACGCTGATCAAGAATATATATACTTTGTTGGGTCTAAAATGATTATTTCGATGAGTTACAAAAGGAATGACTTTTTGGTGGAGGGTATAAAAATGTCGGAAATAGCATCAAATTTTTGAATAAGTTTAGATATGTTCGAATTGGCCAACTTTGGCACGAATTATGGCCTTCACACGGCCAATGAAACCGTCACACGCTGCCCGAATATTGCTCTGCGATATTTTGGCCCATTCCCGGCGAAGCGCTTGCTTGAGGTGATCGACACTTTGGTATTTTTTAGTGCCAACCTTGCTTTCCAAAATACTTCAGACACAATAGTCAAACGGATTGGTATCCGGAAATTTTGTTGGCCATTGTTCGCTGAAAATGAAGCGAGGAACCCCATTTTCTAACCATTCTTGGGTGGCGCGTGCTGAGTGCAATGGTGCTGAGTCCTGTTGGAATGTCGAAGGTCTGCGGCCAAAATGTTTGCGTGCCCAAGGCATTAATACACCCTCCAGAATATTTTCGCTAAAATATTCGGCATTTATTCTGATGCCACGGTCGATTAATACGAGCGGAGAGCGACCATCGGCTGTTATGGCGGCCCACACAATAACCGTGGCCGGCGCTTGAGTTCTGGTGGCCAACTGAAGATGCACATTTTCAGCTGACCTCTTTGGCAAGTAAACACGATCATTTTGTTTGTTTACAAACTGCTGGACAACGAATATATTCTCATCGGTGAAAACCAAATTTGGCAGCTCACCACTTTCGGCCAAGCGAAGCTACTCTTTAGCTATTTTGAGTCTATTTTCTTTATGTTGCGGTGTAAGTTCTTGCACTTTTTGGAATTTCAATAGCTTTACCCCGAGCTAATTTTTCAATATTTGCCGAATGGCGGTGTTCCTGCTAAATATAAAGAAATCACACTATCACACTTGAATTCCATCACGAATAACTTTTTTTTGGAAAATTCTCACCAAAATGCTTTTGTACGTTTGTAAACAACATAATATAAACAGTTTGAAGTTGGTTGCAGTTTTGTCATATCACCCTGTAGGTGTAGCGAAGCGCACCGAGTTCATCTAATCAATGTATAAATTGGATATGTGTAGTTTGAAGAGAATCGAAGACTGAATTCACATTTTATGAGGGTTAATAGTTTTCGAAGTTTTGACGACATTTGTCATCTTTGCTCCCGCCTTAAGTCTGACATAAATACTACCACCGACCAAGATTGGTATGAATTATTCGATTTTTCATTACTGCGTATGCAGAGGAGTATTATAAGACAAAACTGACCGACATGTTCTAACTTGTTGAAATTCGCTTTAACAAAAAATATCGTCAGTGTCAGATGCTATGGCTTCGAAATTATAGTCGTTCAAAAATGTAAAAGGTTTGGTTTTTGAGAATTACAAGTTCTCGCATTTCAACAAAATTTGGTGTTTATTTTAGCTCTAAACATCTTCTGATATTTTTCAAGTTCAGTGTGATGGCTAAAAACCCATACTCAAGCCTGTCCATTGTAAGAAATTATCTTTACTTTAAATTTTTAAATTTACGGCTTATGAAAATTTGTTTTGAAATCGCCCTAAGTTCATTGTTATCGAAAATATGACCATACATGTTGTTTATGTGGACATAGTTTTTGTTCATCTCCTTTTTGTAATATTTTCTCGAAAAAAAGATAAATAGTAGTTTGTCCTTTGTACTTGTACATAACATACGAAATCTGTTCCATGTTACTTTTGACGACAAATCATAAATGCGATTTCTATTTTTTGAACTTTTTTGTTTTGGTAATTTTCCGGGAGATTTTTTCTTCTTTTGGCTCATTACTCAATGACATTTGGCATAAAGATAAAAAGGCTTAAAAACATTGCAAAGTGCTTACTCCACAAAAAGTTACGAGAATACAAGAAAGTCGCTCGCATATAGGTTCCAATTGCTGGAAAACTGCCACACATCATTGAGACACACCACCACTAATAGGCTATGGACCAGAGAGAGAAATGGGCCATTGGCTTGTATTTCATTCATTGCTCAGTTTTTGTGTGTGTTTTATGGCCCACAAATCTGTTGACATCATTTTCGGGTGACACAGCAAAAGTGGTATAACAAATATCAATTACCCATCCTTAGACGACAATCTACGTTTGGAATTTGGCCTGTCATTGAACGAAATTATAAAATGTTCCGCAGCGTGGCACAATTTAAATGAGAAACATTTTTTTTTGGAAAAAAGTGAAATTTAAAATAACCACACTGTTGCAGAGAAATTCCACAAAAAAAATGTGTGAAAACGGCCGAAAGTTATTCGAGTTCAGAGGCAAATATTAATTAATTTTTTAAATTCTCTTCAAGCGACTTTGGCACAAACTTTAGAAAGCTTTGATCCTATACGCGGAAGAATCTACAAAAAACCAGTAAAAAAAGTCCTAAAGTCGGGCGGGGCCGACTTTATGATACCCTACACCACTTTGCTAATTTTGTAGAGTTCCACATAACAATTAAAAGATTTTATTGGAGAATTTAATTATACACGCTATGATTATAATTGTAATTTAAAATTCAAAGGACTAAATATGCCGAAGCATTTGTATCTTTTTAATTCGGACTTGTATTGCCCACTTGGTGCAAAACTAATTTGAAATCAGATAAAGATATATATGGGAGCTATATCCAAATCTGAACCGATCTCGGTAAAATTTAGCAAAGGTATTTCTGAGCTATATTTGATAAATTTCCCCAAATATTGTTGTTACGGAGTGCATATTACGGCTGCGGAGGACAAAAATAACAAATCGGTTGAACAATATATATGGGAGCTATAGCTATATCTGAACCGATTTCGATAAAATTTGGCATACTATTTTCAGGCCTAACTTGGTTGTATGTGCAAAATTACATACCATTCGGACTGATATTACACGTTTGGTGCACAATAAAAGGCAAATCGGACGAAGATATATATGGGAACTATATCTAATTTTTGACCGATTACCTCCAATTACAATAGGGTTCGTCTTTGGGCCAAACAAATGTTGTTTGGAAAATTCATCTCAATCGGATAATAAATGCGACCTGCATTTTCTTCACAAAAATATATGGTCAGACGGACGGACGGACGGACAGACGGAAGGACGGACGGACAGAAGGACTGACATGCAAAAATCAACTCAGAAAGTGATTCTATGGAGATCCTCAAAAGTAACTATTGGTCTATCTCGCTTCCTTCTCCATGTTACAAACAAATGCACAAAGACATAATACCCTTACCACTATATGGTGTAGGGTATAAAAATGATATGCAAAATCGCTGTTATTTTGCGAATATCGCTGCTTCAAAGAGGTGTACTCTAAAGAGAAAGTTGAACATCTCACCTATGACCACCAGGTAAACATACTTTGATAATGTGACTCAATTGAGAAATGTTTCTTAATATGGTTCAGAATTCAAATTTCCTGCTCAAAACCCAAATTTTTGTTGTCACTGATTTATTGTTTCTAAGAATTCCAACATTTGAGGTCAAAAATTACCCTACAACAACAAAAAACTACACAGATAAATATTTTCTTTCCTATTTTGAAAAAAATATTGTTTGCTCGTTTGTGAAGAATGAAACATAAACTTTCATCGATACAGGGTTTTTTTAAAGGAAGCTTTTGTCTGCAGGCAGGTCAAGCTATTTTCGGTATTTTGATGTTTTTAGGCAAATATTTAAAGTTCGGTATTTAGAGTTCATAACAGATTCTACTTCCGTGACTGAATATTGCCTATATAGATTCTCGTTTTCCTATAGTCCCCAATAACGGTACCAAGGGATATTCAATGTTTTTTATATTTAAGCCGCATTTTCAAATGAAAGGGTTTCAGAGGTAGTGTTCCTTATTCGAAAAGAATATCAGCCATCGTAGTCGAAATATGTCCATGAAGGTCCACGTTTTAGTATGCCCCCCATATAGGTACTTCCGTTATTCGATTTGAGCCAATTTTTTTTAACAAAGTTACTCACTCCGGTGTTTGGATTTCGTAAAGAGCTATAATTCTGTAGCATAATATTAATTGTTTATAGGTCAAAGTTTTTCCGATATTGGGTACATTGATGATTTTAGTCACACTTTTTATTGAAGTGCTTGAAATTTTGATTTCAATGACTGAAGTGACGCATACCCCTTGAATACTGGAACTTTGGCATACAGACAAAAATTTCCATGAATTAATTTCAAAATTGTGGAGAATACATTAAGTTTGTCATTCCGTTTGTAACACCTCGAAACATACAGGGTGAGATAAAAAAAACTGCAAACAAATTCAGGCGGCTGTCATTTCTACGCCACTCGTCCGACAGATGTTAAAAATATTCCAGTGACAACTCATTATATTGTTTACAAGCCTACAAAAGGATTTTGGTGAGAATTTTCCAGAAAAAAAAGTTATTCGTGATGGAATTTAAGCGTGATAGTGTGATTTCTTTATATTTGGTTGGAAAACCACATGCGGTTATCGTTAGAGCACTCCAGCATTTAAATGTGAATAAATCTGTTGTGTGGGTTGGTATGAACCCATACTGGTAGCGTAGCCCGACGTCAAGGAAGTGGACGGAAGAAAACAGTAACATCAGCAGAAATGGTTCGAAAAGTAAAGAAGCGACTTGATCGAAACCCGTATCGCAGTGGCCGAAAAATGGCTCGTGAGCTGAACATATCGCAATATTCCATTCGGAAAATATTAAAAAATGAGCTTGGGGTAAAGCCACTGAAATTCCAAAAAGTGAAAGAACATACACCACAACAGAAAGAAAATAGACTCAAAAGAGCCAAAGAGTTGCTTCGCTTGGCTGAAAGTGGTGAATTGCCGAATTTGGTATTCTCTGATGAGAAAACATTCGTTGTCCAGCAGTTTGTAAACAAACAAAATTATCGTGTTTACTTCCCAAAGAGGTCAGATTAAAATGTGCACCTTTGGTTTGCCCACCATAACTCAAGCGCCGGACATGGTGATGGTGTGGGCCGCAATAACAGCCGATGGTCGCTCTCCGCTTGTATTAATCGACCGTGACATCCGAATAAATGCCGAATATTATCGCGTGCCTTGGGCACGCAAACATTTTGGCTGCAGACCTTGGACATTTCAACAGGACTCAGCACCATCGCACTCAGCACGCGCCACCCAAGAATGGTTACAAAATGAGGTTCCTCGCTTCATTTCTAGCGCACAATGGCCACCAAAACCTCCGGATACCAATCCATTGGACTACTGTGTCTGGAGTAGTTTGGAAAGCAAGGTTGTCACTAAAAAATACCAAAGTGTCGATCACTTCAAGCAAGCGCTTCGCCGGAAATGGGCCAAAATG
The DNA here is from genome assembly GCF_030504385.1 of Musca domestica. Classification (NCBI taxonomy): domain Eukaryota; kingdom Metazoa; phylum Arthropoda; class Insecta; order Diptera; family Muscidae; genus Musca; species Musca domestica. The sequence continues at coordinate 3,506,107 of NW_026712262.1, read as the reverse complement.
CCGCAGAGCAACATTCGGGCACAGTGTGACGGTTTCATTGGCCGTTGAAGGCCATAATTTATGTCAAAGGTGACCGATTCGAACAAATCTAAAGTTATTCTAAAAGTTGATACTATTTCCGACATTTTTTGCTTTAATTCAATAAAATGTAAAAAAAAGGTACAAATTGTGACGTTTGTCTTTGTTGCAGTTTTTTTATCTAACCCTGTATATTATTATTCGATGCCTCATCGAAATAAAGATTTTAGATCTCTAGATCTTTTTGGACCAAATCCGTTTCAGGACATTTGGGGTCGATCTAGGGGTATCCGTCCGTCTGTCTGACTGGTGGTATCGAAAGAGTATCCGATTTGGTCCAAACTTGGTACTTCGTAATATTATCATCATTCTTAGATCATGTTCCGATTTTGCTTCAACTTTGCAAATTTTAATATTTGCATCAGTACTAGGTCTGGGAAAGGGACAATATCGGTCCACTCCATCAAGTACCTCCCCCACTGAAGAGTAGTTCTAATGTTATATTAAAATGACATAAAGAAGGGGTTTAAAATGTCGGTGATTTTAAGGTCGATTGACTGTGACCATATCCTTGCCAATTCAATGGTTTTAAGAGGTGCTTGACTATTATTTTTTTATTCTCCATAGTTTAAATCAATTTTGACACTTTTATGATAGCAAAGATATCTGCCTGTAAAACACTGCACTTTCCATTCAACATGTAGAAGTCGGTCATTCCTACTTGCTCACAGGGGACTCCGGCTCCAGTACCTTCTTCCGTATTTGATCCATCTGTATATATCGCCAGACCATCAGTTTGGAATAAGTATCTCAATTCTGTCAAGCCTCAAGGTTGGAGATATGTAATAGCTCTTGTGTTCATAAGGGATGAAGTTCACTTCAGCTCTTAGAAAGTCAAGCAGGCTGACATGACTCTCTCATGGTGTGTTTTGTTCTAACAGCCTCGTCGCACGTCGTGCAGCCTGGTACTTTATGCTAAGTTCGAGCGGAGCGGCATTTAGCATCACGTCTAAGGCTGCTTGGGGTCTCCTTTTTGATGCACCTGTGATTAGTATTGAAGCTGTTCGCTGTAAACTTGAAACTTTCAGGCTATTAATCTTGAATTTTAATGCATGCCATCTGACAAGATTTCCATGTGAAAAGGTGAGAGCTTTAAGCCCAATTTTCCAACATGTATATCTTAAATTACAGGAAATTTTAAAATTTCTTGAGAAACATACATATGGAGTATATCTTAAGTTTCCTGATGATAATTTCCATTTTTATTTGTATACAATTGAAAAAAAAAAAAAAACTGTGTAATTGAAAATCTGAGCATGGCGTATATTAAATTTGCATGTGTGTGAATATACCGTAGCAATATTATAAATTTTTTCTATTTGAAATATAACCTAAAATTTCAATTTACTCTAAAGGACCTTAAAAAAGCATTAAGTTTGCCTCCCAAAATATTCTTGGAATGCAAAACAAAAATAGCATTTGAATTCTCAAATGGCACTTGACAGGGAAACGTGTGTGGTTTGATTGACAAAGGAAACCGGTGTGGACAGGGCCCAAAATCTAAATAATCTAGTGAAGTTCTTGCAAAGTTCATTGACTGTAATTTGGAAAATTCCTGGAAAATAAAAAAAACTAGTGAATACACACCAGCCTAGATTGGACAGGCAGAACACAATAGGTATTTAGGATTTCTTCACATTCTGGTTTCAATTAAATTTTGCTCATTCTTTCGAAACAACGTAGATATACACTTAAACAATGATAACCATCACCTGTTGAATAGGTACAACGAATGCGCACCAATTCGAAATGTTAATATTTTTTTACTATCCAATACAAACAAACAATAATACTATAAAAAATCCATTTTGATGGCACACACACGCAATAAAAGATTTGCCCAGTTAAGTGATACGAATTTATATTCCATTTTTGATGTCCGCAATAAATATGTCCTTTACATCACTAACCTATCTCAATGAGACATGGTTCGATATTGTCCGGTGCAAAGTTTGTAAATAAACTCGCTGCGAGTATCTGTGTGTGTGTGGAACTTATTACACAAGGAGCAAGGAGAGGCAATGTACATTAAAAATTCAATGTAGAAGAGAATATTCTGAATGAGTGTGTAAACACCAGAGAAAGAATAACATTGACTTTGAGTCATGTTATTAACAGAACTATGAGAGAGAAGTGACGCTTTGAGAGCGAAAATCATATTTTGCAAAGAAAACTACACTCAAAATGCAGGACTTTTATTAACATAATTTATTTGCGACACTAAGCAATATTTTATTATGTTACAGTTATGTTACCGTAATGAAGGGAGAGACGTCGGACGAGGCCGGGTATGTGATACACTTCAGTACGCGCTACTTCGTTAGGAAGAAGTTCACATTAATGAAGAAAAAACCAAGTAAAAAAGCTGAAAGTTCGGCCGAACTTTGAATACCCTCCACAATTTGCAACGAATATGGCAATTCTCAAAAACAAAAAAATCCGTAAAAATTCTGTTAAAATCTTAAAAATACCGAAAGTAGCAGTTATATTAGGATCTATACGACGACATGGACCTGCTTAGGTAGCTTTTGTCATAAGCCATTATAATAGTCAAATGCAAAACTTTAAAAAAAATCTGTGAATAATGTAGCTAGAATCATCAAAATACCGAATATATGAAGGTACCGTTAAATGGGGGCTATACGAAGACCTGGACCAGCACAGACAATTTTCTGTCTAAGGCTGTAGTATCCATTACGAACTTCAAATACCAAATTTGAAACAATTCCGGTGAATAATGTCGCTAATATCATCAAAATACCGAATACCGGGAGGTACCATTAATATTATCAATCTACTTCATTTTTTGAATTTTATGAATTAAAATTAGTCAAAATATTGGCTTATGTCGCATTTTGTGAGACCAAGTTTACTCCAAATATCCTGAAACGGATTTCATCCAAAAATGTGTAGTCTAAAACTGTTATTTGTTCGCTTGAAACCCTCTTTAGACATATGGTAGAGGTTGTAGTTAAATGTTCGCAATTGACAGGACTCAGTTCGACCCATTCATATTTATAACTTCTTAGGAATACCGTACCCATTTAAGATTACAGATTATGGTACTACTTTGTATGAAACCTCCTTGCAGAAAACTAGTATAGTATAGACCACATAAACTATACCAGAAGATATTCTCTACGTTCATATTTGGTAATCGGAGTTCGTAATAGGTACTACTTCATATGACAGGACATTGTTCAACGGAACTATTAAAAAAGGCATTAGATATTTAAACTATCTACAAAGGCCCAAATTTTCGTATGTCTGTCATCTAATTGTATGTAATGATATTCTAAAAACTTATTACATTTTTCGTCGGAATATTTTCAAATTTATTATTTGGAGTTCGTAATGGGTGCCACTATCTATGACAGAAAATTACTTGTTCAGGTACATATTTTCGTTACCCATATAAAGGTACATTCCGATATTCGATATTTATATCCCCAGCCATATGGCTACAGAGGGTATATTATTTGATACGGCCTCACTGAAATTACGGTTTTAGACCATAGGACTACTTCAGGACATTTGGAGACGGTCTAGAGGTGTCCGTCCGTCCGTCTATCTGCCTGTCTGGCTGGTGCGCACGATCACTCTCGAAGGGAGTATCCGGTTTGGTCCAAACTTTGTGCATCCTAATATTTTAATCAAACTTAGATCAAGTTCGGAGATGTGCAAAGTCGATCCACTCCTTCTGCTGCCTCCCCCACAAAAGATCAAAAATTTCAAAGAAAATAATTTGCCTCATAGAAAGGAAAAGGATCATTTGATTGTGTGCAAACTTTGCACATCCCAATATTTTTGTCTGTGCTAGGTTAGATGCTAAAATGGACACTCCATCAAGTACCTCCCCTATAAAGGGTCAAAGTTTCTAATAATTATAACATTCATAAAATTTGAAATAAGATTCTGATTGGCTTCAAATTACTCACATCCCTATATTTTTGTTAATAAAAGATTTGGTGTACAGATGGGATATATCGTACTCCTGCTGGTAGCTCCCCTACATTCATCAAAATGTCGAATATCGATGGGGGTACAATTATATAGAGATAAGGCAATACTTGAACCTATATAAACAATTTTTGGCTGGCGGAAAAAAAATTCCATAAAAAGAGCTGGACCAAAATCATGAAAATAACAAAGGTCTAGTGGTAATGTCATATGGGGCCTATATGCAATCTCAAGCTTCATTACACAATTTTTTGACATAGTATAAGTTCCTATTAAGAACCTCACATATCGGATTCCAGAAAAATCCATCGAAACCAAATGTAGCTAAATCATCTAAATACCGAATATCGGGAGGCACCGTTATTTTGGGGGCTCTTCAACATATATAGACTATTCTCTTTCAGGGCTTTAAGTATCCGAAGTTAACTTCATGAGCAGAATTTCAGACAATTGCATTGAAAATATGACTACAATCACTAAAATCCCGAATATATGGGGATACCGTTATATGGGAATAGTAGACCTATTTTCACAAATTTTTGTCAGATTCATAAGTGCCTGTGAAAATTTTCACATATTGAATTCCAGACAAATCCATTGAAAATGTGGCTAAAATCATCAAAATATCGAATATCGAGTGGTACCGTTATATGGGGGCTGTTAGATATCGGGGACCGCTATAGTCAATCTTCGACTTAACCTGAATGCAATAGAATGATCTGTGCCAAATCGTCTTAGAATTTTACGATGATTGTTGGGTCTAAAATCATTATTTCGATAAGTGACAAACTTAATATACCCCCTATATTTATTTCGCAGTTCGCAATAGGTCTTCTCTGGTAGAAAATTGATTTACAGGAATACGTTTTCGTATAGTCCCCATAAAACTTACCATCCGATATTCGGTATTTTAATAATTTTATCGGCATTTTTTGTTCAAATTTCGCAAGTTACTTCAAAATTGGGATCTTTTTTATTTGTTTCTTTTTTTAATTATTTAAAACTAGCAGGCCCGGTCCGCGTTGCCGGCCCGTAGTTTTTGTCTATTATGCATATTTGTCAAAGCATAATTATTCACAGATATGACTGATATAAGTGTTCACGTACTGGTCGATTAATTTATAATTTTTAGTCAAATAAGTCTAAAATTTGTAGATATGTTGAAATTTTTGTGTAAGATTTGAAATATGGTAAAATCAGGAGGTACCGTTATATGGGCCCCACTCCGAAACATCGACCTACATTGAAAACTTGTTCTACCCCTTATAATCAAAGATGACAAATAGAGGCCAAACAAAAACAAAAATATAGCAGAAAAACATAGCATGTCAAACTGAAAAAAAAATTCACTTGATTTAAATAAGTAAAAATAGTTTTATTCAACTCATAATTGAGGGCAGACTGATTTCAGAATTGTCAAATATAATTACTATTTTACACCCATTACCGTAAGATGGGAACTAAATTTAATTGTCATTTAAATTGTAAATTGGATACACCATAAAGTCTATATTTTCATCATAGTATAATTCAATGACGATTCAACAAAAATTCGGTCCCGTGCTACTTTCTTATATTTGTAATTTGTTCATGTTTTCACAATTTATTTCATATAGATGTACATCCCAAATTTAGGTTCCCAACCAATAGAATACAAAATTTTCTTTTCTGACCACACATTAGATGTGAAAGTGGACTTGGGGATACTCCAATGTGTGGACTTTACTTACGTATGTAGCAATTATCTGTATGATGGCTCCTTACCCCAGGGTAGCATAAATACATTTTTTAGCCTAATCAATTGATGAATGTGGTCAAGACCAATATGGGCCCTACTCCGAAAATTTCAAATTTTATACGAAGAGGTTCTCTACCCCCTTAGAAACAAAGATGCCAAATAAGTGCCAAAATATGAAAAAAGTGACCAAGACACCAAAATAGTTTAAATCATACGATGGTTATATAAATATGAAATCGGGTTGTACCCTTATCCGTGAGTTATGATCGATATCATGACCTGCAAAAGCGATTAAAGGTATCTTCAATGTTTGGGAAGAATTTCTGGAAGGATAGAAATCCTTTTCTTACTAAAAGTCCCATTCGCTCTACTATTTTGCACCCTTTAAATTTGACTTTTTATTGATTGTACTCCCAAAGAATTTTGCATTTTGAGCTCTCATTGGACGGATTATTGTCACATGAAAGAAGTAGGTCAACGCTTTGAAATGAGCCCCATTAGTCTTTTTCGGTCATTTTTGTTTGTTTAAATGTGTGCGCATCTTCCAGCTGAAGCACGATGTAGGCCCTGGAGTTTAAAGGTAGATGTCAGTTAATATCGTATTTCGCACTTATTTCATTTTTTTTGTTCACAAAAAATCCACTGAATTCAATATGATATTACAAATTGAGAAAAATTGACAAAAGAAGAATAACAAATTGAAAAAATCTTCAACTTGTTCGCTTTTTCTTACAACAAATGTTTAAAGATCCTTACAAAGCTTGTCAATAGAATGTACTATTATTTTAAAATTCGATTCCATTGATTTTTTTTTTCGATTTTTTCCCGATTTGAAAATTTTTGCAATGAGATCTCTTTTTTCGTGATTTTTTAGCGATTTTGAAAAAGTAATTATCTTTTAACTTTGGCGTGATCGCGTTAAATTATTTCGATATTATCTATTCCGTCTCGCCACCACATAATTCGGTACTACACTTCCATGTAACCCGCCATGAATTTCAGTTCTCAAGAAATCAAGTCAATTAAATAAATTGGTATTAATATTCGAATTCAAAAATAAAATATAAAAAGCACTACAAATGTACATTAGAAAAAAAGTAAGTCAAAATGAAAAAAAAAACATGCAAAATAAAACATTACTATTGTACATTTCAAAAGTCAAAATGAAAATGTTAATATATCACATTTTTACGTGATTTTTTTGTATATTATCCCTTTCGGATAGGAGACAATTCCGAATTTGTATGAATCATTAAAATCAGTTCAGCGGTTCTTAAGTTATAAGCGTAGTAACTAACACAACTTCCTTTTATATATATAGATAGAATTGTAAAAAAATTGAAATCTCTCAAGGTTATTTTACATAGGGGACCGTTCGAAGCCGACTTAGCGATGTCTGTATGTTTTACTATTTGCCCGTCTTTTTGTCCCCCTACCTTAGGATACATAGAGGGTGAGATGATAAAACTGCAACCAACTCGTCCGACAGCATTTAAAATTATTCCAGTGACAGCTCATTTTATTCTTTACAAGCGTACAAAAGCATTTTGTGGGTGAGAATTTTCCAGAAAAAAAGGTATTCGTGATGGAGTTCAATCGTGGTAGTGTGATTCCCTTTATTTGCCTGGAAAACCACAAGTGAGCTGAACTCACGAGCCATTTTTCGGCCACTGCGACGCGAGTTTCGATCAAGTCGCTTCTTCACATTTCGAACATTTTCTGGTGATGTTGCTGTTTTCTTCCGTCCACTCCCTTGACGTCGGGCTGCGCTACCACTATCAAGGTAACGAGCGATGGTACGAGACACAAATGATTTATTCACACTTAAATGCTGGAGTGCTTTAACGATAGCCACTTGTGGTTTTCCATTGCAATATTCCATTCGGCGAATATTGAAAAACGAGCTCTGGGTAAAGCCATTAAGAGAACTTACACCGCAACAGGACGAAAATAGACTCAAAAGAGCTAAAGAGTTGCTTCTTGGCTACTTGGCCGAAAGTAGTGAACTGCCGAATTTGGTTTTCTCTGACCCTGTATAACTGTACCAACCGATATTCGGCGTTTTGATACTGTTTTTTGCGGAATTTCTAGATATTGTGCATGTTTGTTTTAAATGGTGGAGGGTATTAAAAGATTGACCAGATCTAACTTAGCTGTTTTTTTTTTTTACTTTTTGAGTATCCCTTTGTTTATGTGAAGTTTTTGTGTAACCCTATGTGTATCTGAATCCAATTGTTAAAAGAGTGTAAGATAGAAAGGATTGTTGCAGCCCGACTGAATTCAGACGTATATTCATTGTGGAACAATGCAATCGAATCTTTTAATAATATTAAATTAAAAAAAAACCCTTTTGTTGCATTATTTTCGTTAAATTTAAATTAATAGCAAAGATCTTAAGTACCTATGTAGCTAAGAGCTAATAACTTCCAAAAATGACAAATTTTTTATATTTTCCAAAAAAAAGCCCTAAGAATTTGCAAATATTTTTGGTTTCGTACTCTTTTCTGTCTATTGTGGACATCGTGGACAAAATATTTAGAATCTATATCTTGAAGTCAATTTCCTGCAAAGTTCATTGACATTAACTTGGATAATTTGCAAAGACACCATGAAAACGAATCTGGCAGTAAATCCTTGGATCATTGCCAAAACTTTTAGTTCATATAAGACTTGTTTCGATAGGCAGAACACAATTGGTGGTTAGGATATCTTGAAATTCTGTTTGCATTTATTTTTTTCTATTCGTACCAAGCTATGCAGATAAACAGATTAGCATTGATAAAAGAAAACCTGTTGAATATGAGATACGTTGGATTCAAATCTCTTCAAAATGTTAATATTCTCCTTGTCCAATACAAACATAAAAACAAACAATGCCAATAAAAAAGTTTCAATTTGATGACACACACACACTAGTTTGAAAGACTAGCCCAGATACGTATTGCCCAGATATATGTCCTTTACATCGCAAACCTATCCCAATGAGATATACTTTGTTAATGGCCTCTAAGGGCCTTAGAACATTATTAAATATACTTGCAGATTCTGCCTGTTTGTGGAACTTATTATACAAGGACTTCTGAGAGGCAATGTGTTACGTACAGAATATGAAAAAAACTTTCTCATAGAGTGTGGAATAACATAGATTTTGACTGATGCTATTAACAGAACTATGTGAGGAAGTTGGCACTTTGAAAGCCAAATTCAAGTTCCACAAAAACATTACTCCAAATTGAGTACCAACATAAACATTATTTATTTAACATTAGATTAGTGTCTAAACAGAGACAATTAAAGGTAAGGTGGAAAAAAGTCTCAAATACACCACGGTAAAGGGAGTCCAAAAAAATGGATTCGAAGACGATTTTTAGAAAATGTTTAAGATTTTGTTCTATAGTTAAACCCTACACCACATAGTGGTAAGGTTATTAATTGTGCACCAAATGGCCAATATCAGTCACACTTTCCTCAATTATGGCACATCCCACCGAATTCAGTCTAAAAGCAAGTGCATTACATTTGTAGAAAGTCGGTTCAGATATAGCTATAGCTCTCATATATATGTTTCAACGGATTTGGGGGTTTAAGTCCCTCACATGCGTAATATGCATTCCACAAGAATCATTTTTGATACCAGATATAGTTCTGAAATAAGTGCCTAAAATTTTGTCATGATCGCTTCCGATTTGGATATAGCTCCCATATATATCTTTATCCGTTTTCAGGTTTTTCGCACACCAAATGGGCAATATCAGTCCAAATTACCTGAATTGTGGCACTTCCGAACGAATTCAACCAGAAGTAAGTACACAAAAATTGGAGAAAATCGGTTCATATATAGCTATAGCACCCATGTATATGTTTCATCCGATTTGGGGTTTTAAGTCACTCATATGTGTAATATGCACACCACAACAGTGATATTTGATACAGGATATCATATGAAGCTCGAAAATACTTTTATCAAATTTTATTGAGATCGGTTCAGATATTTATATAGCTTCGATATACATCTTCATCCGATTTTACGGTTACTGCTCATCCTATATGTAATATCAGCCCAAAATTGAATATATTTATTCATATTCAACCGAATTTTATTGCTCCAATACCTATTGCTCCAGAGTATTTTTGCAACTCTAACTTTCAATTAGAGTTGTGGCAATCTAGTTCATAGTTCAATACCCCAGTTCCTAAACGTATGAGTTACTTCAAAAAGTTCATATATTTCATATCACTCATACGGAGACTTTTCATATAAACGACAGGAGTCCACGGAATTACAGGGTGAGATGATAAAACTGCAACCAACTTCAGACTGCTGTCATTTCTAAGCCACTCGTCCGACAGCTATTAACATTATTCCAGTGACAGCTCATTATATTGTTTACAAGCGTACTAAAGCATTTTGGTGAGAATTTTCCAGAAAAAAACTTATCCGTGATGGAATTCAAGCGTGATAGTGTGATCTCTTTATATTTGGCTGGAAAACCACAAGTGGCTCTGGTTAGAGCACTCCAGCATTTAAATGTGAATAAATCTTTTGTGTCTCGTACCATCGCTCGTTACCGGGATACTGGTAGCGTAGCCCACGGCGAATAGTTGCCTTTGACGATTACCATAGAATAACATTCTGAGTCGAATTGTGTCCATCCATCTGTCCATGTAAATTTCTAAGCAAAATGCAGGTCGCATTTATTGTTTAATTGTGAAACATTTTTTACAGATCCTTTATTTGGTCCAAGGACATATGATATTGAAGTTGGTGATAATCTGGCCAGATTAAGATACAGCTTCGCCGATTTCAAGTCCACCAATTACCTAATATCAGCACAAAATGGGTCGATTTTGGGACCTACTGCCGAATTTAGCGAATTTGTTAAAAGTCTCCGATATATATGGTTGGATCCGAATTCAATTTTTAACCTCTCTAAAGCCGTAATACGCAATCAACAACGATCATTAATGGTATTATCTTATACCCACACATCTACATAAAAACACGTAAAAATAAGGTCAGCCGGGTCGAACTTTGAGTACCCTCCAACATTTGGAAGAAAATCATAACAATCAATTTAGTTTAGATTTGTTCTAATTGGTCACCTTTGATTATTAGTTTGTTTACAAACTGCTGGACAACGAATGTTTCCTCATCGGAGAAAACCATATTCGGCAGTTCACCACTTTCGGCCAAGCGAAGCAACTCTTTAGCTCTTTTGAGCCTGGTTTCTTTGTGTTGCGGTGTAAGTTCTTGCACTTTTTGGAATTTCAATGGCTTTGCCTCGAGCTCATTTTGCAATATTAGCGGAATATTGCGATATGTTCAGATTACGAGCCATTTTTCGGCCACTGCGTGTTCGCTGACGTCGGGCTACGCTACCAGTATCACGGTAACTAGCGATGGTACAAGACACAAAAGATTTATTCACATGCTCTAACGATAGCTACTTGTGGTTTTCCAGCCAAATATAAAGAAATCACACTATCACGCTTGAATTCTGGAAAAATCTAATCACCTACCTCCCCCCAAAAGGGTTAACATTTTCAATATCTTCGAAGCTCGTAAAACGCGAAATAATGTCTGATTCCATTCAGACTAAGTGCAATCACATTATTTCCATCAATTCAAGATTTCTTATAAGGACGGTAGAGAGCGGACCATTTCTTCTGGTACCTCTACCACATAGGGTTCAATATTTAAACCAGTAAAGAAAGTCCTTAAGTCGGGAGGAGCCGACTTTATGATACCCTACACCACTTTGCTAATTTAGTAGAGCTCCACATAACAATTAAAAGTTTTTACGGGAGAATTCCATCATACACGCTTTGATTATAATTGTAATCTAAAGTTCAAAGGACTAAATATGCCGAAGCATTTGTATCTTTTAAATTCGGATTTGTATTGCCCATTTGGTGCAAAATTAATTTGAAATCAAATCTATATATATAAATGTAAGTTGTGTTAGTTACTACGCTTATAACTCAAGATCCGCTGATCCGATTTTAACGATTCATACAAATTCGGAATTGTCTCTTTTCCGAAAAGGATAATATTCAAAAAAATCGCGTAAAAATGTGATATATTAACATTTTCATTTTGACTTTTGAAATGTACAATAGTAATGTTTTATTTTGCATGATTTTTTTTCCATTTTGACTTACTTTTTTCTAATGTACATTTGTAGTGTTTTTTTAATATTTTTTTAATTCGAATATTAATACCAATTTATTTAATTGACTTGATTTCTTGAGAACTGAAATTGATGGCGGGTTGCATGGAAGTCAGTCAAATGATATCGAAATAACTTAACGCGGTTAGACCAATGTTAAAAGATAATTACTTTTTCAAAATCGCTAAAAACACGATAAAAGAGATGTAATGGCAAAAATTCTCAAATCGGGAAAAATCGAAAAAAAATCAATGGAAATTGACTAGATATGGAAATAATCCATCCAATGAGAACTTAAAATGCAAAATTCATTGGGACTGCAACCAGTGAAATACCGAATATGAAGAGCACTGTTATATGCGAACTATATAAAATAGTGGAGCAAATTGAAAATTTGGAAAGAAAAGGATACATTTCCTCGGAAAATTCTTCCGAAACCTTAAAAGTAACCTTAACTCCCATGAAACGTTATACGGTGACTATGCGCTATCATCAGTAGTCAGTTTGGTTGGTACATAACAATCCCAAAAAGGGGGGATCAAACGTTTTTAGGGTCCATTTTATATAGTTTAACCAAAAACAAAGGGCCTCAAATATTTTGCTCTATACTTCGCAAAAGTTACCATAGAGTTTTAAATTTTTCCTAGGGGTTTCATGAATAATCAGTTGTTCAAAATATATATCAGATGTATATCAAATGTTGGTAATTTGAGATTTTAAGAAGAACAACACATTTTTTCAAATAATTATAAGAATAGGACCATGCTTTGGTATAACCCTTATATGTGGACCTATTTCTTTCATATTACAATAATCCGCCCAATGAGAACTCAAAATGCAATTCATTGGAATTGCAATCAGTGAAATACTGAATATAAAGGGTGCAAAATGGTAGAGCGAATTGGACATTTAGGAAAAAAAAAACTTTCAAGATATCTTAAATCGCTTTTGCAGGTCACGATATATGACCCCCGGATAAGGGTACACTCCTTTTTCAAGTATAGTTTACATTTTAACCATATTTTACTCATACGCATTTTAGCAAAAGTTGGTAATTTGAGAAGAAACCATCCTCGCAAAAAATGACGTTTTGGTATAACCATTATATAATTTAAGCTATATTCGGGGTTTTCGACATTTTTCTTTCATTTTTCAGGCCTTTATTTGACATCTTTGTTTCTACGGGTGTAAAAAACCTCTTCTCATAATATTTTGACTTTTGGAGTAGAGTCCATCTTGGTCTTGATCACATTCATCAATTGATTTGGCTAAAAAATTGTATTTAGGCTACTCTGGGATAGAGAATCGTCTTACAGATAATTGTCCACATAGGCATTTATTTGAGTATAGTTCCCACATTAGTGTACCCGCAAATCCACCTTCCTAACCAATGTTTGGTCAGAAAAAAACAATTTGGTATACTATTGAATTTTTAACTCTCAAGAGAATATTGGCTGGGAACGTAGAAGTGGGATGTACGTCTACATGCTTTGATCTCCGAAATATCAAATTGTGGCAGAAACATGAAAAAATTACGAATATTATTTTTTGGATCGTTATTGAATTATACTATGAAGAAAAATATGGACTTTATGGGTTTTCCAACACACAATTTAAATGACAAAAATAAATTAATTCCTATCTTAAGGTAATGGGTGTAAAAGACCAATTATCTTTGACTATTTTGAAATCATTCAGATCAGTGTTCTATAATGCCTTAAAAAATATGCATTAAAAACTAAAAGTAGGGGCCGGCAACGCGGACCGGGCCAGCTAGTAATGATATATATGGGAGCTATATCCAAATCTGAACCGATCTCGATTAAATTTGGTAAAGATATTTCTGACTTGTATTTGATATATTTCCCTGAATATCGTTGTTACAGAGTGCATATTACGGCTGTGGGTAACAAATACAACAAATCGGATGAACAATATATATGGGAGCTATAGCTATATCTGAACCGATCTTCACCAAATTTGGCATACTACCTTCGGTCGTAAGTGCCAAATTCCATCCCATTTGGGCAAATATTAGACGTTTGGTCCACAATAAAGGGTAAATCGGTCGAAGTTATATATGGGAGCTAATTCCAAATCTGAACCGATCTCGATAAAATTTAGCAAAGGTATTTCTGAGCTGCATTTGATATATTTCCCCAAATATTGTTGTTACAGAGTGCATATTACGGCTGCGGAGGACAAAAATAACAAATCGGATGAAAAATATATATGGGAGCCATAGATATATCTGAACCGATTTCGATCAAATTCGGCATACTTATTTTCAGGCCTAATTTGGTTTTATGTGCAAAATTCCATCCAATTCGGGCTGATAATACACGTTTGGTCCACAATATAAGGCAATTCGAAAGAAGATATATATGGGAGCTACATCTAAATTTTTACCGATTATCTCCAATTTCAATAGGGTTCGTCCTTGGGCCAAACAAATGTTGTTTTGTAAAATTTCATCTCAATCGGATAATAAATGCGACCTGCATTTTGTTCACAAGAATACATGGACAGACGGACGGACGGACAAACGGACAGACATGCATAAATCAACTCAGAAAGTGATTCTATGGAGATCCTCAAAAGTAACTATGGGTCTATCTCGTTTCCTTTTGCCTATTACAAACAAATGCACAAAGACATAATACCCTGACCACCTTGTGTTATAGGGTATAAAAAAACGCTCAAAGAAACCGAATTAAGCATCCAACTCTCTTCACATTTCACATATACAATCGCTTTTATTAACCCAAGATATGTTGTGAAGATGATAGACACATGCCAACCCCTTCTGATACCTCACCCATAAAGGGCCACAATTTCCAATATCTATATATGTCATAACTTGCAGAAAAAGTCGGCGATTCTTTACAACTTGCTATATCTAAATATTTCTCTTAACCAGTCATCTGATATGAATATGTAAGTTATCGGAATTTATGATTTCGCATAAAGTTGGATATAAATGTTCGATTTCCTTCAAATTTTGCACATACCAAAAATTTTTATCTTTATTATATGAAATATAAACTTCACGCATATATCCGCATTTTCCAAAAATTTGAACCTATCTCATATACAGTACAGGAAGTAGTCGATATAGTCTAAATCTGGCACGTTGTAATATTTATATCAATCTTAGGTCAAATACGAATTGGTCAATATTGGCCAACTGCTTAGAAACCTCACCCCTAAAGATTCAACAATTTGAATAATCATAACTCAAGGCGGGGGGTATACGTCTGTCGGGGGAATCAACTGATACTATTTATACCCTCAGCCATATGGCTATAGAGAGTATATATCATTTGATACGGTCAAAACATGCCTAGTTGAAATAACGGTTTTAAACCCTAGGCCTCTTTGGACCAAATCCGTTTCAGAACATTTGGAGTCGATCTAGCGATGTCCGTCCGTCCGTCCGTCTGTCTGTCTGGCTGGTGCGCACGACAACTCTCGAAGGGAGTATCCGATTTGGTCCAAACTTGGTACGTCGTAATATTTTTGTCAAACTTAGATCGAGTTCGGAGATGGGCAATGTCGGTCCACTCCTTCTGGTACCTCCCCCACGAACATTGGATGAGGGTATACATCTGTCGGCAAACCGACCGATACTTTTTTACTTGTTAATTTGTATTTCTGTAGCAGTTACTACCGTATCTTTGGACAGAAACGAGTCCTTAGTCCAAACTTTGAGCATCGTAAAATTTGTATCAATCTTTAGTTTCATTCAAAAATGCACACTTTCAGCCGCGACTTTCTGGTACGGCCAGAATTGCCCATATCTGCACATCCAGTTTCCCATTTTAAATTGTTGGTGTTTAGTGAGTGAACAAGTTCCTTCATAAATCGCGTTTCATATTGAACATTATTCATTTCCAGAACAGTATTTCCCACCTATTTCAACTTATTATTAAATAGCGTTATCGCAATTGTGCGGCCACGACCGCTAAACAAAGACCATTCAATATAAAATTCTGACATTATGACCGTGTCAACAATAGATGTGTGCGTGTGTGTGCATGTGATTTTAAAATGTGTTCCGCTCAATATGAATTCCTCTTAAACGCCGAACATACCCATCTACATTGGTTGAGACAACCAAACCGAATCGAACAGCCAACAACATGTCTGAATGTCATGTCGGGAAATCCAAATGATATGACATTTTTAACAAGCCAACCATTCAGTCAGCCAGTCAGTCGGTCAGTCAGCCGGCAAGCCAGCCAGCCTTTGCTGGCATACATTATGAATGCTGTGGTGCGTAAAATCTGGTACGGTGCTTGCCACGAACTTGTGCTGGCCAATGTTTTGTTGTGTTGTGTTGCCACCAGAACAAGGTTGATAACACTGATAACGCTGACAACATTCCACCAACAAGATGAACAACAGCAAATGATGAGCTTTAGATACTGCAGGCGGATATCAATTTATCGAATTGTTATGTATTTGAAACACACAACATATTTCGGAATATGTTGCCAAAGTGCATGCCTGATTGTGTTTGATTATAATTTCCAAAAAAGGTATAATATGACCAAAACCAATACAGAGGATCTATTCACTTTTGTGCCCTTGGCTGATTGTTGCATTATCCATGCTGTAACATCATTTTCATAGGAAAATGTGAAATCCTAAATCTAATTACTTGTTTTTAACATTCGCCAGTGTTGCTCGTGTTTTTTTCATTGTTTATCACTAACAACTTTTTAATTACTAGCTACATTTTTCAGGAAGCGAAAATAAGAGGGCCAAAGCATAAAAAAAAACAAAATGCCTACTGACAGCAAAAACAACAACAACTACAACATCAAACATCCACAAAAAAATAATACCCCAAAGATTTATTTCGAAACTATGAGAAGTTCAGGATAAACAAGCACAGCATGAAATAATGTTTGTGATATAATACGCACACCAACACCAAGACATTGGCACACACACACACGCACACGCACAAAAACTATCTACAGAGAGCTGAAATTGTGCATATCTTTTGTTATGTTTGGGAAAAGTTTTTGCTTTCTGCTCCTCTTTTTTTTTGCGTTGAAGGCTTGTTTTAAAAATTTAAGCCAAAAAAATGGAAGAAAAAAAGTTCAAAGCATAAAAACAGGAAAAATAAGACTTAAATGAAATCTCTTTAGAACCAGCAAATGCCATTAGATGAGTACACAAATATGGGTACAAAGAAAAACAAAAACAAAGGGGAAACTTTATCATTATGCATCTTTATATCATTACCAAGGAGACAAGATAAAAAGCAAGAAAAGGATAACCGTATAGTGGGCCGACTACATACTACCCCTAATCACTCGTGATTAGACCACGTGTCTTGGTCAGTAAAGGGCAGGTCGCATTTTTTTCAGGTGAAATTTTCTACACTTCATTTGTTTGACCCAATGACGAACGGGTGATAATTGTTACAGATTTAATTATAACTTCTATATATGTGTTCTGGTCTGTAAAGTGCGTAAAGAAAGTCCCATAGAACCAAAAAGAAAGTCCCATAGATCCAAATTCAATTTAGAAAAAACAAGTAAAAAAGCAGTAAGTTCGGCCGGGCCGAACTTTGAATACCCTCCAATATTTGGAACGAATTTGGTAATTTTCAACAAAAAAAAAAAATAATAAATAAATGTGGGACCGACCATGTGATACCCTCTAACACTAAAATATGTTAGAAGCCCCCTTATGTCCAAATCAATTTTGGAAGATTTCGCTTTTAAAATTATGTCACGGAGCACTGTCCAGATATCACTGTTAGCATTTTGACCAGAGACATTTGCTCAATATTTACGCACTCCGTCGTGCACTTCGTGAAGATCAGACGATAATTGCAATGTGTATATAGTAACCCCACCTGTGTTGTAAGGCGCAAAAGTATTAAAAAACCAGTAAAGAAAGTCCTAAAGTCCGACCTACTTTTTGATACCCTACACCACTTTGCTAATTTAGCAGAGCTCCGCATAACAATTAAAAGTTTTTATGGGAGAATTCAATTATACACGCAATGATTATAATTTAAAGTTCAAAGGACTAAATATGCCAAAGCATTTGTATCTTTTAAATTCGGAATTGTATTGCCCATTTGGTGCACAATTAATTTGAAATCGGATAAAGATATATATGGGAGCTATATCCAAATCTGAACCGATCTCGATACAATTTAGCAAAGATATTTCTGAGCTGTATTTGATGTATTTCCCTGAATATCGTTCATATTCATATTACGGCTGTGGGTAACAAATATAACAAATCAGATGAACTGTATATATGGGAGCTATAGCTATATCTGAAACGATCTTCACCAAATTTGACATACTAGCTTCTAAACTCAATTCGGTCGTATGTGCCAAATTCCATCCCATTTGGAGAAATATTAGACGTTTGGTGCACAATAAAAGGTAAATCGGACGAAGTTATATATGGGAGCTATATCCTAATCTGAACCGATCTCGATAAAATTTAACAAAGGTATTTCTGAGCTGTATTTGGTATATTTCCTCAAATATTGTTGTTATAGAGTGCATATTACGGCTGCGGAGGACAAAAATAACAAACCGGATGAACAATATATATGGGAGCTATAGCTATATCTAAACCTATTTCGATCAAATTTGGCACACTTATTTCCAGGCCTAATTTGGTTGTATGTGCAAAATTCCATACTATTCGGACTGATATTACACGTTTGGTGCACAATAAAAGGCAAATCGGACGAAGATATATATGGGAGCTATATCCAAATTTTGACCGATAATCTCCAATTTCAATAGGGTTCGTCCTTGGACCAAACAAATGAGTTGTACAAAATTTCATCTGAATAGAGCAATAAATGCGAACTGTACTTTGTTTACAAAAATACATGGACAGACGGACAGACCGACGGACGGACATGCATAAATCGACTCAGAATGTGATTCTATGTAGATCATCAAAAGGAACTATGGGTCTATCTCGATTCCTTTTGCCTGTTACAAACAAATGCACAAAGACATAATACCCTGACCACCTTGTGGTGTAGGGTATAACTAGGATTATCAAAATACCGAATATCGGTGGGTATCGTGGAAAAACGTGGAACTAAATATTCAATGTTCTGCCACCGGGATAGAACCCATTTTCACCTACAAATACCAATTTTTCGACAAATTATTGGGAAAATATTGCAAAAATCGTCAAAATTCCAAATATCGAGAGGTACCGTTATATGGCAGCTATACCAAAACATGGACCTTTACATACAATGTTTTACACGACATATAATGTTTCATACGAGGTAGAACCCATTATAACCTACACGTACCAATTTTTAGACAAATTCGTGAAAAAATATGGCAAAAATCATGAAAATACCGAATATCTGGAGGTACCGTTATAAGGGTGCTATACCAAAACGTTTACGCCACATCAGCTAGAAACCGTGATTACCAAAAATACCAATTTATAGACAAATCCGGGGAAAAATGTGGCAAAAATCATTAAAATACTGAATATCGAGAGGTACCGTTATGTGGAGACTATATCAGAACATGGACCGATACATCGCATTTCCCATATAATATCTTTTATAAAAACAAGTTAAATGAAATCAGTCGGTATTGCCGACAGCTGCATACCCTCAGCCAATGCTTGGTGATTTAACTGTATATTGACTTGCGTTATGATTATTCAAACAATTGACCTTTCGTAGGAGGGGTTCCAAAGGAGAGGTGGATATTAAAACGTATCAGATTTGGATTTTATATCGACTACTTGCTTCACTTGAGATATTTTATAATAGTATATAATATAATTATTAAACATTTTTGCCGTTGTGGGGGATGTACCAGAAGGAGTAGTCCGATATTGTCCATCTTCACAACACACTTGTGTTGACAGAGAAAATCAGACGTCTATAATTTTTTTTAATAATTGTTAATCATAGTTCTGGAGGAGTTACGAAAAAGAATGAGCCGAAAAATTCCATATTCACATTAGATGTCTGGTTGAATCTCTGACTAGTTCCGCAAGTTATGAAAGATAAAAGTATTTATAAATTGTGACTCTTTGTGGGGGAGGTAGAGAGAAAAGAAAAAGAGATACACACCATATCATTTGTTATCAAAAATGTTGGGATGTGAGAAATTTAAGAGAATCGGTTATGGTTATTTCGCATTTTTTAAGAGTTACATCTTTTCAAAATGTTGACCCTCTGTGGGGGCGTATATGCTGGAGTGGGCCGATATTGTCCATTTTCGTACCTGACATAGCACTAAAACAAACAGAAAATCGAATGATCCTTTCTTGTTCACTTTCTGCGATTTTATTTAAAACCGTTGTGGGGGAGGTACGAGAAAAAAATGGACCAATATTGCCCATCTCTGAACTCGATCTAAGTTTGCCAAAAATATTACGATGTACCAAGTTTGGACCAAATCGGATACTTCCTGCGAGAGTTAACGTGTGTACCAGCCAGCCAGACAGACAAACGGACAGATGGACGGACGAACGGGTGGACATTGCTAGATCGATTTTAAATATCCTGAAACGGATTTGGTCCAAAGAGACCTGGGGTCTCCGTTATTTCGATGAGGCACGTTTTGGCCCTCCGTATCCAGATAGCTGAGGGTATAAAAACCAGTAAAGAAGGCCAAAAGTCCGGCGGGGCCGATATTATGATACCCTACCCCAATTTGTATGTTAAATAGAGCTACCCATAAAAAATAGCATTATTATTTGGAATTTATGACCGTTTCTGATTACGTATTATGGTTTTAAAGCAGACATAATTTAAGGCCAAAAGGAACTAGCATATGGAAGCATATCCTCCTCTTTATTGATTTCCTATAAATGTTGACGGACTGAACCGATATCCATGAAAATCCATCTTATTTGAGCTGATATTACACTTTTTAAGCACAATAAACGTGAAATCGTATGAAGTGATATATGGGAGTTATATCCAAATCTGAACCGATATCAATAAAATTTATCAAAGTTATTTCTATACTGTATCTGATAGCTGCTACTAATTATCGTTGTTGTGAAGAGCATTTTACGCTTGTGAGGGACTGAAAACATAATCGGATGAAGCATATATATGGGAATTACATATATGATAGTTATATTTTCAACAGATTTGATACATTTTCGTCCAGGCTGAATTCGTTCGTATGTGCCAAAAACCCTTTAATTTGGACCAATATTAACCATTTGGTCAGCAGTAAACATGAAATTATGGGAGTTATATCCGAATCTGAACAGATCTTGATAAAATTTGGTAAAGGTATTTCTAAGCTATATTTGATATATTTTCCCGCATATCGGCGATACGAAGTGCATATTACAGTTCTGGAGAACAAAAAAACTATAGGTATATCTCAACCGATTTCCACAAAATTTGACTTACTTATTTGTATGCTTAATATGGTCGAATGCAAAGTTTTTTCCTGATCGGGCAATAAATGTGACCTGTACGTTCTTTACAAAAATACATGGACAGACGGACGGAAATGCATAAATCTATTCAGAATATGTTTCTATACAGATCACCCATAGGGTCTAACCCTCTTCCTTCTTTACAAACAAATGCACAAAGATATAATACCCTGACCACAGTGTGGTGTAAGGTATAAAAATTCCTTAACTGCGTATAAAATGTAATATTAATTATTAATACGCATATGTTCCAGTTTTATGAATTTGATCCGTCAGCGAACTTATGAGGTACCTTAAAAATATATATATTTCATGTTTTCACAACAACAATGCTGGTAGCTGAGTATAATTACCACGTTCGCCATTATCTCCCTGTCTATTAATATATAGTTTCTGTGGAGATCATTGCTTGTTGACTGGCTGCACTTAAAACTTTTTGAGGGGTGTACTCTAGTCTTTATTTCGTTCATGTCTTCCTCTAAACTTCTTCATCATCATCGTTGTGCTCATCATTTTTGGCTCCCATTTTTTTTTTAGTTGTGAAGAGTTTGTTTTTGACCTCTTTAAACTTTCTTTTTTCGGTGGCGTTTGACACAATGAAAGGGGGAAAATGGAAAAGAAAAACTAGCTAAGGGTGAATGAAGTTTTTGTTTGAACATTATGTCGGTAATTTGTGCTGTACTGAAGGAACAATTTCGGTGTGATGTTGCGCTGGAAGTTGATCCTTTGTCCGAGCACTTTTCCAAGAACGCCCAAGAAAGTGCGACGAAATGCAATTTTTATTGCCCAAAGTACGTTCCATTAATTACTTTTTAACACATTTTAAAGTTTTGACATTATTTCAATACAATGTACCCATTTTAGAGATGGAGGTTTTCTTTTATTGGTTTTATTTTCTGTTGGGTTCTTTGAATGAAAACTGCACGCCCAACGGTTTTCTGGCACATGTTGAAGGGGATAAATGATGTTGAAGAAATAAATAAATATGTATAAAGAGAATTTTGACATGGGGAGATTATAGAGTATTCTACTGTGTTGTACATGCAATTCAGCTAGTAGTTCATATTTAATGTGTTTTTTCTGCAAATTCTTATGCATCTCTTCTAAATACTCGTACATAGAGGATGAGATGAAAACACTGCAACCAATTTCATACTATTGTCATTTCTAAGCCACACGTCCGATAGCTGTCAAAATTATTCCAGTGACAGCTCATTATATTGTTTACAAGCGAACAAATGTATTTTGGTGAGAAATTTCCAGAAAAAAAGTTATTCGTGATGGAATTCAATCGTAATAGTGTGATTTCTTTTTATTTGGCTGGAAAACTATAAGTGGCTATCGTTAGAGAACTCCAGCATTTAAATGTGAATAGATCTTTTGTGTTCCATACCATCACCCACCGCGATACTGGTAGCGTAGCCCGATGTCAAGGAAGTGGACGGAAGAAAACAGCAACATCAGCAGAAATGGTTCGAAAAGTTAAGAAGCGACTTGATCGAAACCCTCATCGCAGTGGCCAAAAAATGGCTCATGAACTGAAATATCGCAATATTCCATTTGGCAAATATTGAAAAATGAGCTCGGGGTAAAGCCATTGAAATTCCAAAAAGTGCAGGAACTTACACCCCAACGGAAAGCTCAAAAGAGCTAAAGAGTTGCTTTGCTTTGGTTTTGGTTGATGAGGTTCTCCCCGATGAGAAAACATTCGTTGTCCAGCAGTTAGTAAACAAGCAAAATGATCGTGTCTACTTTCCAAAGAGGTCAACTGAAAATGTGGACCTTCGGTTGGCCACCAGAACTCAAGCGCAGGCCATGATGATGGTGTGGGCCGCCATAACAGCCGATGGTCGCTCTCCGCTCGTATTAATCGACCGTGGCATCAGAATAAATGCCGAATATTATCGCGAAAATATTCTGAAGGGTGTATTAATTCCTTGGGCACACAAACATTTTGGTCGCAGACCATAAACATTACAACAGGACTCAGCACCCTCGCACTCAGCACGCGCCACCCAAGAATGGTTACAAAATGAGGTTCCTCGCTTCATTTCCAGCGCACAATGGTCACCAAAATCTTCGGATACCAATCCGTTGGAGTATTTTGGAAAGCAAGGTTGGCGCTAAAAAATACCAAAGTGTCGATCACCCCATGCAAGCGCCTCGCCGGGAATGGGCAAAAATACCGCAGAGCAACATTCGGACATCGTATGACGGTTTTATTGGCAGTTTGAAGGCCATAATTAGTGCCAAAGGTGGCCAATTCGAACCAATCTAAACTTTGTCTGAAATTTGATGCTTTATCCGACATTTTTTGCTTTCGGTCAATAAAATTAAAAAAAAAAATGTAAAAATTATACCGTTTGACTTTGTTGCTGTTTTTGTCACCTTTTATATCCTAGAATGGTAACTACAGCATATTTTTATACCCTACATCACATAGTGGTAAGGATATTATGTCTTTGTGCATTTGTTTGTAACATGAAGAAGGAAGCGGGAACGACCCATAGTTTCTTTTGAGGATCTTCATAGAATCACTTTCTGAGTCGATTCATTCCGTCTGTCTGTCCGTCCGTCCATGTATTCTTGTGAACAAAATGCAGGTCACATTTATTATCCGATTGAGATGAAATTTTGCAAACAATATTTGTTTGGCCCAAGGACGAACCCTATTGGAATTGGTGATAATCGGATCAAATTTAGATATAGCTCCCATATATCTTCAACCGATTTCGAGTTAATTGTGCACCAAATGGCTAATACAAGTCCAAATGAACAGTATTTTTGTGCATCCCACCGAATTTAGTCTAGAAGTAAGTAAATCAAATTTGGAGAAAATCGATTCAGATATAGCTATACCTCTCACATATATTTGCTCTATTCAATTTGGTGTTTAAGTCCCTCATATTCGTAATATGGATTCGACAACAATGATTTTTGGTACCAAATATCTTATTAAGCTCGGAAATACTTTTGTCTAATTTTATCAAGAACGGCTAGGATTTGGATATAGCTCCCATATATATCATCAGATCATCATCATCATCTGATTTCAGGTTTTTTGTGCAAATAATGACTAATATAAGCACAAATGGAGTGAATTTCGGGACGTACTTTTTCATTATGATATACATTTGTATACCCTCCACCAAAAAAAGTATGGAGGGTATATTAAGTTCGTCATTCCGTTTGTAACTCATCGAAATAATCATTTTAGACCCAACAAAGTGTATATATTCTTGATCAGCGTAAAATTCTAAGACGATTTAGCCCTGTCCGTCCGTCTGTCCGTTCGTCTGTTGTAATCACGCTACAGTCTAAACGAATTAAGATAGGAAGCTAAAATTTTGCACAGATCTCTCTTTTGTCAGCAGGCAGATCAAGTACGAAGATGGGGAATATCGGTCCACGATATCGTATAGCCCCCATATAACGGTACCCCCGATATTCGGTATTTTGATGATGTTAGCTACATTTTTCAATGGAATTGTCTGAAAATCCACACAAGGAGTTCCTTGTGTGTACTTTATACCTCGGAAGAGAATTATCTATATAGGTCCACAATATCGTATAGCCTCCATATAACGGTACTTCCCGGTATTCGGCACTTTTATGATTTTAACCACATTTTTCAACGGAATTGTCTGAAAATCCACACAAGGAGTTTCTTGTGGGTACTTTATACCTCGGAAGAGAATTATCTATATAGGTCCACGATATCGTATAGCCCACATATAACGGTACCCCCCGATATTCGGTATTTTGATGATGTTAGCCACATTTTTCAATGGAATTGTCTTAAAATCCACAAAAGTAGTTCCTTGTGAGTACTTTACCCCCTGAGAGAGAATTGTCTATACAGGTCCACGATATCGTATATCCCCCATATAACGGTACCCGCCGATATTCGGTATTTTGATGATTTTACCCACATTTTTCAACGGAATTGTCTGAATATCCACACATGGTTTTTTTGTGAGCACATTAACCCCTGAAAGGTATTGGTCTATATAGGTCCACAATATCGTATATCTCCCATAACCACATTTCCCAATGTAATTATCTGAAAATCCACACAAGGAGTTCCTTGTGAGTACTTTACCCCCAGACATAGATTTGTCTATATAGGTCCACAATAGCGTATATCCCCCCATATATCGGCACCTTCCGTTATTAGGTATTTTAAAGATTTTAACAGAATTTTCAACGGATTTTATCTATGCATATCATATAGTCGACTTTTGACTTTTCCTTACTGGTTTTATCTGTATAAGATGAAGTATAACAAGTAAAAAAACATTAAGTTCGACCAGGCCGAACTTTGAATACCCTCCACTTTAGGGTAAAGGAAACATTTGACCCACAAATACCAATATTTAGACATATTCTTGGGAAAATGTGGCAAAAATCATCAAAATTCCGAATATCGGGAGGTACCGTTATATGGGTGCTATACCAAAACGTGGACTTATACATACATTATTTCGCCACCGGAGCTGGAACCCATTATGACTAACATATACCAATTTTTAGACAAATCTGTTGAAAAATTGACAAAAAACATCAAAATACCGAATATCGGGAGGTAACGTTATATGGGGGCTATACCAAAACGTAAACCTATACATACATTGTTTAGCCACACGAACAAGAACCCATTACGACCTACAAATAGCAATTTTCAGACAAATCCGTTATATGGGGACAATACCACAACGTGGACCGATATATCTCATTGTCAATACTAACCGTCCTAGACATAATATAAATCGTTCTGCTAAATTTTGACGCTCTATGTCAAATAACGTGGATTGTATCGTGATTTAAACAGACAGAATTTATGCAGATTATGAATATATATTCCATATGGGGTCTTCGACGAATGACAAAGTGAATATAGCCTCCTTTCCAAGGTGGAGGGTATAAAAAGTAAAAAAGCAGCTAAGTTTGACCCTCCAAACCCTCCACCATTTGGAAGGAACTTGAAAATTTAAAAAAAAAATTCGAAAACTACCACTTAAATGAAAATCGTTCCAGTGAATAATGTGGCAAAAATCATGAACATACCAAATATCGGGAGGTACCGTTATATGGGGGATATACGAAAACGTGGATCGATTTGGCCCATTTACGAACTTAATCTGCCTACTTGTAAACTTGCCTACAAAAAAAAAACTGCAAAACTTTCGCTTTCTATCTCAATTGGTTCGAAAGATAGCGTGATTA
The DNA here is from genome assembly GCF_030504385.1 of Musca domestica. Classification (NCBI taxonomy): domain Eukaryota; kingdom Metazoa; phylum Arthropoda; class Insecta; order Diptera; family Muscidae; genus Musca; species Musca domestica. The sequence continues at coordinate 3,479,500 of NW_026712262.1, read as the reverse complement.
CAACAGACAGACGGACATCGCTAGATCGTCTCAGAATTTTGCGCTGATACAGAATATGTATATACTTTGTAGGGTCTATTACGAATACTTCGAGGCGTTACAAACTGAATCACAAAGCTAGTATAAAATGGTGGAGGATACATCGGATACAGGAAATACATCGGTCTACTATATCTGGTATCTGCTATATCTTGGACATTTCAACATTTTCTTAAAAATTAAAAACTTAGGTCCGATTGGCCCATTCCTTTGGAACCTACTCCTTAAAGGTTCAATAATTTGGAAAATCATAACTGAAGTCATAATATATTTAAACTATCGAACATTGGATGAGGGTACACATGTGTCGGCAAAACCGACTGAAAACCTACATAGACATTGTTTGTCATAAGCCATTACCATATACAAATTCGAAATAAAAGGTGAATAATTCAGCTAAAATCATCAAAACACCGTATATAAGGAGATACCGTAGACCTGGACCTGCATAGACAATTTTCTGTCAAAGACTGTAGTTCCCATTACGAACTCAAAATACGTAATTTGAAACTGCTCCGGTTAATAATGACTCTAAAATCATCAAAATACCGAATATTGGGAGATACCGTTATATGGGGGCTATACGAAGATGTGGACCTGCGCAGACAATCTTCTGTCATAAACTGTAGCATCCATTACGAAGAGTAAAAGAGTAAACATAATTAATCAAGATTTGAATTTGGTTCCAATACGGTTAATTTTGCTTGCCAATTTTTTAAAGCTACATATTCAATATTACAAAGTAGAACTCAAAATATGTGAAACTCTTCAGAAAACTCTAAACCCCTTAAACGGTTCTTGTTCCACTTATCTAATCTAAAAGTATTAGCAATGACTAACGTGCAAAGTGAAGTTAACATTTGGTCCGAAAGAAATTTCCAATAACGCCTCTCAACGCTTTCTTATATGTAAAACAGAAAGCCTCGCAATCGCCAATGCAACGCAATAAATTTCCCCCCCAAAAATTTGCATATTTTTGACAATCATAACAAAGTGTAACATTCATTCCGTAACTTTATGTTCTGGTTGTATTTTTCATTTCCGGCAGTAAGCGGATGGCAATCTGCATAAACTGCATATTTTAAAGATAATTTTTACTCACTCACAAGTTACAATGCTAGTAAGATTATTTCCTCGAGGAAAACTCATAAACAAAATGCCATCGCACACACAGATACACAAACAAACGAAGTTTTTCTTTTCCCCAAGAAAACGAAGATGAATAAGAAGAGGACGAAGTAAAAAACACCATCGAAACGAGAAACAGATAAACCAAATAAACCAGAATCCCTTTTAAGCCAGCATGTGGGAAATTAGCCCAGAGAGCCAGAGCAGAAGAGAAATTGTGAAAGTGATATAAACAACAACAACAACATAGATATCGTATGTTTTGTTTTTGTTGTGCTGATTCCCACCCAGTGCCTCACCAACACACATCACAAGAATACTTTCTCTGGCATTTCGTTTGGCATAGCCGAAACCAAAAGAAGATGCATAACAATGTCGTCTGCTTGCAGGAAAAATGTCCAGTGCAAAAAAGAACGGGAGCAAATGAAGACAAAGAAAAGGGAGCCATAAATTCTTCGGATATATTTTTAGTCACGCACACACAAACACTTACGGAACGTAAAGTAGAAACGAGTCATCGAAATGGATTTTGAATAGAGAAATAGAAGACAAATTGGAATGAGTGGTGCGTTAGGGTTTGGATTTGTTAAAAGTGTTGCACTATTACGTTAGACAAATTAATGAGGAATATTTTTAAATCTTCGAAACATTTTCAACTCGATGTTTTAAATTCTCTAGGAGATTTTTCACAGAGATCTTGTGAGTAGTAAGATGCTAAAATATTGCACATCTCTATGTGCCTTCTGTATACAGAGACTCCGACTCTCCGATTTTAATACCCTTCACCATACATAGTGGAGGGTATATTGAGATTGTCATTCCGTTGGTGAGTCCTCGAAATGAGAATCTTTGACCCCACAAAGTATACATGTTCTTCGACAGCATTATATTCTATGCCGGTTTATTCCGGTCGTATGTCTGTCTGTCCGTCTGTGGAAGTCACTCCAGCTTCCGAACGGAATTAAATAGGTGGAAAAATGTCATCCAAATGTTTTTAGGTCCGACAGGTTTAAGTCACCATTTCCAACCGAACTTGTTGTCACTTTACAGATTGTGCTCCCATTAGAAAGGAAATATCACTGCAGAGAACTGTACACACAGGTTCTGACTTTTTATACATACCCAATATTTCGGTACTTCCATATATTCCCTATTTTCATCAACGGATTGTTTTCAAATTTGGTGTTAGGAGTTTTTTAATTCCTATGACAAAACGTAACCTTTACAGGTTCACGTCTTCGTAGTTCTAGTTCGAGGTGATTTTTATGAGTTTTTTACCCTCCGCCGTAGTATGGAGGGTATATAAGGTTTGTCATTCCGTTTGTAACACCTCGATATACAAATTTTAGACCCCACAAAGTGCATATATTCTTGATCAGCATAACGATTCTATGTCGATTGAACGATGTCCGTCTTTTGAACTCACTATAGCTTCGGAGCGATTGAAGTAGGTTAATGAAATTTTACCCAAATGTAAGTTTCGTCTGCCATACTTTTGGTGTTGGTCCAGGTCTTCGAAAAAAATTGCAATCAACTTTAGACAGCTGTCATTTCTAGACCACTCGTCCAACAGCTGGTAAAATTATTCCAGTGAGAGCTCATTATATTGTTTACAAGCGTATAAGAGCATATTGATGAGAATTTTCCAGAAAAAAAAGCTGGAAGGAAAAGCCGTTGAAATTCCAAAAAGTGCAAGGACTTATATCGCAACAGAAAGAAAATAGACTCAAAAGAGCTAAAGAGTTGCTTCGCTTGGCCGAAAGAGGTGAACTGCCGAATTTGGTTTTCTCCGATAAGAAAACATTTGTTGTCCAGCAGTTTGTAAACAAACAAAATGATGGTATTTACTTGCCAAAGAGGTCAACTGAAAATGTGCATCTTCGGTTGGCCACAAGAACTTAAACGCCGGCCATGGTGATGGTGTGAGCCGCCATAATCATGGCCGGTAGTCGCAAAGTTGACACTTAAAAATACCAAAATACCGCAGAGCAACAAAGGCCATAATTCTTGCCAAAGATTACCAATTCGAACAAATCTAAACTTATTCTAAAATTTGATGCTATTTCCGACATTGTTTGCTATCATTCAATAAAATATAAAAAAAATGTAAAAATTATGGCGTTTAACTTAGTTGCAGTTTTGTATATCACCTGTATGCCATTTTATACGTCTAAAACGTGCCTAATCGAAATGGTTTTAGACCCCAGGTCTTTTTGGACCAATTCCATTTCAGGACATTTGGAGTCGGAATGTCCGCCCGTCTGGCTTCTTGCGCCCGATAACTCTCGAAGGGAGTATCCAGTTTGGTCAAAACTTGGTGCATCGTAATATTAATGTGAAATTTAGATCGAGTTTTTAGAGGGGCAACATGGACCCATCCCTTCTAGTACCCTCAAAAAATGTCAACGTTTTCACAGAAAATAATTTACTTCATAGAAATAGAAGTATAATCCAATTTGGCTCCAACTTTGCAAATTCTAGTATTTGCATCAGTACTAGGTCAGGTGAGAAAATGGACAATATCGGCCAACCTCCACCACAAAAGCTCGAAATTTTGAATGTTTTTAACACATCCCTATATTTCTACTAAGAAATACCTGATTTGAAGAAGGTTGATTTCGGCCCACTTCTTCTGTTACCTCCCACACATAGGGATAAAATGTTGAATGACCAAAAAATGGTGTGAATTATGGGCTGGTGGCATAATTGGATCTATACAAACGAGTTCAACATTGAAGCATTATTCAATATTGTACTAAGCTGATGGATCATCTGAGGCTCAGTTGCTATCAAAATTTGCATGCCATATTCTTCAGGCATTAACTACTATCAATTCAAATAAAGATTACATGAATTTTTCTTTGTTAAAATTTTCCTATAGCTCTTAAAAAATCGCACTTTATAAACATGAAATACATGAAATATTGATCTATATTTGGACAAAAGAGTTTTGAATATGCAATTTGTGATCGCCGTTGCAGGGGACCAAATTGCGGTGATGTAAGCAATTCGATTAAATACCCACGGTTTATTTTGTAATTTTTGAAAGATCGTAGAATGAAATTTTGTCTGAAATTTTGGTAATGGTTCACTATTCACTCCGGCATAAAATGTCTATATAGGTCAATATTATTGTAATTTTTTAATATTTAGAGTTCGAAACATGTACGTCCTATCGTGGCAGATAATTGCCTACACAAATTTACGTTTTCTTATATATATATATATAACGGAACCTAGCGAAACTCGGAATTTCGAAAATTTTTTGAATTGTAATTTGTAAAGTTGACAGGGGAATTATAAATATGATCTCAGTTTTTAATATAGATCTCACACAATGGTATCGCCCAATTTTGGAGTCTTCAAATATTAGAGTCTTATTTGAAAAGTTTCGTTTTGAAAAACATTGCTCTCTGATATGGAGAGAAATATGAATTTAAGCCAATGGGGGAATACACGAGACCTAAGCAATCAAAAAAAAGTAATAACTTTCCAAATTGTGGCGGTATTAAAAGTTCGGTCTTACAGCTTTTCTACTTGCTTTATTTTACTATGGTGAGTCAAAAATAGTTGAATTTAGCTTGTATTACTAAATTTAAGTACTTTGGTAGTCCCAGTCCCTCGCTTACCAACTCAACCGGTTAAACATGTAAATTCAATCCTCCCATCTTCATTCGGCTTCAACTAACGCTTCTAAAATTACCAACCACCACATGATAATAAAATTGTGGTTTTCTTTGGAATGACAGGTGAATTGTTACGCGGGTGACTGGGAATCACATTTTTATGGCGGCACGTAGAAACCAAGCAATTTAAATTGCAAAGAGAAAGAACTTTTGTTTTATTACCGGTAAGTGGGATGATTGCGCAAAAATACAAAACTAAATAAGGAATGTTATGGATGAAGAATTTTATTTCTTAGATTTTATCCCAGGAAGCTGCTTCAGGTATTCATGTACGCAAGTTCCGACTTAGATTTATTTTTTCCATGTATTCAAAATGATTTTTATGTTTACTTTAATTATATATACGACAGATTACAAAACTTTTTCTTGATTATCATTTTAATAATTTCGTTTAATATGCTTAGCTTTAATGTTGAGTTAGATGAGGGAAGGAGAACAAGAAACTCCAGAACGTTGACATATTTGGTGTGAAGAGGCAGATACCCCTTATGTAATGGTGAAACGCGATTAAATACTTAAAAAAAGTAGCTATTTAAGAGCGAAATTACACAAAGAGGGGTAGTATCTTTTTGTAGAATTCTACATTAACATTTACGATACCATAACGAAAATTATCAACATTTTATGAAAACACACAATTATTTTTTTTTATAAACTTTCTATGATGTCATCCTTCTAAAATAACGATTTGTAGGACAATTTTGCATGTTCGTATGAAGTACAACTTTAACTCTAAAGAGTCAGTAATATTTCAAAAGACATGGTATACTTAAACTGAAATGAGTTCACGAAATTATAATATTTAAAACAAGTAAAAAAGCTGTAGGTTCGGCTGGGCCGAACTTTAAATCCCCTCTACCATTTGGAATGAATTTGGTAATTTTCAAAAAAAAAAAAAAAATAAATAAATAATAATAAAAAATAAATAATAAAATAAAATCCGTTGAAAATTCTGTTAAAATCTTAAAAATACCGACTGCAGCCGTTATATTAAGATATATAAGAAGACTTGGACCTGCATAGGCAACTTTTGTCATAAGTCATTATAATATTCAAATGCGAAACTTGAAAAAAATCGGTGAATAATGTAGCAAAAATCATCTAAATACGGAATATACGGAGGTACCATTCTATGGGAGCTACACCAAATCGTGGACCTGCACAGACAATTTTCCGTCATAGGCTGTAGTATCGATTACGAACTTGAAAAACCAAATTTAAAACACTTCCGTTGAATAATGTCGCTAAAATCATCAAAATACCGAATATCGGGAGGTACCGTTATATAGGGGCTATACGAAGATGTGGACCTGCACAGACAATTTTCTGTCATACGCTGTAGTATCCATTACGAACGTCAAATACCAAATTTGAAAGAATTCCGGTGAATAATGTCGCTAAATTCATCAAAATACCGAATATCGGAAGGTGCTATATGAAGACGTGGACCTGCACAGACAATTTTCTATCTCAGACTGTTGTATCCATTACGAATGTCAAATGCCAAATATGAAACAATTCCGGTGAATAATGTCGCTAAATTCATCAAAATACCGAATATCGGAAGGTGCTGTTATATCGGGGCTTAACGAAGACGTGGACCTGCACAGACAATTTTCTGTCATACTCTGTAGTATCCATTACGAACTTCAAATACCAAATTTGAAAGAATTCCGGTGAAAATACCATTATTTGGGGGCTATACGAAGATGTGGACCTGCACAGACAATTTTCTGTCATACTCTGTAGTATCCATTACGAACGTCAAATGCCAAATATGAAACAATTCCGGTGAATAATGTCGCTCAAATCACCAAAATACCGAATATCGGGAGGTGACGTTTTATGGGGGCCATGCCAAAACGTGGACGTACATGGTCCATTTTCAATATGAATAGTCCTGTAGACATAATATATATTTGAGTATAATTTTATCAACCTACTTCTAGAGTGATTTCAACAGACGGACGGACATCGCTAAATCGACATAGAAGTTTATGCGGATCAAGAATATATAAACTTTGTAGGGTTTGAAATGTATATTTCGAGGTGTTACAAGCGGAATGACAAACATAATGTACCCTCCATACCATGGTGGATGGAATAAAACAATTGAAAGAGGGGTGACTTCTCTCCTCCTTTAGTTATATTAATTTGCGCTGTGATCTTTCAAGTGTCATACAAGTGTACGATACAAGTGTCTTCAACTTTTGGCTTAGTCTACTAATTGTTTCCAGTTAAATTAAAAATAAAAGGCAATTAGTATGTAAACCAACAACGCAAACCAATGAATTTCAATTAAAATTCCAACAAAGATTTATAATCTAGCCAAATTCGCACTTATTTATTTATTTATTTATTTAGTTTTTTTTTTTTTTTTTTTTGTTTTCCTCGTCATGGTAATGCGTACGAGATTTCTTCTTGTAACGATAATAGCTGCCGTTCTAACGGAAGGATTTAAAGATCATCCATTGAAGTCATCTAAAAAGAAATGAACAAATGAAAACAATTCTTGGAATATGGTAACCTACTATTATTTTTAAATTCTAAAGATAGTATTAATCCCTACTTAATTAGCGATTGAAATGAAGCGTTTTTACAATTTTCCACTTCAACAACTTCTTAATCGCAAAAGTAATTATTATTTGTTTTCAATGAGTTCTCACATATCTACTTATGTAAAAGTACTTTATACATAAAGCCGGATGGATATTTTCAATGTAAAATTTTTTAATACCCTACACCACATTGTGCGGATACGCCCGTCTGTCCTTCCGGGATGAAAATAAGAATTGGTAGTGTAAGATTGGGATATTGATATTCGTACTTATGTGTACCGATGGAGCAGAAAATCTGAAGTTTGGAATGAGGGTCATTAGTGGAGTGCAGGTTGCAAAAAAAAAAGTTTTTTCATTGCGGAAATGTGTACTGAATGGTACTAAATTTGGTATTCAGTGGAAGAATAGAGCTGAAACCCTCGAATTTGAAAATGATGTCACTATTGGGGGCCTATATTCTTACGAAAAGTACTAAATGGTACTTAGTCTTGTATTGGTATTGAAAGGATAGGGCTGGAATTCTCAAATTTGCTATTGAGGTCTCTGTTGGTATCTGGAATTAAGATATGGAAACCTTTTTGAAAATGTGTACTATAACTTTACGAAAAGTACTGAATGGTGCTATATTTAATACTAGCTGAACCCGGTGCGCTTCGCCACCCCTTTTGAATTTATATGCATTCAAAATTTTGTGTACGAATATATGTTGGTTCAAAAAAAAAATATTGCACTACTTTAATGCGTACATATATAAAACCATTAGAAACACAGTAACATGACATACATAAACGAAGGGTTCCTCCTTCGGATTTATTTATTTCATAGCAAATACCAAGCGTGCAGGAAACTGCAATTTTTTGAAGTTAAGTGGCATTTCTATTGCAATTAGTGAATTCGAGATAGCAACATACTTCCCCGTAATAAGTGTATTTCAAATTAATTGTTGTGTTGTTTTTCAGTGTTAGCCTAAGGCGTTGTGGGCCAATCGTTCTTATTAAAATCATATCCCAATCTGATCCGATTTAAATATAATTTTAAAAAATTTACTTTTACACCAAATTCCGCCACAACTTTCATATTTCATTTAAATTGGTGCGTCAAATATGTGAAATCGGCCGAGAATATATATATATGGGAGCTATATTTCAAATCTTAACTAACTTCCAATTAATTGATCACATTTATTATTATAACCACTTTCCGCCACACAATCTGAATTTCATTGGAATCGGTCATATATATCGTGTTTGGTTCATAACATGTATGAAGTCGGCCGAAATATATATATTAGCTATACCCAAACCTCAACCGATTTCAATATAATTTGGCAATTTTTTTTCTGGTGCCAGATTTCGTCTCTCTCGCTTTGGGTGCATCAAATATGTTAAATCAGCGGAAAATATATATGGGAGCTATATCCAAATCTGAACCGATTTTAATATAATTTGACTAATTTTTTTTCTAATCAAAATCCCATCACATATTCCAAATTTTTTTGGAATCGAATGTACATATCGTGTATGGTGCGTAAAATACATGAAATCGGTCGAAAATATATATGAGAGCTATATCCAAATCTGAACCGATTTCAATATAATTTGTCAAACGTATATTCGTTTTAATTTCCGCTACACATTCCAAATTTCATTGAAATTAGAGGTACATAGCGTGTTTGGTGCATCAAATACATGAAATCGGTCGAAAATATATATGGGAGCTATATCCAAATCTAAACCGATTTCAGTATAATTTGACAAATTCATTTTTGCTCCCAATTTCGTTACTTATTTTAAATTTCATTAAAATTGGACATACATATTGTGTTTGGTGAACCGAATCTGAACCGATTTCAATATAATTTGATAAATTTATTTTCGGATCAAATCCCGTTAAACATTCCAAATTTCATTGGAATCGAACATTCATATCGTGTTTGAGGCATCAAATGAACGAAATCGGTCAAAAATATATATGGAAGCTATATCCAAATCTGAACCGATTTCAATATAATTTGGGAAATCAATTTTTTAGATAAAATCCATCACACGTTTCAAATTTCATTGAAATTTGGGATACATAGCGTGTTTGGTGCACCAAATGCTTGAAATCGGCCAAAAATATATATAGAAGCTATATCCAAATCTGAACCGATTTCAACATAATTTTTCAAATTTATTTTTGTTCCAAATTCCGTTACGCATTCCAAATTTGGAGACTGTATCTGTAATCGATCAATAGATATGTGCATACAAAATCTAAATTTTTGGGAGGTACCTCCGATTCTGATGCTATATCTCCACTTCCAAGTGGAATTTCAAAAATGTATATAGCCTATGTTACTTTCAGGCGATGTTGCAGTATACATGCAAATTTTCAGGAAAATGTGTTCAGCGGTTTTCGAGTCCATAAATTACAAACAAACAAACATACAAACATTTTCCTCTTTTATAGATATAGATAATCTAAGGCGATTTCAATATTATTTATATACAGGCTCTCCAAATTTCATAGAAATTGGAGATACATAGCGTGTTTGGTGTAACAAATACATGAAATATATATAGTAGCTATATCCAAATTTGAACCGATTTCAATATAATTTGAAAAATAAATATTTAGCCGCATTCCATCACACATTCCAAATTTCATTGAAATTGACATAGACAACGTGTTTTATGCATCAAATATATCAAATCGGTGGAAAATATATATGGGAGCTACATCCAAATCTGAACCGATTTCAATATAATTTGGCTAATTTATTTTTGCCCCAAATCCCGTTATACGTTTCAAATTTCATCGGAATCGAACATACATATCGTGTTTGGTGCATCAAATAAACGAAATCGGTTGAAAATATATATTGGAGCTATATCCGAATCTGAACCGATTTCAATACAATTTCACAAATTCATTTTTGCTCCCAATTTCATTACTTATTTTAAATTTTATTAAAATTGGACATATATATCGTGTTTGGTGCATTAAATACATGAAATCGGTCGAAATATATATGGGAGCTATATCCAAATCTGAACCGATTTCAATATAATTTGACTAATTAATTTTCTAATCAAAATCCCGTAACACATTCCCAATTTCAGTGAAATCGAACATACATATCGTGTTTGGTACATCAAATAAACGAAATCGGTTGAAGATGTATATGGGAGCTATATCCAAATTTGACCCGATTTCAATATAATTTGACAATTGTTTATTCGTTTTAATTTCCGCTACACGTTCCAAATTTCATTGAAATTAGAGGTACATAGCGTGTTTGGTGCATCAAATACATGAAATCGGTCGAAAATATATATGGGAGCTATATCCAAATCTGAACCGATTTCAATATAATTTGACAAATTCATTTTTGCTCCCAATTTCATTACTTATTTTAAATTTCATTAAAATTGGACATACATATCGTGTTTGGTGCACCAAATACATGAAATCGGTCGAAATATATATGGGAGCTATATCCAAATCTGAACCGATTTCAATATAATTTGATAAAATTTATTTTTGGATCAAATACCGTTAAACGTTCCAAATTTCATTGGAATCGAACATTCATATCGTGTTTGAGGCATCAAATGAACGAAATCGGTCGAAAATATATATGGGAGCTATATCCAAATCTGAACCGATTACAATATAATTTGGCAAACTTATTTTTGTTCCAAATTTCGTTACGTATTACAAATTTGGAGACTGTATCTTCAACCAATCAATAAAATGTAAATTTTTGGGAGGTACCTCCGATTCTGATGCTATATCTCCAGTTCCAAGCGGAAATTCAAAAATGTTTATAGCCTATGTTACTTTCAGGCGATGTTGCAGTATATATGGAAATTTTCAGGAAAATCTATTCAGCGGTTTTCGGGTCCATAAATTACAAACAAACAAACAAACAAACAAACAAACATACAAACATTTTCCTCTTTTATAGATATAGATTGAGTAAATCTAGAGAGCATCTCTTTGCATCTGGTGTTGAGATATGAAAGTGGTTTGGAAGGATGTACTATAGTTGCACTAAATGGTGCTAAATTTGGCAACGGGGGAAAATTATAGAGCTGAAATTCTGAAATTTGGTATTAAGTTCACTTTTGGTATCTGAGGTTGAGATATTGAGATTATTTTGAAAATGCTTACTATAATTGGGCTTAGAAATGTTTACTTCAATTATATGAAAAGTACTAAATGTTATTTGAATGGGTATTCAGTGAATGTATAGGGCTGAAATCTCGAAATTTGATATTTAGTGTCTCTTGGTATCTGGTGTTGAGATATGGGGGTATTTTTGAAACTGTATACTATAATTGCTTGAAAAAATATTAAATGATACTAATTTTTTTAGTATGGAGAGGTGAGGATTGTTTTGGATATGCGTCCTAAATGATATTCATTTTATTACTGGGATAGAGCTGCAATTCTGCAAGGATTTAAGAAATCGTATGTTTTTGAAAAATTTTGTTTCCAGACCTATGATAATTGTTCGTAAAGAGGAGCAATTAAGTTTAGCATTTGCTATTATTATGTAGGAGATATGGGGATGTTTTTTAGGGGTATCTTTATTATAGTCCAAAAGGTTTCAGCAGAAACTCTGCCACAAATTGTAACGTTATAGGATATCAATTGGTCGGCCCCGCCCGGCTATATTATTCATTATTACTAATTTTAGAAGTGGACGCTACGCTATTACTAAAAATTGATTTAAAGTCTATTGTGAAGTCAGTACCGTGCAGAAATTGGTGGAAAAATCGAGTTTTTGGAAATATTGCTGCTGTAGCCCAAAGTGCTGGAGAAACCCCAATTTCTCGTCGTTCCAATTTTTGGTCCACAAACTACTTGGAGCACAGTACTTTGCGTCAAGACTTGGGCCTTAAGGCTCATTAAGTTCAGTTAAACCATGAGCTAATCAAAAATTGTTATCCTACTTGATTGTGTCCTTATGATTTGAAACTCTATCGAAAACCAAGCATCCAGACTGAAAAGGCCCTCTTCCGGTGGATACGTCAACAAACAAATTCGTCGCTTTTAGCCTCGCCAAGATCTAATCACAATTGGCCACTTAGATATTAGGGTTTTAATACCATTTTTCTTTGGTGCCAGATGAAAAATAAGTTCTACACCAACAAAAAACCAGTAAGGGCAGTGCCGACTATATGATACTCTGATAGAACCCAAAAGAATTTATTTCAAGTAGACTATACCATCTATCAACGTTTGGCTTTAGAACAGTTATACAGGGTTGCCCATATTCGACGGACCCATCTGGCAACGCCATAACTTTTGACAGAGATGTCACATCGCTTAATGACAATTGACGCAAAGAATGTTGCCTGCGGACAAGCCTCGTCGATTGGAATGGGCCCAAAGGTCCGTGGAATATGGGCAACCCTATAGTTTGCTATAGAGTGCATTTTTTGGAGAAGGAATATATTAATATTATATATATCGGAGCCGATTTGTACAAAATGGAAACTACTCCACGAAATTCATTCCATTTGGGCTGATATCAGGCATTATTTGCACAATAAACTTGAAATCGGATTAAAAATATATATGTGAGGGACTTAAACACCAAATCGGATCAAACATATATGTGGGAGCTATAGCTCTATCTCAATCCAACTTTGATCTTATTGCTTCTAGACGGAATTCGTTCGGATGTACCAAAATTCAGGACTTTTTAACAGATATTGGCCATTTGGTGCACAATTAACCCGAAATCGGTTGAAGATATGTATGGGACCTGTTTCCAAATCTGAACCGATCCTGATAATATTTAGCGGAGGTATTTCTGAGCTCTATAGGATATCTGGTACAAAATATCATTATGTCGAATGCATATTACGAATTTGAGGGACATAAACACCAGATCGGATGAATCATATATATATAGGAGCTACAGCTATCTCTGAACCGATTTCACCGTGTCGTATTGGATGAAAAACGGCTAGTGAGCTGAACATATCGCAACATTCCATTCGAAAAATATTTAAAAATGAGCACGGGGCAAAGCCATTGAATTTCCAAAAAGTGCAAGAACTTAACCGCAACAGAAAGAAAATAGACTCAAAAGAGCTAAAGAGTTGCTTCGCTTAGCCGAAAGGGTTGAACTGCCGAATTTGGCTTCCTCCGATGTAAAATTTACGGCACTTGACTTTGCTGCATTTTTTATACCCTACACCACAAGACTGTCAGAGTATTGTCTTTGTGCATTTGTTTGTAACAGACAAAAAGAAAGCGAGATAGACCCATAGTTCCTTTTGATGATCTGCATAGAATCACATTCTGAGTCGATTTATGCATGTCCGTCCGTCTGTCCATGTATTTTTGTAAACAAAGTACATTTCGCATTTATTTCCCTATCCAGATGAAATTTTGCACAAATAATTTGTTTAGCCCAAGGACGAACCCTATTGAAATTGGAGATAATCGGTCAAAATTTAGATATAGCTCCCATATATATCTTCGTCCGATTTGCCTTTTATTGTGCACCAAACGAGTAATATAGCATGGAATTTGCACAAATTAGGCCTGAAATAAGTATACCAAATTTGATGGAAATCGGTTCAGATATAGCTATACCTCCATATATATTGTTCATTCGATTTGTAATTTTTGTCCTCCGCAGCCGTAATATGCACTCTGTAACAACAATATTTGGGGAAATATATCAAATGCAGCTCAGAAATACAATTTCTAAATTTTATCGAGATTGGTTCAGATTTGGATATAGCTCCCATATATAACTTCGTCCGATTTACCTTTTATTGTGCACCAAACGTCTAATATTTGTCCAAATAGGATGGAATTTGGCACTTACGACCGAATTGAGTTTAGAAGCCAGTATGTCTAATTTGGTGAGAATCGGCTCAGATATAGCTATAGCTCCCATATATATTGTTCATTTGATTTGTTATATTTGTTCCCCACAGCCGTTATATGCACTCCGTAACAACGATATTCAGGGAAATATACCAAATACAGCTCAGAAATATCTTTGCCAAATTTTATGGAGATCGGTTCCGATTTGGATATAGCTCCCATACATATCTTTATCCGATTTCAAATTAATTGTGCACCAAATGGGCAATACAAGTCCGAATTTAAAATATTCAAATGCTTCGGCATATTTAGCCTTTTGAACTTTATAATTATACTCATAGCGTGTATGATTGAATACCCCATAAAAACTTTTAATTGTTATGCGGAGCTCTACTAAAAAAGCAAAGTGGTGTAGGGTATCATAAAGTTGGCCCCGCCCGACTTTAAAACTTTCTTTACTGGTTAATATTTTTATGAAGTAAGTTCCTGTATTACGATTTCCCTCGAGGAAAATAATTCTCAACTCTCCAATTAACCTAAGGGTAATGGTTTGGCCAATTTGTCTATTTCTTTCAAATAAAATTTTCAATTTTTTTCATTTCTCGCTGCACTTAAGATTGACTCTCGAACTTTCTCACATTTGAAGATGAAGTACGTTGAGCACTTGCATCTTACATAACCTTAGCATTGTGCTTAACTCTACCGCGTTTCGCCCTCACGTTATGCTTCAACGATAGTTCGCTAAATTAAACTTTACGAGTGAATGGACAGACCAACAAACTACGAGCAATGTCAAAAGTTCTGGATGAGCGCGTTTTGCTGATGATGTTGTGATGATAACTACGATGTCGTGGAGCCATTTCAAAACAAAAACATAAGTGAAGTATCCTCGATTTATGGTTATTGTTTGTTGGTTTTCTCTTCTGCTACAGAAAGGTTGTTGTTATTCTTGTTGTCCTCCATGCTGACTCGCATTTGATATGATGTTACTACACCATTGTTGTATTTTTTTTTGTTCCTAAAACTTTGCCACATGCTTGCCATAAATTGTTCACACAAAGTGCACATAATAATTAATGGCTTCTCGTGGAAATTTGTTCGTGTCTCTTGAAGATGAGAGAGAGATGCAACCACTTGCACTTTCGCTAAATTATGACCTTGTAGAAGTTGTAGTAATTGGGTAAACATGTATGAAGTACAATGGACTTCAATGTCATTCTAAGGACTCAGAGACGAATTAAGACAAATTTATATTTAGCAGGATATATAATAATATATTTGGAAAAGTAGCTTATTTCGCCACCTTATTTCGCATTTGTTTGTAACATGAAGAAGGAAACGAGATGTATTTACTTTTGAGGATCTACATAGAATCACCTTCTTAGTCGATTTATGCATGTCAGTCCGTCTGTCCATCTATTCTTGTGAACAAAATGCTGGTCGCATTTATTATCCGATTGAGATGAAATTTTCCAAACAATATTTGTTTGAACAAAGGACGACTTCTATTGAAATTGGCGAGAATCGATTCAAATTTAAATGTAGCTCCCATATATATCTTCAACCGGTTTCGTGTTTTATTGTGCACCAAATGGCCAATATCAGCCCAAATGAGCTGAATCTTGGCACATCCGGCCAAATTCAGTCTAGAAGCAAGTACATCAAATTTGAAAATATGAGATATAGCTATAGCTCACTTATATATATTTCATTCGATTTGGGGTTTAAGGCCCTCCAAATGCGAAATTTCATAACAGACCCTACGAAGTATATATATTCTGAATCAGCGTGAAATTCTAAGACGAATTGAGATAGAAGGCTAAAATTTGGCATGCATAGTTTACCAGTATGCAGGTTAAGTTCGTATAGGGGCCATGTCGGTCCATGTTTTCGTAAAGCTCCCATATAACGGTACCTCTCGATATTAAGTATTTTCAGGATTTTAGCGACATTATTTACCGGAATTATTTCAAATTTCATATTTAAACAAAAATGTTTGTATCCAAGTCTTCGAATAGCCCCCATATAACGGTACCTCCCGATAACCGGTATTTTAATGATTTAGAGACATTATTCGCCGGAATTTTTTCAAATTTGAAATTTGAAGTTCGTAATTCGCACTAGCGCCTATGACAAACAATTTCATACGGAGGTAACGTCTTCGCATAATCCCCACATATCGGTTTTTATTTAAGTGGTAGTTTTCGGATTTTTTTCTCTTCAAAGTTCGAATATCCGAATTAATTTTTTTTTTTCAATGTACAATATATACAAAATCTGCTAAATATTTTTTCAAAAGTCTTTTTTTATTTTAAATTAAATTCCGTGCGGTAATTGGTGGAAAATTATTTTATTCAAATTGTCTCTGTTTTCATGCAGTGGTCTATATGATCGGTCTAATTTTTAAGCAAGTTATCGATTATAAGGAGCTACATTTTACCAATAGCTTCATTAATATTTTTCTATAAAGCTTTAAAGGACTTGTTGGCATAACACTTATCTTTGGCGGTACCCCTCAAATAAAAGTCGAATGATTTCAAATCGCTGGTCCCAAGTGGCATGTAGCTCTGTCCTTTTAAAACGAAATATTGCCAATATCATCTTCTTCAACTTTTGTAAACAAAAATTCGTTCAACGTGGCCTGATAACGTAGGCAACTCCTTGGCCATTTTCGAAGAAAATACTCCAAATTACACCATATTCGTTCAGCGAAGGATACAACTTATTATTTCTTCACGAAAAAAGTGCTAGTTAAAAAAGACATTAGATTGCGGAACATAAACTTATGTACCCATTTTTAGAAAAGTATGATTTTTATACCCTCCACCATAGTATGGAGGGTATATTGATTTTGTCATTCCGTTTGTAACACCTCGAAATATACATTTAAGAGCCCACAAAGTATATATATTCTTGATCAGCATAAAATTCATATAGCCCCTTATAGCCCCAAATATAACGGTACCTCCCAATATTCGTTATTTTGATGATTTTAGCGTCATTATTCACTGGAGTAGTTTCAAATTAGAGTTCGTAATGGGAACTATAGTCTGTGACAGAAAATTGTGTATGCAGGTCCAGGTCTTCGTATAGGCCCCATATATCAGTACCTCCCTATATTCGGTATTTTGACAATTTTAGGTATTTGAAATTCGTAATGGATGCTTCAGCCTGTGACAGAAAATTGTCTATGCAGGTCCAGGCCTTCGTATTGCTCCGATGGAACGGTACCTCCCTATATACGGTATTTTAATGCTTTAAGCTACATTATTCACCGTTTATTTCAAGTTTCGAAGTTGAATATGGTAATGGCTCATGACAAACTAAGCCTATGTAGGTTCACGTCGTAGAGACCCCAATATAACGGCTATATTCCGTATTTTTGAGATTATAACAGAATTTTTAATGGATTTTTTTTTTTTTTTTTTTTTTTTTGAAAATTTCCAAATTTATTCCAAATGGTGGACGGTATTCAAAGTTCGGCCTGGCCGAACTTACTGCTTTTTAACTTGGTATATATATAGAAGACTAGCTGGCCCGGTCCGCGTTGCCGGCCCGTAGTTTTTGTCTATTATGCATATTTCTCAAAACATTATTATTCAAAGATATGAATGTTATAAATGTTCACGTACAGGTCGATTAGTTTTTCATTTTTAGTCAAATGAGCAGTAATTTGGAATTTACTGTACTTTGTACACCTCATAATTGAGGGCTAATTGATTTAAGAATAGCCAAAGTTAATTACTTTTTTAAACCCATTAGCACCTCAGATTGTGCATTAGAGTCCTCATGAGTCCCCCTAACCGTGTCGGTCTGTTTGTCCCCCAAAAGGTGGACTTGAGGGGGTTCTATTACATGGAGATAATTCTAAAATTTGTAGATATGTTGAAATTTTTGTGTAAAATTTCACCCCCCAATTACACATTTTTAGCCAAATCCTTTGAAATATGGTAAAATGCGAAACATCGACCTACATTGAAAACTTTCTTCACCCCTTATAATCCAAGATGACAAATAGAGGCCAAATCAAAAATATATCAGAACAGCATAGCATGTCAAACTAAAAAAAAATTACGTGATTTAAATAAGTCAAAATACTTTTATCCACCTCATAATTGAGGTCAGACTGATTTCAGAATAGTGAAATATAAATACTATTTTACACCCATTAATATGGGATCTAATTTTATTTGTCATTTAAATTGTAAATTGGAGGCCCCATAAAGTCCATATTTTTCATCATAGTATAATTCAATGACGATTCAACAAATATTCGGTCCCGTGCTACTTTCTTATATTTGTAATTTGTTCATGTTTTCACAATTTATTTCATATAGATGTATATCCCAAATCTACGTTCCCAACCAATATTCTCTTGGGGGTTACAAATTCAATAGAATACAAATTTTTCTTTTCTGACCACACATTAGATGTGAAAGTGGACTTGGGGATACTCCAATGTGGGGACTTCACATGAATAAATTTCTATGTGACAATTATCTGTACGATGGTTCCTTACCCCAGGGTAGCATAAATACAATTTTTTAGTGGTCAAGATCAAAATGGGCCCTACTCCGAAAATTTTATGCGAAGAGGTTCTCTACCCCCTTAGAAACAAAGATGCCAAATAAGGACCAAAAATAGAAGAAAGTGGCGAAGACTCCAAAAATGGCTTAAATCATACGATGGTTATTTATGATCGATATCATGACCTGCAAAAGCGATTTAAGGTATCTTAAATGTTCAGGCAGAATTTTTGGAAGGATAGAAATCCTTTTCTTACTAAAAGTCCCATTCGCTCTACTATTTTGCACCCTTTATATTTGGTATTTTACTGATTGTACTCCCAAAAATTTTTGCATTTTGAGCTCTTATGGACGGATTAGTGCCACATGAAAGAAGTAGGGCCACGCTTTGAAATAAGCCCCATTAGTCTTTTTCGGTCATTTTTGTTTGTTTAAATGTCTGCGCATCTTCCAGCTGAAGCACGATGTAGGCCCTGGAGTTGAAAGGTAGATGTCAGTTACCATCGTATTTCGCACTTATTTCATATTTTTTGGTGAAAAATTGTATATAGTTAAAAATTATTTTTTATTTTGTTCACAAAAAATCCACTGAATTCAATATGATAATACAAATTGAAAAAAATTGACAAAAAAAGAATAACAAATAGAAAAAATCTTCAACTTGTTCGCTGATTTTTTACAGCAACTTTTTAAAGATCCTTACAAAGTTTGTCAATAGAATGTACTTTTATTTTAAAATTCAATTCCATTGGAATTTTTTTTTCGATATTTTCCCGTTTTGAGAATTGTTGCAATGAGATCTCTACTTCGTGATTTTTTAACGATTTTGAAAAAGTAATTATCTTTTAACTTTGGTGTGACCGCATTAAATTATTTCGGTATCATCTATTCCGTTTCGCCGCCACATAATTAGGTACTACACTTCCATGTAACCCGCCATCAATTTCAGTTCACAAGAAATCAAGTCAATTAAATAAATTGGTATTAATATTCGAATTCAAAAATAAAATATAAAAAACACTACAAATGTACATTAGAAAAAAGTAAGTCAAAATGGAAAAAATAATGCAAAGTAAAACATTACTATTGTACATTTCAAAAGTCAAAATGAAAATGTTAACATATCACATTTTTAGGCGATTTTTTTGGATATTATCCTTTTCGGATAAGAGACAATTCCGAATTTGTATGAATCATTAAAATCAGTTCAGCGGTTCTTAAGTTATAAGCGTAGTAACTAACACAACTTTCATCTATAAATATAGATGTACAGATAGATTAAAAAGTATTCGTGGTCAGTTCCTCAGACCCCAAACAAATACTTAGGGTTGGAGGGAAGGTCAACCGTATCTCGTGTAATAATTTTTAAACCAATATCTTGTTTATTTGGGATTTTAGATAAATCGAAATAGTGGGCGTAGAAGGAGGCGTGGTCAATATTTTTTCTTTAAAAACCTAACTCTGAGTATGACAAACGTTTGTACAAAAAATTATGCAAATCGGTCCAGCCGTTTTCAACTGATTCCGTTACCAACAAACAACAATTGATTTATATATATATAGATTATATTTGCTTAAAAATTTATATTAAGTCCTTTTTTTGCATACGGAGTAGCTATTGCATGCATTTGGTAACAAATTGCATTCCCATACCCCCGTTTATTTAAAAATCCCACGACAAACATAACAGTACGTTTATAAATTGTTTCAACGTATTACAATTAGGCAATAAAAATTTTCATTGTTTATTCACACAATTTTCATAAAATTACTGCAATGTAATGAAAAACAATAATATTATGACATTTTTCACATCCCCAAATTCATGATCATGGATGTCTAAATATGTTTAGTATTTTATCAATACAATTTTATGCGTAAACATGCAAATTAAAAATATTATATATTTTCAAAATTTATTCCAAACACGCAAATTTTATTTCATTTTTGAGAGGGGCTACTTTTCACATTGGCAATGACCCTTTGGTGTAATTTAAAATATAATCTAAATAAGTTCACCCAGTTCATTGTGAAGGGTGTTTTTTTAAACTAGATAGAACTTTAAAATGTAAAAAGGAACACAAAAAATTATATTGTGAAGAAACTTTTTTTATTTGTTTCAATATATTCTGACAAATCATCATGAATAGACTTACGCTTGAACAACGCTACGAAATTATCCAAATTTTTTTTGAAAATCAGGCTCTAGAGCAGTTGGAAAATGACGTGTTGTTTTAACGGGTTTGTTAATAAGCAAAATTGATCGTTACACCACCATGATCAATAAATTTGACGATAAGTTGATTTCGAGAAGTTGACCTGTCAATTGGCCTCCAAGGTCGTGCGATTTGACATCTTTCGGTTATTTCCTGTGGGGCTACGTGAAGTCACTGGCTTTTGCTGATAAACGAGACCAGCATTGTTCGTGTTATTCTTGACATACTGTCATATCATATGGTCAAAAATTGCATATATACGATTCAATTTGTATTTAACAAACCTCCGAAATATAACACGGCATGATTTCAATGCATTTAAATTAATTTATTTGGATTTATATGGACTTACTATACGTAGGAAAGAGTTGCAATATTACACTCTGTTAATAGATTTTGAGCTTGGAAGACTTATTTTATGAAAGATTGGCAGTAGTCATATATTTACCTAACGGGAAACTAAGTCACTGACTGACCTCTCCCCCTCCTCTGAAATGGTTACTTTTCTGATATTTTATACCCTCCACCTTGGAAAGGAGGGCATATTAACTTTGCCATTCCGTTTATGATATCTCTAAATATTTATCGCAGAACCCATAAAGAATATACATTTATAATAAGCATAAAATTCTAAGTCGATTTAACGATGTCCGTCTGTCTATCCATCTGTCTGTCTGTCTGTCTGTCTGTCTGTCTGTCTGTCTGTCTGTAGAAATCACGATACAACAATTTGTATTGTGTCCAGGATGGTTGGTATTGAAAATGAGATATATCGGTCCACGTTTTCGTATAGCCACCATATAATGATACCTCCCGAAATTCAATATTTTGATGATTTTTGCCACATTTTTTCCAGGGTTCTAGTTTCACAGGCGGAATATTGTATGTATAGGTCCACGTTTTGCTATAGCCTCCATATAACGGTACCTCCTGCTATTCAATATTTTGATGAGTTTTGCCACGTAGTTTCACGGATTTGTCTAAAAATTGGTATCTGTAGGTCATAACGGTTTCTAGCCCGGTGACAGCACATTGAATATTTAGTTCCACATTTTCCTAAAGCGCACAAAATATTTCCTTTACCTTTTGGTGGAGGGTATTAAAAGTTCGGCCGGCCGAACTTAAAGTTTTTTTACTTGTTTGAATATTTTATATAAAAAAGTTAATTTTTTGGTAGTTAGTTCCCCTGCGACATAGCTTCGAATTAAATATCTTGGGAAGTAACTGGGCCCCCGAAAGGGAAATTTCATCATTGGCCAAATTTCTGTGCAATGGGCCGATGTATAATCGTATCCTAGTATTACGGCTCTAGATGAAACATATAATTTAATATCACCATAATGGGTCAGATCGAAAACATTTTTTGACGCAATATCACTTAGTAGGAGACCCGTTTCAGAGCATTTAGAGTCCGTCTGTCTGTCATCCATGATAACTCTCAAAGAAGGTATCCGATGTCCTTCAAATTTGTTACTCAAACAGCCAATTTTTTTTTTGATGCATGATAAGTCCCCACCTGCACAGCCCGATTTCGGATATATAATATAAGTTTTTTTGTTGACAAAAATTTTCAACCGAATTTATCTGTCAATTTGCATTCTCATTATCTTTCTCTGACAGTCTCTGAACAGAATGACATTTTAATGTTACTTTCATGTATGAACTCAAAAGAACCCAGGGTAAAGCTGATAAAAATACGAGCAAAAAAGCAGTAAGTTTGATCGTGCCAAACTTTAAGTACCCTCCACCATTGGAAAGGAATGTAAAAATTTAAAAAAAAAAAACAAAATAATAATAATAATAATCCGAAGAATACTGCTAAAATCATAATAGGAGGTTAACGTTATATCGGGGCAACACGAAGACCTGGACCTGCATATGTAGTGCCCATTAGGAACTTTAAATTCCAACTTTCTGACATGTTCGGTGAAAAGTGTGACACAAATCATTAAAATACCGAATATCTGGACATAGAGTTATATGGGGACTATACTATAACTTGGACTTGCATTGGCAGATCTAAGCAAGGATGTTTCTTAAATAGTGGGAGCTCATGTTGTCAATTTACAGCAAATTCGGCTTGAAATTGTGACCAAAACGCTCAAACGACCTTTAATCTGTCGGTGCAAGTAGCCCATTTTCAATACCATAAGTCCTGCAGACCTAACACGCATCTGAGTACAATTTTATCATCCAACTTTATTTTTTCCGGAAGCTACAGTGAGTTCCACAGAGGGACAGACAGACTAAATTTATATTTCGAGGTGTTTCAAGCAGAATTACAATTTAATATCCCCTTGGTACTATGGCAAAGGGTGCCTTTTTTTGCAACACTGACGCAAATATTTTCTTGATAAAAAATGGAAATAGAGATTTTTCTTCATTTGTGATGAAAAGGTTTGATGCATTCCACCTTCCACAATTGCAAAATTAACCCACAACATCTCCATATGTAAACTTTAGAAAGCACCAGTGACCTCAAATCAAATTTCAGAATTCCAGTTCTATCTCTTCATCCAAAACCAACTCTAGTAATATAAAGTACGCATATCAAAAATATGCATCTCTACATTCTAGACACCAACAGTGATCCAATTTTTATTATACTATACTTTATATATATACTTTATATATATACTTTATATATATACTTTAGTATACATTTCCAAAACCACCGCCATATATCAATTCCAGATACAAAAAGAGACTCCAATATCAAATTTCAAGATTCCAACTCTAGCCCTTTACCCAATCCCTAATTTAGTACTTTTTGGTACTCTCCGTGAAATTTTAGTACACATTTCCCAAACCACATCCATATCTCAATCCCAGATGCTAACAGAAACCTCTGTATCAAATTTCAGGATTCCAGCTCTAAGACCAAATTTAGCACTATTTAGTCCTTTCGAACAATTATAGTACACATTTATAAAATAATCTCCATACCTCAGCCACAGATACCAAAAGAGACCTAAATATCTATTTTAAAGAGTTCAGCTCTATTCCTTCACCCAATAACCAATTTGGTAACTTTTAGTACTTATTGTGCAGTTAAAGTACGCATTTTCAAAAAAATCTCCGTACTTAATCTCAAATACCAATATTGACCTTAACTTAGGACTGACCCTCGAGCAGAATTTCAAGATTTTAGCTTCAGACGTTATTTCACTACTCTGTTATACAAATATATGCATTTGTAGAATAATGTGAGTTCGCTAGGCCTGGAATAAATATGAGATATATTTGTTCACTTCAAAATGGCATAAAAGATCTACACCAATTTTTTCTTTCCATATATGTAGATATATATCAACAATAACAGCCTACAAATGGCCACCTTTAACATTTTTCCATCAACATTTTAAACAGACCATTTTAAGTTATTTTTCATTGGCCACTTGTAGGTTGGCAGCAAAAAACCGAACGCTCCAGTATGCACAGCATTAATATTCATGGCAAAGAGTTGGAATGTTTTTTTTTTTCGTTTTCGGTTTAAGTAGAAGTGATTTATGGCAAATGTTTCACGACCACAGATGCATTTGATGTTAATAGGTCGCGGGCGCTTCCCAAGGAAAAGAATAAATATTTAAATGCATGTTCGTGCATTATTTAATGTCGCAATCAGTTCGTGAATGATGATGACATTGACCAGGGTGGCGTATTCACAATTGCAGTTAGCAATTCGCCACATGGGCGAGTGTTAGGTGTTGATTTGTGTTCTAGGTGGAATATATCCTACATACGTACATACATACATACATATGTACTTATCGCTCATTTACCTAAAAATTGGTAGTTTAACCCGATTAAACAACAGGTCGAGTTTGTACCGGGTGAGATGAAAAACGGCAACCAACTTCAGACTGCTGTCATTTCTAAGCCACTCATCCGACAGGTATTAACATTATTCCAGCGTTAGCTTATAATATTGTTTACAAGCGAACAAAAACATTTTGGTGAGAATTTTCCAGAAAAAAAGTTATTCGTGATGGAATTCAAGGATGATAGTGAGATTTCTTTACACTTGGCTGGAAAACCACAAGTGGCTATCGTTAGAGCACTCCAGCATTTAAATGTAAATAAATCCGCAACAGAAAGAAAATAGACTGTGATATCAGAATAAATGTCGAATATTATCGCGAAAATATTCTGGAGGGTGACAATATCGGTCCACTCCTCCTGGAACCTCCCCCACAAAGGGTCAAAACATTGAATAATTACAACCTTTCATAAAATGTGATTTATGAGTCCGATTGTCTTGAAATTTCACACATCCCAATATTTAAATTAACCTAAGGTCTGGTGTTAATACGGACTACATGGTTCCACTCTTTATGATACCTCCCCCCACAAGGTCAAAATTTTCAAAAAAAAATATATATTTTTTTCTGCAAAGAAAGAGAAGCGATAATCCGGATTTGCTCCAACTTAGCAAATTCTAATATTTGCATCAGTTC
This sequence comes from Musca domestica, assembly GCF_030504385.1. Lineage (NCBI taxonomy): Eukaryota > Metazoa > Arthropoda > Insecta > Diptera > Muscidae > Musca > Musca domestica. Next base: position 3,454,050 of record NW_026712262.1, on the reverse strand, counting down.
TAGGTCAGATACAAAAATGGCTAATATCGGTCCACTTCATCAAGTACCTTCAACACAAAGAGTAAAAATTTTGAATAATTATGAGTCTTATAAAATGTGATGTAAAAATCCGATTGTCTTAAAATTTCACGCATCCCAATATTTTCATAAACCCAAGATCTGATGTTAAGATGGAATATATATCGTTCCACTCCTTCTGGTACCTCCCCCACAAAAAGCGAAATTCTGAATATCCATTAAGATCATAATACGCGAAATTAACATCGGATTCCATTTATGCTTGGCACATCTGGATAATTCTATCAACAAAGGATCTGTTAAAAAAACGGTTGAGATCGTACCATTACTCCTTTTGCCTCCTGCACAAAAGGTCAAAGTTTTGAATAAACAAATCGTTTAAAAAATCCGAAATAAGCATCAGGTTCTCTTTATATTTCACAAACTCCTTATTATTTCCACTAACAAAAGATCCGTTGTGAAGATAGGACATATCGGTCCACTCCTTCTGGAACCTCCCCCAACGAGTGCTCAAAATTTTGAATATCCATGAAGCTCATAAAAAGCGAAATTGACATCCGATTCTATTCAAGACTTGGTACATCAAAAAAATTACATTAACACAACACAGTCCAAACCTAGCACGTCGCAATATTTATATCATATTTATTTAGGTCCGATACGAAATGGCCAATATTGGCCCATTCTTTCGGAACCTACTGCATAAGGGGTTAAACATTTGAATAATCATAACAGAAGTCAAAATATTTTTTAATAATCGAATATTGGCTGAGGGTATACATATGTCGGCAAAACCGACCGATACTTTGTTACTTATTTTAATAAAATTAAAAACTATGGCGTTTGACTTTGTTACAGTTTTTTATCTCACCCTGTAAATGTGTCATGTCGGTCTACGTCTTTTGTGGCATCATATAACGGTACCTCCCGTTATATGAAATTGTGACGATTCGGTATATAGAGTTCATAACGGATTTTACCTCCAATGGCAAAACATTTCCAATGTGGATTCACTGTACCTTCCCATATTCGGTACCCTGAGAATTTTATGACAACTGCATGCCCTCTGCGAGTACAAGTTTCCAGGTAAAATAGTTTAAAATAAGCAGTTTGTTCCTAGTCCAGGATTCCGTGATAGATTACATTTATCTTTGAACACAACTTCGATGATGCCTGGATGTGGCCAATGTCAGCCTATCTTGACATTTGGTATAGGAATAAAATTGGGAAAGTAGGGTTAATTTAAGGTGTTGAACATGTGTACTAAGTGTAAGATTTGTACTAAATGGTACTAAATTTGGTACAAATGTATGTTTTGGTTGAACGGATGGATTTTTAAATTTTGCTATTGGGGTGGTTTGGTTAGGTTGAAAATAGAAGGTTGTATTTACAATATGTACTAAAATAGTACGAAAAGTACAAAGTTGTGTTAAATTTAGGGAGGTATAAAGTTGGAAATCTTAAATTTGGTATCAGGGTCACTTTTTGTTAGGTTAGGTTAAGATATGAAGTGGTCATGGAAATATGTACTAAAAAAGGTCTAAATGGTAATTAATCTGGTATTTGGAGAAGGGATAGAGCTGGAAATTTGGAATGTGAGTCTTTAATGTTGTTCAGGGTAAACAAACCAAAGGGTTTTCAGAATTTAAAAAAAATAAATGTACCAAAATTTTTAAAATTCACTAAATTTGGTAAAATTTGAAAGTGTATAAACAAAGAGAAGTATGACCTTGAAATATGGTCATGTTTGGGATGTGACGTTATAAAAAGTCGTACCAAATTCGGAACAATTCGGCTTTTGGTGAACGGATGGTGCTGGAAATTTGAAATGTTGATATTTGGGTCACTGCTGTTGGGTAGGGTATAAATAAAGAGGTGATTTTGGAAATGCGTACTACAAGCATAGGAAAAGTACTAAAGTTGGTATTTAGGGAAGGGATAGAACGGGAAATCTGAAATTTGATGTGATGGTCTTTGATGTTGCTTAGGATAGACGAACAAAAGAGGTTTTGGGAATTCAAACAATAAATATCCCAAAAATACTAAAATTCACCAGATTCCGTACCTTATAGTGAACGAAAAGTAGAAATCATACTAACTTTTGGTAAGAAGTACAGAAACATATAATTTTAATAGGGTTCACGGTTTCCTCCGAACATGGCACATCGTAATATCTGAATAACGCCTAAGTCATGTGCTGCTCACTGCTTCTATTACTTCCCTTAAAAGCGTTAAAATCTTGAATAATGATAAAAACGTGAAATAAGTAACCGATTTTTTTTAAACTTCGCAAATGTCAATGCAATTCTTTTGGTACCTCCATCAAAAAATTCCGATTTTTCAAAAGATTTTTTTATACCCTCCACCATTCTATGGAGGGTATATTAACGTTGTCATTCCGTTTGTAACTCCTCGAAATATTCATAATAGACCCTACAAAGTATATATATTCTGGACCAGTGTAAAATTCTAAGACGATCTAGTGATGTCCGTCCGTCTGTCTGTTGTAATCACGCTATCTTTCGAACGAATTGAGATAGAAAGCTAAAATTTTGCATACATGCATAGTTTACCAGTAGGGAGCTTAAGTTCCTAAATGGGCCAAGTCGGTGCATGTTTTCGCATTCGATATTCGGCATTTTCATGATTTTAGCGACATTATTTACCACAATTACATAAAATTTCGTATTTGAAGTTCGTAATAGATGCTGCAGCATTAAACAGAAAATGGGCCATGTAGGTCCACATCTTCGTATAGCCCCCATATAAAGGTACCTCCCAAAATTCGGTATTTTGATGATTTTAGCGACATTATTTACCGGAATTATTTAAAAATTTTATATTTGAAATTCGTAATGGGTACTACAGCCTATGACAAAAATTTTGGCATGCAGGTCCAAGTCTTCGTATAGCCTCCATATAACGATACCTCCCGATATTCGTCATTTTGATGATTTTAGCGACATTATTTACCGGAATTGTTTAAAATTTTCTATTTGAAGTTCGTAATGGATATTGCAGCCTATGCCAAAAAATTGTCTGTGCAGGTCCACGTTTTATAACCCCATGCTACCTCCCTATATTCGGTATTTTGATGATTTTAGCTACATTATAAACACATTTTTTTCAAGTTTCACATTTGAATATCGTAATAGCTTATGACAAAAGTCGTCGTATAGACCCTAATATACGGCTACATTCGGTATTTTTAAGATTTTAACGTAATTTTTAATGGATTTTATTTTTTTGAAAATTGCCAAATTTGTACCAAATGGTGGAGGGTATTCAAAGATCGGCACGACCGAACTTACAGCTTTTTTACTTGTTTTTTTTTTTTGTGTTCTCTACATTTGCTTATTAATTTATTAATTTATTTAACATTATATTTTTAAATTTCGTTGCCTTATTTCCCATTTTTCTCGTTAGTGCTATCACGTGTTATTTCAGGAAATACTTGATTAAAAAAGAAACTCTATCTACTTCATAATCACAATATCGTGCAAACAACCGAAAAATCGGTAGAAGCGTATAAAGATGATAGAGGACATTGTACAATCTCCCTTTGAACACTCCACTCCTCCACCGCCACCATTTTGACTGTCAAAGGCAAATCAAATGCAGTCGACTAACAAAGCATGCCAAATGAATCGCCAGGTAGGTTTAGAATGAAACTACTTGGGCTAGGCAATCCATTGAAGATGCTTTATGGAAGTTGGTGAAATCTGTTTGCTCATGCTAGTTGTTCAGAACAAAGTTTCAGTTGATTGGCATGCAATTAGCGTTTCCTTGAGCTCATTTCGCATTTGTAATTTGCTTCATTTTTTTAGAACTCTAGATCAGTAGCAAACAGCCGAAATTAAAAATGTTCTAAGTAATGTAATCCCCTCCACCATACTATTCAGGGTGTATTAAATTTCTCATTGCTTTTAAAATTCCACAAAATATTCACATTAATCTGAACCAAGTGTGTCAAAGTAGTTGTGTAGGGGTGAGATTAGGCGAAGTTTTAAGAAATACTTAATAGAAGAGAACTAAATGTACTAAAAAGTACTAAAAATTGAAATGATTATATTAGTCAAACGGATAAAGCTATAATTCTCAAAATTGGAATGAGGGTCGTTAGAATAGATGTACCAAAGGGCTTTTAGGAACTTCGAATAACACGGGCAACAAAATTACTAAAATTCACTAATCTTGGATCATTCGGAATTCTGTGAACGGATAGAGATATTATTTTCAAATATTGGTGATGGGGTAATTTTTATTGGGTGAACAGGACTTGAAACATGAAATTTGGCATTACGTCTCTTTTTGGGCGTGGGTGATTTTGGAAATATGTACTAAAATCGTAGGAACAGTACCAAAGTGGCTAAATTTTGAATATATGTTTTGGTATGAAACTGGTCACTTGAATGCGAAGCATATACGAAAATTACTAAATTGTACTAAATTTGGTACAGAGTCGAGGAAAAAAGGTAAAATTCTGAATATTCGTATGGTTGTGTGGAATATCATATAGTTGGTCCCGCCAACTTTGTCCATTCCTTTTAGTAATTTTTTAAACCCTCCACAATAGTATGGAGGGCATATTAAGTTTGTCATTCCGTTACCTAGAAATGTAACTTTTAGAGCCCACAAAGTATTTCTATTCTTAAACAACATGACTAGCTTCCGAATGAAATGAAGTTGGTTGATAACTATTGAATCAGATGTATTCGTCCACATTTGTGTATAGCTCCCATATATTTGTTCCGCCAGATTTAAGGTATTTTTTTTTTTGCTTTAGTCACAATTTTATTAATTCGCTGTAAAATAGCTGTTTATGTTCCCAGCATGTAACAAACTTCCTTTCATAGAACAATCTATAAAGGTTCAAATTTTGGTATAGTCCACATATGACTGTACCTCCAAATATTTGGTATTTTAAGAATAACACTTTATTTAATTTTTCAATAGAATTATATAAAACTTTGTATTTGGAGTTCGTAATAGGCGCCCCCTTCACTGACAGATTAATGACTATAGAGGTCCATGCTATCGTATAGCCCCCATATAATTGTACCTTCATGATTCTTTGATGATTTGTGTTACACTTTTCACCGGAATTGTTTCAAATTCGGTATTTGGAGCTACTATCTAATATGACAGAAAATTACTCATCTTTAAATAGCCCCAAATAACCGTACCTTCCAATATTACGTATTTCAACAGAATCATCTTAAACTTGGTATTTGGAATCTGACAGATAATTGACTATAGAGGTACACGGTTTCGTATAGCCCCCAAATAACTTACCTGCAGATAGTAGGTATTTTCATGATTTGTGTTACACTTTTTATTGAAATTATTTCATATGTGGTATATGGAGATTGTAATGGTTATATATATTGGGTATATATATATATATATATATATATATATATATATATATATATATATATATATATATATATATATATATATTGTATGACTCGGTATTTCAATTTTTGAACAGACTTATCTTTATCTTTAACTTGGAGTCAAAATTATAACTCATTTAAAATAAGAAAAATAAATAATAAAATAATAAGCATCCGATTCTCTTCAAATTTCACGAATCCAAATTTTTCAACTACCACAAGATTTATTGTGAAGATGGATGTAACGGGTCAAAATTTTGTATAACCAAAACCCTCATCCGATTCCCTTAAAATTTCACACATTTCAATATTTCTATTAACACAACATCGGATATTATACAAAAAATCCAATATTTGGAATCTATGTACATTGTGCAGATATCTGCTTTCCGAAATTTAAACTATTTAACAAATTAAATTCGGAACGAATTTGGAAATTTTAAAAATATAAAATTCTTAAAAAATTCTGTTAAAGCATAGACAATTTTCTGTCATAGGATGTAGCATCCATTACGAACTTCAAATACGACATCTCAAACAATTTCGGTGGGTATTGTACCTAAACTCGACAAAATACTAAATATAGGGAGGTACTGATATATGGGGCCTATACGAAGACCTGGACCTGCATAGACGATTTTCTGTCACAGACTGTAGATCCCATTACGAATTCTATATACGTAATTTGAAACAATTCCTGTGAACAATGTCGATAAAAGTCATCAAAATACCGAATATTGAGAGGTACCGTTATATGGGGGCTATACGAAGACGTGGACCTGCACAGACAATTTTCTGTCTTAGGCTGTAGTATATCTTTCTATCTTTAAATACCAAATTTGAAAAAATCCCGGTGAATAATGTCGCTAAAATCATCAAAATACCGAATATCGGGAGGTACCGTTATATGGGGGCTATACGAAGACGTGGACTTACATAAACATGTGTGCAAAATTTTAGCCTTCTATCTCAATTCGTTCGAAAGATAGAGTGATTACAACAGACAGACAGACGGACATCGCTTGAATTTCGACTTAGAATTTTATGATGATCAAGAATATATATACTTTGTTGGGTCTGACATGAGTATTTCGAGGAGTTACAAACGGAATGACAAAGTTAATGTACCCTCCATAGTATGGTGGAGGGCATAACAATGTTATTATAATTTTCCCACATACTCATACACAAGGTAGGCCAACGTGGAAAAAGTTGCACGTAACGAGGTCTAAATGTAAGGATTGTAATGTCGAATTACTATCAAAACAAATGCAATTTGTTAAAAAAAACGCTAAAACTAAATGAAATGTTATACTTTCTTTTTAAAATCATGTTCTACATATCTCTACAGATCTATTTCGCTAAAAAATTATATTTTTCTTTGTTATTTTATCAGATAAAATGTCAAAATTCATGCTTGAGGCGGAATAAATGTTTTCGCCTTGACAGAAGAATTTTGTGGGGTATATATTTGTTGGGAACATTGATACTTTAAAAATGTTTAAATGTTTCTTTTTTCAAAAATAGGCATATTTTTATAAGTCTTCTTATACGACACCAATCGGAGGTTTTTATGATATGCAATTTTAAACAATTTTTACAAATTTAAATATTTTTTCATTTAAAATTTTCAATTTAAAAATTGTTTTGACATTTCATTGTCCCAGCAGCTATGCGATGCGACTATCTGTATTCTTCTACCATGGTTTTGAAATTTGTAATTGTTGCAGCTAATTCAAATTTAATTGACAGATCGTTTGGTAATCAGCTGAGCTGAAAGCTGACCTGTTAAGCAACAAAAAATTCATATGGTAGTTCTGTCCTACCATCATTTCATTGTACCATGCATGGTAGACAGTGTGGCCATTTTAGCATTTTTGCACCTAAATTTAGCATTATTTTTTGGATTTAGGTGCAAAATTTTCATTTAGCATTCAGCATTTTTCTTAATTTTTTGAAATTTTTACTTTAGCATGTTTTGTGTCCAAAAAAATATAATATTTGGTACAAAAAAAATCTGATTTTATTTAGTTGACAGTTTACATGGCAATATGAATATGGCAACCATTTGTACAGTGATCAAAATAATAAAATCTGGTAACACAGCTCAGCTAATCTAGTAACACAGCTCAGCTAAATATAATTGTGCATAGAACATGGAAAGGTTTGTAGTTAACAAAAAAGAAATCATGTGTAAATTTAACTAATTACAAAGCCTTTTAAAGGTATCTTACGAAAAGTGATCCAACCGATTTTGATATTGACGGCGTTAGCAGTGACTTTGAGGAAAACAAGTGCCGGCCAAGCACCAGTAAAAGAATTATTAGAAGCTTTATATGTAGCGGTACACACTACGATAAGGTCCGCCGATCATTTAGTCCGTTTACAAAAATATATATTTGTTGATAGCAAGGCTGCCGTTGGGCCGAACGAAGTGTACTGCCATCATTAAGTCCGTTTTGGCTCACCATTTTCAACAACTATTGGCTGAAGATATTGGTGACAACTTTTACAGTATAATTAAAGACGAATCTACGGACATAACTGTTGATAAATATTTGGGTATAGTAATACGTAATTACAGTAAGTCTACCAAATAAATTGTAACCACTTTTTATACCCTACACCACAAGGTGGTCGGGGTATTATGTCTTTGTGCATTTGTGTGTAACAGGCAAAAAGAAACGAGATAGACCCATAGTTCATTTTGATGATCTGCATAGAATCACATTCTGAGTCGATTTATGCATGTCCGTCCGTCCGTCTGTCCATGTATTTTTGTAAACAAAGAACAGTTCGCATTTATTGCCCTATCCAGATGAAATTTTGCACAAATCATTTGTTGGGTACACGAACCCTATTGAAATTGGAAATAATCGGTCAAAATTTAGATAGAGCTCCCATATATATCTTCGTCCGATTTGCCTTTTATTGTGCACCAAACGTGTAATATCATTCCGAATAGTATGGAATTTTGCACGTACGATCAGATTGTACCTGAAAATAAGTATGCCAAATTTGATCGAAATCGGTTCAGATATAGCTTTAGCTCCCATATATATTGTTCATCCGATTTGTCATATTTGTTACCCACGGCCGTAATATGCCCTCTGTAACAACAATATTTGGGGAATTATATCAAATATAGCTCAGAAATACATTTGCTAAATTTTATCGAAATCGGTTCAGATTTGGGTATAGCTCCCATATATAACTTCGTCCGATTTACCTCTGATTGTGCACAAAACGTCTAATATTTTCCCAAATTGAATGAAATTTGGCACTTACGACCGAATTGAGTCTAGAAGCTATTATGTCAAATTTGGTGAAGATCGGTTCAGATATAGCTATAGCTTCCATATATACTGTTCATCCGATTTGTCATAATTGTTACCAACAGCCGTAATCTGCACTCCGTAACAACGATATTCAGGAAAATATATCAAATACAGCTCAGAAATATCTTTGCCAAATTTTATCGAGATCGGTTCCGATTTGGATATAGCTCCCATATATATTTTTATTCGATTTCAAATTAATTGTGCACCAAATAGGCAATACAAGTCCGAATTTAAAAGATACAAATGCTTCGGCATATTTAGTCCTTTGAACTTTAAATTATAATTATAATCATAGCGTGTATGATTGAATTCTCCCATAAAAACTTTTTAATTGTTATGTGGAGCTCTACTAAAGTAGCAAAGTGGTGTAGGGTATCATAAAGTCGGCTCCGCCCGACTTTAAAATTTCTTTACTGGTTTAAACTTAATGACGCGTCAGCCAATGGAATATACAAAGCGATTTTTAAAGTCCTCGAGGATTTTAATTTAAAAATTCAAAACATGGTAGGTTTAGGAACTGATAACTGCCGAAGCATTTGAATTAATCGTGAAGTGATTGCAAAACTATGTGAAAAAAAAAGCATAATACTAGTTCCCTGCGTCTGTCATTCGATTCAATTATCAGTGTCTTCATTGAATATTTGGTGTCAGAAGCTTACAATTGGTTTGCCAAATCTTCTTTAAGACAAAAACATTATAAAAATTAATGATGGCATGCAACCATTAGAATTGGTAAGAGCTTGTGGCACAAGGTGGTTGTCAATTGAATCGGCGGTAAATCGTATAGAGAGTCAATGGCAAGAGCTGAAAACTCATTTTAAATTGCCGCCATGGTAGAAAAATGTCATCAAACCAATATATACAAAAAGTAAATAAAATGTTTGAAAGTAATAATGCTGAACCAACTCTATTGCTTTCAGAACTATATGTTCTTTTGAAAAACCTTTCCTACCAAATTGTTTTAAAAACTTACGCTTTTGATCTCCATAATTCGCATTTAGAAGACTTTTTTGTGCCAACACCAAACGTTAATTACAACTTTGAAGAATTTTTAAAATTAATGAAAGATATAATCAATTCTGAAGAAGAAATTGAAGTAAGAGTTACTTGCCGAAAGTTACGATTGCCAGAAAATTTTCTAAATTTAAAAAATACAATTTTTTTCTGTAGAAAACAGTTTAAAGGCTAAAAAACTTAAATTACATTAACATTTTGAACAACAAATTGAAAATTTCACAGTGGACGAAATTGCTATTTTAGAAAAGCAATGGCAAAAGCTAAATACTTATGAATGGGCAAACAAAAACTCAACGATTGATTTTTGGATATGTGTATATGAATTTAAAAATGGAATTGTCTTCTTTTGCTATGTTTTACCATTTAGTAACGCAGAAGTTGAAAGAGTTTTTAGTGGCATGAATATTATAAGAACAGAAATTTGAAATAGAATCATATTAAACACTATGAATTCACTTGCGAAAGTTTCAAGATTACAAATGACCTCATAAAAAATGTGATAAAAACATCTATGATAACGATGTTTCGACCGACTCTTCGGAAGTTGGAGAAGAATATTCTTTTGATAATGTATTTAGTTTGTAACTAAATTTTATAATTTGTTAACTATTGATAATTCAAAATGAACTGAAATGCTATTGAATAGCTTTTTAAATATTTATTTTTTTATATACATATATGTATGTACAAAAATGTAATATCGAATTGATTGGTCACTTTTTAGTGTTTCGCAGTCGGAGCACTACAAAATCGTACTGTACCATATGGCGGAACATTAAAAAAATAATGTACCCGTAGTGTACCACATGTGTGTTGTTTACGATTTGGGGAAAAAATTGAATGTTTGATGTTCTTGATAACGCAAAATTAAATAATACAATTCAATATTATGGAAATAAATGCTGGATTTATTTTTTGTCAAGTATGTTTAGATTCGATGCGAAATTGAAGAAAGTACAAAAATATGAGATTAGATAGAAGGGATAAAAAGGACCGAATCTGAACTTATAAGAACTTGTATTTAACAATTAAATTGAAAATTTAAATTTTTGTGAAAATGGGTATTTTAGTGGTTGCCACAAGTTTTTAACCAGAAAAAAGGTTCATTCATTTAAGAACAAAAATTGTACGAATGAATGCAAGAATATGGGTAGTAAAATTTAACGCCATAAAATTGTATATTTTGGTAAAAAGTCAAGTTTGTTTTATTATCGTAGGTGGGCCGCTAAATGAAATCAATTAATGGTTATTATACAGATAATGTACCTGCTACTCTGTGGTACCGAAAAATCAGTGAATGTAGGTGCATAAAATTAAATATTTTTTAAAGTATGGCTGAGGTTTTAAAATCAATTTTATGATTTAGTTTTAAATAAAACATCGTACAGGTACCACATCAAAATATGTGCTGATATCTAGCATATAGTTTGCCACAATTTCGCATCAGAGTGCAGATAGTCTTATTATTTTTAAGAACAATATTTGTTACAACATATGCTTTTTAGTTCTTCTCAAACGTTCAGCAAATAATTACAAAAATGCCGCGACCTAAAAATATTATTCTTTTAGATATGTTCAATACAAATGAATCAAACTTTGCAAATTACACACAACTAATTTGCAAAGTTGTAAGAACAAGATTTTAAGTGTACATTCCGGAAATATAGAAAGATCTTTAAAGAGATCACATCCCGAGCAATATGCAAAATATATTGAACAAAAACATGCAATGAAATTACAAAATTGTGTTAACGAAGTATTACTGCTGGAAATAAAAGAAGTCGTAACTACATTAAGCAAGGATAATTCGAAATTATTCATTAGTTCTGCTTACTGGTCTTTCGCAAGTGAATTTGTTGGAATATTTAAATCTATTTACACAGATACAATGAAACTACAAACTGAACAGCTGTGTTATAGCAAAGTATATATTGTAATTATGGATATTACATTCCAAATAGATGCTTTACCAAATACCGAAATGAAAGTGATACTAAAAGGATCATTGTAGACGAGAATGGATAAACTTTTTGATAACGAACTTTTCAACGCAGCCGTGTATTAAAGTCTGTAGTAGTGTACATAGTGTCGTTATTTAAGCGAATATACTCAAAAGAAGGTACGTTTGCTATATTAATACCAAAAATACATACATATGTTTTTAACTATTACCCTTATTTCTTCAGATTCTACAACAGCCAATACGTCCTGCACTGCAATACCATCAACACATGTAAGCGTGGAACGCTTATTTTCAACTATGAAATATATGTTATCAGATCAGCGCAATCGATTGTCACCGTTAAATTTAGAGCATATATTAATGGTAAAAGCCAATGGGATTTTAATTACCAGTTGGGATCAGATTTAAGTTCTTACTGGTGCACTAATATTTTTAGTTTATTACATTTTCTTTTTTATTTTCTATTTATATTATGTTTATTATATTTAACTTGTTTAATTAATTCAATTTTTATTAAATAAAAAAATACATTTATATAATAACAATTAAATAATTATGAATAAATCAGTATTAAATATATTTCATTGACATATGACAGTACGTTGTTTTATTTATTCCTTAATTTCCACTTATACAAAGAGTGATACTAATATCGAATTTTAATTTAATTAATTTAATTTCTTTTATTATAATCATTTTATTCATTATCAATGCTATTATACTAAAAAATCAAACATTTAATATTATTTTCCCAAATCATAAAAAAGCATATTGATGCCAGTACATTTTTTGTAATTTGGTGTATGTGGTACACTTCGATTTTTTAGTGTTCCGATTGCGGAACACTGCGATTTTTTAGTGCTCCGACTGCGGTACACTACGGTTTTTTAATGCTCCGACTGCGGTATAGTACGATTATCGTTGTGTTCCGGTACAGTATCACTTAAATATTGCCCATGGTAGAAAAATAAAGGTAGTCGCAACGACACAGCTGCTGGGACAATGAATTTGCAAACCAATTTGAAATTAAAAAATTTAAATGAAAAATTATTCAAATTTATAAAAACAACCTCCGATTGATGTCATATAAAACTTTTAAAAACCTACTTGATTTTGAAAAAAATTAAATATTCTTCTACCATGCAGCGGCGCTGTTATACATAATTTCCCAATCCAATTCTCAAAAAAAAAAAAAAAAAATTGACAACAAACATATTCGCCATAAAATTCTTCTGCCAAGCATGAATTTTGAAATTTCATCTGATAAAATAACGCTGTTTTTAGATTAGTTCACTCGAAGGAAGACCTTATAATTGGGCCATGTTCCCACTTTTTCTTTTCATTCTGAGAAGTTTCAATATGTATTGTCGGTCAGTTAATCAAAAGAAACGATGGATAAAAAGGTTGTGTTTTTAAATGTTGCATAAGTATATTTTATACAAAAAAGATTATAGCCCTTTCTCTTTTTTGTATAAAATTAAAATATTTTTGAATTGTAAATATAATGGGAACTAAAAAGAATTATTTAACTAACTAAACAAATTAAAAACTATGATTGGTTTACAAACAACTGCAGACAACTCGCAACAGAGAAAGTAAGCTTATTTGCAATTTAAATCTGTGGTAAGTCTAAGTGCGATTTTTACTTAGAAGGATATAATGTGTTCCCTAATATGGCGGCGCTATATTGGACCATCGATTTTTTTGATCAAGTTAGCGTTTATAAGTCTTACAAAATTATATGAAGTCGAAATGTATAAGGCAAGCACGAAATGATATCACAACACAAACCAATACTTTAGGTACACAAAAATAATTGTTTTCCAATTATGTTTATGTCTTTGTTGAAAAGTATTTTTTTAATTTGCTTCCCTTACTAATTCCTTTTACAGCAAATGCAGCTCTCTTTGAAATCAGATGAAATCATACCCAACTGGATGCATCTAGTGGTTGTGGGAAAATTGGAAGAATCTGAAGAACTCCTATATATATATAGTGAACACAATTACAAATTGCTATAGAGCTGGCAACGCTTTTCATTTCCTTAATGCATTTCTTTTTTCGGGTCGCACGGCCGGCAAAAGGCATCCAACTTTATGTCAATTTACAATTTGGACAATAAATTTGTTTTAATATTTTTTGTTTTTATTTAATTCAGAACAAATTGTTGGATAAGTACGAAGTGTATGGAAACATAATTTATGTTTAGTATTTTCCAGTTTCTTAGCCGCCCATATTGCCTACCGCCCAAATCCCCAGTAAAAAAATTAACAAAAATGATTTTTTTATCAAACTTACTATTCACCAAAATAAAACTAACATAATAACATGGTAGAAAAATATAGGTACGCTTGGGAACATTGATATGTCAAAACATTTTAAATGTTTTTCCAAATATAAGTAGATTTTTATGTTTTCTTACACGCCCTCTTTCGAAGGTTATTATAATTCGCGTTTTTCAAATGTTTGGAAAAATTAGCTGGGAAGGAGGACCCTGTTGTGCTTGACTCTTTTTTTACAAATTTATATGATTTTTATCAAACATTTTCAATTCCAAAATTGGTTTGACAGTTTATTGTCCCAGCAGCTGTGTCGATGCGTCTACCTATATTCTTCTACCATGCATAATAATGTTGAAAGCAAAAGTGGAAGTACATAGAAACCTTTTTTTACTAGCTTCTATGTAAGGGAACAAGCGAGCTTAGGTCAAATTAGTTCAATTATGACCCTTGTTCACTCTACGCTCTTTCTTTTACCGAAGAAGCCAACCGATGACTTAAGCCAATAAAAAAACTTGTTCTATGTATAGTCGGCATTTTAAAGGTTCAGCCATTCATTTCAGTGACAAAAATGTTAAAAGAATAAATCATCTGTCCTTAGAGAAATATTACGGGTAGAGAGTTGGTGTTATAAACGAACAATATAAATTTTTAATTATAGAAAATGGTGACATATGGGACATACCGAACTTACATAAGAAATTCTTTTTAAATATTCTATTAAAATTTTCTATTTAAATATAGAAAAAATAGAATATATAGTCCTGACAATATGCGTAAAGAATACGATATAGTACCGCTTTTACAGATATACATCCAGAATCCGTCGATTTGTGTTCTTCAAATACCTTTGAAACCGAAATATCCTTATCATCAATCAGAGTGCTAGTATATACAATCTACCAAAGATATTTATTGTTCGGAAATACAAGACGTTTTTTACAATAGAACTGAATTACCTGATTGTAACTTGACTACCGTGACTAGACATGAATTTATAATCCAAAGTGAAGAATCACTTGTTAATTCAACCGTTATTCAAACAATATACCCTAATATAAGTGTTACTAAGGGATCATCAAGCACCGATAGGCATAAAATAATAGATGTGGGACTGCTTGCCCTTAAGGAATGTACAAATAAAGGCCTCCCCGGTTTCTAACTCAACAACGCAAAATTCTCTTCCATTTAAAAAATACGGACAATTTGTTCTTGCGAAGGCAGAACATTTATTCCTCAACGATCTTTTATCTACAAATCGAGAAGAGAAAATGATATTAAAGTATGTTGAAAACATTATTCGAGAGACATTTAACTCCATAAACAATGGCTGCAAAATTTATTTCTTATTATGCAAATAATGAATAAGAAACAAATTACTTTCTACGAAAGATGATTATATTTAAATGAAGGCAGTAGGAAATATAAATTTGTAATCAACTGTTTTGAGAGTAACATTTCTATAACTCTATACGCAACATAAGAAACTCCATGCCTTCACCAGTTTGTCAAACAACAACAAACAACAAGGGTATTAGTAGGAAAGTGGCTAAAAAAGATATATTGAACATGAAAACTTCCGTTTATGCGGCCAACAAATTATCAAATTAAATTTTTATAGGGATACAGTCAATTTCATAAACGGTAGCAAAATGTATATGGAAAACAATTGCAAAAATTATATACATACATTCCACCATGGTACAATAAAAAGTTAAGGTAAAGCTACCAGCTGATTACAATTTTTTTTAAGTGTGCCCGACTTCTGCCAACTTTGTGTATGTATTTATTGTTTTGAAAAATAAAAACAAAATATTTTCAAAGTCAAGGATTGGAAGAAACTTAAATTCCGGGGCGCGCATTTATGATATTAACCAGATTTGCCACAGCATTAAAAATCTGAACGCTTAGGATCATATTTTTGATAGAATATCCAGGCATTTCATTCATCTTCCGCGATGTAAGACACATTTTTAAAATGAAAACACCTTGTCTGACAGGAAGCGGCATAGCCTCAGAGCTGTATTTCTTTTGTTTAACAAGTCAGTTCTACCTCCTTATTGTACCATGCATTCCACAAATAAATTTGTTTCTATGTCTACAAGCACCTAAATATATTACAAGCGGACAAGTTTAGACTTTTGAAATCTAGCAGAAACACTCTACTTATGGACTCTACTGGAGGAGTTATTTCAAAAATTTGACGAGGCATCCAAGAGAGTGTTATTAAATTCCATAATCGCTCACATACGAGTCGACCTGAATAAAGAAGGGATACTCTATCCGGTAGCAGAAGTTGTCTTGTGCAAACACTACTGCAACGACATTCTGCAATATCTTCCTTTAATTAAGACATATTTTGTAGAAAATGGTATTGCTTGGGCCATTACATGGAAGAGTATATTTTGATGATGCATACCTCAAATAAGTGCAGTTATTCAGGCATTTAATTCAGAACATCAAATTGTCTCCATATCTGATTATACAAATGAGTGTTTTACAATTTATCAGAACAAAATCAATTCCAAACTCGTTATTGTCCAGTTGTGCTGTGCTGACCTGATGTGCGTAATCGTAAAAGATTTAGAACTAAATTTAAAAAAAAAGGTTTCCGATAGCAAATTTTCACTGCCATTAATAAAAGTTACGCAGTGGAATTTTTCTGTTGGGTCGAACTAGTCTTAACAATTTGAAAAAAAAGTTGGGAAAATTTACTAAGTGAGAGAATACCCGAATTTCAAACAGCCCTGTCGAAGGGTATTCCTGTCACTTTCGAACCCAGTTATTGATTGGCAAAACATATATTAGGGTATCAGAATATGTAAGAAAATCGTATATATATAAAAATGCTAAGACCAATGAAATTGAAAATATAATATTTATAGAAGAAGGATAGGAAAAGAAAATTAGTACAATTGGAGGATAATGTGTGTGATCGTACGCAACACAAAGAAAAAATTAATAAGATGATGGTATACGAAGATATGATCCTAAAATTTAAACTTTAGTAATTCACATTTACTGTACAGGTGTTTTCAATTAGTCAAGTAGTTGTCTGCTAAACCTAGGCTTAGACGCGAATGAATCCTCCTCGTTGTGGTTCTCTAATGACTGTTAGCGAGGGACTTTGAGATAATGAATAAGCCCTCGGATGTGTATACCATTGATGGTCCCTCGGGAGTTAGTGACATTAATGTGTCGGCTCCAAATGTGGTAGCAACGATTGGTTGCCGATTTTGTTGGCGAGTTGTTGATGACTGTGGTGTAAGTGACCATAATCTTATACAGCTTATGGTCACACTGAAGAGACGATGAGTTGGAACTGTATTAAGGAATCTGTTATACCATTAACGGACTTTGTAGTACTAACTGTAATTGACCAAAGTTGCATGGGTGCATGAGAGGAGTCAATAACGAGCTCCTTGGTATACACCGTAAGATGAAACCAAGTAAAATCAAATGGTGGACCCGGTTTGATACGGAGGTGACTCATTCGATTAAATAAGATAATTGAAGGAGATTTATCTAAAACAATAAAGACGATCCTTGCGGTAAAGTAAACCGTGTATACCGGCATGCTGGGTCAAGTAGCCTATGGGCGTTGTGTACTAACGCAAGTAGCCTGTTTGGAACATTATTTCCTAGTTCGGAGACTCAGGCATTTCCTACACTTGATGATGAATTGGCTGCGCCTTTAGCACAGGAAAGATCAGAAGTTTCGTATTAGCAGCAGAAAGTCGACATTCGCTTATACGAGCTGGTGAACGAAGTATAAGTACTTGGTTATCCACATGGCGGATAAGCTAAATTTATTGGTGCATTTCGATAATCTTAAGGAGAAGCTAACTAGGTTTTGCGACATATGGTATTGCAAATATGGGTATTACGTATGGAAGGGCTGGGTGGTATTTAAGTAGGTTTCTTGAAGACGATCGGACCTTTAGAGGTTTAAGTAATTTTCCGCGTGAAGTATTTGGTGGAAGGATAAGACTTTGTGGAGAGAGTACCCGCAGATAGTGGACGGTGGGCCATGGGATGTTTAGCTAGTTGGACCTTAGGGGCGAGTATTGGTGTTTCCTTTGTGTATGTTGTGTAAGCTATCCTTGAGGATAGTCCTGTTTATTGTTTGTGTCTTATCTTGTACATCGTTGCTGCAGTTTTAATTGTTGTATTTTAGGGTGCCACTGTGAGATATAGATCGCAAGGTAGATGCTCACATTATACATACAGGGTGAGAAACTGCAACAAAACTACTATTCAAACATACTATTCAGCATCATAAATCTTACATAATAATGTTGAAAGCAAAACTGGAAGTACATAGAATTTTTTTGCTGGCTTCTTAGCAAGGGAACAAGGGAGCTTTAGGTCGACATAGTTAAATTTTTACCCTTGTTCACCCTACGCTCCTTCTTATACCGAAGAAGCCAGCAGATGACTTAAGCCAATAAAAAATTTGTTCTAAGTGTTTTCACCTTATATTTTTGAAATTTTTAATAATATTCGAGTCTCTTTTGATCCTGTTGCGCCATTTAAAAGCTGGAATATGAGCGCATTTTCTAATCATAAAAGACTCATTTGTCGGGAGAAAAACGTGACCTCCCGCGACTCTTCTAAATAAATCACATATGAGTCTTCCTCTAGATTAGTTAAGAGTCTTTTTCGACCATTTACTGATCGTTGTACGAGTCTTTTTCGAGTCGTTTCCTAATCATTTATTGCGCTAAAACGCTTAATTTGTGAATCCTTTTTTGATCATTTATGAGTCTTAAGTGAGTGTCACATATCACTCATATGTATATTCATTTAGGAGCCTTTTTTGAATCCCCTTTGTCTTAAATTCGAGTCATTTATGACTCTTATATGAATGTTTACGATTCTACGAATCACGTACGTGATTTCTAAATATTCGGATGTACCGCGAAAAAAAGAATTTGTTTAAATATGTTCATATAAAAATTTATTTAAACTAAAAATAATTCAGATTTTATGATTATAATTTGTACTGTAATTCCAATAAATGCATTTGTAAAAAATATAGCAAAAAATTCAAAAAAAAAAAATAGAAAAAGAATTAAGAAAATGAAAAATCAAAAATAAAAAATCAGGAACTGCAATCGGGCCGTTTTCTTTTTGTAACGAAGTCTCTTGCATGAACAAAATGTTTTTGTAGGATTGTGTTTATATCCTTGTCGTTGCTTGAGTATGTAAGATGACAAATATCTGAAATAAAATATGTACAAATCTGTCCATTTTACAAATTCTTTATATACGTGTTAAAAAGACAAACTTACTTTTGATTATTGTCGCCAAATAGCATTTTCTGCACTCGGCTTCAGACTGGTCCCTTTCCACAGTATTGGCAGGCTAAATTGGCGGAAAAAACCTTTCGAATGGTAGCCCTAAGGAATTGTAGGGCTCCTTCACCGCCGGTATTTGCAATAAACTCTATCTGGAAATATATTATCAAAAAATTATATAAGTATGTATTAATAGTTTGTAAAGTTGTGAATAAATCTATCAGAGACCCAATTTTCTATACTTACAAATTGTTCAAGTATTGTTTCATTTTCCTGCACCAATTCATCGAAGGCTTGCAAATCCTTTATTTCGTTGAACGGAAATTTGTGGGTGTCATGAAGTTCGTTTATTGCCATGTTGTTTCCGTGCTTCTAATTTAACAGCAACAACTTCTTCCGTTAACTTTACAAATTGGTGCTTTGAAGTCTCCTTCATTTCCTTAATTTCTTTCTTTAAGTCTATAACCTCAGTTTTTAAGTCTATAACCTCACGTTTTGCACTGCAAATAAGATTTTTGAGAAATGATAAGACAATATATCAATCGATCAGTGTTTACTTACAAGTTGTGACATTATTTGACGGTGCATAATTAAATTCGTCCGAGGTTATATAGTTACTTTGCGACATTGTTAATTTGCGGTATAAAACTTAAGCTGTTGTTATCTAAAGAACTACGCAAACATATAATTTTTTTATTAATATCATTAATCGTGAATTGAATTGTTTTATCAGAGGTAATGTCAGCCGACCAATATATATTAATGGCCCGATTATCGATAACAACTATCGTTAGGTGGCGTTGCCAGTTGCGAAAATTGCATTATGTATGACAACTTTCAACTGAAGTTGCGAATTTCAGTTGCTACAGCGGCCATATTTGAGCAACCATATATTTGCAGTTGCAGTGAAAGTTTTCAAAGAAGAAAAAGTAAAATTCAGAGGTAAATACACATTTTCTTAACAATTATTGATTTTTTAGCTTCACTAAATCATTTTGCATATCATTTTATATTATGAAAGTAACAACAAAACATCTGTTCAAAATACTTATAGAAAAAATGGGTGCTAATCCAAACTTAGCTCGAGGAATCCGTGTCTTTGGTGAAACCAAAGCCACTGCAGACGAGGCGTGGACAACCTAAAAAGTCATGGTCCACCAACAAGGACACCAGAAGAATAACTGAGAGTATGGATCCATTTTAAAGTTAAGCTTAAGAAGAAAATGTCACAAAATAAAAGAAATCTTAACGCCACAGGTGGTGGTCCATCACAAGAAGTGCGTCTATCGCCGTTGGAGCAAACCGCATCAGATCTACTACAAAAAAAATTTAGTAATAGATCCTGCAGGTGCCGAAAATACGCCTTAAACCTGAAATAGTTACATGATTATTCAGACCATTCCAATATGACATATACTTACAGCACCGATGGCAATTCCAAGGTATTTGAATTATCTCTCAAGCCTCGTCGAATAGATGCAACGTCCTGAACATTTTCTTCTTCATCAATAAATAATTCCACTGAACTTATCATTTTAAAATTCTTTTATTGTTTAAATTGTGTTTTGTTATTTCGAATTGGTTGACATTTTTAAGTTTAGAGTTCACAAGATAGAAAATACACTGATCGATAACACGTTTATCGACAACTCAATTGGGTTGCCTTCTATAATACAACATTTTATTTCAGTCGCGCTGACAATTGATAATGCAACCCAAGTTTGGAGGCAATGCATAATCGAGCCATAATTTTTTTAGAGTCAATTGGATGCAAAAAAAGAGATGTCAGATTGTGTATTTCTTTGCCAACAATAGACAAAATATTTTTCTGTTTACTTATACCCTCGATTTTAACTATTTTATCTTGAATGAGGCAAAGTTTTCAGGTTCGGGTGTTGAAAATGTTATACCGTTAGCATTTACTTCCAAAATTCTTCCATTTTTTACCTTTCTCACAAATGGTTGTCTCTCTATGTTTTCTTTTCCTATATAAGTGCTGATTTCTACCTGCCTTTTGTCAATCTGTGCTGCAACATTTTGCCCTTTTCTTACTTGACATTTTATTATTTGCAAGTAATTTTCGAACTTAAAAGCGCTAATGTCGTCTAAATTCCCATAAAGCTTGGTATCCTGATGAATATGCAGCAATGAGTGGACACGCACAATGATGGAATTTCGTTCACGAATGACTTTAAAAGCATTTCTGCACATTTGTTTTTTTTTTTGGTTTGTTGTCATTATTATCTAGAAGAATTCTTAAAGCTAAGTATAATTTTAAAAAATGGCTATATCTTTCTGGGCTTAAAACATTTTTGTAAAGCAGAAATTGTCTCAGCTCCGTTGCCTTCCATCTTTCAAGGTCTTTTAAGCTTCGTGGCTTTCTCTGAAATTCCTTTGTTATGTTATTTCTGTTATGGCACATTTCTTTTGAAATAGTATCACATTTATATGTAACTAAACTATAATCTTTGCCTCTTTTCTCTACCCAAGCACTAAGTAATGTTCTCATTGCGCCTAAACATACATACAACGTGCATATAGTCTAAGGAACATTGTGATACAATATCTATGTTAAGTTTTTCTAATGGCGAAATCGGCATCTTCAACTGATGTTCTGGTTGAAGGCGATTTCGATCTCTTTCAGTCGGAAAAATAAGACGGTGCTTGAGTATATCTCCTTTCTGGGTGCATCCATAACAAAACAACGAACTTTAATATTATAAAACTTTTCAGCAAAAACCAACCCCTCCTCCATCAAAACATTATGTTCTTTAACAAATTCGCTTAAAAATCATTTGGACATTAAGGATTTGAAGTACCCTCAAATATACCTGCAATGAAAACATAACTTGGTCCAACAACACTTCCTAAAATCGGCCAAACTTGTTTTGAACTACTTTTGAATAATGGTAGACCGTCGATGCCAAAATCAAGAACTACGCTTTCAAATTCCAATTATTTATTTCGAAGAAATCGGTTAAAGCGTCTTTTAACCCGTAGTGAGTGTACTTCCCAGCCCCAACCATTCTCTCAATAACAGAATAAGGTGTTTTTAAAAGTGTTCTAGCGTCTTTTGGAACTTTCATGTTGCATTTAAGTAGTATTGACAAAAGTGCATTGATTGCAACAAAGCTAACTTGAAACTGTATGGCCCACTTAACAAGTTCATCACATAAACTAAATTCATCAGAATCACTTTCATCACTTGACTCGTAAAAACCCTCATTTTCAGCACTTTCTTCAGTAAAATTTTGAATTGGCTCGATGATCTCTTCACGTTCCTGGACATTATTCACTTCTTTAGCTTTACTTCTTTTTTGCAAATTTAAAATTTCAGCCTCTTTTTTTGCCATTCTTTTTATTTTAGCCTTTTCTATTTTTTTAATTTGGCTGGCTGACATTATTCTTTATGAAAATTAATAAATAAATAAACAAACAAACAGTTAAACTTAAACTTTTTAATATTTATTTTTTCACTTTTTAATTTTTTACACTGTTTACGCCTCCACGCACTTTTTGTAAATGAACAATAATTCAACTTTTTTACAGCAACTCCAGAAACACAACAAAATGACCCGTTACTTGTCTGTACAAAATATGATCAAACAAGTACAAAAGCTGTAAGTTCGGCCGGGCCGAACTTTGAATACCCTCCAGCATTTGGAACGAATTAGGGTATTTTCAAAAAATAAAATCCATGAAAAATTCTCTTAAAATCTCGGAAGGTGCCGATATATGGGTGGATAAACGATATTGTGGAGCTATATAGACAAATCTATGTCTAGGGATAAAGTACTCACAAATAACTCCTTGTATAGAATTTGAGACAATTCCGTATAAAAATGTGGCTAAAATCATCAAAATCCTGAAAATCGGGGGATACCGTTATATGGGGGATATACGATATCATGGACCTATATAGAAAACTCCCCGTTAGGGGGTAAAGTGCTTACAAGGAACCCCTTGTGTAGAATTTCAGACAATTACATTGAAAAACGTGTCTAAAATCATCGAAATAGCGAATATCTGGGGTAGCGTTATATGGGGAATATACGATATCATGGACCTGTATAGACAATTCTCTTTCAGGGGGTAAAGTGCCCACAAATAATTCCTCGTCTGGATTTTCAGACTATTCTATTAGAAAATGTGGCTAAAACCATCAAAATACAGAATATCAGGGGGTACCCTTATATGGGGGCTATACGATATCGTTGACCTATATAGATAATTCTCAGCCAAGGGATAAAGTACTCACAAAGAACTCCTTGTGTGGATTTTTATACAATTCCATTAGAAAATGTGGCTCAAATCATCAAAATACCGGATATCGGGGGTACCGTTATATGGGGGCTATACGATATCGTGGTCCGATATAGCGCATCTTCGAACTTGACCTGCCTTCAGACAAAAGAGAGATCTGGGCAAATTTTAGCTTTCTATCTTAATTCGTTTAGACTGTAGCGTGATTACAACAGACGGATGGACAGGGCTAAATCGTCTTAGAATTTTACGCTGATGAAGAATAGATTTATTTTGTTGGGTCTAAAATGATTATTTCGATGAGTTACAAACGGAATGACGAACTTAATATACACTCCATACTATGTATGGTGGAGGGTATAAAAATACATAATTATGATCATTTTTCAAACAGCTGCATATCTTTTTAAGACTAATCATTTTTCAATCTGTACATGATCGCAATATGATAATAAATAACGGAAGAAACAGTCACATTTTGCACATCTCAATGATTGATTTTTGATTATATTTTGTTATTGTATAAAATTAAATGAACTTTTTTTCTCATTAGGGGGAGTCACTTTCGAGTCGCATTCTGATCGTACAAGTGTGTTGAACATTTTTTGATCACTAAAAGGACTCGAAGAAGACTCTGCGAAGTGATTTTTTTCAAAATCAATATTCTAGTGAATGCTGGGTATAATCACTTTTCTGCATGATCTTTTTAAGACTAATCATTTTTCAATCTGTACATACATAGGATAATAAATAACGGAAAAATAGTCACATTTTGCACATCTCAATGATTGATTTGCGGTTCCTCTACATTTTGTTGTGGTATATTAAATTGATCTCTTTTTATACAAGTCTGTTAATCATTTTTTGGTCACCAAAAGGACTCGAAGAAGACTCACCAAAGTGAATTTTCAAAAACAATCTTCCAAATGCTAGCTGGGATAGAGGGACCGTCAAAGACAAAAATGTAAATTTTAAAAGAATAAGTCATCTGTCCTTAGAGAAATATTACGAGTAGGGAGTTGGTGTTATATTCGAACAATATAAATTTTTAATTACAGAAAATGCCGACATATTGGACATACCGAATTAGGCGCGTTTGCCCTACATACCTTGGTAGAAGAATATAGGTGAGTGCCTCAACGCTTGGGAACGTTCACATGTCAAAAATTTTATTTTTTTTTTATTCATATACAAGTATATTTTTATATGTTTTTTATACTACGCCAACCGGAGGTTATTATAATATGCGTTTTTCAACAATTTTTACAAATTGGAATAATTTTTCATTAAAAAATTTCAATACCAAAATTGGTTTGACAGCTCATTGTCCCAGTAGCTGTTATCTGATTGTAACTTTACTAACGTGACTAGACATGAATTTATAAACCAAAGTGAAGAATCACTTGTTAATTCAACCGTAATTCAAACAATATACCCTAATATAAGTGTTACTCAGGAATCATCAAGCAACGATAAGCATAAAATAATGCATGTGATAAATTTTGTGGACAGTAACCTTGAGGATTACTTATCCTTAAGGAAAAAAAAGTTTGAAGCAGCCTTATAGGAAGTTACAAATAAAAGCCAGTCGTTCATGCAAAAATGTATTCCATTAAAAAAATACGGACATTTGGTTCTTACGAAGGCAGAACATTTAAAATATATCTAAATGATATATATCTACAAATCGAGAACAGAAAATGATTTTAAAGTATAGTGAAGACATTATTCGAGAGAAATTTACCTCCATAAACAATGGCTTCAAAATTAATTTCTTTACTTATAATGCAAAAAATGAATAAGAAACCAATTACTTTCTACGCAAGATGTTTATGTTTAAATGAAGGTTTTAGGAAATATAAGAGCTCTGCAAAATGTAGGGAATTACCAGAATATTCCTTCGAAGGCAGCTGAGCGTAAAATAGAATCAGAAGCCAACCACGATTTTTATAGGGATACAGACAATTTTATAGATGGTATCAAAATGTATTTGGAGAACAATTGAAAAAATTATATATGTACATACATTCCACAAATGAATTTATGTGTATGTCTACAAGCACCTAAATATATTACAAGCGGACAAGTTTAGAATTCAGCAGAAACACTATTTATAGACTCTACTGGATGAGTTATTCAAAAATTTGATGAGACATCCAAGTGAGTGTTATTACATTCCATTGTCGCTCACATACGAGTCGACCCGAATAAAGAAGGAATACCGGTTGAAGAAGTCTTCTTGTCCAGTTGTGCTGTGCTGACCTGATGCGCGTAGTTGTAAAAGATTTAGATCTAAATTTGGAAAAAAAAAGGTTTTCGATGGCAAATCTTCACTGCCATTAATAAAAGTTACGCAGAGGAATTTTTCTGTTGAGTCGAACTAGTCTTAACAATTTGAAAAAAAAATTAAGTTGGGAAAATTTACTAAGATAGAGAATACCCGAATTTCAAATAGCCCAGCCGAAGGGTATTCCTGTCACTTTCAAACCCAGTTATTGTTTGGCAACACATATATTAGGGTATCAGAATATGTAAGAATATCGTAAATATATATAAAAATGCTAAGACCAATGGAATTGAAAATATAGTATTTATAGAAGAAGGATAGGAAAATAAACTTAGTACAATTCGAGGATAATGTGTGGGATCGTACGCAAAAAAAAGAAAAAATTAATAAGATGATGGAATACGAAGATATGATCCTTAAATTTAAACTATAGTAGTTCACATTTACTGTACAGTTTTTTCAAGTAGTCAATGGAGATGTCGTTGGCTAGTATCTATTATAGATTTAGCTCTCCCTTGGAGTATATGGATTCGGTACTATCCTAGCGAGTAGTTGTCCGCAAAACCTAGGCTTAGACGCGAATGAATCCTCCTCGTTGTGGTTCTCTAAAATGTCCAGGCAGAGTTCTGGCCAACAAAATCACATACGAGGAGAGATGCTAGGCGAATGTGTGTTAGCGGATGCGGAGGAGAATCATTCGATTAAATAAGATAATTGAAGGAGATTTATCAAAGACAATAAAGACGACCCTTGCGGACGATTCGTGTATACCTGCATGGTGGGTCAAGTAGCCTATGGGCGTTGCGTTCCAATTCTACGACAATGACCTCGGGGTGGGGAAGAGCGTATAGCTTTTGTTGGGAACATTACTTCCTAGTTCGGAGACTCAGACATTTCCTACACTTGATGATGAATTGGCTGAGTCTTCGGCATAGGAAAGATCAGAAGTTTCGTATTAGCAGCAGAAAGTCGACCTTCGCTTATACGAGCTGGTGCACGAAGCATAAGGTACGCAAGTGCGATTAAGTACTTGGTTATCCACCTGGCGGATAAGCTAAATTTACTGGTGCATTTCGAAAATCTTAAGGAGAAGCTAACTAGGTTTTACAACTTATGGTATTGCAAATATGTATGGAAGGACTGGGTGGTATTTAAGTAGTGTCCTTGCAGGACACCGCAGGTAGGTATTTCTAACCTTATAGTCGTTACTTATGAAAGCAGTTTGAATGAAGCCAAGTTTTGTGTCGGGTTTAACGTTCTTGTTAATCTGCTTTATTTTTAATTCGGTGTTGAGTAAAATCTACTTTTAATTTAACGATGTTTTTTGCATTCTTTTTTATACCCTACACCGCAAGGTGGTCAGGGTATTATGTATTTGCGCATTTGTTTGTAACAGGAAAAAAGGAAACGAGATAGACCCATAGTTCCTTTTGATGATCTGCATGGAATCACTTTCTGAGTTGATTTATGCATGTCAGTCCGTCTGTCAGTCCGTCCGTCCATCTGTCCATGTATTCTTCCGATTGAGATGAAATTTTGCAAACAACATTTGTTTGGCCCAAGGACGAACCCTATTGAAATTGGAGATAATCGGTCAAAATTTCGGTATAGCTCCCATATATATCTTCGTCCGATTTGCCTTTTATTGTGCACCAAACGTATAATATCATATCGGTTCAGATATAGCTATAGCTCCCATATATATTGTTCATCCGATTTGTTATTTTTGCCCTCCGCAGCCGTAATATGCACTCTGCAACAACAATATTTGGGGAAATATATCAAATGCAGCTCAGAAATACTTATGCTAAATTTCATCGAGATCGGTTCAGATTTGGATATAGCTCCCATATATAACTTCGTCCTATTTGCCATTTATTGTGCACCAAACGTCTAATATTTGTCCAAATGGGATGGAATTTGGCACATACGACCGAATTTAGTCTAGAAGGTAGTATGCCAAATTTGGTGAAGATCGGTTCAGATATAGCTATAGCTCCCATATATACAGTTCATCCGATTTGTTATATTTGTTACCCACAGCCGTAATATACACTCCGTAACAACGATATTCAGGGAAATATATCAAATACAGCTCAGAAATATCTTTGCCAAATTTTATCGAGATCGGTTCAGATTTAGATATAGTTCCCATGTATATCTTTAACTGATTTTAAATTAATTTTGCACCAAATGGGCAATACAAGTCCGAATTTAAAAGATACAAATGCTTCGGCATATTTAGTCCTTTAAATTTTAAATTGTAATTATAATCATAGGGTGTATGATTGAATTCTCCCATAAAAACGTTTACTTGTTATGTGGAGCTCAACTAAATTAGCAAAGTGGTGTAGGGTATCATAAAATCGGCCCCGCCCGACTTTAGGAGTTTCTTTACTGGTTTACGAAATTGGATAGAAAGGGAATCAAGATATAAAGAATTTCTACGAATGTGGGTGGAAAGGGAATGCCTAATAAGTACCGTTAAAAAAGAGTTAGTTGTTAATTAAATTGTGCTTTACAATGGAACAAGTCGAATTATTTGAAATTTACGAAATTTTTAATTTTCAACGCACTGGATTTTTGTCGGAAGGTGCCCTTCGCCAACTGCAAAAGTGGGAATTAATTCCAAATGTTGGTGCATTAAAATGCAATCGGGGACATTGCATGGAGTTGTGGCCTTATGGTGATTGTTGTGATGGGTGGATTTGGAGGTAAGTAAATCATATTTCATATATTTTATGTGTCTAATTATATTTATTTTTAGGTGTCAAAAGAAGCTTCGGGGCCGTCGACCAGGGAGATGTAATCTAGAACGTTCCTTACGAAAAGGAACATTTTTTTGATAACTCTCATCTCTCTCAGAATTGATAAGCGTACTGGAGTGGACTGGAACAACTTCTGTAGAGAAGTTGTGGTCTTTAGTTCATTCCAGACGCATTTGCAAATAGGAGGCCCTGGTAAAATTGTCGAGATCGACGAATCCAAAATTGGAAGGAGGAAGTTTCACCGTGGCCATGCTGTTGAGGGGCAATGGGTTTTCGGCGGCGTTGAACGGGAAACAAATAAATGTTTTATTGTTCCCGTTGAAGACCGCTCTAAACAAACATTGCTGCCCCTCATTAAAAAGTATATACGACCCGGTTCAGTTATTATTTCCGATTTTTGGAAGGTAAGATTATATAATATGTTGACATATATTATCTTATAATAAATATAATATTTTTTGTAGGCTTATGGTACCTTGGATGAGGAGGTGTACACCCATTATAAAGTCAATCACTCGGAGCATTTTTTGAATCCCGAGACGGGGCACCATACCAACACTATAGAGGGTTTGTGGTGCCACCTCAAGGTATCACTTTCTGCATATAACCGTAGAAAAATATTTTTCAACGGTTATATTCAGAAATTTATATTCTTGAGGTGGTGCAACGCTAACTAGAAAAATCCATTTGAGGAATTTCAGCGCTTTGCTGGACAACTTTACGACCCCACAAATACTAAAGTTGAACAGCAAAGGCAGGAATTCCAAATGGATTTAATGGAACCCTCTATAGTGCTGGAGGTGAGTGCTTCTGAGGATAGCTCCGAGGATGAGGACGCACCAACCAAAAAAAGAAGGCGGCTTTTATAAAAATTAAATTTAATTGTTAAATTTTTATTGTTTAAATATTTTATTTTTTTTTGGTAAATTTTGTTAATTTAACTTTAATTTTTAATTGTTTTTTTCTTTGTTAATATAATTATATAATAAAATAAAAAAATATAAATAGTTTTAATTAGAACAGAGGGTGTTTTACTTTTAAATGTTCAGAATATTATGGAACAAAAACTAACATTTTAAAAAAAAAAACTATTGATCGCGTAGTCGGTGTTGGACATATCCCAGAGGAGAAAATGTCAAGCCCCGGCCGAAGGCCGGCTACCTACGAAAATCACAATTTTTAGAAAAACTATTGATTGCGTACCCGGTGTTGGACGTATCCCAGAGGAGAAAAAGCTATAAAGGTCAAAGTCAAATGCATCTAGACTGGAAAAAATATAATTTAATGAATTCTATATCTTATATCTTCGGAACCACAAAAGATATCAACGCATATGACACCATTTTGGAAAGGCAATAGTGTAAGCTATAATATAGTGTATAGATTTTAAGACCCTATAATGGGTCCATTTTCGAGTTTTTAGATATTTTCATAAGCTTTCAAATGATAACCATTTTATTGATATCGGTTACGTAGAAACGGATATGAACCGGATGTTGTAACCGGGTATTTCCCCCACGAAAAAATTACTTTCCCTTAATCAGGTTAAAAATACCCACCTGCGGTAAAAATTTCAAAATGATCCTAGCATAGCCCCTAAACTCAATTGCTCCGAAACTGCAACCAAATTCAGACTGCTGTCATTTCTAAGCCACTCGCCCGACAACTGTTAAAATTATTCTAGTGACAACTCATTATATTGCTTACAAGAGTACAAAAGCATTTTGGTGAGAATTTTCCAGAAAAAAAGTTGTTCGTGATGGAATTCAAGCATGATAGTGTGATTACTTTATAGAAAACTACAAATGCGAATAAATCTTTTGTGTCTCGTACCATCGCCCGTTACCGTGACACGAAATTCCAAAAAATGCAAGAGCTTATACCGCAACAGACCTTGCACATTCCAACAGGGCTCAGCACGCCTAAGAATGGTTACAAAAATGAGGTTCCTCGCCTCATTTCCACCGCACAAAAAACTTGACCAATTCGAACAAATCTAAACTTATTCTAAAATTTTATGCTATTTACGATATTTTTTCTTTCATTTAATAAAATTGAAAAAAAAAATGTAAAAATTATGACGTTTGACATTGTTGCAGTTTTTTTATCTCACCCTGTGATTTTTTTTAAATATAGTTTTTTATCTTTGTTTCATCTATTAACCATTACAGACACAGGAAACCTCTTTTCCGTGCGCGTTCAAATTTACGTAGGCAAGTGCTGCTCTCTGGATGCATCTTGTCGTTATGGGGAAATTGGAGGAACCTGCTCACAATTTATTTCAACTGTTACCCTTGGCAATTAGCAATATTTTTGGACATTTTTCGTTTCACCGGCTAAACTGATTGTCAGCAAAAATAACAACGAACACTTTAATTTCCTTGGTATTAGTCCACTATGCAACAAGATATAATGGTTTACACCGAGCCGACAGTTATAAAGCAAATCCTCTCAAAACAAGATGTCGATATTTCTATTTATACCCAACTAAAAATGCCGAATTTTCACAATTTACTCAAATATTATATTTTGTTATAAATTGGCAATGGCGTTACCACTACCTCTAAATAGCTGCCCTTTCAGTGTTGATGAAATGGGTAACTCCTACATATGTTTAGTCAGCAAAGCTACACATTGCTTTGGAGCTGGCAACGTTTTCATTTCCTTCATTTATTCAGTTTTTCGATTCGCATGGCCAGCAACAGGCATCCAACTTTATGTAAATTCATAATTTGTGTAATAAATTTGTTTTAATATTTTTAATTTTTGGGTAAGTACGAAGTGTATGGGAGAATAATTTATGTTTTGTATTTTTCAGTTGCTTAGCACCGCCGCCCATATTGCCCACCGCCAAATACCCCACGCAAAAAAATAACAAAAATGCAGTTTTTATCAAACATACTATTCACCAACATAAAACTTACATAATAATGTTGAAAGCAAAACTGGAAGTACATAGAATTTTTTTACTGGCTTCTTCGCAAGGGAACAAGGGTGCTTTAGGTCGAGTTAGTTCAATTTTGACCCTTGGTCACCCTACGCTCCTTCTTTTACCAAAGAAGACAGCAGATGACTTAAGCCAATAAAAAATTTGTTCTATAAGGCGCGTTTACCCCATATACATAAGAAATTCTTTTTAAATACAAAGACAATAAGCGTAAAGAATACGAAATAGTACCACTTTTAGCAAATACAGATATACAGTCAGAATCCATCGATTTGTGTTCTTCAAATACATTTGTAACCGAAATATCCTTATCATCAACCAGAGGGCTATATACACAATCAACCAACGATATTTATTGTTCGGAAATCCAATAGAACTGTCTGACTGATTGTAACTTGACAAGACTTGAATTTATAAATCAAAGTGAAGAATTCTTTGTTAATTCAACTGTTATTCAAACAATATACCCTAATATATATTTTAGTAAGGAATCATCAAGCACCGATAGGCATAAGATAATAGGAAGGTACAAATAAAGGCCACGCCGTTTTCAAACCCAAAAACGCAAAAATTTCTTCCATTTAAAAAAATACCGACATTGATCTTCTATCTGCAAATCGAGAACAGAAAATGATTTTAAAGTATGTTGAAAACATTATTAGAGAGGAATTTATATCCATAAACAATGAATAATGAATAAGAAACCAATTACTTTCTACACAAGATGTTTATATTTGAATGAAGGTAGTAGGAAATATATATTTTTAATTAACTGTTTTGAGAGTAACATTTTAGTAATTCTATACGCACCACAAGAAACTTCATGTCCAGTTTGTCAAACAACAACAAATCAGGGGTATTAGTAGGAAAGTGACTACAAAGAAGATATTTAATGTGAAAACTTCCGTTTATGTGAACAACAAATTAAATCGCCAGAGCAGAGCTCTGCGAAATGCAGGGAATTGCCAGAAATTTCGATCGAAGCCAGCAGCGGGTAAAGTAGAATCAGAAGCCAACCACGATTTTTACAGGGATACAGACAATTTCATAGATGGTAACAAATGTATTTGGAAAACAATTAGAAAAATTATATGCAAACATTCAACAAATAAATTTGTTTGTATGTCTCAAAGCATCTAAATATATTACAAGCGGACAAAATCTAGCAGAAACACTATATTTATGTATTCTACTGGAGGAGTTATTTAAAAAAATTGACGAGACATCCAAGAGAGTGTTATTACATTCCATAGCCGATCACATACGAGTCCACCCGGATAAAGAAGGAATACCGGTAGAAGAAGTCTTCTTGTGCAAACACTACTGCAATGACATTCTGCAAGTTCTTCCTTCAATGAAGTCATATTGTCTAGAAAATGGTACTGCTTGGCCAATTACAGGGAAGAGTACGCTCTGATTTTTGCATACCTCAAATAAGTGCAATTATTCAGGCATTTAATTCAGAACATCAAATTGTCTTCACATCGGATTATATAAATGAGTGCTTAAACTTTTATCAGAATAAAATTAATTCGTTATTACCCAGCGTATTGTAAAATGTTTAGAACAACTTAACTTTGAAAAAAAAAGGTTTCCGAATTCTTCGAATGGCAAATGTTCAATGCCATTAATATAAGTGACGCAGCGGAATTTTTCTGTTAGGTTAAAATAATCCTAACATTTTTAAGTTGCTCAACAAAGAATATTTTAGCATTTCATCTCCAGAAATCAATAAAAGCTCATAACTCAAAAAAAAAAAAAATGGCGAAGACAATGAAGGGGATAAAACAGCAATGTCTCTGAATTACAAAAAAACTTTCAACATTAAAACAATGAAAATATTACTTTC
The DNA here is from genome assembly GCF_030504385.1 of Musca domestica. Classification (NCBI taxonomy): domain Eukaryota; kingdom Metazoa; phylum Arthropoda; class Insecta; order Diptera; family Muscidae; genus Musca; species Musca domestica. The sequence continues at coordinate 3,420,619 of NW_026712262.1, read as the reverse complement.
TATAACAGAAAAAAAACCTAATGCTGAGCCAAATCAATACTTCTGCTAAAAAAAATATTTATATATTTCGTAAGCACCATTGTGGACCAATATAATAGGAAAATTTATTGAGAGTTTTTCCAATTTATTTTCACACCCATCATATATATACATGTGTTTTGCTTGTGTGGTGAAAAACGTAGACCAAGTACGTCGAGTTTTAGGAAACATTGTAATAAAAAAAATATAATTTCCTAGCGCAAACGACTTCTTTTCCGAATTCTGAAAATATCCAAAATGAGGAATTCGTATCTCTATCAGTTTAAAAAATATAAATTCTGTTAATGCTAGCAGTTTCTCTTTCTGAAAAAAAGACAAAAAATCCACAGGGGGAGTATAAGTAAGTTCAAGTGAACTTCAGCGGTTAAAATTTATTGTACAGTTGCTTCAAGTATACAATGGGAGTCCGCTGTAGTCATACTTAAGGAATATTTATTCGGTACTATTCTTAGCGAGTAGTTGTCTAGGGTTAGATGTGAATGCATCCTCCTCGTTGTGGTTCCCTAAGATGCCAAGACATAGTTCTGTAGCCATGGGATTGAGATAATAATAATTAATAAGCCCTCGGATCTGTATATCTTTGATGGACCTTCGGGAGTTAGTGAAATTGTGGTGACCTATTTGTTGCTGCAAATGAGATTACCGATTTTATTGGCGTGCTGTTGATGTCTGGGGTGTAAGTGACCATAATCTTGTAGGCCTTATGGTCACGACGCTGGGACCTACGCAGGTAACAAATCGTTTCAGGGCTTGGAAGAAACGTGGGTAAACTAGCCAGGATGACCTACAGGCGTTGCGAAGAAGCTCTATGAAAATGACTTCGAGGTGGGGGAGAGCGTATGGCTTTTGTTGGGAACACTGTTTACCAGTTCGAAGCATAATTGGCTGAGCCTCTGGCTTTGGGAAGATCAGAATTTTGGAAGTATCTACCGGATTAGAAGCAGAAAGTCGACCTCCGGTGTTGTCTGTTTGTTGTTTGTGCAACCTATGGTGCACCTTTATGGTACAAAGCCGGTGCGTCGGGTCATAAGAAGCTGTTGTCGTGTCATCGGGCCGGCATGCTACAGCGTTTGCCTGTTTGCAGGACTGTGCCCAGTGATGCACGGAAAATGTAGGCTATTCTGTAAAAGCTAAAGCATGGTTTGTAAGTGGCTAAAGATAAGGGTTCGCTCAGCCTTTCTAATCTGGGATGTTAGGCCATGCAAAGTTTCTTATTGAAGGGGGAACGGATTCGTTTTTTCATAAAAGTGGTTTTGCTATGTGGGTGTGGGATGACTGAAAACGTGGTGCATATACTGAAGGAATGCCGCTACTACAATGACATTAGAAGTTTGGCAAATATAGGTATTACGTATAGAGGGGTGGGTGGGATTTAAGTAGGGTTCTTGAAGATGATCGGACCTTAAGATGTTTAAGTAATTTTCCACATTATACATATATAATTTATGCTATGATAAAACTTTGTAAATAATACACATACACCACACTGAGACGTCTTACCATTATAGTACAGAATGATTTTGAAAAGAAATCTTTCATTTTCGAACAACCCGAAATCTATAAATTTTATTTTGATTTGCTTGCTGCCACGTTTCATTTCAATAATTATCCCGTTCGTTGTGCACTCCTCCATAATAGTTATGTTGAAAGAACGCTGGCAGCTGCACTTAAAACTTATTTTCTTCGTTTTCTCTATTTAAAACCAGCGGCATCACCCACGAGTAATATTCTGACCATTTTATTTTTGGCACAAAGAAAAAAGATACTAAGCGAAGAGAAGTTTTTCTCTGCACATAATGTTGGTAATTTGTAAAAAAAAAATTTGTGGTGTTGTTAAGTAAAAAGTTGGTCCTTCGTCCAGACCCTTTCGCCATATCAACGAGCAACGTTTCACGATTTTATTATCCAAAGAACGTTCCATTAATCACTTTTTAAAAATCACAAGTTTTGACAATACTTTGATATATTATATCAGCCAACTACTTTCAGTTCTTTTATTTAAGTTCGGTGTTTTGTTCATAGTTGGAGACACGTTTAACGCTTCATTACATTTTATTTTTGCCGTTTATGTTTCATTAATTGCTTTGCAGTAATGCAAAAAATAAAAATAATAATAAATATAATGTGCAACAAAAAGTGAAGCAAGTTTTTTTGTCTAGAAAATAATACAGGGTGAGATGAAATAAATGCAACCAACTTCAGACTACTGTCATTTCTAAGCCACTCGTCCGACAACTGTTAAAATAATTCCAGTGACAGCGCATTATATTGTTTACAAGCGTACAAAAGCATTTTGGTGAGAATTTCCCAGAAATAAAGTTATTCGTGATGGAATTCAAGCGTGATAGTGTGATTATATTTTGCTGGAAAACCGCATGAGGCTATCGTTAGAGAATAAATCGTTTGTGTCTCGTACCATCGCTCGTTACAGTGATATTGGTAGCGTAACCCGGCGCACAGAGGAGTGAAATCGCAAAACAAGGAGATTAATTAAAAAATTAAATTCGTCTTTTGGAATAAATATTTTTAAACTATTATAGAACACTGATTTCTACATCAGTACCGAAAATTTTAAAGTCATACCTTGTTTAGTTTTCTAACTACACAGTGGCAAAATTAAGAAATATATCCTTTTTTCGCAAGAAGAAGGAAAACAATTATCCTTGGATTTTTGAAGTGCAATAATTTAGTTTTTTTCTCATCAAAAGTGACCATTTTAAAATTGAAACATCGTTTTTGAGGAAAAAAGTTTTCAAAATAATGATGTCAAAATATTTTAAAAATCAACTCAAAATATTACCATATTTTCGCCATATCTGAAAAGTATATGGAGTTTAAAAAAAAAATAATATCGAGAGGGTCTTAAAATTTTAATTTTTTACTTTAGTATGGAATATCATCTTTCATAATCAACAAAAAAACTCGTGCCGTTTTTGATTAATTTAAAAAATGGTGGAAATAGTCAACTGATTCTGCGGTGAATGTACTTTGATCTAGTTCTCTGTTTTATTTGTTTTTTTTTATTTTTTGCTCTTTATTAAATAAGTTTCTCTTGTGTTTTTATCTTGTTATTATCTGGAATTCTAAACTATATATAAACATATTCCAGTCTCTTCAGAAAGTCAGAGGTGAGGTTACTTGCCTCACCCTCAATGTTGACTGATGATCCAATTTAATACAATGAGAGAGATTTAGGGGAGGATGATTTTTCTATTTCAATTTTGTATACATATTTTTTTATAATTATTCCTCTCTCATAAAAATATGCAGTCTTTTTGTCATTCATTCATTTTGTTGGTGATGCAAATCGAATCATCTCAATTTCCATATTGGTGTTCAACGTACATAAATTCAAATGTTCAACCTATTTTTCAACCCACCACTTCTTGTTATCCCACGTCCGAGTATGTGGCATGCAATGCGGAAAATATGATGGCGATAGCAACAATAAACGTCGCACAGTGGGGTGAGATGCCCAAAAACGGAGATTAATTCAGGGAAGCATTCTATCGCTCTGAAATTTTGCTCAGATATTCATATTACCTCTACTATGTTTGGCACTGGAAATGGGAGATATCGGCCCACGTTTCGGTAAGGCCCCCATATAGCGTTACCTCCTGATTTTTGGTATTTTGAACGTTTCGGCCACAATTTCAAACGCAATCATGAGAATCTTGACATTTTGAGTTCTGAGCGGACAAAATCTCTCCCTGCTAAATTTTGTGAAGATAAATCCACTATTAGTATTGACCATATATAACGGCATTTCCAAATTTTTGATATTGACCGTATATAACGGCACTTCCAAATTTTAGGTATTTTGGAAATTTCTCCCTGCAAAACATATAATGGCATTTCCTAATATCAGGTATTTCGAGGGTTTCAGGCAGAGTTTTTTACAAACTTATTATTTGGTATTTTGCTTCCCAATGGATGGAAGGAAAAATTACAAAAATTGCCTATAAAAATCCAAAATTTGAGTAAAGCCAGAAAAATAATTTATGCTTTGTAAAATCTTCTAAAATCTGAAGACAAAAAGACTACATATTTTTATGAGAAAGGAATAATTATAAAAAAAGATGTATACAAAATTGGCTGGCAATTAAGCATTCCGATCTGATATAGAAAAATCATCCTCCCCTAAATCTCTTTCATTGTCTTCAATTGGATCACCAGTCAAAATTGAGGGTGAGTCAAGTAACCTCACCACTGACTTTTTAAAGAGACTGGAATATTTTTGTATATAGTTTAGAATTCCAGTTAATAACAGGATAAAAACACAATAGAAACTTATTTAATAAAGAGCAATAAAAAAACAAATAAAACAGAGAACTAGATCAAAGTACATTCCCCGCAGAATCAGTTGACTATTTTCACCATTTTTTAAATGAAACAAAAACGGCACGAATTTTTTTGTTGATTATGAAAGATGACATTCCAAAATACAAAATTAAAATTTTAAGACCTCGATATTATTTTTTTTTTAAACTCCATATACTTTTCAGATATGGCGAAAATATGGTAATATTTTGAGTTGATTTTTAAAATATTTTGACATCATTACTTTTTAAAACTTTTTTACTCAAAAACACTGATAACTACCTGTATTCGATGTTTCAATTTTAAAATTATCACTTTTGATGGGAAAAAAAAACTAAATTATTGCACTTCAAAAATCCAAGGATAATTGTTTTCCTTCTTCTTGCGAAAAAAGGATATATTTCTTAACTTTGCCACTGTGTAATTAGAAAACTAAACAACATATGTCTTTGAAATTTTCGGTACTGATGTACAATTTAGTGTTCTATAATAGTTTAAAAACATTTATTCCAAAAGACGAATTTTATTTTTTAATCAGTCTCCGTGTTTTGTGATTTCACCCCTCTGTGGTAGTGTGTGTGCAGAGTTTTGAAATGTACTTAAAGTTTTGCGGGTCCCCCTTTCACCCTTCGACTCGAGAACGACTTAATAGTGTTTGAAATGTTAGTTTGGGGAAAACCGAATAATTTGGCGTTTTTGGCACGATTTTGTTAACATAGACCATTTATCTCTTGTATGCGGATTCAATGTAATGTTCGAACATAATGCATGTCAGCATTTTGTGATATAGACTGCAAAACTAGGTGATGGCATTGATAACGATGACAGCACAACAGAACTAACAAGAACATAATTTTGTTTATGATACCATACAAGATGGTCGTCATAGTCCGGCCTAAACGTATATTTATTGTGGCATTTTTATTTTCATTGGAGTTTTCAAGGCAAAATAATAGATTTATAGATACAACAACAAACAAATTGACATTTTATACTCATTATCTCCATTTTTCATGCACGCCAATTGTTAGTCGAAGAATGTCAAAATCCAATTATACTTTTTTCTTAAACAAATGGATATCCTCTCGCTTCTCATCATCAACTTTTTAATTACCCGCAACATGTTTCCCAAAAAAAATTGCATCAAGAAACTTTTGACATTAACATCACGATTTTTAAAAAATATATATGCAACGAGCAGGAATGAGCTCTGCTACATAATCCAACACAGGATGGAATAATGGCACACATCCCATAGTTATATGCACAAAATCGCACACACAAACTATCCCATAGCATCGGATTCTGTGCATAACGATGAATGTTAAAAAAAAAACAAAAAACTTTATTTTCCTTGTTTGAAATTCAAAGCCAAACAAAAAGTTGCAAAAACAAATCATGCAATTTAAATGAATCAGCGAATGATATTTTTCGGCAACACAAACGGGGAAACAAGAGAAACTTTTGCATTACGCATGTTTGCCAGAGTAGGAAGCAAGAAAAACAAATAAAAAAGCTGCTAAGTTCGGCCGGGCCGAACTTTGAATACCCTCCACCATTTGGAACAAATTTGGAGATTAAAGATAACATTCGCCAAAAATTCTGCTAAAATTTTAAAAATACCGATTATAGCAGTTATATTGGGATCTATACGAATACGTAGAACTGCAGAGACAAATTTTGTCATAAGCCATTTAAATACGAAACTTGAAAAAATTCCGTCAATAATGTAGCTAAAAACCAGTAAAGAAAGTCCTAAAGTCGGGCGGGGCCGACTTTATGATACCCTACATCATTTTGCTAATTTAGTAGAGCTCCACATAACAATGAAAAGTTTTTATGGGAGAATTTAATCATGCACGCTATGATTATAATTATTATTTTTCAATGTTCACAGGACTAAATATGCCGAAGCATTTGTATCTTTTAAATTCGGACTTGTATTGCCCATTTGGTGCAAAATTAATTTGATATCAAATAATGATATATATATGGGAGCTATATCCAAATCTGAATCGATCTCAATAAAATTTGCAAAGATATTTCTGAGCTGTATTTACATATTTCCCTGAATATCGTTGTTACGGAGTGCATATTACGGCTGTGGGTAGCAAATATAACAAACCGGATGAACAATATATATGGGAGCTATAGCTATATCTGAACCGATTTCGATCAAATTTGGCATACTTGTTTTCAGGCCTAATATTTGTATGTGCAAAATTCCATACTATTCTGTCTGATATTACACGTTTGGTGCACAATAAAAGGCAAATCGGACGAAGACATATATATGGGAGCTATATCTAAATTTTGACCGATTATCTCCAATTCCAGTAGGGTTCGTCCTTGGGCCAAACAAATGATTTGTGCAAAATTTCATCTGGATAGGACAATAAATGCGAACTGTACTTTGTTTACAAAAATATATGGACAGACGGACGGACATGCCTAAATCGACTCAGAATGTGAATCTATGCAGATCATCAAAAGGAACTATGGGTCTACCTCGTTTCCTTTTGCCTGTTACAAACAAATGCAAATACATAATACCCTGACCACCATGTGGTGCAGGGTATAAATATCGAATATTGCCGTTTTATTGGGGTCTATACGATGCGGACCTACAAAGGCATTGTTTGTCATAAGCCACTACCATATTCAAATTCGATAACTTGAAATATACGGTGAATAATGTAGCTAAAATCATCAAAATATCGTATATAGGGAGGTACAGTTATATCGGAGCTGTGTGAAGACCAGACAATTTTCTGTCAGAGGCTGTAGCATCCATTACGAAGTTTAAATACGACATCTCAAATAATATCGGTGGGTACTGTACCTAAACTCGTCAAAATACCGAATATAGGGAGGTACTGATATATGGGGGCTATACGAAGACGAGGACCTGCACAGACAGTTTTCTGTCGTAGGCTGTACTACCCCTTTGGAACTTCCAATATCAAATTTGAAACAATTCCGGTGAATAATGTCGCTAAAATCATCAAAATACCGAATATCGGGAGGTAGATTTATATGGGGCTATATGAAAACGTGGACCTATATAGCCCATTTACGAACTTAACCTGCCTACTTGCAAAATAAACATGTGTGCAAATTGTTAGCCTTCTATCTCAATTCGTTCAAAAGATAGCGTGATTACAACAGACAGACGGACGCTAAATCGACTTAGAATTTTACGCTGATCAAGTATATATATACTTTTTGGGTCTGATATGAGTATTTCGAGGAGTTACAAATGGAATGACAAAGTTAATATAGTATGGTGGAGGGTATAAAAACCAAAATACCGAATATAGGGAGCTACTGATATATGGGGCTTATACGACGGCCCGGTCTTGCATAGACAATTTTCTGTCATAGACTGCAATTCCCATCACGAATTCTAAATACGAAGTTTGAAACAACTCCGGCGAATGATGTCGCTAAAATTATTAAAATACCGAATATTGCCATAGGCTATAGTTCCCATTACGAATTCTGGGTAAGCTATTTCAAACAAGTCCTGTGAATAACGTCCCTAAAATCGCCAAATATCTAATGTTGGGGGGTGGGGAGGTTGTACCGTTGTATGGGGGCTATGTGATATCGTGGACCGATAAAGCCCTGCCTGCAGACAAAAGACTGATCTGTGTAAAATTTTAGCTTCCTATCTTTATTCGTTTTGACTCTAGCGTGATTACAACAGACGGACGGACGGCGCTGAATAGTCTTAGAATTTTACGATGATCAAAAATATATATACTTTGTTGGGTCTAATATTTTTATTTCGATGAGTTACAAACGGAATGCCGAACTTAATATACCCTCCATACTATGTATGGTGGAGGGTATAAAAACTAAAGTCTGCTTTGTTATTTAACAAAACACACATGCTCGCATTTTTTGGCCAAATAAGTGCAGGCTTCTGAGGAATAATTCACTAAGAACAAATACAAAGTTCAACGTACGTCGAGAAATGTCTGGATATAAAAAAAAATGGTACGAATTTTATGTATTTTGTGGAATACGTCCAAAATCATTGTCTTAGTTTAAAGTGACGGCCAGCCAAAAATCCCATTAAAAATAATGGTTCTCTTATGTAAATTTTGACAGATGTATACCATCAGCCAATGTTCGATTATTTAGAAATATTTAGATTTTTGATAAAAGTACTGGCATGGGCTAAATTACAAGAAAATCGACCATTCATATCCAATTCTTTGCAAAATCGTAAATTCCATATTAGATATACAGCATCTTCACAATAGACCTTGTGTTAGCAAAAATGTTTGTATGTGTGAAATTTGAAGAGAGTTGGATGCTTATTTCGCCTTCTTTAAGAGTTTTGCTTCTCAAAATCTTGAACCCTATGTGGGACAAGTAGCAAAATAATTAGTCCGATCTCTAACATTTTTATTACAGATCTGGTGTTAATGGAAATATTGAGATGTGAGCTTAAGGGATATTCAAAATTTCGACCTTTTGTTGGGGAGGTACAAGAAGGAGTGGACCGAGATATTCCATCTTAACTCCAGATCTTGGGTTTATAAAAATATAAGTATGTGTGAAATTTGAAGACAATTGAACCTAACACTAACGCAAATATTAATATTTGCCAAGTTGGAGCAAAATGGGATTATCGTTTCTCTTTCTGAGCAGAAAATGTTTTTTTTTTTAAAGAGAAAGAGTGGACCGATGTATTCCATCCTAACACCAGGCCTTGGGTTATTATAAATATTGTGATATGTGCACTTTGCAGATATTTGGAAACTTATCTATAATATCCCCATGTGAAAATTCAGCTCAATTTTTGATATTGTAAAAAGCATTCAAATGAGCTATAATTTGAAATTTGTATTTCCAACGTTTAAAATCCCGTACTGCATGGTATTCAGTTTTGTCCACCTCATACTTGAAGGCAGAATGTTGTCAGAATAGCCAAAAAATTACTCTTTTGCTCCGATTACCGTAAGATGGACATTAATGGTTTGTCATTTAAATTTTGCGGTGGAGATCCAATAAAGTTACTTTATAATTTAGTATTTTTTCATGTTTCTGCCACAATTTCCGACTGAATGAGTCCCAGATTGACATTTCGGAGTTTATTTCATATAGACGTACATCCCAAATCTACGTTCCCAACCAATATTCTCTTGGGGGTTACAAATTCAATAGAATACCAAATTTTCTTTTCTGACCACACATTGGTTGGGAAAGTGGACTTGGGGGTATACTAATGTGGGGACTATACTTAAATAAATCCCTATGAGGATAATTATCTGTAAGATGATTTTCTACCCCAGGTAGCCTCAAGACTAAGATGCGCGCTTTTCCGAAAAATAAAAATTTATATGAAGAGGTTTTCTTCCCCCTTAGAAAAAAAGATGTCAAATAAGGGCCAAAAAATGAAAAAAGTGGCTAAGACCCCGAAAATACCTTAAATCATATATATGATGGTGATACCAAATCGTGACAACTTTTTACAAAGATGGTTTCTTCTTAAATTATCAACATAAGCTAAAATTAGTACGTAAATATGGTTAAAATGTAGAATATACTTGAAATCGGGTTGTTCCGTTATCAGGGGTTATGATCCATATCATGACCTGCCAAAGCGATTAAAGGTATCTTGAATGTTTAGGTAGAATTTCTATTTTGCGTTCTTTATAGTCGGTATTTGACTGATTGCAGTCCCAATGTATTTTGCATTTTGTGTTCTCATTTGACAATTTATTGAAAAAAGTAGGTTCACTTTTTGAAATTAGCCCCATAACGCTTCTTTGGTCATTTTTGTTTGTTTAAATGTGTTCGCATCTTCCAGCTGAAGCACGATGTAGGTCCTGGAGTAGAAAGCATTTAACATCGTATTGAGCCCTCATTTCATTTTTAATATTATTCATTCAGAATTCAAACCAATAAAAATGTACACTTCAATATAGAAAAAAGAAAAAGAATCTTCAACTGGTTCGCTGATTTTTTGCGGCAAATTTTTAAGGTCCTTACGAAGTTTGTCGGTAGAATGTACTATTATTTTGAAATTCGATTCCATTGAAAAATTGTAGATTTTTCCCGATTTTAGAATTTTCATATAAATCGACAACGGATAAAATTGTTGTTTATAGATTTTATGTATTTATTGGGTATTACGAATAAATACATAAAATCTATAAAAAAACCTACACATCATATTAGGATTCAAAAAAAAAAAAACACTACAAATGTACATTCAAAAATAGTAAGTCAAAATGGAAAAAATATGCAATATAAAACATTACTATTGTACATTTTAAAAGTCAAAATGAAAATGTTCAAATTTCACATTTTTACGCGATTTTTTTGGATTTTATTCTTTTCTGCCAAGAGGCAATTCCGAATTTGTCTAAATCGTTAAAATCAGACCGGCGGTCTTTATGTTATAAGAGTAGTAACTAACACAAATTTATTTTACATGTAGAGAGATAGATTTAAAAGTAGGCGCGTTCCTCACCCCCTAAATAAGTACTTAGGGTTGGATGGAAAGCCAACAGCATCTCGTGTAATAATTTTCAAACCAATATCTTCACTATTATATAAAGATTTTAGATAAATCGTAATAGTGGACGTAAAAGGAGGCGTGGTCAATATTTTTTTCTTTAAAAACCTAACTCGGGGTATGACGAACGTTTGTACAAAAAATTATGCAAATCGGTCCAACCGTTTCCAACTGATTCCGTTACCAAAAAACAACAATTGATAATTATTTATAATTTTGACCCTTTGTGAGGGAGGTACTTGATGGAGTGAATCGATATTGTCCATTTTCGCACCTAACTTAGTACTTATGCAAATATTGGGATTCGCAAAGTTGGAGCAAATCGGATTATCATTCTCTTTCACTCGTTACAATATTTTTATTAACCCAAGGTCTAGTATGAAGATGGAATATATCGGTCTACACCTTCTGGGACCTCCCCCCACAAAGGGTCAAAATTTTGCATATCCATAAAGCTCATAAAACACGAAATTAACATCCTTTCAGGCTTGGCATATCTCAATATTTCTGTCAGCACAAGATATGTTACAAAGATGGTAGAGGTTCGAGCATTCCTTCTAGCCCTCCACCACCAAGGGTCAACGTTTTGAATTACCAAAACGGTCATAAAATCCGAAATGAGCATCCGGTTCTCTTCAAATTGCACACATCACAATATATTTATTAACACAAGGTCTGGTGTGAAAATGGGATGTATCGATCGACTGCTTCCGGCACCTCCCCCACAAAGGGTCAACATTTTGCATAATTGTAACTCTTATAAAATGTGATGTATGTATCCGATTGTCTTCAGATTACACATATCTAAATATTTTTATTAATCCAAGGTCTGGTGTGAAGATGGAATATCTCTGTACCTCCCTCACAAAGGATAAAAATATCCATGAAGCTCATAAAAAGCAAAATTAACATCCGATTCCATTCAAACTTGGTACATCCCAATATTTCCATCAATACAAGATCTGTTATAGAGATGATAGAGATCGGACCATTTCTCGTGGTATTTTCCCCACGTAGGTTTCAAGATTTTGAAAAACAAAACTCTCAAAGAAAGATAAATAAGCATCCAACTCCCTTCAAATTTCACACATCCAAATGTTTTAGCTAACGCAAGATCTGTTGTGAAGATGCTATATACCTGTCAACCCCTTCTGGTACCTCACCCACAAAGGGTCACAATTTTTTACAACTTGCTATATCTTAATATTCCAGAAATTTGATATGAATATGTAATTTGTCGAAATTTATGATTTCGCATAAAAGTAGATATAAATGTTCAATTTCCTTCAAATTTTGAAATATGAAAGTGGAAAACTTTGGGCCGCTATATATGTTACCCCACGCATATTTCCACATTTTCCAAACATTTGGACATATGTCGTAAAAGGTATAGAAAGTAGCCGATATAGTCCAAATCTGGCACGTTGTAATATTTATATCAGTCTTAGGTCAGATACGAATTGGTCAATATTGGCCAACTGCTTCGGAACGTCCCCCACAAAGGGTCAACAGTTTGAATAATCATAACTTAAGGCTGAGGGTATACATCTGTCGGCAAAACCGACCGATACTATTTTAATTGTTTATTATGTATATTACAGCCCCTTAAATTTGGTTCTAATCTCTTGAATGTTTCAATAGATTCTGTACACTGCAAATCCAACATATGCTTCCAATTAATCTCTGATTAGGAGTATGGTTACACATCGACCGTAAAATTGCCCATCTTTGCAAAAAAAAAATTAAAATTGTACAATTAACTCTATCTGTTTGTAGATTTAAGTAAAATTTGTAAAAAAAGTAAAACTTGATTTAATATTAACAGTTCTCCAAAATTTCTTGAATAACCTCAACACAAAGCCAACACATTACTCTATTAAAATTGACAATGTCATCCCATTAACTAACCGTTAATTGAAGTTATACACCGAAGTACTTTACTCGCCTCTCACTGAATAGGCTTCATGCCTCCCTATCTAATTGCATAATTAATGGCCATAGTAATGCTGACATCCTGGTTTGCTCACCTCCTTGTGACCTCCTGTAAGCGGTCAAGAGTAGTCATTTCCAATCACATTTCGATTAAACATTAACACCTTTGAGATGCATTCACATTCACAAACTGGCAACAATTCGAATCAGAGTTTGTTGTATTAGGTATGTGGGAATAGGTGGGAAATTAAATTTAACAAGTTAAAAATCAGTAAGTTCGGCCGGGCCGAACTTTGAATACCCTCCAACATTTGGAACGAATTTAGAAATGTTCAAAAAAAAAAAAAAATTAAAAAAAAACGAATATAGCCGCTTTATTGGTGTCTATACGACGTGGACCTACATAGGCATTGTTTGTCATAAGTCATTATCATATTCAAATTCGAAACTTGAAAGAAACGGTGAATAAAATCATCAAAATATCGTATATAGGGAGGTACCATTATATCGGTGATGTGCGAAGACCTGGACCAGCATAGACAATATTCTGTCATAGGCTGTAGCATCCATTCCGAACTTCAAATACGACATCTCAAACAATTTCGGTGGGTATTGTACCTAAAATACTGGTATATGGGGCCTATACGAAGACCTTGACATGCATAGACAATTTTCCGTCACAGACTGTAGTCCCATTACGAACTCTAAATACGTAATTTGAAACAATTCTGGTGAATAATGACGCTAAAATCATAAAAATATCGAATATTGGGAAGTACCGTTATATGGGGGCTATATCTCTGCACCTGCACAGATAATTTCTGTCATAGGCTGTAGTATCCACTACGAACTTCAAATACCAAATTTGAAACAACTCCGGTTAATAATGTCGCTAAAATCATTAAAATGCTGAATATCGGGAGGTACCGTTATGCGGGGGCTTTACGAATAGGTAGACCTGCACAGACAATTTTCGGTCATAGGCAGTAGTATCCATTACGAACTTCAAATACCAAATTTGAAACAATTCCGGTTAATAATGTCGTTAAAATCATTAAAATACCGAATATCGGGAGGTACCGTTATGTGGGGGCTTTACGAATAGGTGGACCTGCACAGACAATTTTCTGTCATAGGCTGTAGTATCCATTTCGAACTTCAAATACCTAATTTAAAACAATTCCGGTGAATAGTGTGCTAAAATCATCGAAATACCGAATATCGGGAGGTACCGTTATATGGGGGCTATATGAGAATGTAGACCTACATGGCCCATTTACGAACTGCCTACTGGAAAAATAAACATGTGTGCAAAATTTTAGCCTTCTAACTCAATTCGTTCGAAAGATAGCGTGATTGCAACAGACAGACACACGGACAGACAGACAGAGTATATATACTTTGTTGGGTCTGAAATGAGTATTTCGAGGAGTTACAAAACGGAATGACAAAGTTAATATACCCTCCATAGTATGGTGGAGGGTATAAAAATTAACATTTCAATAATAGTACAAAATTCAGATGATTCGACTCTGTTATAAGTGTGTTTTTTTTTTTTTTTTTTTGTATTTCAATATCCTTTTTATACCATCAGCCATATTTTCACAGCGGATATATATAATTTAATACCTCAACAACGTGTTTCATTGAATTAAAGGCATCTTTAGACGGAACTAATTTCAGGACATTTGGAGTTGATGGAGCGTTGTCCGTCTGCCTGTTTGGCTTTGGTATCCGATGTGGTCCAACACCTCGCAACATTCATGTCAGACTTAGTACAGATGCAAAATGGACAATTTTGGTCCACACCTTCGTTACCTCCCCCATAAAAGTGGTAACGTTCTGAATAATCGTAACGCATATCTTCTATATTCTACATATATAAAAATCAATTGTTGTTCGTTGGTAATGGAATCATATTGACCACGCCTACTTTCAGGTCCACTGTTACGATTTACCTAAAATCTTTATATTTGCCAAAATAATGAAGATATAGGTGAAATTATTAGACGAGAATTTATTTGGGGGCTGACGAACTGACCACGCCTACACGCCTATATATATACAAATCAATTGTTGTTTAAATTTGTTTAAATTTTCGTCCTACCCGAGTTACGTTTTTATGCCAAAAAATTGACCACGCCTACTTTTGCGGCCATTTTTTCGACTTACCTAAAATCCTAATATTTGACAAAATAGATATCTGTTCCGTAGTTAGTACATGACGTACTCTTGACTCTCCCTCCAAATAAAGGTTTTTGTTTGGGGTCAGAGAATCAGGCCACACATACTTCTTTAAAACTATATGTATAAAATTCAAAAAAAAGTATAAAAGCACATCAGATGACAACTGCTTGGCCGATTTGACTCAAAATTTTCTTTTGGTTGTAATATCCATTACGAACTTCAAATACCAAATTTGAAACCATAATATCGCTGAAATCATCAAAATACAGAGTATCGGGAGGTACCGTTATATGGTGGCTATACGAAGAGGTGGATCTGCACAGACAATTTTCTAAAAATAAACATAATTATATCCACAAAAAATTATTAAGGAGATATTTAAGATTTGAAGCGGAATATGTGCTATTTATACCCTAAACCACATAGTGGTAAGGGTATTGTGTCTTAGTGCATTTGTTTGTAACATGAAGAAGGAAGCGAGATAGACCCATAGTTACTTTTGAGGATCTCCTTAGAATCACTTTCTGAGTTGATTTATGCATGTCAGTCCGTTTGTCCATGTATTTTTGTGAACAAAATGCAGGTCGCATTTATTTTTCTATTGAGATGAAATTTTGCACATATCATTTGTTTGGCCCAAGGACGAACCCTATTTCAAATTGGAGATAATCAGTCAAAATTTAGATATAGCTCCCATATACATCTTCGTCCGATTTGCGTTTTATTGTGCACCAAACGTCTAATATTTGCCAAATGGGATGAAATTTGGTACTTACGACCGAATTGAGTCTAGAAGCTAGTATGTCAAATTTGGTGAAGATCAGTTCAGATATAGCTATAGCTCCTATATATATTGTTATTCCGATTTGTAGTAGTTTGTTACCCACAGCCGTAATACGCACTCCGTAACAACGATATTCAGGGAAATATATCAAATTAGGCCTGAAAATAAGTATGCCACATTTGATCGAAATCGGTTCAGATATAGTTATAGCTCCCATATATATGGTTCATCCAATTTGTTATTTTTGTCCTCCGCAGCCGTAATATGCACTCTGTAACAACAATATTTGGGGAAATATATCAAATACAGCTCAGAAATATCTTTGCCAAATTTTATCGAGATCGGTTCAGATTGGATATAGCTCCCATATATATCTTTATCCGGTTTTAAATTAATTAAGCACCAAATGGGCAATACAAGTCCGAATTTAAAAGATACAAATGATTCGGCATATTAAGTATGATTGAATTTTCCCATAAAAACTTTTAATAAAAAAAAATAAAAAAAAAAATATTTTTCAATGCTTTAAGGTATTGAGTGTAGGAATGGAGTTGGAAATCTACAATTTGGCATTAAATAAAATTAAATATGGTATTTGGGGAACGAATAGAGCTAGAAAAGACACTACATTTGGTTACTAATATTATGTGAAAGGAAACTAGCAAAAGAGAAACTAGCATTAAACAGTAAATTTGCTTACCAGCAGCGCGTACCGGGTCAGCTCGTTGGGTTTATTAATGGTGTCTCAACTAGAACGCAATTGTTATACCCTACACCACATATTGGTAAGGGTATTATGTATTTGTTTGCTACATGGAGAATGAAGCGAGATAGACCCATAGTTACTTTTAGGGATCTTCATAAAATAATTTTCTACCTTTTCCGTCTACCTATTTCGATTTCGGGTTAATTGTGCACCAACTGGCCACCATTCGTCTAAATGACCCGAATTTTGGCACATCCGACCGAATAAAGACTAGAAGCAAGAACAATAAATTTGGTGAAAATCGGTTCAGATTTAGATATAGCTTCCGCGTCGTCGTATTGACCCCAATATAACGGCTACATTCTGTATTTTCAAGATTTTAACAGAATTTTTTCAGATTGTAGGGTATACATACGATTTTGAAGAAATACTAAAATTGGAATAAATCGGTCAAAATTTAGATATAGCTCCCATATATATTTTCGTTCGATTTGCCTTTTTTTGTTCACCAAACGTGAAATATCAGTCCAAATAGTATGGAATTTACACACATACTATCAAGTTAGGCCTGAAAATAAGAATGTCAAATTTGATCGAAATCGGTTCAGATATAGGTATAGCTCCCATATATATTGTTCACCCGATTTGTTATTTTTGTCCTCTGCAGCCATAATATGCACGCTGTAACGACGATATTTGACGAATTGTATTAAATACATCACAGAGATGGAGATCGGTTCAGATTTGGATATAGCTCCCATATATATCTTCGTCCGATTTGTCTTTTAATGTGCACCAAACGTGTAATATTACCTCAAATTGAGTCTAGAAACTAACATGTCAAGTTTGGTGAAAATCGGTTCAGATACAGCCATAGCTTCCATATATATTGTTCATCCGAATTGTTATATTTGTTCTCCACAGCCGCAATATGCACTCCGTAACAATGATATTCAGGGAAATATATCAAATTCAGGTTAGAATACCTTTGCCAAATTATATAGAGATCGGTTCAGATATAGCTCCCCTATTACATTAAGTTAATTGTTTACCAAATAGGTAATGGAAGCACGAAAAGACACAAATGCCCTTTATACACCCACCTTGAAAAGGAGGGTATATTAACTTTGTCATTCCGTTTGTAACATACTTATATATTCGTCGTAGGCCCCATAAATATGTAAATATGTACATGGCCAGTATAAAATTCTATGTCGATTTAACGATGTCCGTTCGTATGTCTCCCCGTCTGTCTGTCTGTCCGTATGTCTATTAAAGTTACGATACAGCCCATATTATTTGACGTGTAGTTTCAAAATTTGGCAGAACAATTTGTATTGTGTCTAGGATGGTTGGTATTGAAAATGAAATTTTTCGTTTTGGTATAGCCGGTACCTTCCGATATTCATTATTTTGATGATTTCTCCACATTTTTTACGGATTTGTCTAAAAATTGGTATTTGTAGATCATAATGGGTTTGGTTATCAACACACGGTATGTATAGGTCCACGTTTACCTCTAGCGCACATATAACGATATATTCGCTATTTAGATAATGCTAGTCACATTTACCCACGAAATTATTTTAAATTTTTTAATTGTTATGTGGAGCTAAACTAAATTAGCAAAGTGGTATAGGGTATCATAAAATCGGTCCGCCCGACTTTAGGACTTTCTTTACTGGTTTACATAAAAGTTTGGCCTATTTCACCCGCTAAATATTATAAGATAAACATCCAATTGGTAGGTTTCTTCCCAAACCCAAACTCTAGTATTTTGAGTTTTATTATGAAATTTATGGCGATAATTCGGAAACTATTGCGACGATAACGTTTTAACGGAGTTTTTACCAAAATTTTGAAAAAAAAAAGGACCACAAAGTCCCTCTATTTATTTAGGTTACTTTGCGATGTAAACTTTAAAAACGCCAATGCAATTGTCCTCTATTTTAGCTCTACTTTCAAAATCTGCTAGATTTTTCATATAATTATTTTATGAGACCTTTTTCGACTTCTTAAGAAAACCAAACCATTTTTTAAACCAAGTAGGCATTTTTAGCAATCTTTTTTTGGACTTTCAGTTGAAATTATAGGTCATATGTAAAATTGTAATGCTAGGAACAAATCAGTACCGTTTACAGTGATGTACATTGGAGTAGGGTATATTAATTTATTTTTAAGTTTATTTTCTTCACCTTTATTAAAGAAGAGAATGAACATATGTTTCTTGTTTTAAAGACGAGGTTAAATTAAATAAATTCATTTTTTTATTATTAACTTAATTTATAATTATTGAATAAATTAAATTCTTTAAATTTTTCTACATTGATTTCTGCAATGAATTCGCGTTGAACATAACTTTAAAACCCCAAGTTTCTTACTCGCTGTAATTTGCAGTTGCATTATAACTTGAGAGATCCACTGAGATCAACTTATAGAATTTCCAGGAAGTAACAAACTCAAACAAATGAATTTATGCTGTTGTTTGTTAAAAGTACAACATGCAATTAACCCGTTTTGTATATCCCCAGTCAATGGAACATTGATGCAATGTCGTTAAACTTTTGGAAACAAAGTTCAAGATAAACGTGTATTAATTGTCGATATGTGCCGAGAGAACTTTCAATCGAAGTTAAACACCAATCTTTGGCGCCCTGATGTGTGCCATGTCAATAACTCCAAGTACAAATAATGGAGAATTGTATTCGACTGTAGGACACAATGTCTTTAACGAAACGGTGAAAAATATAAGGAAATACAAATAAGTGTAGAACATTCGTATGTATATGTGTGTGAGAAGAGATAAAATTAATTGAAAAAGTGTTTCTCCTCACAGAAACATCAAGGAATAGGACAGTCTGTCCTTCTGCTAAATAAATTATTTTTCTCGCTTTTTTACTCTCAAATGCACCGATATTTGAGAAAAGTTTAAACGAGAATTCGGAACCCGAATCAACAAAACAGTTCGTTTCAACTGTGTTTAAATATGTTTACACTCCCATCAATGGGGAATGTGTTAAATATCTATGTATATTTGAAAATCATATAGCAGGTAATGATAATAGCAATGCCCTGTAGCATAATAATAATATACAGGGTGAGATAAAAAAATTGCAACAAAGTCAAACGTTATAATTTTTACATATATATTTTTTTTTAATTATTTGAATGAAAGCAAAAAATGTCGGAAATAGCATCAAATTTTAAAATAAGTTTAGATTTGTTCAAACTGGTCACCTTTGGCACGAATTATGGCCTTCAAACGGTCAATAAAACCGTCACACGCTGCCCAAATGTTGTTCTGCGGTACTTTGGACCCTTTCTTATTTTTTAGTGCCAACCTTGCTTTCCAAAATACTCCAGACACAATAGTCCAACGGATTGGTATCCGGAGATTTTGGTGGCCATTGTGCGCTGCATATGAAGCGAGAAACCTTATTTTGTAACCATTCTTGGGTGGCGCGTGCTGAGTCCTGTTGGAATGTCCAACGTCCGCGGCCAAAATGTTTGCGTTCCCAAGGCTCCAGAATATTTTCCGATAACATGCGGCATTTATTCTGACCGTGGGGACGATTAATACGAGCAGAGAGCGACCATCGGCTGTTATAGCGGTCAACACCATCACCATGGCCGGCGCTTGAGTTCTGATGATCAACCGAAGGTGCACATTTTCTGCTGATCTCTATGGCAAGTAAGCACTATTGTTTGTTTACAACTGCTGGACAACGAATATAATACCCCGAGCTCATTTTTCAATATTTGACGAATGAAATATTGTGATATGTTCAGCTCACGAGCCATTTTTCGGTCACAGCGACGCGGGTTTCGATCAAGTCGCTTCTTTACTTTTCGAACCATTTCTGCTGATGTTGCTGTTTTCTTCCGTCCACTTCCTTAACGTCGGGCTACGCTACCAATATCACGGTAACGAGCGATGGTACGAGACACAAAAGATTTATTCACATTTCTATGCTGAAGTGCTCTTACGAAAGCCACTTGTGGTTTTCCAGCCAAATATAAAGAAATCACACTATCACACTTGAATTCCATTACGAATAATATTTTTCTGGAAAATTCTGACCAAAATTCCGTCAACGCCGAATTTAGCTGAGACTTATATTTTGTGACTGCAATACAAACAGACTTTGCTGTTGTTTTTTTTACCGTTGCGAAAATTGTCCGAGCTTTCCTAGTTTTAATTTACTTTGGCTTATAGCCAAATTTCTAAGAGTAATATAGAAAAGTGTTCCTGAATATCTACCGATACTGGTAAAATCATGAATAAATTTAATGGAATTTCCAAAAAATCTGATCGTTCAATAAAAAAAACACGTAAAAAAGCTATAGTTCGACCGGGCCGAACTTTGAATTCCCTCTATCATTTGGAACGTTAAAAATTATGTTAAAATCTTAAAAATACCGAATGTAGGCGTTATATATGGGGCTATACCAAAACGTGGACCTCCACAGACAATTTTCGGTCATAGGCTGTAGTATCCATTACGAACTTAAAATACCGAATTTGAAGCAATTCCGGTGGAAAATGTCGCTAAAATCATCAAAATACCGAATATCGGAATAATGTCAGTAAAATCATCAAAATGCCGAATATCGGAAGGTACTGCTATATGGGGGTTATACGAAGACATGGACCTGCACAAACAATTTTCTGTCATATGCTGTCATTACGAATTCCAAATACCAAATTTGAAACAATTCCGGTGAATAATATCGCTAAGATCATCAAAATATCGAAAATCGGGATGTACCGCTATATGGGGACTATACGAAGACGGGGATCTGCACAGACAATTTTCGGTCATAGGCTGTAGTATCCATCACGAACTTCAAATATCGAATTTGAAACAATTCCGGTGAATAATGTCACTAAAATCATCAAAATACCAAATAACGGGAGTTACCGTTATATGGGGCTACACCAAAACATGGATCTACATGACCCATTTTCAGTACCAAAAGTCCTGCAGACATAATATACATTTGAGTAAAATTTCATTTCGTTCGGAAGCTAGAGTGATTTCTGCAGACGAACAGACGGACATAGAATTTTATGCTGATCAAGACTATATATACTTTGTGGGGTCTAAAATGTATATATCGAGGAATTACAAACGGAATGACAAACTTAATATACCCTCCATACTATGGTGGAGGGTACAAAAACAATAATAGAACTTTGAACCGTCCTTATACCTCAATAGTGGTTTTGTATCGGGCACTTGGAGTCAATTTCCCATATGGAAGAGAATGAAGAAATATATTTTCTGGGATGTACGAATAGCTCCAAAATTACCATGAGATTTGCATGTTTTCTCAGCGATAGCAAATATATGAACCGTAGTAGAGCTCAAAGTCGAATTAATTATTTCGAAGTAACTGCCTGTTTAAAGTTCCACGATTGGTTAGGTTAAAAGTGTGAATTCGGTTGTTGTATATATATATGCCCTCAGCGTTATTTATGTATATATTTTGGGGGACTAAGGAAAAAAGATTCGATCAATATGTCCCATCTCTGTGCTAGATTTAATGATAGCGAAAATATTCCAATGTGTGAACTTTAAAGAGAACTAGGGAATAATTTCAGATTTATGAGAGTTAGGGTTATTAAAATTTTGTTATATTTTGTGGGACAGCGGCATTTGAAGGAAGTTATCGCCTCTTCATGTGAGATCTAAAGTCGTTTAATGGGAGGATATCAAATTTGAGGAAATTCGAATTTTAGGTTCGCGTTTTGTTAGAACTATTTTGAATCAAAATTATGTCATTTTCTTGAGGGAAGTACACTAATAATTGCTCCGATATTGTCATACCTCGCAACTGACCTAAGTATTCTCTAAATATAACGATATTCCAAGTTTGAAATACAGGGTGAGATAAAAAAAGACCATACATTTTTTACATTTTATTGTCTAATTTATATCGGAAATAGGAAAAAATGTCGGAAAGTTTTGAATAAGTTTAGATTTGTTCGAATTGGTCACTTTTGGTATGAATTATGGCCTTTATACGCCCAATGAAACCGTCACACGCTGCCCGAATGTTGCTCTGCGGTATTTTGACCCATTCCTGGCGAATCGCTTGCTTGAGGTGGTCGACACTTTGGTATTTTTTAGTGCCAAACTTGCTTTCCAAAATACTCCAGACACAATAGTGCAACGGATTGGTATCCGGAGATTTCGGTGGCCATTGTGCGCTGGAAATGAAGCGAGGAACCTTAGTTTTTAACCATTCTTGAGTGGCGCGTGTTGAGTGCGATGGTGCTGAGTCTTGTTGGAAGCCCAAGGTCTGCGGCCAAAACTTTTGCGTGCCCAAGGCTTTAATACACCCTCCAGAATATTTTGGCTATATTCTGATGCCACGGGTGATTAATACAAGCGGAGAGCGACCATCGGCTGTTATTGCGGCCCACACCATCACCATGGCCGGCGCTTGAGTTCTGATGGTCAACCGAAGGCGCACATTTTCAGCTGACCTCTTTGGCACGTAAACAACATAATTTTGTTGTTCTGGACAGCGAATGCTTTCTCATCGGAGAAAACCAAATTCGTCAATTCATCACTTTCGGCCAAGCGAAGCAACCCTTTAGCTCTTTTGAGACTATTTTCTTTTTGTTACGGTGTAAGTTCTTGCACTTTTTGGAATTTCAATGGCTTTACCCCGAGCTCATTTTTCAATATTTGCCGAATGGAATATTGCGATATGTTCAACTTATGAGCCATTTTTCGACCACTGCGACGCGGGTTTCGATCAAGTCGCTTCTTTACTTTTCGAACAATTTCTGCTGACGTCGGGGCACGCTACCAGTATCTTGGTAACGAGCGATGGTACGAGACACAAAAGATTTGTTCGCATTTAAATGCTGGAAATGGTAGCCACTTGTAGTTTTTCAGCCAAATATAAAGAAATCACACTATCACCCTTGAATTCCACCAGGAATAAGTTTTTTCCGGGAAATTCTCACCAAAATGCTTTTGTAGGCTTGTAAACAATATAATGAACTATCACTGGAATAATTTTAACAGCTGTCGGACGTGTGGCTTGGAAATGACAGCAGTCTGAAGTTGGTTGCAGTTTTTTCACCTCACCATATATATTGAGTACTCCCTTCATTCAATTTAATTTTTATATTATTTTCCATAATTTTAATTTTTTGGAAAAATAACCATGGCTAGTTCGACTCCAAACATCCCAAAATGGATTTCGTCCAAGGACACCTAGCTTATAATATCGCTATATTGATGAGGCAGACATTGGTATCATTATATCTGGTGAGTGTACAAACATCTTTCGAACATAACTTTTTCCTTTTTTAGGATATTTAGCATTCACCGTGGCAGTTAGCAAAATGGCAGTTTTTTAATTTGGTACGTGAGCTTACCATAATTTAAGAAAATTGTAGTCGGTTTTCGAACAGGTTTTCCGAATTTAACCATTTATTTACCTATTCTAGGTTCCATAAAGATTGGACCTAAATGTCACATCTTTACACTAGATCTGACGTTAGTATATTCGGGCATACTATTCGGTATCTCAGGAACAAATGCTTTAACATAACCCCACAAAAATAGTCTAAACGCATTAAAGTTTACGATCACGACGGTCAATTGACCGATCCCGAATGTAAAATGTTTACCGCAATCGCCTCTGAAGAAGTCCATTAATACATGTATTGTAGGGCATGTGGCACCGTCTTGTTGAAACCACACGTCATGCTAGTCAAGCTCTTGTATATTGGGCAAAAAAAGTTGAATATCATCTCACGGGTAGCGCTCACCATTCACAGTTACGTTACGATTCGCAGCATCAGAGCAAGTTGAATTTAGGGATAATTTTGTTCGGATAATTTTCAAATTCCTACCGCAGGTGTGTATTTGTAACCTGATTAAGGGAAAGCAATTTTTTCGAGGGGTAAATAGGTATTTCCAAAAGCTTTGCCGTAATCAGGTTAAAAACACCTAAACGTGGTCAATCCGAGCCCCTAAACTAATTTTAAGTCGTTGCATCTTTGAAGTCGTGTGGTCCAATTATGCCATAAACCCCATATAACTGTGACTTGTTATGGATGCATTGGTAGCTTTGACAGTGCTTTGGTCGATCTTCACTACAAAATCGACAATTCTGCTGACTTACAAGATGAGATGAAAAAACTGCAATTAACTTCAGACTGCTGTCATTTCTAAGCCACTCGTCCAATAGCTGTTAAAATTATTCCACTTACAGCTCATTTTACAAGCGTACAAAACCATTCTAGTGAAAATTTTCCAGAAAAACAGTTATTCGTAATGGAATTCAAGCGTGATAGTGCGATTTCTTTATATTTGGCTGGAAAACCACAAGTGGCTATCGTTAGAGCACCCCAGCATTTAAATGTGAATAAATCTTTTGTGTCTTGTACCATCGCTCGTTACCGTGATTCTGGTAGAGTAGCCAGAAGTCAAGGAAGTGGACGCAAAGTAAACAGCAACATCAGCAGAAATGGTTCGAAAAGTAAAGAAGCGACTTGATCGAAACCCGCGTCGCAGTGGCCGAAAAATGGCTCGTGAGCTGAACATATCGCAATAATCCATTCGGCAAATCTTGAAAAATGTGCTCGGGGTAAAGCCATTGAAATTCCAAAAAGTGCAAGAACTTACAGAGCAACAGAAAGAAGAAGATAGGCTCAAAAGAGCTAAAGAGTTGCTTCGCTTGGCCGAAAGTTGTGAACTGCCGAATTTGGGTTTCTCCGATGAGAAAATATTCGTTGTGCAGCAGATTGGAAACAAACAAAATGATCGTGTTTACTTGCCAAAGAGGTCAGCTGAAAATGTGCACCTTCGGTTGGCCACCGGAATTCAAGAGCCTGCCATGGTGATGGTGTTGGCCGCCATAACAGCCGATTGTCACTCTCCGCTAGTATAAATCGACCTTGGCATCAGAATAAATGCCGAATATTATCGCCAAAATATTCTGAAGGGTGTACTAAAGCCTAGGGCACACAAACATTTTGGCAGCAGACCTTGGACATTCCAACAGAATTCAGCATCATCGCACTCAGCACGCGCCACCCAAGAATGGTTACAAAATAAGGTTCCTCGCTTCATTTTCAGCGCACAATGGTCAACAAAATCTCTATTGTGTCTGGAGTATTTTGGAAAGCCAGGTTAGCACTAAAAAATACCAAAGTGTCGATCACCTCAAGCAAACGCCTCACCGGGAATGGGCCAAAATACCGAAGAGCAACATTCGGGCAGCGTGTGACGGTTTCATTGGCCGTTGAAAGGCCATAATTCGAACAAATCTAAACTTATTCTAAAATTCGATGGTATTTCCGACATATTTTGCTTTCATTCAATAAAATTTAAAAAATAAATTAAAAATTATGGCGTTTAAATTTGTTGCAGTTTTATATATACGATATATGTTAACGATATTTATGCCCATACGGTGAGGCTCCGGAGGTAATATATAATTTTATACAGCAACAAGTAAAACAACATTAAGTGCGGCCGGGCCAAACTTTTAATACCCTCCACCTTAGGGTAAAGGAAACATTAGAAGAAATGTGGCAAAAACCATTAAAATGCAGAATATCGGGAGGTATCGTTATATGGGAGCTATACCAAATCGTAGACCTACCAATGTTTCGCCAACGGAGCTAGAATCCATTGTGATCTACAACTACCAATTTTCAGAGCAATTCGTAAAAAAATGTGTCAAAAATCATCAAATTACCGAATATCGGGAGGTACCGTTATATGGGGACTATACCAAAACGTGGACCTGTATATACAATGTTTCGCCACACGAACTAGTACCCATTATAACCCACAAATACCAATTTTTAGACAAATCAGTGAAGAAATGTGGCAAAAAAAACTCAAAATACCAAACATCGGGAGGTACCTTTATATGGGGGCTATACCAAAGCGTGGACCTATACATGCAATGTTGTGCCACACGTACAGGAACCCGTTATGACCTACAAATACCAATTTTCAGATAAATCCGTGAAAAAATGTGGCATAAATCATCAAAATACCGAATATTGGGACTATACCAGAACGTGGACCGATATATCTCAATTTCATTACCAATCATCCAAGACACAATACAAATTGCTCTGCTAAATTATAGCACTCTACGTCAAATAATGTGGGCTGTATCGTGATTTCAACAGACAGACAGACAGACAGACGGGCAGACAAACAGACAAGCGGACATCGTTAAATCGACTTAGAATTTTATGCTGATTATGAATATATATACTGTATGGGGTCTACGACGAATATTTAAGGATGTTACAAACGGAATGACAAAGTTAATATACCCTCCTTTCCAAGGTGGAGGGTATAAAAATATGTGTCTGATCCGGTCCATGTTTGCACATCGTATTGTTATCCCTACAAAATTATAAAAAAATACTTATCAATCGAAGTTAGATTGAGATAGCAGTAGGATATGCAAACTTCGACCGGATCAGACACACATTTTTGTTATAATAAATTTTTTATTACCTCTGGAGCCTCTCCCGTATGGGCATAAATATCATCAACGTAGCTTCCTACTCATAACGAAATATAGCCCAATTTAGTGAATATCTATGATTCAATGAAGCATTCTCATGTTTACATTAATCCGAACATGTCTCGATATGTTATTACAAGGTTTATATGGACGGACATATATAGCTAGATCGATATCTGTTATTATGGATCTACAACCATTATTTCGGTTTATTACAAACTTTTGTCTCTATATTATATTATATATATTATTATAACGATGACGTATTATGATATATAATATATTTCTCCTCTAACTGGAGGGCAATTTTATATGCCACAATTTCCCTAACAATAAAGTGAAGCAACTGCCGACATTTATTATGTATGCATGTATATATGCTAGTCATAAGTACTAAGTATGTATGTAATTGCAGCCAAGAACATTGTATAAAGGAACAAGTATAATAATGTGCACTTGAGCTTTCGACAGTTTGTGTGTATGTGTGTATGTTATGCGTCACAGCATTATACTTGTATGTATGTACAAGTTTATGCTTATGGCAAAGATGGTAAAGATAACGGAGGATTAGTAACAATGATGCTATGCTCCTTAAGATGTGTGCGGCAGGGATGTAGCCTCATATCCTTGGTATTGTTGATGCAATTATGCAGCAGTATTAGCAGCTGTTAGGAAATGTTCATCTTCCATGTATTCATAACAATCCTTGTGGTCAACAATTTCGGTCGACTGTATTCAAACACACATTGCTTCAACATTTAATCATCGGCTGGGACACCTTTGGTTATGAAGTTGAAACATGTGTTTAACAAACGTTTAGAAATTATTGTTAGTTTTCTTTAATTTTTTTCGAATCTTTAGAACTACAGGAGTTGTTTTTCGTAAATTTCGTATAATTTCGCCGAGATTTTGATTTCAAAATTAAAATAAGTGCAAAATTATTGAACCCTGTTCTTGTCAAAAACCAAGATAAAAAGCAAATGTTGGTTCTGCCGAGAGCTGTACACACTTAGCCAATGTGCGATTATTCAAATATATTTTAACTTCTGTTGTGATTACTCAAATCGTTGATCCTATATGGAGTTGGTTCCGAAGGAATGGACCAACATTGTCCATTTCGTATCGGACCTAATTAAAAATGTTATAAATATTGCGACGTTGGACTATTTAGGTTACTTCCTTCAGTTTAAATGCAATATGTGATAATGTTTAAAAAATATTAAAATGTACGTGAGTTACCAGATATAATGGACCGAAGTATTCCATTTTCACAAATCTCCAATACAGATAAAAATACTGGAATGGGAAAAATTACAAGAAAATCGAACATTTATATCCAATATTATGCGAAATTATAAATTCCGATAAATTCCATATTCATATCAGGTTTCTGATTGAGAGAAATATTTAGAAATAGCAAGTTGTAAATAATCACTGACTTGTTTCGCAAGTTATGACAGATATAAGTATTGCAAATTCTGACCTTTGTGGGTGTACCTCCCCCACATATATATCTATAATTTTCACAGCAGATATTGCATTACAAAAATGTTTGAAAGCATATTTTTGGAGCGCTTTGTTTTTCGAAATATTGAGCCCCTTGGTGGGAGGTACCAGAAGGCACCGTTACATCCCATCTTCACAGCAAAGCTTGTGTTAATAGAAATAGTGGGATGTGTAAAATTTGAAGAGAACATGATGCTTATTTTGGATTTTATGCTCGCTTTGGTTATTCCAAATTTGGAGCCTTTGTGGGGGTGGGTACGAGAAGGAATGGTCCGATCTCTACCATCTTTATAACAGATCTTGGAATCGGATCTTAATTTTGCTTCTTATGAGCTTCTGGGATATTCAACTTTTTGACCGTTTGTTCGGGGGGAGGTACCAGAAGCAGTGAACCGATATATCCCATCTTCTCTCCAAATCTTGGGTTCAAAAAATATTGTGATGTGGGAAATTTGAAGACAGATTATTCAAAATTTTGACCCTTTCTGGGTGAGGTAAATGATGGAAGGAACCGATATTGTCCATTTTCGCACCTGACTTTGCACTGACGCAAATATAAGGATTTGCAAAGTTGGAGCATAATTGGATTATCCTTTTGCTTTCTGTGCAGTAAAATATGTTTTTGAAAATTTCGACTTTTTGTGGGCAAGATACCATAAGGAGTGGACCGATAATGCCCATCTCCGAACTCTATCTAAGTTTGACAAATATATTGCGATGTACCAACTTTGGACCAAATCGGGTACTCCCTTTGAGAGTTATAGAGCTCAGCAGCCAGCCAACCAGATAGACGGACGGACGGATGGACGGGCATTGCTAGATCGACTCCAAATGTCCTGAAACGCATTTTGTCTAAATAGACTTAGGGTCTGAAACCGATATTTCGATGAGGCACGTTTTGGACGTATTAGATGATATATACCCTCTGTAGCCATATGACTGCTATCCAATTTAGGCCGAGATTACATATATGGCAGAGATATTTTTGAGCTGTATTTGATGTCCGGTATCAAATATCCTTCTTGTGGAGTACATATTATGCATGTGAGGGACTTTAACACCACATCGGATGAAACACACATATGAGAGCTATAACTATATCGGAATCTATTTTTACCAAATTTGAAGTACTTGTTTATACGATAACTTCAGTCGGAATTGCCAAGAATCGGTCCTTTTGGCTGCTATTAGCCATTTGGTACACCATAAACTTAATATCGGATAAAGGTATATATATGGGAGATATATCCAACTCTAATCCGATCTCGATAAAATTTGAGAGAGGTATTTCTGGGCTATATCTGATATTTGCTACCAAATATTGTTCTAGTGGAGTGCATATTACCAGGGCACACATTAAGAGCAACCCTTATACCAAACTTCAGATTTCAAGCACTAACTGTTCACCCAATACCAAATTGTACTAAATATAGTACTATTTCGTACTTTTCGTGAACTTTTTGTATACTTTTTCAACACGGATTCCAACACAACATTTCAAAAAATGCCAGCTTCATCCGTTCACTCTAAGCCAAACTCTTCCAAATTTAGTATCATTTAGTATGATTCGCACACTTAGTACGCATTTGGAAAAGCACCCTTCAAATATATCAAACTTACTTTCCAAATAAATACCATACCAAATTTTAAGTTTTTAGATCTATCCAACTCTGATCCGATCTCTTAAAAATTTTACCGAGGTATTTCTGGGCTCTATCTGATATCTGTTACCAAATAGTTTTCTTGTGGAGTGCATATTACGCATGTGAGGTACTTATAACCCCAAGTCGGATGAAACATATATGTGGGGCATATAGCTATATCTAAACCGATTTTCAGCAAATTGTATGTACTTTCTTCATGATTGAATGAAGGTCGGATGTGCCAAGATTTAGGTTATTTGGACTGATATTGTCAATTTGGTGCACAATTAACCCAAAACCGGTTGAAGATATATATACAGGGTTGCCCATATTCGACTGACCTATGTTTTTTTTTTTTTTTAAATCAAAGAAAAAAATAAAAAATTTGGCGGTTGGCAATGTTAATCATTTAATTTGTTCCAAGTAGATTTAGACTAACGCCGCACCAAACTGTGACTTTTTCGTCATGAAGAGGCACTTTTTGAATCTCCTGAGGATTTTCAGTGGCGTAAAAACGGCAATTTTGCTTATTTACGGTCCCATTCAATGTGAAATGGGCTTCATCGGATATGATAATTTTGTTCCAAAATTGCTCGTCATCTTCGGCCATTTCGATGACTCTTTGGGCCCATTCCAATCGACGAGGCTTGTCCGCAGGCAACATTCTTTGCGTCAATTGAATTTTGTACGGGAACAAATGCAAATCAATGCGAATAATCCGTTGTAAAGTGGACCGAGCCATGCCCAACTGCTGAGAACGGCATTTTTGAGATGTTCTTGGGACCTCTCAACACTGGCTCGTACGGCAGCGATATTCTCGGCCGATCGCCTTGGTCGACTTTTATATGGCCTCTTCGGATTAGAAAGAGCCTTACCAGTCGAAAATTTTTCGTATAAACGCTTAATGGTGTTCTTAGAAGGCGCACTTCTCACATTTTTTAATGTTTTAAAAGCACGTTGAGTTTTCACAATTGACTTCTTCTGTTGAATGTAAATTGCAGAGCTCTCGCGCGGCGTGTATTGGCTCATGGTAAAAATCTGCTTGGACTGACGCTTCAAACGCGGTATGTCATTAAGCGATGTGACATCTCTGTCAAAAGTTATGGCGTTGCCAGATGGGTCCGTCGAATGTGGGCAACCCTGTATGGGCGCTATTTTTAAATTTGAACCGATTCTCACCAATTTAAATAGTGTTCGTCCTTGGGTTAAACAAATATTGTTTGGAAAATTTCATTTCAATCGGAATGCCTGGACAGACGGACTGACATGTATAAAACGACTTAGAAAGTGATTCTATGAAGATCCTCAAAAGTAACAAAAAAAAAAAAATGCACAAAGACATAATAGGCTAATAGGCTGTGGTGTAGGCTATAAAAATGTATATACTTTCAGATGCCTGAAATCATGGTACAATAAGGAGGTAGAACAGCTTCGTAAAGCTACAGAAATACAGCCCCGAGGCTATGCCCGCTTTCTGTCAAACTCATTCAAAATTTTATATTTTCATTTTTTCATACATTCCCTCATATTTTAATTAGTCAAATAGCGCGAACAATGAATGAAATGACAGGATTTTCTCTCAAAAACATGATCCAAACTGTTCAATCTTTCAATTTCATGGCTAAACTGGTTAATAACTTTAATACGCGAGCCGCAATGAACATGTCTTCCAATTATTGGTTTTAAAAATATTATTTTTCATTTTCAAAACAATAAATACATACACAAAATTGGCAGAAGTCGGGCGCACTTAGAAAAAAATTGTAAACAGCTGATAGCTCTACCTTACCATTTTATTGTACCATGCCTAAAATGGCTGGCTTGAAAAATTTTCTATGGAAAACAATTACGTCTTTAACATCGAATCAACATAGTATTGATCCAGCTAAGTAAAAAGCAAATTGTTTCTTAACAATTTAATAGGAAGTAAAAGTGGCATCCCAACACAAGTCCAAAGTAACTCCAAAGGAACAACGGCAACTCAACTCCTCCTAAAATTATGTTACAACACACAAACGAGCCACTAACAACTCTATGTAATTTAACAACAATTTAACGTGCAATATATAAAACATATAACAAAAAATAGTAAGTTACAACATTTTTACAGCCCGAGTCTCAAGTACAACTTTAGACACCAAAAACTACACCCAGCGACGTGTTGGGCGCCAGGTCGCAACTCCGAAACGTGATGTGCGCGAATGATAAGTTGCTGCCTGGTAACTAAAACGTGAACGATAACATTGTAATTTTACGCTTTGCGACACGTCGCACCGTCAACATCAACCTCATCATCATCGTCGTTATTATTTATCCTCAACATCCTGTTCGGATACTTGGAGGGAGGGAGGTTGCTCGAAAAAAATTGTAAAGCGTTTGCGTTAGTGGGCGTTAAAAACAATGTTAACCGGCAATTTTATTGTAACCGTTGTGCGTGTGTTATTTACAGTTATTTTATTTTTTTATATACATATAGAGACCATCGCAGTTGCCAATTTTAAAAATGAGCTAGCGGTGAAACTTTTGACGTCAAGGCAAACACCATTTTAAGCAATCGATGTTTTTTTTTTAAAGAACAGGAAAAAAAACTATTTTATCAAGGACAATGCGGAAAATGTTATAGAGAACCAGCAAGGAAAATAAATTGAAAGATGCTTAGATTCCATCCAATCATTCGTGTTAGGTCTTTATATCCTACACCACATAGTGATACCCTTACCACTTGTCTTGGTGCATTTATTTGTAACATAGAGAAGGAAGCGAGATAGATCCATAGTTACTTTTGATGATCTTCATAGAATCACTTTCTGGGTCGATTTATGCATGTCAGTCCGTCTGTCTGCCAGTCCGTCCGTTCGCCCACGTATTCTTGTGAACAAAATGCTGGTCGCATTTATTATCCGATTGATAATTGGATCTGATTTAGATATAGCTCCCATATACCTTCAACCGATTTCGGGTTAATTGTGCACCAAATGGCCAATATAATAACCTGAATTATGGTACATCCGTGTCAGTCTAGAAGCAAGTACATCAAATTCGGTGAAAATCGGCACAGATATAGCTATAGCTCCCATATATATGTTTCATCCGATTTGGTGTTTAAGTCCCTCACATTCATAATATGGACTCCACAACAATAATATTTGGTGCCAGGTATCAGATACAGCCCAGAAGTACCTCTACCAAATTTCATTAAGATCGGTTTAGATTTGGGTATAACTCCCATATATATCTTCAACCGATTTCGGGATAATAAGTCCTGAATTTTTGTACATCCGACCGAATACAGTCTAGAAGCAAGTACGGAGAAAATCGGTTCAGATATAGCTATAGTTCCCATATATATGTTTTATCCGAAAGCAATGATATTTGGTACCAGATATCTTATAGAGCTCGGATATATATTTGCCAAATTTTATCGAGATCGGCTAAGATTTGGATATAGCTCTCATATATATCCTTAATCCGATTTCAGGTTTATTGTGCCATTATTTGGTTGATGGAGTGATTTCGGGACTTACGTTTCCATTTCGTGGAACTCGGCTCCGATATATATAAAAAAATCTATGTCGATTTAGAAAGAAATGAAGTAGGTTGATAAAATTTTACTCAAATGTAAAATATGTCTGCAGGACTTTTGGTATTGAAAATGGGCCATGTGGGTGCACGTTTTAGTATAGCCCCTATTTTCGGTATTTTGGTGATTTAAGCGACATTATTCACCGGAAATGTTTCAAAATTGGTATTTGGAGTTCGTAATGGATACTACAGCCTATGACCGAAAATTGTCTTTTCAGATCCTCTTTTTGGTGTAGCCCCCATATAATAGTATATTCGATACTTTGATGATTTTAGCCACATTATTCACTGATTTTTTTTTTTTCAAATTTCGCATATGAATATTGTAATGGCTTATGATAAAAGTTGCTTATGCAGGTTCACGTCGTCGTATAGACTCTAATAAAGTGGCTACATTCGTTATTTTAATGATTTTTGCAGCATTATTACGGATTTTATTTTTTGAAAATTGCCAAATTCTTTCCAAATGGTGGAGGGTACTAAAAGTTTAAACTGACAACTTTCTTACTTGTTTTGATAAAATCCTTCTCGAAGTGATATCAAAGCTATTTGGTATAAACATTAAAATGTCTGTGGAACCAAGTTATAACTGCTCTAAAGCCAAAGATTGATAGGAGGTATGATCTACTTCAAATGAATTCATTTGTAAGGAAGCTCTACTAAATATGCATATGCATACCCTACAACACTATGTGTTGGGGGTATTATAAGTTTGATTGGGCCAAAAAGTGTGTAACAACACGAAATATTAGTTTCCCACATAGAAAAGTATATATGGATCTTCCTATCTCGCCGAGCTGAGTCGATCTAGCTATGTATGCCCATCCGTCCGTCTGTCTATGTTAGTTTGTAATCACTCTAAAGGTCGCAATTATGGCCCGATCTTCACGAAATTTAGAATGGAGGTGGGGCTAGGAGATGATCGCATAATATTTAGGGGTCGAAATGGACCAAAAACTGAAAAAATTCCTGATTTTGCAGTTCTTCTACAGGTCGCAATTATAGACCAATCAAAGCGGAAGTTAGCATGGGGCTAGAGCTTAGGGCTGGGCAGAAGCCTTCCAATTTTGATGGTCATCGGTTAATATTTAGTGGGTGAAATAGGCCACAACATTTGTGTTAAATAAAATTCAAATTTTCCATTAAACCGAATATATTTAATCCCGGCGAAATTACAAATAGACGAACAGGTCAATTCTGACCGTTACGTAGATGCCGAGAGTAAATATATCGGTTATGTATAGCGAAATATATACAATGTGAAATATATACAAAGGAAGGGGATGTTAGTTAGAATGCTTATATCTCAAGAATGGCTGTACCGATTTTGACAAATTTTGTCAATTCAACAAAAAAAATCGCAGAAAAATATGCCAATAATGATGTTAATATAGATTTTGTAGTATTTTGTGACATATTTTTATTTTTTCATATTTTTTATCGCATGCGATTTTTTCAATTTGACTTATAATATTTTGTAATATTTTTTCACCTTACAACACAGGTTGGGGATATTATATAATTATTGCAAATATCATCCGATCCTCACGAAAATTTTCACAAGGGTAGGTTGGGCTCAGAAGGGCTAGACCTATTGTTTTCAAAGATGTCCGCAATATATTGGGGGGTTGAAATGGACCAAAAACTAAAAATTTTCCTGATTTTGCGTTATAGAGGTCACAAATAGAAATCCAAGGACACGAAATCTCGCATAAAGTTAGAGTTTAGAACAGCGGGTAAAATGGACCACTAATTTTGTGTGAAAAAATACCAGCATTACTTACAGGCGATATCCGAAATACACAAAAGGCGAATTTCTGGCTTTTTATGCTGATTTCGTTGACGATATCGATATCGTAGACCAGCAAATCATATAGATGAGTCTAAATTTGGAGATACATAGGGGCTTCTTGCTTTTGGAGATGATTGCAAAATATTTAGGGGTTCAAATTCACCAAAAAACAGAAATGTTTTTCCGATCACACAATTGAAGCCAATCGACACGCCTGTGAAGAGATTTAAGGACAGGGAAGAATTCTAGTATTTTGGATAACCATTGGACTATATTTATCTGTAAATTGGACTACAACAACTAACAGCCCGACGGAGTGCATAAATGTTGGGCAAATGTCCCTAATTTCAAAAGGGAAATCTTCCAATATAAATTTCGACATAAGGGGGCTTCTAACATATTGTAGTGTTGTAGGTTATAACATAGTCGGCCCCGCAGGACTTTAGCCTTTTCTTACTTGTCTTTACTGGTTTTAAATGTTTTAAGATTCTTCAAAATAGTGGAGTGTATTAAAAGTTCGGACCACTGTTTATACCCTACAACACTATGTGTTGGGGGTATTATAAGTTTGATTGGGCCAGAATTTATGTAACACCTTGAAATATTGGTTTCCCATATAGGAAAGTATATATGTATCTTCCTAGCTCGCCGAGCTGAGTCGATCTAGCTATGTATGTCCGTCCGTCCGTCTGTCCGTCTGTCCATGTTAATTTGTTATCACGCTAGAGGTCGCAATTATGGCCCGATCTTCACGAAATTTGGAATGTAGGTGGGGTTAAGGTCAGAATATAACCCTATTTCTTTTGGAGATAATCGCATAATATTTAGGGGTTGAAATGGACCAAAAACTGAAAAAATTCCTGATTTTGCAGTTGCTCCACAGGTCGCAATTATAGACCAATCGACGCGGAATTTCGCATATGGCTAGAGTTTAGGGCGGGGAAGAAGCCTACCAATTTGGGTGGTCATCGGATAATATTTAGCGGGTAAAATAGACCATATCTTTTGTGTTGAAAAAATTCAAAATTTTTCATTAAACCGCGAATATTTTAAATCACGGCGAAATCACAAAGCCATCACAAGGTTACTTCTGATCTTTACATTGATGTTAACATCCAACAAAACGGTCTATCAAAGAAGATATGCTTGAAAGAGCTCTTATATGTCGAGAACGGCTGAACTGGAGGAGGTCGTAATTATCGCCCGATCCTCACGCGCATTTGAATGGAGGTTACCGGACATTGCAAAAGCCAAATAGTTTTGGATGGCCTTCCAAAAATATTCAATGTGTGAAATAGTTTACCAACTTTTGTAGACTAAATACGGAAATGTCCATTCCAGTGACTTTTTGGAGAATTCACAAATACAGGAAAGACACACTTCTGACTATTTCGTTAACGCTGATTTCGTTGAAGAATATAGTCAAATGTCTGTATCTCATATAGATGCGTTTCAGTCAAAAACCAATAATAAATGTTAATCTTTTGCCACTTCTGAGAGATTATAGGTCTTTGGGAAATATTGGTTCCAGATCTAGGAAGACCATTTACGTGCAACATCTACCAATAAATTGGAAATGAGCAAATTCGTTTAAGTTGCTATTATTCGAAAATTAGAGAACGGAACCTGATGGTTTTCTTTTATTATTTGTCACGATATCTTGTGGAATTCTTTCGAGTATCTCGCCTATATAAACTGTATCATTTATTATAGTGTTGTAGGGTATTCAACGGTCGGCCCCGCTCGACTGTAGCCTTTGCTTACTTGTTTTTACTTGTTTTCCCTCATTTATCAAACCGACATCACCAAAATGTTTCATTACTTTCCTAAGTTATTGCATGGGGAGAGATATTTTCCCAAGAAAAAGATTGAGAACAATTAAAAAAGTACCTAAGTTCGGTCGGGCCGCAATTTTAATTCCCTCCACCATTTTGACGGAACTTTAAAAAATTAAAAAAAAAATCCATAGAAAAATACCGCTCAAAATCATATACGGCTATACGAAGACTTATTCTTCCATAAGTAAGCTTTTGTCAGAGGCTGTAGTACCCATTACGAACTTTAATAACGTATTTTGAAACAATTCTGGTTAATAATTCTGCTAAAATCATCAAAATAACGAATATTGGTACCGTTATATGTGAGGTATACCAGGACGGGGACTTGCATACGTATTTTTCTGTCTTAGGTTGAAGTATCCATTACGAACTTCAAACACTAAATTTGAAACAATTCCTGTCTATAATGTTGCTAAAATCGTGAAAAAACCGATTAGTTAGAGGTATCGTTATATAGAGGCTATATGAAAACGTGGACCGACATAACCCATTTCGAACTTAACTTGCCTACTGACAAAATATACATGTATGCAAAATTTTAGCCCTCTATCTCAATGTATTCGAAAGAGACCGTGATTACAACAGACAGACGGCCAGATACACAGACAGACCCGCACAGAGTAAAATTCTAAGTCGAAAGCTATGTGCGGGTCTGTCTGTTGTAATCACGGTATCTTTTGAATACATATTGTTGTATGTCTGACATGAGTATTTCGAGTAGTTACAAACGGAATGACCAAGTTAATGTACCCTCAATAGTATGACGGAGGGTATAATAACTTCCTTTATGAAAGATCTAGCTATACCTACCTAAGTGACAATGGTAAATTAAATAGAGGAGTAATGTGGCGTTTCCACTGCACTTGATTCGCTCTCTATTCGTTGTTTGACCCTTAACTATGAAAAAACTACCTAATTCTTTACACAAAATTTCCTGAGCGAACACTCATATTTGTACGTTGTTCAAATCAAATCACTCTCAGAACAACGAAAAAATATGTCCCATCCCTAACAAATGAGAGCATTTATCGAAAAAATAAATTATGACATTTAAAAATTATAAATAGAAAAATTTAATGAAATTTTAAAAATTTTTGGGAAGACTGAAAATTATGAATGAAAACTACAATGTTGAATGGCGTATGTACATTCAAATGAAAGTAAATTTTGTTTTCTCTCTTATTCGAGGTACGCATTTGGTCCACGAGTTAAAATTTCTACAGAAAACTGCAAACAAAATAGTCAATATTTTCAAAATGTTTCTATCGGCAGAAAAAATGTTTGACAAGTGTCTCTTCAGCAGAATTTAAAAATGGAAAAAACACAAAAATATGTTCAAAATGTCAACATTTACACAAAAAGTTGAAAACGTGAATGAAAATTGTAAAATTAATGACATAATAAATCTTTGGGAGAAAAACAATAATTTCTTATATTCATATTAGTGAGAATTTCGTGTATTTTCGTATACATTCCCTTTAAAATCAACAAACAATTTTTTTGAAAAAAGGAATTATTTTACTATGAATTACGAATCGTGCCGTATGAACGGGTTAATTCGTCTACCTAATTCTGAGAGCGAACAACGTTGTTCGGTTTCCAATGGAAACATGCTATAACTTGTTGTGAAGACTTGTAGATTTCACAGTAGAAGTCATAAACAAAATGTTGCACTTTTTTTCGTAAACTTCAACTCCCTCTTTTTGAAGTTGTTAAAGAAACCAGAACAAAGGCAGACGACAGCAGAACAAAAAATACAAAAGAAGAGGAATTGTAAGTATGCCGTAAGCAACTACAACATTGTTGCGATGCTTTACCACTTCCGTCATTTAAACCTGCTGACTTACTAACACACATACATACAGACATACATAAACACATGCAGAAATACATGCAGTGGCAGTTCGCTCGGTATAACATCAAGCAAAGTGTGTGCAATAAGGAGGATGCTAAACATGTTTTATGTCTGCAAGAATTGTTGGCAATACACGTCGTAAGAGAGAGAGAGAGAACTATATTATGACATAAAGAGGATTGCATCAAAAGTTCATCACACATATTCCATGTCACGTGCATTCAGGAGAAGACTCTGCTCGGTGTTGTTCTTTTTTGTCAAGCAGGTGCCGTTATGATTCCTAAGGTGAATATATAAGAGAATATATGAAATAGGTTTATCACAAGCAGGTATGGATTTTTGATCAAGGATTTTAAAATAGAATATTTTAAACTTAAAAGAGTTTATGCAACTCTAACCAGACGATAAGGGATTGTTAGGAATAACTGACTGAGACTTTTTAAAGTCGAATTGCTTTCTGTGAATTTTGCATTCCGTTATAGAACTAACATAATTTCTATACCGCTACATTGGCAACATTGTCAGACTTTTTTCATAAGTTCCGTACCTCTTGGGAATATTCTTCCAAACGTTATTCAAAACATCATCAATGCGTCAGTTTTCAAGAAAAATCTTTTCACTTTTTATACCCTCCACCATACTATGGA
This sequence comes from Musca domestica, assembly GCF_030504385.1. Classification (NCBI taxonomy): domain Eukaryota; kingdom Metazoa; phylum Arthropoda; class Insecta; order Diptera; family Muscidae; genus Musca; species Musca domestica. The sequence goes on along the minus strand of NW_026712262.1, from coordinate 3,380,729 downwards.
GGGTATATTAACTTTGTCATTCCGTTTTTAACTCATCAAAATATTCATGTCAGACCCTGTTTGCGTAGCAAAGGGGAAAAGTGGAAATAGCACCAAAAAATAAAGGAAAAGAAACAAACAATTTTTAGTATTTTGTCCAATAGAAATATTGGATAGTTTTATTTAATTGAATATTGTTGTAGAACAATATTCTTACCTTTTTTAAAATGTTGCTGAGAAAGCTCGTTGTTGTTAATAGGACGTAATCCAAAAAACAAGTTAGTGTCAAACAACAACGAGCAAGCCAAGATGTCGCAAGTGGCGTTTGAAAAATGTCACTCGTTATGATTTGACAGTACGATTGTATGATGAATATCACACAGTCGTACACGAAAGTCCGTTACAAATTTGAAAACGGAGTAAACATTTAAATGAATATATTCTAGTGTAAACATTGCCGCCAGCCTTGCAACATCTTGCTATGTTGCAATTTAAATTAATTACATAAAAATATAAATTCATTTTACATTTTTTTTTATTTAAAATTCAAATTTCAATTTTATTATTCATTTTTTCTTTGTTTTGATAATATTGCGCTCGCAGAGCAAGCGGCACATTGCCGCGCAATAAAAATGATCGATTGGCACGGGCGAGCTCTTCTGGCGAAAGTGTCCCAGCAAGAAATCACATTGGGCATGGACCCGACAAAACCCATCCAAAGATGGTAAGTTGGGCCCATGGGAATCCAGGGCTCGAGTATACCTGGGTCTTCATCACTTTAGGGTACATTTCGGCACCCAACACCACGGCTACTCGGGACGATTTAAAAAATTGCGGATCCGCTAACATCATACCTTGGTAGTGCTCCTTTATCGATTCCGAGGCAGATTGGTTTGGGGACAAACGATGGGTTAAATTTGTAGCCCGGGCGGATACCAACAATCGTTGGGCGGAGTCGAAGGTCGAGACCAGTGTAAATTGGGCAAACCGGTCGGACCCGACTGGGGTGGTATTCAGTCGCAACGACTTGACCAGCGAATTGCAGATTTGACTACTACCTGCACATGGGTCCAGCATTGCTCGGACTGGTATTATTTTTGTGTGGGAAACCAATTGAGCGACGATAGTTGGCCCTATTGTGATAATAGGTTGGATTGCCATGCTATGTAACGTAGTTACATGCGACGAGAAAGCGGACGGAGTACTTTGTACGGACGGACGTTTGTTGCTACGTGAAGACGTAGACGGACCATTATTATTAATATTATTTTTATTAATATTATTATTGGTATTTTTATTATTATTATTATCTTTATTATAATTGTTTTTATTGTTATTATTATTTTGTTGGGAAAGTTGGGCAGAAGGATGGAGCAGGTTGTGATGCTTGCCCTTGCATTGCTTGCAGCCTGGATCTTTGCGGCAATCACGAAGTAAGTGGTCCGAGTCCAAACAATTGGAACAGCACAAGTGCTTGACCACGGTTCGGATATTCTTATCCAAGCTGAGCCTCTTAAAACGCCCGCATTGCCGAAGATGGTGTTTTTGGTGACACCAACTACAGCGGCGCTTACTGGAACCCGTTGAGCCCGCAGTTGATTTCGGCGTCGCCACTGGGTCTTTGCCGTCAGAGCGTCTATCTGAACCACCCGGTGTAATTCCTCGTCGAGGAGTGGTTGGCGCAGAAGACATCCCGGTCGTAGGCTGCATTGCTGTCTCAGGCTGAATAACAGCAGCACAAAGTGCGAGAGCAGGCTCATTGTGAGTAGCGGCAGCATCAACATTGGTACCAGTGCAACAATTGGGAGCAAGTTCAATATCCGTAAGGGGAACCAAAACCATATCATCGACATCTCTTTCCTCATCCGACATGGGGACATCGTCCTCATAGTCAGGAAGAGTAGCGACCATCTTGTTTTGATTTTCCATGCTACGAGAAAAAAAATAAAGATGGCGAGGAAACAAACATCTAATTGGTCAAAGCGACCAGCTTAACCACCGGACGCCTCACAATGCCATTTTCAGTTTTTACGTCGGCGACACGTACGCGACCGTCTGTACCGGGAAAAACATTGATGACCCGACCTAATTTCCAGGATGTTGGAGATAATTGTTCTTGTCGAATTACTACTAAATCGTCCGTTTGTATATCGCGCTGAGGAAATTTCCATTTATAGCGTTTATGGAGACTTTTTAAATACTCTTCCTTCCACCGTAGGCAGAACTGTTGAGTAAGCGCCTTAAGTTTTCTATACCGATTGACGATATGCAAGGGAGATTCTTGTATTAGTGGTTCCGGAGGGGATAAAATAGGAGATCCTACCAAAAAATGACCTGGAGTTAAAGCCAAATAACTATCCAGACTATCACTCATCGGACAAAGCGGTCGAGAATTTAAACAAGCTTCTATACGCGAGAGAACCGTAGAGAACTCCTCAAAAGTATATTTAATGTTTATAGCGTGTTTTCGAAAATGTTTTTTAAAACTTTTCACCGCAGCTTCCCAGAGGCCGCCCATATGTGGGGCACCAGCCGGGATGAACTTCCACGAAAGCTCTTGATACTGGTATGCGGAACATACCCGATCGCGACTTTCATGAACAAGTGATTTGAATTCACGCTCAAATTCTCGAGAAGCACCAACGAAATTGGTGCCATTGTCAGAAAAGACAGTCTTAGGACATCCGCGTCGCGAAATGAACCTGTGAAATGCTGCTAGAAATGTTGTCGTCGACAAATCAGAGGCAGCTTCTAAATGTATTGCTTTCGTAGAAAAGCAAACAAAAACACAAACATAACCTTTCGTAATTTTACAGCAGCGACCAGTAAAAGATTTAAGGTCAAAAGGACCAGCAAAATCGACACCTGTAGTGGCAAATGGTCGCGTTATAGTTGTTCGTTCCGGGGGAAGAGCAGCCATAATCTGAGTACAAGCTTTTTTCTTTTCTAAAATGCAAGGTTTACAATTACTAATTACTTTGCGAATGAGTGAGGTTAATCTGGGAATCCAGTATTCACTGCGAATAAGACGCAACATTAATTGATTTCCACCGTGAATGGAAATTAAATGCATTTTCTCAACAAGAAGACGAGCGAATTTACAATGATAGGGAAGCAAAATAGGATGCCGTTCTGAGTATGAGAGAGTAGGTGATCGAACTAAACGTCCATTTAGCCTCATAACACCTGCATCATCCAGGAACGGATTCAAGGACAAAATCGAACTTTTTGAATTTAAGGACCTATTGTTAGATAAAGAACTATATTCTTCGGCATAATACGCTTTTTGAGCCAAAACAATAAGCCTTAATTTAATATTTTTCAGTTCGGAGCTCGAAGGAGCTTGTCCTTGAACAATATTTTGACCAGTAGAAGAAGGATGTATTTTGTAAAAAAATCTAAAAACGAATGAGACGACTCGTAAAGCCTTATCTAACGATGAAAAATTGTCTAAAACATCAACGAAATTTTCGAAGTAGGAAAAATGACTTTTAACCGCACGAATTTCTACATCCGTATCAAGAGCGGACAAGTCACGTAACCTCCATTCAGAACTGTTTAAACGGAGCCAATGTGGTCCGTACCACCAAATTTGTGAAGAAGCCAATTCAGCGGGCGTAAGTCCGCGACTTCCCAAATCAGCAGGATTATCTTCTGACGATACATGATGCCAAACATTTTGACCAACGTTGTCCTGTATCTTGGAGACCCTATTCGCAACAAAGGTTGACCAAGTTCACGGAATTTTCTTTAACCAAGATAGAACGATCGTAGAATCGGTCCAAAAGTAAGTTTTCGAAAATCTAATATCAATCTCAGCGATAATGGCTTTGAAGAGTTCGGAGGCCAAGACCGCACCACACAATTCTAGACGTGGAAGAGAAATCGACTTGATAGGAGCTACTTTAGTTTTACAGGACAACAAATGTGTAGAAATGTTACCATTGGAAGCAATATTACGAATGTATACCACCCCGCATATGCCTTCTCTGAGGCATCAGAAAAAATATGAAGTTCGGCAGAGCAATCTGGAACATAATTGACCCATCGTGGAATTTGAATATAATTGACGTCCTGATACGTCTCAACGAATTTCTGCCAAGCACCCATTGTCGTAGACAGAAGAGAATCATCCCAATCGATGTGATCTAACCAAATGCGTTGCATTATAATTTTGGCTACAATTAGAACAGGTCCTAGCCACCCAATAGGATCAAACAATTTGGCAATAGTAGAAAGCACTTCTCGTTTAGTATATGTGGATTTTTTAGCAAGTGGTTTTACATTGAAATAAAATACATCTAGTTGAGCATTCCAACGAATGCCGAGAGGCTTAGAACTGCTGGCTTCAACAAAATCTAAAAGTTTAGTGTCTATTAGGTGTTCAGCTGGAAGACCTTCTAGTATAGAACGGTCATTAGAAGTCCATTTCCGCAACTCAAATTTAGCTGAAGATAGGACACGTATTAATTGGTCTCTAGAAAGATGCGCTGTTTCTAAGTTGTGATACCCTGTCAGTACGTCGTCGACGTACATGCATTTCCGCAGGATATGCGCTGCTAGAGGAAATTCATCTTCGGTGTCATCTGCTAACTGCAACAAAGTACGAATAGCTAGATATGGAGCACAATTTACTCCAAAGGTCACCGTTTTCAACTCAAAATCTTGAATAGGCTGGTCGGGAGAATCCCGGAAAAGAATACGCTGAAGAGGCGTTTGAGCTGAATCTACTAAAATTTGGCGATACATTTGAGTAATGTCGCAATTAAATACATATTTGAATACTCTCCATCTCAGTATGAGTAGAACTAGATCTATTTGAAGAGTCGGACCGACATAGAGCACATCATTCAAGCTTTTACCATTTGAAGTTTTATTAGAGGCATTAAAAACCACCCGTAATTTAGTAGTTTGTTTCTCTGGATTAATTACTGCATGGTGAGGCAAATAGCAAACCGTAGAATTTGCGGAAGGGACTGAAACTGATCTCATGTGATCTAAATCTATATATTCCCTAACCACCCCATCATATATTTGTTTAATATTTGGTTTTTTAAGCAGAGAAGCCTCATTGCGAATGAATTGTCGTAGACAATTTGCTCTAGAATGGCCAAGATAAGGTTGACCAAATAATTCTGGTTTTATGGGAAGAGTGACAATATATCTGCCATTAGAATCCCTTCTAGTAGTATTTTTATAATTTTCCTCACAGTATTTGTCGGCAGGAGACAAGATTGAGCGCTGTGGAACTTCTTCCAGTTCCCAAAATCGAAGAAGTGTCTTGTTAAGAGCATCTTCTTCAGAATATGCTACATTAGTAGAAAATACTCTGATGTTGCTAGCAGAAATGGGACCAGTAATGATCCAGCCGAACACAGTATTTTGCGCAATTAAAGAACCCAAAATATTAGATTGCATTCCCTGTAAGAGAATTTTAGGATAAATATCAGCACCTAATAACATATCAACTGGTCTGCAGTCGAATAATTGAGTGTCAGCCAAACGTAGATTTGGCAACCTGGAAGAAAATTCAGTACTAACCACAAAGGATGGAAGATTTCCAGAGATGGTAGGAACTACCAACGCTGTAATTTTCATAAGTACTGAACTATCTATGGATGAAGAAATACCAAAAGAACACAGTTTCCTCGACAATGTTGAAACAGTTTGATTAACACCTGAAACAGTTGCTTGAGTGGAAGTTGTAGAAATACCCAAACGCTGTTGTAATCTAGCAGAAATAAAGGATGCTTCAGAAGCAGGATCAATTAAGGCGCGAGCTGGGTATGTCATACCCTGGTGAACAATATTCACCATAGCTGTGCCCAAGAGAACCGTCCTATTTTGTGACGTATGAAACACCTGTCTATTTACGGAACTAGATTGTTGGCCAGAAGACGTAGTTGGAAGATTCGGGTTAAAATTGGCAGTTTCTGGTAGACGAGGAGCAGGAGCAGAACCGGACGGGCCGTGAGAGGATGGTGGTACATTATTTGCAGATCTGGAAACTTGAAAAGCTTCCCGGTGTAGCAAAGTGTGATGTCTTCGATTACACTTAGCACAACTATGAGTGCTGCTACAATTTTTTACATCATGACCCCTGGAGAGGCAATTAATGCAACAATGATGACGTTTAACTATAGATAAACGATCTGAAAGAGAACGATTTCTGAACTCGGGACATGATCTTAAATGATGAGACTGCGATGGACATAACACACAAGTTTTTTCAGGAGACGAACGATTTGAATTGGCAGAATTAGTAGAACGAGAACTGGCAGCATTTGTAAAATGTGCCCGAACCTTTTTATTATCAACCTTCTTGGAATCAGCGATACCTTTGATATCTCTCAGGCAAGTTAATGTCTGAACTCTTTCCGTAAGAAAATTGTTCAGATCATTCCAAGATGATAGCGCTGACTTATTCTTGACACTTTGTTCCCACAGTGTAACTGTTTGTTGGGGAAGTCTTTGCAGACACAAAAATACCAAAATTGGATCGCAACCGTCGGTTGGCACGTCATAAATAACCATAGCGGAAACACAACTATTAATTCCACGCTGCAATTTTTTCAAACCGGAACTTGACTCATTTTCAAGAACTGGAAGATCGAATAGAACTTTTAGTTGATTATTTACCAAAATACGCACATTATCATATGCTTCTTTCAAAGCTTTCCAGGCTAAATTGAAACTTTTATGCATCAATGGGAACTTAGAGACTATATCTCGAGCTTCGCCACTCGTTTTCTTAAGAAGGTGGCACAATTTTTCAATTTCGCTCAAGCGAGAATTGTTAATATAGACAGCTGAGAAGAAATCCCTAAAAGTGGGCCACGAAAGAAAGTCACCACTGAACACATCTATGTCACACGGAGGCAAATTAAGGCTATGAGTCAAGCTATCATTAAGTGAAATGCCATCCATGTCCCTATGACTAGAGGATTTTTGTGAAGCTTCAGAGATCGAATAGACATCATCTGCTAGAGGAGAATCTACACGGGGTGTAGATGGTGGCTGATTAGCATTAGAATGAGGAACAGACGTTTTAGACTTATTTTTAATTTCATCTACCTTTCTATTGATGGCAGACAACACTTGCAGAAAAGCTTTATAAGCGACATCATACTTACTGTCAGCTGAAGTGATGTCCTCTGCACATGCGTCTTCCGATGTTTGCAAGTAATTTAAACATTTATCAAATAACTGTTTCACCTTACTCCAAAGTTCTTTTGCTTCACTTCCTTGAATCTCAAGCGAATAGATATCAAGGTCTTCATCCCGTAGGTCAGAAAAGTTTGCAGAGAACTTGACCAGAGCGTCAGTTGCTCGGATGAAAAAGTCAAGAGGAGTAAGCGACATATTACAAAATTATTAAAAATCAAAAAGGCAAACAAAAATGACGAATGTCTACAATTTTTAGCAAAAAATGAAAACAAATTCGTTTGAAATTGAAAGGAAAAAACACTAATATGTTCAAATATATCGACAATATTTTTTCAAAATCTCAGATTTTTAGTAAATTCAACAATAAGAAGAACGTAATTCTGCGGAATTGTCCAAAAAAAATGCTAAAAAGTATTAAAATTGCGAATATTATAAAAAATTCAACAACAATTTTTCTCAGTGTAGCGAAAATACACTAAAATTTAGCTCAGTGTATTGGAGCGAACAAAAATTTTTATAAATTTTAGAAAAATCTCGTAGAAGACTTAAAAAATCCTGCAAAAATAACCAAACTTTCACAAAAAAATTAAGTTTTTTTCTCAAAAATAGCAATTTTAGTTAAAAATGCCGATCATAGGGTGCACGGACTGTATGATGCACAAGTAGCGACAAGCAGTTAACAAAAAATTGCGAAATAAATTTCCAAAAATTGAGAAAAAAAACTTGTAAAATATTTTAATATATATTAATATATTATAAAATAATCGATAAATATTTTAAATTAATCGATATTACCGAATGTAGGGTGTACGAAAATTATTTAGTTGCAACACGCACCGAAATCTCCAAAAAAATTAAAAAAAAATCGATATATATTTTTCCACGAAAATATTTATTAAATTTTATTCTAATATCGTATTTAATACTTTCAAAACGACCCCTCGTATATTAGCGCTTGTTGTGTCTGAGTGCGTATGTATGTGCCTACCAACGTAAGCAGCGATCGAGCATCAACTAGGCACTGCAGTGATGTGTTGTTGTTGTTATTTTATTTTTTTTGTGACCACTCAACGTTAGACGAATAGTCGTTGAAAGGTTATTGCACTTTTCTCTTATTCTCTTTCGTTTCTATTTTAGGTTTTTGGAAACTGCAAGACCAATCACTTATTCTTCTTTTTAGAATAATAACAACACAGATCACTGGAATAATAGTTGATGCGTTTTGTTGGTGTTTTTTATTTTATTTTCGCGTAACGAAAAAATAAATATTTACATACATACGTATATTCGTTTATGAATATAAAGCACAAACAACAACACTGCGCGGCACTGTTTGGACGACCGTAGGTTAAGCGATATATTTTTTTTGGTTTTATTTTAAATTTATTTGAAAAGTTTGCTCACTGATTTGCACTCTACGTACCTGCTTGTTATTTTTGTTGATGTTTGTGATGAGGAAATGTTGTTGTTTTGTTCTGCCAGTTGACGTAGTCAAACCTTTTGGAGAAAAAGAGCAGAATTCCTTATTATTTCTTGTTGCACTTATCCGGCTCGCAATGGACCAAATGTTTGCGTAGCAAAGGGGAAAAGTGGAAATAGCACCAAAAAATAAAGGAAAAGAAACAAACAATTTTTAGTATTTTGTCCAATAGAAATATTGGATAGTTTTATTTAATTGAATATTGTTGTAGAACAATATTCTTACCTTTTTTAAAATGTTGCTGAGAAAGCTCGTTGTTGTTAATAGGACGTAATCCAAAAAACAAGTTAGTGTCAAACAACAACGAGCAAGCCAAGATGTCGCAAGTGGCGTTTGAAAAATGTCACTCGTTATGATTTGACAGTACGATTGTATGATGAATATCACACAGTCGTACACGAAAGTCCGTTACAAATTTGAAAACGGAGTAAACATTTAAATGAATATATTCTAGTGTAAACAGACCCAACAAAGTATATATATTCTTGATCAGCGTAAAATTCTAAGCCGATTTAGCGATTTCCGTCTGTCTGTCAGTCGTAATCATGCTATCTTTCGAACGAATTCAGATAGAAGGCCAAAAATTTGCACACATGTTTATTTTTCCAGTAGGCAGGTTAAGTTCGTAAATGGGCCATGTAGGTCCACGTTTTCATATAGCCCCCAAATACCTCCCGATATTCGGTATTTTGATGATTTTAGCGACATTATTCTCCGGAATTGTTTTAAATTTGGTATTTGAAGTTCGTAATAGGAACTACAGTCTGTGACAGAAAATTGTCAATGCTGGTCCAGATCTTCGTTTAGGCCCCATATATTAGTACCTCCGTGTATTCGGTATTTTGACGAGTTTAGGTACAATACCCACCGAAATTGTTTGAGATGTCGTATTTGAAGTTCGTAATGGATACTACAGCCTGTGACAAAAAATTGTCTATGCTGGTCCAGGTCTTCGCACAGCTCCGATATAACGGTACCTCCCTATATACGATATTTTGATGATTTCAGTAATGTAGATAAAATCATCAAAATATCGCATATAGGGAGGTACCGTTATTTCAAGTTTCGAATTGAATATGATAATGGCTTATGACAAACAATGCCTATGTAGGTCCACGTCCTATAGACCCCAACGGGTCTAAAACGGCTATATTCGGTATTTTTAAAATTTAAACAGAATTTTTTAAGGATTTTATTTTTTGAAAATTTCCAAATTCGTTCCAAATGGTGGAGAGTATTCAAAGTTCGGCCCGGCCGAACTTGCTGCTTTTTAACTTGTTTCCTGACAAATTATGCTCTGTGTCTTAGCCTGCAAGAATGCACTATTTTGGTATTTTTTTTTTTTTTTAATTGGGATGTGTAGATTTTACCTTTGTGTGAGAAGTACCTCAATGAGTGGGCGATAAATACCATCTTCAAACGAGACCTTTTATTGATAGAACAAGTTAAAAAGTATCAGCCTATTTTGCCTCAGCCAATAATCGATTAATTAAATATATTTTGATTTCTGCTATGATTATTAAAATTGTTGAACCTCTATGCAGTAGGTTCCGAAGGACAGATAAAAGAATTGAAAATGGTGACCCCTTGTGGAGATGAAAAAACTGCAACCAACTTCAGACTGCTGTCATTTCTAAGCCACTCGTCCAAAAGCTGTTAAAAATATTCCAGTGAGAGCTCATTTTATTGTTGACTAGCGTTTTGGTGAGATTTTTAGAGAAAAAAAGTTATTCGTGATGGAATTCAAGCGTGATAGTGTGATTTCTTTATATTTGGCTGGAAAACCACAAGTGGCTATCGTTAGAGCACTCCAGCATTTAAATGTGAATAAATCTTTTGTGTCTCATACCATCGCTCGTTACCGTGATACTGGTAGCGTAGCCCGACGTCAAGGAAGTTGACGGAAGAAAACAGCAACTTCAGCAGAAATGGTTCGAAAAGTAAAGAAGCGACTTGATCGAAATCCGCGTCGCAGTGGCCCAAAATGGATCGAGAGGTGAGCATATCGCAATATTTCGTTCGGCAAATATTGAAAAATGAGCTCGGGGTAAAGCCATTGAAATTCCAAATACACCGCAAACGAAAGGAAATAGATTCAAAAGAGCTAAAGAGTTGCTTCGCTTTTCCGAAAGTGGTGAACTGCCGAATTTGGTTTTCTCCCATGAGAAAACATTCGTTGTCCAGCAGTTTGTAAACAAACAAAATGATCGCGTTTACTTGCCAAAGAGGTCAGCTGAAAATGCGCTCCTTCGGTTGGTCACCAGAACTCAAGCGCCGGCCATGGTGATGGTGTGAGCCGCCATAACAGCCGATGGTTGCTCTCCGTAGATATTAATCGACCGTGGCATCAGAATAAATGCCAAATATTATCGGGAAAATATTCTGGACAGTGTATTATTATTGGGCACGCAAACATTTTGGCCGCAAACCTTGGACATTTCAACAGGACTCAGCATCATCGCACTCAGCACGCGCCACCCAAGAATGGTTACAAAATGAGGTTCCTCGCTTGGACTATTGTGTGTAGAGTATTTTGGAAAGCAAGTTTGGCACTAAAAAAATACCAAGGTGTCGATCACCTCAAGCAAGCGCTTCGCCGGGAATGGGCCAAAATACTGCAGAGCAACATTCGGGCAGCGTGTGACGGTTTCATTGGCCGTTTGAAGGTCATAATTCGTGCTAAAGGTGGCCAATTCGAACAAATCTAAACTTATTCTATCATTTGATGCTATTTTCGACATTTTTTTTTTTTGTTTTCATTCAATTAAATTAAAAAAAAATGTAGAAATTATGGCGTTCGTATGATCTTCAGAACAGATCTTGTGTTAGCAAAAATGTTAGTATGTATGAAATCTGAAGAGAGTTGGATGCTTATATAGCTTCCTCTGAGCTTTTTCAAAATCTTGATCGCTATTTGTGGGAGGTACCAGAAGGAATGGTCCGATATCTATCATCTTTATCATAGATCTTGTGTTGATGGAAATTTTGAGATGTACCAAGTCTAAATGAAATCGGATGTTAATTTCTCTTTTAATGAGATTCATGGATATTAAAAATGTTGACCCATTGTAGGAGAGGTAGCAGAAGGAGTGGACCGATATATTTCATCTTCACAGAAGATCTTGTCTTAGTAGAAACAATGGGATTTGTGAAATATAAAGGGAACTTTAAGCTTATTTCGGATTTTATAATCTTTTTTATACCCTCCACCTTGTAGAGGAAGATATATTAACTTTGTCATTCCGTTTGTAAAATCCTTAAATATTCGTCGTAGACCCCATAAAGTATATATATTCATAATCAGCATAAAATTCTAAGTCGATTTAACGATGTCCGTCTGTCTGTTGAAATCACGATACAGCCCACATTATTTGACGTAGAGCGCCAACATTTAGCAGTGCAATTTGTATTGTGTCTAGGATGTTTGGTATTGAAAATGATATATATCGGTCTACGCTTTGGTATAGCCCCATATAAAGGTACCTCCCGATATTCGGTATTTTGATGATTTTTGCCACATTTTTTCACGGATTTGTCTAAAAATTACTATTTGTTGGTCATAATGGGTCCTAATTCGTGTGGCGAAACATTGTAGGTATAGCTCCACGTTTTGGTATAGTCCCCATATAACGGTACCTTCCAATATTCGGCATTCTGATGATTATTGACACATTTCTTTCACGAATTTCTCTGAAAATTGATAGTTGTAGGTCATAATGGGTCCCAGTTCGTGTGGCGAATCATTTTAATTATAGTCCCCATATTGGTTTTGGTATAGTCCCCATACCAGGTAATGGTACCTCCCGATATTCGGTATTTTGACGATTTTTGCCACGTTTTTTCACGGATTTGGCTGAAAATTGGTATTTTTAGGTCATAATGGGTTCTAGCTCCTTTGGCGAAGCATTGCATGTATAGGTCCACGATTTGGTATAGCCCCCATATAACCTCCCGATATTCGGCATTTTAATGGTTTTGCCACATTTCTTCCCAGATTTGTCTAGAAATTGGTATTTGTTGGTCTTAATGAGTTCTAGGTCTTTTGGCGAAACATTTTATGTATAGGTCCACGTTTTTGTATAGCCCCAAATAGCCGTATTTCCCGATATTCGGTATTTTGATGATTTTTGGCATGAATATGTCTAAAAATTGGTATATGTGAATATGTCTAAAAATTGGTATATGTGGGTCATAATGGGCTCTAATTTTTCCTTTTCCCTAAGGTGGAGGGTATTAAAAGTTTGGCCCGGCCGAACTTAATGTTTTTTTACTTGTTGTATTCAAAATGTTGATCCTTTGTCGGGAGGTATCAGAAGGAATGTTCCGATCTCCACCATCTTCACAACAGATCTTGTGTTGATGAAAATATTGAGATGTGCTACGTCAAAATGAAATCAGATGTTAATTCCGCTTTCTATGAGCTTCATAGAAAATTAAAATTTTGATGGAGTGGTCCCATATTATCAATTTTTTCACATGTCCTAACACTGATGCAAATATTGAGATTTGCAAAGCTGGAGCAACATCGGATGATAATCTCTTTTTCTGTGCAGTGGACATATATTGCCCATCTCCGAACTCAATCTATGTTTGATAATAATAGTACAATGTAACAAGTTTTGACAAAATCGGATACTCCGTTTGAGAGTTATCGTGCGCACCAGCCAGACAGACATCGCTAGATCGACTCCAAATGTCCTGAAACGGATTTGGTCAGAACAGATCTTGGTCACAAAACCCTAATATCGATTAGGAACGTTTTGGCCGTATGAAATGATATATACTCTCTCTCTCTCTCTTGCTCTCTATCTCTCTCTCTCTGGCCACATGGCTAAGGTTATAAAAACTAATTTTCTAGCTTACTGCTAACGAAGAAAGTATTACTATCAGAACACAATGTGACAGATGTACTTGACAAATTTTTGCTAGGTTCGGCCTGAACAGCCTATGAAGTTAATGATTTTCTTAAACACAGAATAATTCGACTCTACATTAACTTAAGTACATGAATATTATACATTGAAAAAGGTTAGAAAATAATAACAATAACAATAATATAAGTAATCACAAGGTCAAGATGCCCAACATTTTCATAACTTCTCGTCAGCTTCACTTTGTGTAGTTTATGTGCAATTCTACGTTGCAGTTATCGCTGATGGTCGCTTCTGCATCATCTGCAACAGTTATCTTGCACTGCAATTACATTCTCATTTCATTCGAGTTTATTACGCCAGGGTATATGAGCGACATAATACGCAGCCTTATCTCTTAACACGGGGCGTGCAGAACGACATTTAAGAACTCGAAACAAACAGAAAAAAAGGTAATGTCGTCTAGCAAATTGTAGTTTATTGTTGCTGTTGCTGTTGTTAAATATTAAATAAGACGACGACAACAACAATATTCTTTATGACTATCATGACGAGATGGGGGTGGGGGACGGCGAAGGGATACTCCTGATCCGGCAAATGAGGAAGTTGAGAAACAATTGTGTAATGGCGTATACAGTTGGTGCACTCCGTCGTTCATTCATTTGCATTTTGTTTGCAAAGAAAATTTAAGTCGCTTAATACTAATTACATTAAATCGAAACTTATCGTTTTCAGTTAGTTGCTAACAACAATTATGTTTTCTTTTGTAGAATGACGTAAAGATATTAAAATCTTTAGGTTTATTGAGTTTAATTTTTTTTTAAATATTAGGTGTTCATAGACACTCGGATATGTTTGCGCCAGGTTTTTAAATCCTAGTGCCACCTGCTAAAAATTGTTGCCCACAAATAGGCTAGGCAAACAAGTAGCAACAAATTCCAAACCATTTAAAAAGTATCAGTCCATTTTAACCGACTACTTCCTTAACTTTATATGAGATATATTATAAGTTTTTGAAAAATGTTGAAATCTGAGTGCGTTACCAGATAAACAGGACGGAAGTATTCCACTTCATTTAATACTGGTAAAAATATTAGAATGTGCAATATGTAAACAAAATCGAACATTTATTTCCAATTTTAAGCAATTACTTCTGGTTGAGAGAATTATAAAGATATATTTGGTTGGAATAGAGTGTTCAGCAAGTCATGGGACATATAAGTATTTACTAGTAAAAAAGCAGCTAAGTTCGGCCGAGCCGAAATTTTTATACCCTCCACCAATTGGAGGAAACTTGAAATTTAAAAAAACAAGTAAAATAGTATCAGTCGGTTTTGCCGACAGATGTATACCCTCAGCCCTGAGTTACGAACGTGACAGATTTGGACTATATCGACTACTTCTTGTACTTTATATGAGGTATGTGCACCTTTTCGGAAAATGGAAATATGCGTCAGGTAACAGATACAGCGGACCGAAGTATTCTATTTTCACACTTCATCTAATACAGATAAAATACATCATCCTAGTCTGAATAAAATCGGATGACAATTTTGCGTTTTATGAGCTTCATGGATACTCATAATTTTGACCTTTTGTGGGGGAGGTACGATAAGGAGTGGACCGATATATCCCATCTTCACACCAGATCTTGAGTTAGTAGAAATAATGGGACGTGTGTAATATGAAGAGAATTGGATGTTTATTTCGTATTCTTTGGAATGGAATCGTGTTCAAGTGTTTTAAAAGCGTGATGAATATTCAAAATTTCGACCTTTTGTGGGGGAGGTACTTGATGGAGTGGGCCTATATTATCCATTTTTGCACCTGACCTACTGACGTAAATATCAGGATTTGCAAAGTTGGAACAAAATCGGATTATCGATTCTCTTTCTGTGCAGAAAATATTTTTTTATATATTTTATTTTTTTGAAAATCTTGATCATTTGTGTGGGAGGTACCAGAAAGAGTGGACCGATATATTCCATCTTAACACCAGACCTTGGGTTAATATAAATATTGAGATGTGTGAAATTTGAAGACAATCGGACTCTTATATCACATTATATGAGAGTTGTAATTATTTAAAATTTCGACCCTTTGTGGGGGAGGTACCAGAAGGAGTGGACCGATATTGTCCATTTTTACACTTGACCTAGCACTTACGCAAATATTGAGATTTGCAAAGTTTGGGCAAAATCGTATTAGCGTTTCTCTTTCTGTGCAAAAAATATATATTTGTTAAAATTTCGACCATTTGTGGGGGAGGTACCAGAAGGAATGGACCGATATATTCCATCTTAACATCAGACCTTGGGCTAACATAAATATTGGCATGTGTGAAATTTGAAGACAATCGGACTCTTACATCACATATTATTAGAGTTGTAATTATTCAAAATTTTGACCATTTGTGGGGGAGGTACTTGATGGAGTGGACCGATATTGTCCATTTTCACACTTGACCTAACACTGGCGCAAATATTAAGATTTGCAAAGTTGGGGCAAAATCGGTTTATCGCTTCTTTTTCTGTGCAAAAAATATTTTTTTTGAAAATTTCGACCTTTTGTGGGGGAGGTACCAGAAGGAGTGGACCGATATTGCCCATCTCCGAACTCGATCTAAGTTTGACAAAAATATTACGATGTATCAAGTTTGGACCAAATCGGATACTCCCTTCAAGAGTTATTGTGCGCACCAGCCAGCCAGACAGACAGACAGACAGACGGACGGACGGACGGACGGACGGACATCGCTAGATCGACTCCAAATGTTCTGAAACGGATTTGGTCCAAAGAGACCTAGGGTCTAAAACCGTTATTTCGACTAGGCACGTTTTGGCCGTATCAAATGATATATACCCTCTGTAGCCATATGGCTGAGGGTATAAAAAATTCGTGGGGAAATACCGCTGAAATGAAAACCGTTACATTGGGGCTTTACGAAAACAAGGTCTTGAATAACTAATTTACGTCATAGGTTGTAGTAAATGTTCCGAACTTTATATACGAAATTTGAAACAATTCTGGTGAATAATGTCGAAAAATTTAACAAAATTCCGAATATCGGGAAGAACCGTGATATTGGGGATATATGGTATCGTGGACCTATATAGACAATTCTCTTCCAGGGGGTAATGTACTCACAAGGACCTCCGTTTGTGGATTTTAAGACAATTCCATTGAAAAATGTGGCTAAAATCATCAAAATACCGAATATCGGGTTATATGGGGGCTATATAGCCCATCTTCGAACCGCTGATCCATACTATGTATGGTGGAGGGTATACAAATTGCGACTCTTTGTGGGGAGGTACCAGAAGGAGTGGGTCGATTTTTATCATCTTCACACCATATATCATGCCAATAGAAATACTTAAATGTGTGAAATGTGAAGAGAATTGGATGTTTATATCTCATTTTATGAGCCTTTTTTTACTCAAAATACCGGTCCGTTACTTGGGAGGTACCAAAAGTAGTGGTCCGATATATTCCATATTCACAACTAATATTGTGTTGATGAAAATATTGGGATTCGACAAGTTTCACAATAATGGAATAATAATTTCGTGTTTTACAAGCTTCATAACCATACAAATTGTTGACCCGTTGATGGGGAAGCTACCAGAAAAAGTGAACCGATATTTCCCATTTTTACACCAGATTTTGTGTCGAACGTAATATTGGATTGTGAGAAGTTTGAAGCCAATCGTGATCTTATTTCACATTTTATAAGAGATATAATTGTTCAAAATATTAACCCTTTGTTTGGGAGGTACATGACGGAGTGGGCCAATTTTGTTCATTTTCGCACCTGACATAACACGAATACAAATATTGGGATTTGCAAAGTTCGCATAAAATTGAATAATAATTTCTTATTCTATACGATAAAATATTTTCTGTGAAAATTTTGTGGGGGAGGTACCGGAAGCAGTAGGAAGCATCTTCTGTTAGTAGAAGTATTAAAAAAAAAAATTTAAGCAACTTATTTCGCATTTAAAAGAGTTATAATTATTTCAAATTTTTGATCCCTTGTGGGGGTTGTACCAGAAGGAGTAAGCCGATATCTACCATCTTCACAACAGATCTTGTGCTGTTAGAAATATTAAGATGTACCGAATTTTAAAGAAATCGGATGAGCATTTCAAGTTTTATTAATTTATGGCTATTAAAATTGTTGAACTGTTGTAGGAGGATACCAAACCTTGGATTAATACAAATATAGTGATTTGAAGACAATCAGACTCTTATTTTCCGTTTGTTGCCCCTTCGTTGTGGAGGTACATGATGGAGTGGGCCGATATATATATTTGCAAAATTTGAACAAAATTTGATGCTTTTGTGTTCTGTACGGAAAACTCCTTTCTGTGAAAGTTTTGACTCTTATTGAGGGTTGTTATCCATCTCGTAACTCGGTCTAAGTTTGATCATAATATTACGATGTACCAAGTTTGAATCAAATCGGATATTCCCTTCGAGAGTTATCGTGCGCACCAATCAGACAAGCGGATATCGCTAGATTGACTCCAAATGTCCTGAAACGGATTTGGCCCATAGAGATCTAGAGATCTAGATCTAGAGTTGTTTCGATTAGGCACGTTTTGGCAGTAACAAATGATACATAAAGGGTATATATATTCATTTGGCTTACGGCTTAATAATTATAGAATTCCACTGCAGATCTCTAATTAAGAGTAATATTTAGATATACCAAATTTGAAAAGAATCTCTGACTTCCTTCGCATAGTATGAGAGATACAAATGTTGAAAATTGTGAATAATTGTGGGATGGGTACCAGAAGGGGTAGGAAGACTTTCATCATCTTCTGTTTGTATAAATATAACGGTGTGTGAAAATTGATAATGGACGGACATCCCTAGATCGGCTTTAAATGTCCTGAAACGGATTTGGTCCAAATAGACCTAGGGTTTAAAACCGTCATTTCTATATAAAATGATATATAAACTCTGTAGCCATATGACAGAGGGTATAATTACTACCCTTTAGTACTTTTGAAACAATAATAGTACGTATTTACAGAGCCACCACCAGATACCAACAGATTTAAAGCACTGTCTGTTCAGCCATCACCTGTCACTAACAGCGACCCCCATACAAGTTTCGATATTCCAGCTTCATCCGTTTGCTTTAAACCAAATTGTTCCAAATTTAGTACCATTTTGTACAGTTTGCACACTTGGTATGCATTTCCAAACTACTTTCATATATGAAACTTACATTTCAACCTAAATTACATGTTTTTAGCTCTATCCGTTGACATAATACCAAATGGTACCAATTAACAAGTTTGGTACAATTTTAGATCTTTTCGTAATTTTGTTGTTGCAAAATGGTCAGGATTAATCCCTTTATTGTTGTTTTGATAAAAACAACGTTTGTTTATTAGTGGAAAACGATGGTAATGTTTACCAAGGGGGGAAAGGCAGGGAATACCTAGGTTTCGGAAAGAGCCACCAATCCTCATCCGTTCCCTTGTTTTTTGTCTGGGATATTCTCCCCAGAAGTTATTTTAAAAATAACTTCTATGACAAAAAAATTGTTTACCCAAGTGACGAGATCGTAAGCTCAATAGAAGAGGAACCAAAGAATTAAATAAAACTAAAATCCTTTTGGGAAATCTTCTAAATCTTATAGTTGCACTTATAAACATTTACATTTTTCTCAACTGGTAAACACCCACCCCCTGGTAAACATTACCATCGTTCTTCACTAATAAACCTGACCATTTTGCAACAACAAAATACTATGGAATCCCGAACAATCAAAGCCAACACTGTTCTAATCTTTTCTTAACCTTAAAGTTCGGAATTACAAAAACCCATCAGTACATTTGTTCTGCACTCCATCAGTGACTCTCATTCCAAATTTCTCACTCCATTTGTCCCATTCTCATTCCGTTTGTGCAATACAAAGTTTTCAATTTTTAGTACATTTTAGTACTTTTCGTACCTTTTTAGTATTAATTTAAAAAAAAAAACCTGTCATATGACACGCCTGTACACAAAGACTACAAATGTCAAGATTCTGGCTTCAGCCGTTTTTTCTGGGCATTTATTCTAGACCAGGTAGTGAGTTATTTCAGTAAGAAAGCAAATTCTCCCTTTAAAGTTCTTTTTTTTTTCTGGAAAAGTTATCGGACAGATATAACTGATATCTGTCTTAAACATAGCTTAATGAACCGTTATTAAATAATTGTTATTATTAATATCTGTTTATTGAGATAATTGCCTAACATATATATTTCCAGCTTCATTTCAAACGAAATCGATGCTCATCACGCTTTAAAAATCGTTGTTATTCTTCCCCATTTTCAAAGTTAATCAATTAAACCTTTTTGTATTTTCCACTCTATCTTTGTACTACTTCACAATGCCACCAGCACAAGCCACTCATTCATCGCCATCGTCATTATGACCAGTGTTATGCCATAAAACATAAACAAGGTCATCGTGGAATACTCAAAAGAGAGAAAAAAAAACGAAATAATATGCAACAACTCAACGAGACTAATAACATGACCCGCCGCCACAACAATATCAAGGACTAGCTACAGGAGGATCTCAGCAGAATAATAAAGGGCGCTATCTAATGCCCAGCTTGACTGGCATTCTGGTCGATTGTATTCTTTATTCGGCCCTGATGCTTTTATGACTTTCAGTTTTTGCCAACCAAGAGACAAGAATAGCGGGGCATGGATGAATGCTGACTAGCAACGAACGAACGTCACATGCAAACCAAAGTGGAACATCGTTTAAGTTGACAGCATGAGTTTCCGGGAACGTTTCGTGTCTTATTACCATGCTGAACAAGAGCATTTTCATTTCGCTGCTTTCACCCGTCTGGCCCACACCATCAGCTAAGCATAATTTACACAAGGCTAAGCAGCTAAAGACACGTCGAGTATCACAACTCGAATGAATCCCATTATTGATAACAGCCTCAGGGGAAGGGGTGGGGGGAGGTGCGATTGCAAACCACTTGTGAATACAGAAGCAGTGCAATAACTGCAAATCAGAAAAATATTGGAAAAATTGAATATCCAGCTACTCGACTACTCCTCCTCCTCCTTCTGCTGCTGCTCCTCATCGTGACGGCATGTTAATGGTTGCATCACTGGAGATGACAGTGCAAAGAAAGGAAAATTGATAAGATAGATGAATAATTTTTCCACGAAGTAATGCTTTTTTTTCCAAGTTTCTGGGGAACTTGTTGTTGTTTGTTGTTAAATGGAAAATTTATAAGAAATTATAGTTCTTTTAGAAAATAATCAATAAATGAGCTGTAAACAGCTGGAGAGCCATACAAAATAGAGAACTAACAAGTAAAAGTGCTGTAAGTTCGGCCGGGCCGAACATTTAATACCCTCCACCATTTGGTACAAATATGGCAATTTCCAAAAAAAAAACCGTTAAAAATTCTGTTAAAATCTTAAAAATACCGAATGCTTATACGACGACGTGGGCCTGCATAGGCAACTTTTGTCATAAATTATTACAATATTTAAATGTGAAACTTGAAGAAAAATCTGTTTATAATGTAGCTAAAATCGTCAAAATACCGAATATGGGGAGTACCGTTATATGGGGGCTATACGAAGACGTGGACCTGCACAGACAATTTTCTGGCATGGGCTGAAGTATCCATTACGAATTTCACATGCGAAATTTGAAACAATCCCTGTAAATAATGTCGCTAAAATCATTAAAATACCGAATATCGGGGGGTACCGTTATATGGGGGCTATATGAAGACGTGGACCTACATGGCTCATTTTTTGACTTTGGATGAAGTATCCATTACGAACTTCAAATACCAAATTTGAAACGATTCCGGTAAACAATGTCGCTAAAATCATCAAAATACTGAATATCGGGGGATACCGTTATATGGGGGCTATATGAAGACGTGGACCTGCACAGATAATTTTCTGTCTTAGGCTGTAGTATCCATTACGAACTTCAAATACCAAAATTGAAATAATTACGGTGAATAATGTCGCTAAAATCATTAAAATACCGAATATCGGGAGGTACCGTTATATGGGGGCTATATGATAACTTGGACCTACATGGCCCATTTACGAACTTAACCTGCCTACTGGGAAAATATACATGTGTGCAAAATTGTAGCCTTCTATCTCAATTTGTTCGAAAGATAGCGTGATTACAACAAACAGACAGACAGACGGACATGGCTAAATCGTCTTAGAATTTTACGCTGATCAAGAATATATGTACTTTGTTGGGTTTGACATGAATATTTCGAGGAGTTACAAACAGAATTACAAAATTAATATACCCTCCATAGTATGGTGGAGGGTATGAAAACGGAACTAAGCTCGGTCGGAGTGAATTTTTATACGAATTAGAGGGCTGCAAGGGTTATGAATAATTAAACCATACTCGATTCTTATATGACTTTTATTGATCGCTTGGTTTGATCTGCATCGGGTATGATTGGTAAGACTCGATCACACTCAGTAACAAACCAATCAAACTCATGTTACATTGATTCAATTTGCTCAAACGAAAGGAATATGTTGAGCAAACACGAATTGATCGAATGAATATGAATGATTTGTTTGCGAACTTAAGTTGAATTGTTCATAACAGGATGATCATGCTCATTATGATTTTTCTTGGCTCGACTCTAGTTTAGTATTTTTTTACATTTTTTCTAGAGGTAGATATTTGCGCCCTGATTCCAAGAAAGTATTTATAATGTTTTTTTTTTTTTTTTTTTTTTTTTTTTTTGACGGACAGGATACAATGTTTTGATACCGGTTATACAAATACCAATTTTGAAACCTATACGATAGAAAATGTGACCCAAATTGTAAAAATAGCTAATATATGCAGGTACCGTTATATGGGGACTACAGGGTGAGTTGAAAAAAACTGCAACAAATTTCAGACTGCTGTTATTTCTAAGCCATGGTGACGATGTGGGCTGCCATAACAGCCGATGGGCGCTCTCCGCTCGTATAAATCGACCGTGGCATCCGAATAAATGCCGAATATTACAGCGAAAATATTCTGGAGGGTGTATTAAGGCCTTGGGCACTCAAACATTTTGGCCGCAGACCTTGGACATTCCAATAGGACTCAGCATCATTGCACTCAGCAAGAATAGTTATAAAAAGAGGTTCAGATACCAATCCGTTGGACTATTGTGTCTGGAGTATTTGGAAAGCAAGGTTAGCACTAAAAAATAACAAAGTGTCGATCACCTGAAGCAAGCGCTTCGCCGGGAATGGACCAAAATACTGAAGAGCAACATTCGGGCGGCGTGTGACGGTTTCATTGGCCGTTTGAAGGCCATAATTCTTGCCAAAGACGACCAATTCGAACAAATCTAAACTTATTCTAAAATTTGATGCTATTTCCGATATTTTTTGCTTTCATTCACTACAATTTAAAAAAAAGCAAAAAATTATGACGCTTGACTTTGTTGCAGTGTTTTTATCTCACCCTGCATGTTATTACTCTGGCAGCGCCATCTTACAGACCTTGGACAGCTTATCGTTCCAGCTTTGCATGCGCACATATTTTCCTCTCACTTCACCCTTCCTTTTTCTAGCTGCACTACCTTCACTATGCATCTTCAACTTCCTGACAACCTTCTGCGAGAATCTTATTACTTCGGCGCCGTATATGGCCATCCTTTTTCGTCCCCATGTCTTTGGCGTACAGCTAATCCTTGGCATCTGTCCTTCTGCGTTTCAGATGTCATTTTTGCACTTGAATTCTTCAGTGGTTCATACCTGCTCATTCAAGCCTCCTGGATTTGATTCTTGTTCTTCTCCAAGCATTCCAACTTTAGTAATGGGATCTTCTACTTCAAGTCTTTCGCCTTTTTCGATAGTTTCTGCTATTTTCGCAGTTTCTGTTATTTACCACTCCCTGCTTCAGCTACTCTACGGACCTCCCACGAATAAGCGAAGACCTCCGAAAGTACTTGCACTTTCTCGTCCAAAGACTTTACGGTGTGGTTTGCTTGGTTATTTACTGCATGCACTCTTTCCTCAGCAGCCGCCAATTAGGATTTGAATTACTCTTCTTGATTTTGTAGGACACGGCAAAGTATATATATTCTTGATCAGCATAAAATTCGAAATTGATACTACAGCCTAAGACAGAAAATTGTCTGTGCAGGTCTACGTCTTCATATAGCCCCCATATAACGGTACCTCCCGATATTCGGTATTTTAATGATTTTAGCAAAATTATTCACCGGAATTGTTTCAAATTTTATATTTGAAGTTCGAAATGATTACTACAGTCTAGAACAGAAAATTGTCTGTGCAGGTCCACGTTTTCGTATAGCACCCATAAAACGGTATCTTTGGTATTTGAAGTCCGTAATGAATACTACAGCTTAAAACAAAAAATTGTCTGTGCAGGTCCACGTCTTTGTATAGCCCCCATAAAACGTTATCTCCCGATATTCGGTATTTTCATAATTTTAACGACATTATTCATCGGAATTGTTTCAAATTTGGTATTTGAAGTTCGTAATGGATATTACACCCTAAGGCAGAAAATTGTCCGTGCAGGTCCACATTTTGGTATACCCCCCCATATAAGAGTACCTCCCTATATTGAAGATTTTAGCTACATTATTCATCAATTTCTTTTTCAAGTTTCGCATTTGAATATTGTAATGGCTTATGACAAAAGTTGCCTATGCAGGTCCACGTCGTCGTTTAGACTCTAATATGACGGCTACATTCGGTATTTTTAAGATTTTAACAAAATTTTAAACGATTTTTTTTATTTATTTTATTTATTTATTTATTTATTTATTTTTTTTTTTTAATTGCCGAATTCGTTCTAAATGGTGGAGGATATTCGAAGTTCGGCTCGGCCGAACTTACAGCTTTTTTACTTGTTATTCATTGACATCATCCTTCAATTTGAAATATCGTTGAATCTTCTTTCTATAAGACTAACATAGACATCTACATCAACCTTGAAGCTACATTTAAGCTTCATGTTTGTTGCTAGTAGTTCCGCCATTGTCTGCTTTGCTTCCTCTAAAAATTGGTCATTTTTTATTTCCATCTTCAACCATCAATCAAAGCATCGATAGTCTCACTCGCTAAAATCTCGTTCACGTGTAGTAGCTTATTATGCCTTAAATAGCACATTTGGCACCTGTTGCTGCCAAAACATCTTTTTGTCTTGTGTTGTAGACAGAAGCAGCAATTCTCTATTTTCTAGCCTGAATTTTCCCTTCAGCTGGCGTCATAGAAAAGAATTTTTCACGCTTCGTAATCTTGTACCCAGTTTCATTGCACGACTTGTACTGTACTTGCTTGATTCCTTTCTCCAACTTTGTCCATGGTGGTCATTTCACCGATTCATCTTCAGGGGATATGGACATATAGTCCTTCCGTCTGAAGATATCAAATCTCGGTAAGTGTGTACACCAAAACCACAGCCTTCTGTCTTAAAGTGTCTTTCTGACTCAGCATCATTATACCCTACACCACAAGGTGGTCAGGGTATTATGTCTTTGTGCATTTGTTTGTAACAGGCAAAAGGAAACGAGATAGACCCATAGTTCCTTTTGATGATCTGCATAGAATCACATTCTGAGTCGATTTATGCATGTCCGTCCGTCCGTCCGTCTGTCCGTCCGTCCGTCCGTCTGTCCGTCTGTCCATGTATTTTTGTAAACAAAGTACAGGTCGCATTTATTGCCCGATCCAGTTGAAATTTTGCACAGATCATTTGTTTGGCCCAAGGACGAACCCTATTGAAATTGGAGATAATCGGTCAAAATTTAGATATAGCTCCCATATATATCTTCGTCCGATTTGCCTTCTATTGTGCATCAAACGTGTAATATCAGTCCGAATTGTATGGAATTTTGTATATACACCCAAATTATGTCTGAAAATAAGTATGCCAAATTTGATCGAAATCGGTTCAGATATAGCTATAGCTCCCATATATATTGTTCATCCGATTTGTTATTTTAGTCCTCCGCAGCCGTAATATGCACTCTGCAACAACAATATTTGGAGAAATATATCAAAAACATCTCAGAAATACATTTGCTAAATTTTATCGAGATCGGTTTAGATTTGGATATAGCTCCTATATATAACTTCGTCCGATTTAACTTTTATGGTACACCAAACGTCTAATATTTGTCCAAATGGGATGGAATTTGGCACATGCGACCGAATTAAGTCTAGAATCTAGTATGCCAAATTTGGTGAAGATCGGTTCAGATATAGCTATAGCTCCCATACATATTGTTCATCCGATTTCTTGTACTTGTTACCCACAACCGTAATATGCACTCCGTAACAACGATATTCAGGGAAATATATTAAATACAGCTCAGAAATATCTTTTCCAAATTTTATCGCGATCGGTTCAAATTTGTATATAGCTCCCACATATATATTTATCCGATTTCAAATTAATTGTGCACCAAATGGGAAACACAAGTCCGAATTTAAAAGATACAAATGCTTCGGCATATTTAGTCCTTTGAACTTTAAATTATAATTATAATCATAGCCTGTATGATTAGTTCTCCCATAAAAACTTTTAATTGTTATGCGGAGCTCTACTAAATTAGCAAAGTGGTGTAGGGTATCATAAAGTCGGCCAGGTCCGACTTTAAGACTTTCTTTACTGGTTGTTGGCTGATAAACTTAATCTGTGTTGGAACAATTTTAGCTGTAGTTTCAGCCCGGTAACCTTTAACTGATAAAAATAATTTTCAGACTAGCTGACATAATTTCCTAGTCGTTTTTCAACATTTCATTTTCAACAAACGAAATTTTTTTCTCCACTATCCGACTTGTAGAACCAATGTAAATAACCGAATGCGTCAAGATGCCTGTTCATCAATTCTCTCTTTATCTCTCTTTTACACTAAATTATCCTGCCACTCTCTTTTATTATAAAAATATATTCCATTATTAATGAATAGCAAGTAAGGAGCGTTTTTGTAAATTGAATATCTTGTTGGAATATCGAGTTTCGTTTAAAACAGCGTTGAAAATCCTGTTTTCCGAAAATGGCCTGCAATTATTTCTCATAATTTCTTATGAATTTGTGGAACTGATTCATAGGTGCAAAGCAATGTAACAAACTAGATCCCGACATGTTTTCAACAACAACTCAACGAATTGACATCTATGGCATTTCCAATGTCAATAACAGCTTTGTCGTTTTCCATAATTTTCAAATAACCGAACCTCCTGGGCTTTTGTTTTCTTTCGTTATTTGCTTACAACCCTACCCGATAATAATCCCTCCTTTTTATCCTTTGACATGATCATCTTCAGTGTATCGCTCTCGTTCTCAACCTAGATCCTGTTTAGAAACAAAAATGAGGAATTCAAACCCCTTTTCCCATGCTCTTTTTCAGTCGAATTCCATTGCTGCCGAACTCTCCAAAGCCTATTGAGCTTTTGCTTTGCTAATATGAATGGGTATTTTACACTTTTGTTTCTTGTTTTGATATTCAAATCACAGAGGAGTACCAAAAAAAATTGCCTCTTTCCATCAGATGTGACCTCGATTTCGGTATTTTCTTCACCAACCGACATTCACACACACACACACACACACACACAACATAGTGGCCGTCCAAGATGTTTAAGTTTCCAATAAGACGACTGATGTTGCATGCACAGGTGCTATCACAGATATGAAGCATGTATTTACTACACTGTGTCACACAAAAATAACTACGAGGACAATCCAGCAGATTATGAAAGTTGACGTAGTTCGACCGGGCCGAACTTTCAATACTCTCCACCATTTGGAACTAATTTGGAAATTCTCAAAAACAATAAAAACCGTTAAAAATTCTGTTAAAATCTTAAAAATACCGAATGTATCTGATATATTAGGGTTTATACGATGACCCTAAAAAAAGGGGTGAATAATGTATCTAAAATCATCAAAATACGGAATATCGGGAGGTACCGTTATATGGGGGGCTATACGAAGACGTGCGCCAGCACAGACAATTTTCTGTCTTAGGCCGAAGTATTCATTTCAAACTTGAAATACCAAATTTGAAAGAATTCCGGTGAATAATGTCACTAAAATCAACAAAGGGGCTATACGAAGACGAAGATCCGCACAGACAATTTTCTGTCATAGGCTGTAATATCCATTACGAAATTTTAACACCAAATTTGAAACAATTCCGGTCAATAATGTCGCTTAAATCAACAAAATACCGAAAATGTGGACCTACATGACCCAATTTCAATACCAAAAGTCCTGCAGACATAATATGCAGGGTGAGATAAAAAACAAACTGCAACAAAGTCAAACGCCATAATTTTAACATTTTCTTTTAAATTTTATTGAATGAAAGCAACAAATGTCGGAAATAGCATTCAATTTTAGAATAAGTTTAGATTTATTCGAATTAGTCACATTTGCACGAATTATGACTCTCAAACGGCCAATGAAACCGTCATACGCTGCCCGAATGTTGCTCTGCGGTATTTTTGCCCATTCCCAGCGAAGCGCTTGCTTGAGGACACTCTGGTATTTTTAAGTGCCAACCTTGCATTCCAAAATACTCCAGACACAATAGTCCAACGGATTGGTATCCGGAGATTTTGGTGGCCATTGTGCGTTAAAATTTTGTAACCATTCTTGGATGGCACGTGCTGAGCCCTCTTAGAATGTCCATGGTCTGTGGCCGAAAAGTTTGCGTGCCCAAGGCATTAATACACCCTCCAGAATATTTTCGATATAATATTCGGCGTTTATTCGGATGCAATTGAGATTAATACGTGTGGAGAGCGACCATAGGCTGTTATGGCGGCCCATACCATCACCATGGCCGGTGCTTGTGTTCTGGTGGCCAACCGAAGTTGCACACTTTCAGCTGACCTCTTTGGCAAGTCAACACGATCATCTTGTTTGTTTACAAACTGCTGGACAACGAATGGTTTCTTATCGGAGAAAACCAAATTCGGCACATCACCACTTTCGACCAAGCGAAGCAATTCTTTAGCTCTTTTCAGTCTATTTTTTTTTCTCTTGCGGTGTAAGTTCTTGCACTTTTTGGAATTTCAATGGCTTTACCTTGAGCTCATTTTTCAATATTTGCCGAATGGAATATTGTGATACGTTCAGCTCACGAGCCATTTGTGGCCACTGCGACGCGGGTTTCGATCAAGTCGCTTCTTTACTTTTCGAACCATTTCTGCTGATGTTGCTGTTTTTTTTCGTCCACTTCCTTGACGTCGGGCTACGCTACCAGTATCATAGTCACACAAAAGATTTATTCACTTTTAAATGCTGGAGTGCTCTAACGATAGCCACTTGTGGTTTTCCAGCCAAATGTAAAGAAATCACACTATCACACTTGAATTCCATCACTGATAACTTTTTTTTGGATAATTCTTACCAAAATGCTTTTGTATGCTTGTAAACAATATAATGAGCTGTTACTGGAATAATTTTAACAACTGTCGGACGAGTAGCTTACAAATGTATATTTGTATATTTCGTGGTGCTACAAACGGAATAACAAACTTAATATACCCTCCATATTGTGGTGGAGGATATAAAAATTCATTACTTTTCAAAACTCCATTGCTATGCAAATTTAGAAAATCATGCTGGCTTCTACCTGCAAATACAAACATGTGCGTTTGGATTGACAACGATCTGGCTTTTTTTTTGTGCAACACATTTGTTCCATTCATTTCATTTTCCCGAAATCCTCTTTTTCATTTTCTCTGCATTTCGTTTTTCTTTTCCCAAAAAATAGTGATTTTATCAACACATTGTGGTTCCTTTCATTCTGTCTCTTAGCATTTGCTTCGGCAGTCTGTTCTTTCCATCAATTCAAAAATGATACCTTGAACTTTGTCCAAATGATCCGATACGCTTTTTGCTGTCGAATCTGTGTTCTCCGATAATTGGTATTTTTTAATGAAGATATGAAAACATCCTGACTGAGTAATGACATCAAACGGACAGTGCAGCTGCTGGGAAGCATGGATCGAATGCAAATGCAGGCCAATGCAGATGACATTTGATGGAAAGCTTAAATGCGAAAAAATTTGCAAAAATTAATTTGCATCTGCAAATCAATGTTGTCCCCCATAAGTCCATGATGGAAAGATGAACGCATGTCTGGAGCAGGAAAGTCAAAAGCTTTCATCATTGATTTCTTTTGTGGCGAATGATGCAGACCTTCGTTTGATGTTTGCGTTTGTAACTCATCGAAATAATAGTTTTAGACCTATCAAATTATATATATATATATATATATATATATATATATATATATATATATATATATATATATATATATATATATATATATTGCAATGAATGGAAAAATCCACACGGCAAGTTTTATCTGAGTGTTTTACGCCCTGAAAGAGAATTGCCTATATGGGTCCACGATATCGGTATTCACTATTTGGATGATTTTAAGAACATTATTCACCAGGCTCGTTTCAAATTTTATATTTAAAATTCTTTATGGGTACTACAGCCTAGTATCAGTCGGTTTTGCCCACAGATTTATACCCCCAGCCTTAAGTTATGATTATTCAAACTGTTGACCCCTCATGGTGGAGGTTTCGACCAATATTTGACCAATTCGTATCTGACCTACGACTGATAAAAATACTTCAACGAGCCAAATTTGGACTATATCGACTGCTTCCTATACCTTTTATTAGATATGTGCAAAATTTTTGGAAAATGTGGAAATATGCGTCAGTTATCAGATTTCTGGTTAAGAGATATATTTAGATATAGCAAGTTGTAAAGAATCGCCGACTTGTTTCGCAAGTTATTACAGATAAAATATTTAAAATTGTGACCCTTTGTAGGTGAGGTACCAGAAGGGGTTAGCAGATATATAACATCGTCACAACAGATTTTGTTTTAGCAAAAATGTTTGTATGTGGGAAATATAAAAAGAACCTGATGCTTATTTCAGATTTTATAAAGGTTATTCAAAACTTTGACCCATTGTGGGGGAGGTACCAAAAGGAATGGTCCGACCGCTACCGTCTTTATGACAAACCCTGTGTTGCTAGAAATATTCAGATGTGCCAAGTCTAAATGGAATTGGATGTTAATTTCGCGCTTTATGAGCTTAATGGATATTCAAAATTTCGACCTTTTGTGGGGGAGGTACAGGAAGGAGTGGGTCGACATATTCTGTCTTAATACCAGATCTTGGGTTCATAAAAATATTAGGATGTGTGAAATTTGAAGACATCTTAAATCATATTTTAAAAAAGTTGTAATTATTCAAAATTTTGACTCTTTGTGGGAGAGACACTTGATCGAGTGGATCGATATTATCCATTTTCGCACGTGGCACAGCATATATTAGGATTTGCAAAGTTGGAGTAAAATCAGATTATCCTTTCTCTCTCTCTCTGGAGTGGACCGAAATTGCCAATCTCCGAACTCGATCTATATGTGACAAAAATATTACGATGTACTAAGTTTGAACCAAATCGGATACTCGCTTTGAGAGTTATCCTGCGCACCAGCCAGACAGACAGACTAACGGACATCAGATTTTAAGAACATTATTCACCAGAATTGTGTAAAATTTCGTATTAGAAGTTTGTTATGCGTTCTGCAACCTACGATAGAAAATTTTCTATGCAGGTCCAAGTCTTACCTCCCTTTATTCGGTATTTTGATGATATTAGCGACATTATTATCCGGTTTAGCTTCAGATATGGAATTTAAAGTTCGGAATCGGTACAATAGCATATGGCAGATAATTACTTACCACGTCTGGCGAGGAGTACTTTCAGAAACATTGGAAGTAGGAATTTTCCATTTTTCGGAAATTTTGAAAATTTTATTTTTTCCTCACTATTATCAAAATAGCCCGCTGTGCAAAATCTTGGAGGGAAAGGACCATATGGAAGCTACCGTTAGATAGCTGGCGAGGAGTACTTTTAGAAGCGTATAGGAAAATTTCATTTCGGAAATTTTGAAAAAATATTTTGTATTTTTTGAAGGATTTAAAAACCTCAAAATAAGTACACTTTACGTATATTTCCATTTTCAAATATATGGTTAGTTTTAATTCGGCAGAGTTCCACACAACCTTTGAGGTACTGCCACTGCGCGTTGCCACTTTTTTAACTTGGTTGGCTTCCTCGTTAGGCCTGCTTACCAAGGTAATATTAAGTGTATAAAATATTTTGTATTTTTTGGAACAGAATTGCCAAATTTTTACTTGGATGTATTGCCCTTTGGGTCTATTTTCCAAATGAACTACTATAACCTTGAAAGTAAAAACTACGTATTCATAAAATGTTGCCACTTATTTTTCTTGACCAATTGAAATATTATTAAAAAATGCTCATTTTAGTCAAGTTTACTGGCAAGTGGAACAAATATTTTTATAATTCGAATTCTGAGCTCCACAATGTTCCATATTGTTACTGTATTCAGCCATTATACTTTGCATGGATTCTCTATAGGTGGTTGGGCATACAATGCCAAGGGTCCTTGTTTTGTAATATTGCTTCAACATGCCATACAAATAAGCCCCAGTTAAAAGTGTCTTGCTGAAAACTCGAGCTAATGTTATAACAGTCCAGCCATGAGCTTTATATTTATTTACAAACATATTAAATAATATTTCAGCGACATCCATATTATCTTTGTAGGGGTCTAGAAAATGATAGTTAGAATTAATTGTATCAACGTATACAATGCACTTTGTATAATATTGGAACGAACATTTTGTTCTATGTATCCCTTGGAAGCTTAAGAGATTTGTCTTTGTAAAATAAATGTTCTCCATCGTGTCATGCTGCTTCAAAAGATTTTCTTTCATCTCTGCGCATTAAAATTATTAAGTACATGGATATGAACAACAGAGCTAAACAGTTGTTATCTATTTCAAAGCGTTTGCATCAATGTATGTATATAGCGGTTTAGGTCCTCATATAATTGTTCTTATCGGAGTAATGTTTTTTTTTTAAGTTTTCTGAAATTTTTTTTCTGTATAGTTTTTGGAAATTTTAAATAAATTTTTGTTTGGTAAAATGTCTTTGGCGTTCTTCGTCTTCAAGAGACTGTTCGTTCACTTTACGCTTTAATTTTTTTAAATATTTGCGCTTTTTAGTTTTAGCTTAGCCTTAAGTTTATTTATTTTCTCTTTTTTAATAGCTACTATTTTTTAGATGTCCTAAAGTTTAGCTTGGGAATAAATGTTTCTGAGCGTATGACGTCGCTCTTATATTTTTACTGCGAACCCTCGTAACATTTTTATTTCTTGTGTTCTCTTTATCAACAAAATGATCCATTAAGTTTATCCATAAGGGTGTATATGGAATATATTTAGTAAGCATGAGTTTGGCAAAGTTCTCGTTGTAATATATATTTTGCATGCCAATTTCGGTGGTGACCTTTTTTACTTTACAATCGGTCCAATTACGGTTGGTGTTTCAATAGTCGTCGTCGACTTTATGTCCACGTCGCCTTCACCGTCGCTTCGATTCAAAAATGGTATTACGATAAGGCATGGAAGCGACATCGACAGTTTAAAATAAAAGTTGACAACAATTAAAAAAGCGTTGGCAACACTCCCTTGTTATTGACAAAATAAGATAAAAATTTGTTTGTATTTTGAATTCTAATATCGTCTCTTTCAAAAAAATAAAAAATATGGTGAAAAAATGGATATCATAAATGCGTTACATATCTTAAGTTCAAGTGAGGATGACGTGGAGAATGTATTAGTAGTGCAGCCGCGAGTGCTAAGGCAGAAGTTTAGTTTCTTCTTTCCTTGATGACTTTTTATCATTATTTTTTTCTGAGCGATCGAGAAGCTTGGGTAGTAGTTACATCAGTCTCGTCGTCAGCATTATCCACTGGCTCATTTTCATGATCTATACCGTCTGTTACAATTATGTTTTCCGTATTTTTTACTCCAAGTGCAGGACTGGTGGATTCAGTAACTTTTGAAACTGCATTACATTCGCGAAGGACTCCTCCCAAAGCGACAAAGTCATTTGCTTAAAAATACCACCTCCAGTGCTGCTGGTTTAACCCTTATTGTGCACAATTGTTTTTTAGTTTTAAATTTTAAATCTTTACAAACCTAGAAGATTTTTAGAAAACTAACTAATAAAAACATACAAAAATAATTTTAATTTTAACATTCTTTTTGCCAGTCTTTAATCGGTGACCCGTTTACATTTAATTTTGTAGCAATGGATTCCAATCTGATTTAAAATTAGCTGGGAAATTACCTTTGGTAAACCCTTTTGCCAAACATGGTTTTTTTCCAATTCGGAAACCAACATTTCAAATTGTTTTGCTGTTGTTATATTCATGGTCAAATATCAAATAAAAAAGTTGTAGATATTGTAACGACTAAAAAATACAATTTCACAATTATTTACGGCGACAGATTTTCTTAAAAATCGACTTCACGTCGACTGTTGTATCGACAATTATAATAGCAATCATTTGTCGCTATCGACAAAAAACGACAACCCTAATATCATTATTGACGCTTCGACTTCATTTTGCGACGCCGACAACCATAATAGGGCCGAATACATTTCTAATGCCCGCGTGTGTGTATGCCCTTTTTATGTGTATAGCAAGTGGAGTTTTTTTCATTAGAAGTTTTTATGTAAGATGATTGTGTTGTGAATGTTTCCTTTTCGGAAGTATTAATTCCTACGTGGTCAGTACTTGAATTATTTACATTTGACGTTTTATCATTCGATTTTTCAAAGTTTGATGCGTTTTTGATTGAATTTCTTTACATGGAGCGACATTATCTTCTACATGTTCATGTTCTTTAGAGATTTCAATGTGTCCTTAATAAGACGGGAAATTTTCGGATTCCATAGTAATAAAAATATATTTTGAACCCAAGCATAAAACTAAGTTATATCGCTAACATCACATCATCGCCATACGTGAAATTTTATTACATCTTGGAGTAGCATTTTTTTATGTCATTCACGACAACCTTCATAAAATGTCCGCAACTGAGCTGTAAAATGGTGTAGATAAATTTAGTATTTGTTGTAAAATTTAAGTAGCAGCGCATCGAATACTTTTTCACTGTACATACAAAGTGAGATGAAAAACTGCAACCAACTTCAGACTGCTGTCATTTCTAAGCCACTCGTCCGACAGCTGTAAAAATTATTCCTTGGCAGCTCATTATATTGTTTACAAGCGTACAAAATCATTTTGGTGAGAATTTTCCATAAAAAAGTTATTCCTTATGGAATTCAAACGTGATCACAAGTGGCTATCGTTAGAGCACTCCAGCATTTAAATGTGAATAAATCTTTTGTCTCTCGTACCATCGCTCGTTACCGTGATACTGGTAGCGTACAGCAACATCAGCAGAAATGGTTCAAAAGTAAAGAAAAGAACCCGCGTCGCAGTGGCCGAAAAATGGCTCGTGAGCTGAACATATCGCAATATTCCATGCGACAAATATTGAAAAATGAGCTCAGGGTCAGCCCAATTGAAATTCCAAAAAGTGCAGGAACCTACAGAAAAAAAATTGGCTCAAAAGAGCTAAAGAATTGCTTCGCTTAGCCGAAAGTGGTGAACTGCCGAATTTGGTTTTCTCCGATGAGAAAACATTCGTTGTGCAGCAGTTTGTGAAAAATGAAACTGATCGTGTTTACTTGCCTAAGAGGTCAGTTGAAAATGTGCGCCGGTTGGTTCGTTTAGCCACCAGAACTCAAGCGCCGGCCATGGTGATGATGTGGGCCGCCATAACAGCCGATGGTCGCTCTCCGCTCGTATTAATTGACCGTGGCATCAGAATATTATCGCGAAAATACTCTGGAGTGTGTACTAAAGCCTTGGGCACACAAACATTTTGGTCGCAGACCTTGGACATTCCAACAGAACTCAGCATCATCGCACTCAGCACCCGCCACCCAAGAATGGTTACACAATGAGGTTCCTCGCTTCATTTCCAGCGCACAATGGCCACCAAAATCTCCGGATACCAATCCGTTGGACTAATGTGTCTGGAGTATTTTGGAAAGCAATGTTGGCACTAAAAATACCAAAGTGTCAATCACCTCAACCGCAACATTCGGGCAGCGAGTGATGGTTTCATTGGCCGTTTGAAGGACATAATTTGTACCAAAGGTGACAAATTCGAACAAATTTAAAAATTGTATTCTATTTTTTCACATTTTTTGCTTTCATTCAATAAAATATATAAAAAAAATTAAAAATTATGGCGTTAGACTTTGTTGCAGTTATTTATCTCAGCCGGTTAAAGGATAATATAATTGCATTTATTGTTCCTCTATTCCAGTCTGTGCAAACTCCGTTTTGCAATCGGCCGCGTAATATTATTTTTCAACAATATGTTCGCAAGTATCGCTGGAATCGAACCACGTCACCTCTTTTTTTTTTGCGATAGCTACTACTATGTCGTTTTAGTTCTTCCTTCAGACAAACGATCAACCAAACTATATAGATTTCTTTCGAATTCTCGTAGAATTTACGTAAAATACTGTCCATACCATCAAAAAAAATTTGTTGTGCTCATCGCCATTAATTTTTCACTTTAAATTTTTGTAATTGAAGTCTGTGGCGTTGAAAAGGAATATTCATCCTGGAATGATGCATATTGAATGAAGTCGCCCCGTTGCTTTTAATCTGAGCGTAGAAGTTGTCTTTATCCCGGTCATTTTTTCTCATTTCTTCAGCTTTCATTTTCTTGTCGCGTCCTGACTTAGAAAGTTTTCGTTGTTTCTTTCTCTTTTGATTATATCACGCTGCACGCCGCCCACCTGTTGTGGTATTTCTATATTTTGCGGTTGCACACTACTCCAGCTTTTCGAGATGTTTTAAAAATTTTGTTTCTTCAATCGTGGATATTTCGGACAAATATAACTCCTCATTTTTCGAAAAGGCTATTGAGCTGCGCCATATGAATTTTCCAGAAGCAGTTTCTGTCAACGTTAGGAATACTTCCTATCCTAATTTTTTCGGAAAACGTTATACTCATCCATTTCTAGGTCCGCACTCGGAGTGACACTAATAATATATTCGTATTGTGTAGAACTTAAAATTGTACTCCTGTTAAAAGCTGCCGTGTTCTCCACCTCGGAGACCTCTGATAAACGCTTCGGATTATTGTTCGTTCAAGCGCTACAATAGGGTTATAATTATCTATATTACTGTTACTACTTATATTAATATAACTGTTGGTGTTAATTATAGTATTATTTTTATACTCTTGATCAACAATCTTTTGTAGTGAAATATCTCCTTTTTTATTAATATTTAATTGGACATTATTCAAATTGTCCCCTTTTTTTCAAATTCGATCGATAAAAGATCTTGTTCGTCATTCATTTGTGTACATAATTTTTCTATACAAGGAAACAATTCATTATTATTTGTATTTGTAAACCGATTCCCTGCTTTAGAACCCTTAGAAGAAGACCCGTTTCATTTTTTTTGCATGGAATTCGAAATGTTCAACTATTTCCTCATAGTATTATATGATGTTATATATGATGGCAGATATTTTATAAGGTGGTACCATAACACTTTCTTGCCATCAAATATGAAATTCTCAGCATAGGCAGGTAAATTATGAATTCTTATAGAGAATGACTGTATTTAAAATGCTAAGATGGTAATATAATACGTAAACCCTTTACCACCGACGGTTTACTAACGTAAACTGTGGCGCTAGTAGTTCTAACAAAACGGCAAAAAACTTCAATCAACCTATTTAACCAAGAACAACAAAAACATTTAAAAGAATAGTAAACATATTCATTTCCAAATCATTTGTCAATTACCAAAGTACCCACCCACAGCGTACGAAAATAAACTACTGCAAACGTTTGCAATCGTTTTGTTCTGTATTTTCCCGAAGTACGAAACGAAACAAAACCAATACTCAGCTAACGGCTGGATGACGCAACGTTGAAAACAGAACAGTACAATACACATTGCAAACGTTTGCTTTTATATCAACTCATTACAAATAACATAGAAAGTAATAATAAGATGAACTCATGTATTTTTATTCATATTTAAAAAAGTTTTAATAAAATAATCTTATAAAAATGGTTAAACAAATAATTTGCCTTCATATTCAAATGCTCCATTTACTCTTGTTAATAAAATATGCTCCAAGTTTGTTGGTGTTAGACGAAAAAAATCTCTCCACGCTTACTTGTGTACATGAAATCGATAAAAAAAATGAATGCAATTGTTGTTAGGCTATTGTTTTCTGTTGTCCAGTAGTCTATAATATTTCCATTTATTGCTAATCTGGGCTGTCTTTCATAAATTAGGAGGTCACGATCAATATTTTTATGAGTGGCTCACTGCAGGAAGGTCTATCACAATTTTTAAGGTAAGCTTTAAGTGCATATTCAGTATTACTTGGTTCGGCACAAAAGGTTGAATTTGAATTGAAATTGTACAATTATTTCCTGAAAAATATATAAAATCTTAAATGGCCGGTCTTCTGTCATACAAAGTGGTCTGCTATTTTTAGTAAACAAATCCACTATAGCATTTTCCACACTTTTCTTATCAATTATGAATGAAATTTTTAATGCATTCTTATTAACTGACTGTTCATTTTCCATTTGTATGTAGTTTTGATAAAGATTAGGGTGTGCAGTTTTTAAATGTCTGTCTAAATTACCTTCATGTCCGCATAATGTTTTATGCGTTTCTGCACATAAATCGTTTATTTTGATCGTCGAAATCAAAGATTTCTAGTGTTATATCATTTCATAATACTTTTAAAATAAGTAGATTTTTAAATAATGTTTTGTACAATGTGATTGGTGTCGTTTTTTATGGTTAAAAATGTTTAACAAACAAACAAATTTTTAATCTAAATTTACATTT
The DNA here is from genome assembly GCF_030504385.1 of Musca domestica. NCBI lineage: Eukaryota > Metazoa > Arthropoda > Insecta > Diptera > Muscidae > Musca > Musca domestica. The sequence goes on along the minus strand of NW_026712262.1, from coordinate 3,342,323 downwards.
TTGAGAGTTCATTGTACCACTAGCTTGTTGAATACACTCAGTATAGGCAACACAGTTTTGTTTGGCAATGGTCTGACTGATGTAGCAAGAAAAAAAATAAATTTGTTTAAAATAGAATATGGAAAACGTATAACAATACTTCGACCTTTCACTAAGAGAAAAACTTATAATTATGTCTAGCATACAACGGAAAAATATATAAAAATATTATTTAGAATGGCAACTCTAAAGACACCACTCATAATTTCGCTCAGCAAACTTTTGGAAACGTTTCCTGGCGATTTGATCGCAAACAGAACAACTCACGGCCATAGTGCATTAAAGCAAACGTACTGTTTGTGTATTTCTGGCATTGAAAGGTTTGCGGTTTTGTTTTTTATGAAGTACAAAACGATTGAAAAAAATTTAAAAGTTTGTGACTTCCTGTGAGCAGTACGTTAATCGTTTCGTTTGTTTTCGTTCGCTGCCCACCCATATCTCCATTTACGGCACTTCAAAAAAAAATTAAAAATGACATTGTACTACATTGGACGCAGTCACAAATTGGCTATCAGCTTTGGAAAACTCCCTTGTTTTCCCCGCTAGGTTGCCACGAATCTATAAAAGCTACTTTTCAGTTACTCACGGCAGTGAGTTGTCTTAATGTTGTCTGCGAGATAGCTTCTATATTTGGGAACGTTGGGAAAAGTATAACGACACTTTTTAAGATTTGCAAAAAAAACTCCGTATAATGTGTTTTGTCAATCCACTATTTAAAGCAGTTAAAAGACCTTACTTGTTCTTTGTAATTTAGAAAGAAAAGTTTGCAAGTAATACTTTTGAAATTTGACATTTTTTGCTTCACAAACTGATTTTAAAATAAGGAAAAGAAAAGTACACTGTGCCGAGCTCCTACTTCCATCGCCGTTATTTGGATGTTGCAATTACCGCCTTCGAAACTTCATCTTTAAGTTCGACACATTTTATCCAACAAATAAAATAATAATTTATTCTTGCTCAAATAATTTTAATATCATTTCATTTATTGAACAATTAAAATTATTTAATATTTTATTGCTACCCAATATTTATTTTTCATAAAAGTGCATAATGCCGAACATGTTGTATAATGTGTACACCACTTCTGTTTAAACATGTTTATGCGCCAAAAAATTTTCTCAATTGCCGATATTATAATTAAGAAATAATTAAATTTAAAAATAAACAAAACAATAAATGTTCTTTGAATAAATTGATTAATTAAAACTAATTAAAACTAATTAAAATTATTTACAATTTTTTATTCAATTCATTTTTAATTCGTAAAACTAAATTACAAATTACATTAACAACAAAAAGGAATAACAAAAACAATTAAAAATTGAATTTAACTTAAATTAGCAATAAAAAAATTAAGCAATAAAAAGTTAACAATTAAATTTAACTTATGTTAAATGTGCCTGTTTTTGGGTGGTGCATCTTCATCCTCGAAGCTACCGGACTTCTCAGAAGCACTCACCTCCAATACTATAGAGGGTTCCGATGAATCCATTTGGTATTCCTGCCTTTGGTTTTCAACTTAAGTGTTTGTGGGGTCGTAAAGTTGTCCAGCAAACCGCTGGAATTCCTCAAATGGATTTTTCTGGTTAGCGTTGCATCACCACAAGAATATAATTTTCTGTATATAACCGTTGAAAAATATTTTTCTACGGTTATATGCAGAAAGTAATAGCTTTAGGTGGCTTCACAAATCCACTATATATTTACCAGGGCATCCTATTTGCAAATGCGTCTGGAATGGACGGAAAACCACAACTTCTCTACAGAAGTTGTTCCAGTCCTGGGACCAGTACGCTTATCAATTTTTGTCTCTCGCAATATGTTCTTAAGAGGGCCTCCCCTTCCAATCCACATAAAGCTAAGGACATTAGTTTGACAAATAGAGAGATGTGAATTATCAAAAAACGTTCTTTTTCGACGATTTACTTACCTCCATATCCACCCATCACAACAATCAACATAAGGTCACAACCCCAATGAATGTCTACGATTGCATTTTAACTTAACAACTTTAGGAATTATTCCCCACTTTTGCAATTGGCCAAGGGTACCTTCTGACAAACTTCCACTTGGTTTGAAATCAAAAATTTCGTATACTTCGAAAAGTTCAACACGATCCATTGCAATGCAACATATAATTAAAAACTAGCTAATTTTTAACGGTACTTTTTAGCTATTCCCTTTCTACCTACATTCGTAGAAATACTTTGTATCTTGATTCCTTCTTATTCAGTTTCGTGAAAAGGTTTGTGGTTTTGTTTTGTATGAAGTACAAAACGATTGAAAAAAATTTAAAAGTTTGTGACTTCGTGTGAGCAGTACGTTAATCGTTTCGTTTGTTTTCGTTCGCTGCCCACACATATCTTCATTTACGGCACTCCAAAAAAAAATTAAAAATGACATTGTACTACATTGGACGCAGTCACAAATTGGCTATCAGCTTTGGAAAACTCCCTTGTTTTCCCCGCTAGGTTGCCTCGAATCTATAAAAGCTACTTTTCAGTTACTCACGGCAGCCTTAAATCTCATGTAGAATCTGTACCTTAGCTTAACGTTGTCTGCGAGATAGCTTCTATATTTGGGAACGTTGGGAAAAGTATAACGACACTTTTTAAGATTTGCAAAAAAAAACTCCGTATAATGTGTTTTGTCAATCCACTATTTAAAGCAGTTAAAAGACTTTACTTGTTCTTTGTAATTTAGAAAGAAAAGTTTGCAAGTAATACTTTTGAAATTTGACATTTTTTGCTTCACAAACTGATTTTAAAATAAGGAAAAGAAAAGTACACTGTGCCGAGCTCCTACTTCCATCGCCGTTATTTGGATGTTGCAATTACCGCCTTCGAAACTTCATCTTTAAGTTCGACACATTTTATCCAACAAATAAAATAATAATTTATTCTTGCTCAAATAATTTTAATATCATTTCATTTATTGAACATTAAAAATTATTTAATACTTTATTGCTACCCAATATTTATTTTTCATAAAAGTGCATAATGCCGAACATGTTGTATAATGTGTACACCACTTCTGTTTAAACATGTTTATGCGCCAAAAAATTTTCTCAATTGCCGATATTATAATTAAGAAATAATTAAATTTAAAAATAAACAAAACAATAAATGTTCTTTGAATAAATTGATTAATTAAAACTAATTAAAATTATTTATAATTTTTTATTCAATTCATTTTTAACTCATAAAACTAAATTACAAATTACATTAACAACAAAAAGGAATAACAAAAACAATTAAAAATTGAATTTAACTTAAATTAGCAATAAAAAAATTAAGCAATAAAAAGTTAACAATTAAATTTAACTTATGTTAAATGTGCCTGTTTTTGGGTGGTGCATCTTCATCCTCGAAGCTACCGGACTTCTCAGAAGCACTCACCTCCAATACTATAGAGGGTTCCGATGAATCCATTTGGTATTCCTGCCTTTGGTTTTCAACTTAAGTGTTTGTGGGGTCGTAAATTTGTCCAGCAAACCGCTGGAATTCCTCAAATGGATTTTTCTGGTTAGCGTTGCATCACTACAAGAATATAATTTTCTGTATATAACCGTTGAAAAATATTTTTCTGCGGTTATATGCAGAAAGTAATAGCTTTAGGTGGCTTCACAAATTCACTATCTATTTACCAGGGCATCCTATTTGCAAATGCGTCTGGAATGAACGGAAAACCACAACTTCTCTACAGAAGTTGTTCCAGTCCTGGGACCAGTACGCTTATCAATTTTTGTCTCTCGCAATATGTTCTTAAGAGAGCCTCCCCCTTCAATCCACATAAAGCTAAGGATATTAGTTTGACAAATAGAGAGATGTGAATTATCAAAAAACGTTCCTTTTCGACGATTTACTTACCTCCATATCCACCCATCACAACAATCAACATAAGGTCACAACCCCAATGAATGTCCACGATTGCATTTTAACTTAACAACTTTAGGAATTATTCCCCACTTTTGCAATTGGCCAAGGGTACCTTCTGACAAACCTCCACTTGGTTTGAAATCAAAAATTTCGTATACTTCGAAAAGTTCAACACGATCCATTGCAATGCAGCATATAATTAAAAACTAGCTAATTTTTAACGGTACTTTTTAGCTATTCCCTTTCTACCTACATTCGTAGAAATACTTGGTATCTTGATTCCTTCTTATTCAGTTTCGTGAAAAGGTTTGTGGTTTTGTTTTGTATGAAGTACAAAACGATTGAAAAAAATTTAAAAGTTTGTGACTTCGTGTGAGCAGTACGTTAATCGTTTCGTTTGTTTTCGTTCGCTGCCCACACATATCTTCATTTACGGCACTCCAAAAAAAAATTAAAAATGACATTGTACTACATTGGACGCAGTCACAAATTGGCTATCAGCTTTGGAAAACTCCCTTGTTTTCCCCGCTAGGTTGCCTCGAATCTATAAAAGCTACTTTTCAGTTACTCACGGCAGCCTTAAATCTCATGTAGAATCTGTACCTTAGCTTAACGTTGTCTGCGAGATAGCTTCTATATTTGGGAACGTTGGGAAAAGTATAACGACACTTTTTAAGATTTGCAAAAAAAAAAAACTCCGTATAATGTGTTTTGTCAATCCACTATTTAAAGCAGTTAAAAGACTTTACTTGTTCTTTGTAATTTAGAAAGAAAAGTTTGCAAGTAATACTTTTGAAATTTGACATTTTTTGCTTCACAAACTGATTTTAAAATAAGGAAAAGAAAAGTACACTGTGCCGAGCTCCTACTTCCATCGCCGTTATTTGGATGTTGCAATTACCGCCTTCGAAACTTCATCTTTAAGTTCGACACATTTTATCCAACAAATAAAATAATAATTTATTCTTGCTCAAATAATTTTAATATCATTTCATTTATTGAACATTAAAAATTATTTAATACTTTATTGCTACCCAATATTTATTTTTCATAAAAGTGCATAATGCCGAACATGTTGTATAATGTGTACACCACTTCTGTTTAAACATGTTTATGCGCCAAAAAATTTTCTCAATTGCCGATATTATAATTAAGAAATAATTAAATTTAAAAATAAACAAAACAATAAATGTTATTTGAATAAATTGATTAATTAAAACTAATTAAAATTATTTATAATTTTTTATTCAATTCATTTTTAACTCATAAAACTAAATTACAAATTACATTAACAACAAAAAGGAATAACAAAAACAATTAAAAATTGAATTTAACTTAAATTAGCAATAAAAAAATTAAGCAATAAAAAGTTAACAATTAAATTTAACTTATGTTAAATGTGCCTGTTTTTGGGTGGTGCATCTTCATCCTCGAAGCTACCGGACTTCTCAGAAGCACTCACCTCCAATACTATAGAGGGTTCCGATGAATCCATTTGGTATTCCTGCCTTTGGTTTTCAACTTAAGTGTTTGTGGGGTCGTAAAGTTGTCCAGCAAACCGCTGGAATTCCTCAAATGGATTTTTCTGGTTAGCGTTGCATCACCACAAGAATATAATTTTCTGTATATAACCGTTGAAAAATATTTTTCTACGGTTATATGCAGAAAGTAATAGCTTTAGGTGGCTTCACAAATCCACTATATATTTACCAGGGCATCCTATTTGCAAATGCGTCTGGAATGGACGGAAAACCACAACTTCTCTACAGAAGTTGTTCCAGTCCTGGGACCAGTACAATCAATTTTTTTTTATCAATTTTTGTCTCTCGCAATATGTTCTTAAGAGGGCCTCCCCCTTCAATCCACATAAAGCTAAGGACATTAGTTTGACAAATAGAGAGATGTGAATTATCAAAAAACGTTCCTTTTCGACGATTTACTTACCTCCATATCCACCCATCACAACAATCAACATAAGGTCACAACCCCAATGAATGTCCACGATTGCATTTTAGCTTAACAACTTTAGGAATTAGACCCCACTTTTGGAATTGGCCAAGGGTACCTTCTGACAAACCTCCACTTGGTTTGAAATCAAAAATTTCGTATACTTCGAAAAGTTCAACACGATCCATTGCAATGCAACATATAATTAAAAACTAGCTAATTTTTAACGGTACTTTTTAGCTATTCCCTTTCTACCTACATTCGTAGAAATACTTTGTATCTTGATTCCTTTTTATTCAGTTTCGTGAAAAGGAATGCAAAAATGCCGTTAAGTTATAAGTAGTTTTTAGTCAACACCGAAATTAAAACCAAACAGATTAACAAGAACGTGTAACCCGACACCAAACTTGGCTTCACTTAAACTGCTTTCATAAGTAACGATTTTAAAAGCCAATATCTTCGGAACTACAAAAGATATCAAGACTATGACACCATTTTGGAAAGGCAATAGTGTTGGCTATAATATGATGTACAGATTTTAATATCCTATAATGGGTTCATTTTCGATTTTTTATGGGCTTTTCAAAAAGTACTCTTACAAAAATACAATTTTTTGCAACCGGCACCGGGTTCAGTAACGCTATCATATGCCCACTTTTTGGATAGGTTTATTCATAAGCTTTCAAATGATTATATGATGATTCCCATTTTGCAGATATCGTAGATCCAGATAAAAACCGGATGTTGTATTCGGTTGCCGTAATCAGGTTGAAATACCTATCTGTGTTAAAAATTTCAGGTCAATACGAGCATAGTACCTAAACTCAACTTAAGTTCGATCGGCATATAGATGAGACCATGACACAATTACAGAAGGTAGAACAAAGCTACCCCCAAACAAATTTTTTTTCTTTTGACGCCCTTATTATGTGAAAACATATGGAACAGCTCTAGTTTAGTAAGGACTCTTCAATTTTTTCGAGATTTTGTCAGAGGTAGGTATTTTTACCCTGATTCCGGGAAACTATTTTTTTTGGGACGGACGATTTTTGACCCTAAAGTCCGGGTCCAAAAACCTGGACCCGGATCCACTTACCCGAAGCGGATCGGTTATAGTCAAATTATTATTTTTGGACCCGGAATGTTTATAAATGCCCAAAAAAGACGAAAAAAATTGATGCTAAATTTTAGCTGACACTCTTACCTTTCCAAAATGGTACAATTTGTGCTAATATCTTTTCTGAGTCCAGAGATATTAATTGTATCAGTAAAACTTGATTTTTATGAAATTCCGTTGGTCATACTCATTGTACAACAACTGTCAATATGTAAGTATATTTTTATCCTTAAGCTTACAAAGCCGTTATCACAGTTGTAATTAAGTGCACTTACAAATATAAAGTTTAAATACGAAAACAAAAAAATTTCGTTATAAGAAAGTTGGTGTAAGAAAAAAGAAAATTTAAGTAAATAAATAATATTGAACGTATTACTGAACTTTATGATTTATTTAATCATGAGATTTGGGGTAAAATTCCCGAAAATGCTCTGAATGCTTTAATTGCCTGGGGTATTATACCGCCAGAGGGCAAATTAAAGTGCGACAAAGGGCATTCACTAAGATTAGTGAAAAGTTCAACAATAGCGGACGGCTGGGTTTGGCGGTAAGTACATAAATTTATTTTTAAATTTTTAATTAATATTTTTCTTTTTAGACGTACCGAACGGTATTTAAAGAGCCATAAAAGAGCTGGAAGGTGTACCTTCAGCTAGTCCATAAGGAAAGGTGCCTTCCTGGACTGGTCCCACTTGTCCGCCTGCCAAATATTGGCGTTTTCATATTTATGGTGTGGTAATTTACCCATAAATTTTATAATGAAAACTGCCAATATCACAGGTGAGCAATCTGCAACGGAGTGGAACAACTTCTGCAGGGAAGTGGTTGTTTTCGGTTCGTTCCAGTACACGGTGAGGCTTGGCGGGCCAGGAAAAATCGTTGAGATAGACGAGAGTTAAATCGGGAGAAGAAAATTTAACAGAGGACTCTGGGTATTTTGGCAGTGAATTTTTGGAGGAGTGGAGAGTCTCCAATGTTTTTTTTTTCCAGTGGAAGAAAGGACAAGGGAAAGCCTATTGCCCCTTGTTAAAAAATATATTCTCCCGGGAACTATAATAGTCTCGGATTGCTGGAAGGTATGCTTTTTATATTATATTAAAATACAATTAATAATATTTGTGTATATATATTATAGGCGTATGACACGCTGGCGGAGGAGGGCTATACCCACCATAAGGTGAATCATTCCCTTCATTTTGTGGACTCTCAGACAGGGTACCATACCAATGCAAATGAAGGGTTATGGAGTCATTTTAAAGCTTCGCTGCCGGAATATAGCCGTCGAAAAATCTTTTAACGGTTATATCCAAAAATATATATTTATACGATGGTGTAGCATGACCGGCAAAGATATATTTTCCGAATTTTTAAAATATGCCGGCATAATGTATAATCCTGCAAACCCAAAAGCGGAAGAATATCGATTAAAATTTTTGACAGAAACTTCAGTAGAGGATAAAGAAATAGAAATGTGATATCTCATAATTAATAAATTTTTGTAAAATCATATTTTTGTTATATTCTATTTGAATAAAATGTTGAATTTTTTAAATTTTTTCGAAAATGTGCACATTTTTCCTTTTCTGGGTATATTTAACCGGCTATGCTAAATTTTCTAAATTTAACAGTTGTTGTAAGTAGCCGGCCTTCGACCGGGGCTTGAGATTTTCTCCTCTGGGTATGTCCAACACCGGCTGACGCGAACCAAAATTAAATACTTTTTGTAAGTAGCCGGCCTTTGGCCGGGGCTTGAAATGTTCTCCTCTGGGTATGTCCCACACCGGCTAACACGAACCAAAGTTTTCTAAAATTGATACTTTTGTAAATCCAACACAGGCTACGGGATTTTTTTTTTATTTAAATCATAATTTAATGAACTGGTTCGAATCGGGATATGCCTCAAGACTACAAATTTCTGTATATAACCATTATAATTAAGTGCACATACAAATATAAAGTGTAAATATGAAAACAAAAAACACCGTTATAAGAAAGTTGGTGTAAGAAAAAAGAAAATTTAAGTAAAAAATGAATATTGAACGTATTACTGAACTTTATGATTTTATAATAATGAGATTTGGGGTAAAATCCCCGAAAATGCTCGGAAAGCTTTAATTGCCTGGGGTATTATAACGTCAGAGGGCAAATTAAAGTGCGACAAAGGGCATTCACTAAGAGTAGTGAAAAGTTCAATAACAGCGGACGGCTGGGTTTGGCGGTAAGTACATAAATTTATTTTTAAATTTTTAATTAATATTTTTCTTTTTAGATGTACCGAACAGGATATAAAGGGACATAAAAGAGCTGGAAGGTGTACCTTCAGCCAGTCCACAAGGAAAGGTACCTTTCTGGACTGGTCCCACTTGTCCGCCTACTAAATATTGACGTTTTCATATTAATGGTGTGGTAATTTATCCATAAATTTTATAATGAAAATAGACAATATCACAGGTGAGCAATTTGCAACGGATTGGAACAACTTCTGCAGGGAAGTGGTTGTTTTCGGTTCGTTCCAGTACACGGTGAGGATTGGCGGGCCAGGAAAAATCGTTGAGATAGACGAGAGTAAAATCGGGAGAAGAAATTTTAACAGAGGACACTGGGCAGTGAGTTTTTGGAGGAGTGGAGAGAGGCGCCATTAAATGTTTTTTTTTTTTTTCTCCCGATGGAAGAAAGGACAAGGGTAAGCATCATGCCCCTTATTAAAAAATATATTCTCCCGGGAACTATAGTAGTCTCGGATTGCTGGAAGGTATGCTTTTTATATTATATTAAAATACAATTAATAATATTTGTGTATATATATTATAGGCTTATGACACGCTGGCGGAGGAGGGCTATACCCACCATAAGGTGAATCATTCCCTTCATTTTGTGGACTCTCAGACAGGGTACCATACCAATAAAAATGAAGGGTTATGGAGACATTTTAAAGCTTCGCTGCCGGAATATAGCCGTCGAAAAATCTTTTTTAACGGGTATATACAAAAATATATATTATTACGGTGGTGCAGCATGGTCGACAAGGATATATTTTCGTAATTTTCAAAATATGCCGGCAGATGTATAACCCTGCAAATCCAAAAGCGGAGGAAGAGCGATTAAAATTTCTGTCTGAAACTGCAGAAGAGGAAATCGAAATAGAAATGTGATATCTTATAATTAATAAATTGTTGTAAAATCATATTATTGTTACATTCTATTTAAATAAAATGTTGACTTTTTTATTTTTTTTTCTTCTAAAATGTCCCATTTTTTGTTTTCTGGGTATATTTAACCGGCTATGCTAAATTTTCTAAATTTAACAGTTGTTGTAAATAGCCGGCCTTCGGCCGGGGCTTGAAATTTTTTCCTCTGGGGATGTCCTACACCGGCTAACACAAACCAAAGTTTTCTAAAATTGATAATTTTGTAAATTTTTTTATTGAAATCTAAATTTAATGAACTGGTTAGAATCGGGATATGCGGATGGATAGACCCATATCTCTGGACCCAGAAAAGGTATTAACACAAATTGTACCATTTTGGAAAGGTAAGAGTATCAGCTATAATTTTTTGTTCGGGTGTAAAAAATCGATAATTTGACTACAACTTCCGAACCGCTAACCGCAAATGTGACCATTTGGTGAATAGGTATTTTCATAAGCTTTCAAACGATTGCACCCGGACTTTAGGGGGTCCCGGGTCCGTCCCCCAAGAAAAAAATAGTTTCCCTGAATCAGCGTAAAATACCTATCACTGGACATAATTTCAAAAAAATTTAAGAGTTTGTACTAAACTAGAGTAAGCCGATGGACAGACGGGCAGACGAACAGGCCTAAATCGTCTTAGAATTTTACGCTGATCAAGAATATATACACTTTGTTCGGTCTAAAATTATTATTTCGATGAGTTACAAACGGAATGACGTACTTAATGTACCCTCCATACTATGTATCGTGGAAGGTATAAAAATGAAACAAGAAACACTACTGAAAAACAGAAACATAAAAATAATAAAAGGAATAACAAACACGAAGGAGAGTATAGATGGATTTCGAGAAACTCAAAGGACCTTCCAGACCGAGTTCTGTAACGAACATGCAGGAGCTTATAGATCGAATTTGGTAGTTATTTGAAGGAAAAAATTAAAATTCATTTTTTTAAAATTTTCAAAATGTTTCAACTTTCGATATTTCTGAAAGTACTACTCACCAGCTTTTTATTAGTACCCTCCATATGAACCTATCCCTTCTAGATTTTACACTGTGGGCTTATCTGATAACAGTTAGGAAAAAATTGAAATTCACTTTTTTTCAAAATTTCCAAAACGAAATGTTCCTGGTTTAGGAATGTTTTGGTCCTCATATAATTGTTTATGTCGTAATAATGTATTTTTTAAGTCTTCTGAAATTCCTCTTTGGCGTTTTTTCCGAGTAGTCTTCGTCTTCGAACAGCCTCGTTCTCTTTACGTTTTATACTTTTTAAATGTTTGCGCTTTTTTTAGTTTTGGTTTAGCCTTATGTTTATATTTTTTTAGCAGTTACTTTTTTTTTTTGGAAATATAAATGAAGAATGTCTTTAGTTTAACTTGAGAATATATTTAAGCTTTCCGAGCGTTTGCCGTCGCTCTTATATTTTTGCAGGGAACTTTCATAACATTTTTATTAAGATTGAAGTATGATTCTACAGAACTGTTCCCAATGCTTCTTTATCGAAAAAAGAATCCATTAAGTTTGTCCATAAGGGTGTATATGGAATATATTTAGTAAGCATGAGTTTGACAAAGTTCTTGTTGTACTATATATTTTGCATGCCAATTTTGGTGCTAATCTTTTTTCACATCACAATACATTTCTAATGCCCGTGTGTAAAAGAGACTTTTTATGTATATAGCAAGTGGAGCTTTTTCATTAGAAGTTTTTATGTATGAAGATTGCGGTGTGAGTGTTTCCTTTACCGAGCTATTACTTCCTGCATTGTCAGTACTTGAATTATTTACATTAGACGTTTTATCGTTAATTTTTTCAATATTTGATGTGTCTTTGATTGAAATTTCATTACATGGAGCTACCTTATCTTCTACATATTCGTTAATTAAATAAGCTATATCAAGTGCCATAAGAGATTTCAATACGTCCTTAACATGACGGAAGATTGACGGACCCAATAGTAATACAAATATAATTTGAACCCAGGTATAAAAGTGAGTTACATTGCTCATATTTACAGCCACGTGATAAATTTGAGAAATTTTATTACATCTTCCTGGAGTAGAATTTTTTATATCATTCACGAAACTTTCATTAAATATCCGCAACAGAGCTGTAAAATGGTGAAGACGAGTTTATTATGTATTGTAATTTAATGCAGCAGCGCGCTGCAAATACTTTTCTATTGTTCATATACTGTACACCCGGTTAAATGATACTATAATTGCATTTATTGTCCCTCTATTCCTGTCTGTGCAAACTGCTTTTTGCAATCGGCCACCTTATATTATTTTTACAACAATATGTTTGCAAGAATCGAGCCACGTCACCTCTATAGTGACTGGACATGAACGCTTCTGGGGTAGGTACTACTATGCCGTTTTAGTCGTTTTTCCGACATACGAGCAACCAAACTATAAAAACTGATTTCTGTCGAATTCTTTTTGAATTGACGTAAAATACGGTCCATACCATCAAAAAAAAATTTTGGTTGTGCTCATCGTCATTAGTTTTTCACTTTTAATTTTTGTAAGTGAATGCTGTGGCGTTGAAAAGAAATATACATCCTGGATTGATGCATATTGAATGAAGTCGCTCCAGCTTTTGCCCCCTTGCTTTTTAATCAGATCGTAGAAGTTGTCTTTATCCAGGTCATATTTTCTAATTTCTTTTCTTGCCGCGTCCTGACTTAGAAAGTTTTGGTTGTTTCCAATTTGCACTTACTTCACTTTAGATTATATCACGCTGCACACCGCCCACCTCTTGTGGTATTTCTAAATTTTGCGGATGCACTACTTCTAATTGCGCAGAAGAATATTCCAGCTTTTTGACTGTCCAACACTGACCTTGAATTTATGTTTCCCACATTCATATAACACAATTTGAATAAATACTAACCATTTTTATAATCTCCGTCATACTATGGAGGGTATATTCATTTTATCATTCCGTTTGTAACTCATCGAAATAATGATCTTAGACCCTACAAACTAGATATATTCTTGATCAGAGTAAAATTCGGTATTTAGAGTTCGTAATGGGAACTACAGTATGTGACAGAAAATTGCCTATGCAGGTCCAGGTCTTCGTATAGCTCCTATATAACGGTACCTTCCTATGTACGGTATTTTGATGATTTTGGCTAAATTTTTCACCGTTTATTTCAAGTTTCGAATTTAAATATTGTAATGGCTTGTGACACAATGCCTATGTAGGTGCACATCGTACAGGCCCTAATATAACGGCTGAATTCGGTTTTTTTAAATGTTAACAGAATTTTTTGCGAATCTTATCGTTTTCGAACATTTTCAAATTCGTTCTAAATGGTGGAGGGTATTCAAAGTTCGGCCCGCCCGAACATACTGCTTTTTTAATTGTTATCTTTATTTATGCGACTACTTTAAAAGCATGTTTACGTTAGAAGTTTTTTCAGGGTTAACCTTGTTTATCAAGATTTATTTGAGGTATATTCAATGGAGTTGACAATTTAAACCAACTGCGTTTTCTACATCCTCTACAACGTAAACGTACTATACTAATTTATTAGACAAATGGTGTTGATTGCCTTAAATTTTTTTCGTACTAAGTCTTCGGGATATTTTAGAAATGGCTCATTTTTCGAAAAGGCTATTGAACTGCGCCATATGAATTTTCCCAAAGCCGTCTCTGTCCTAAACTCCTTTAAATCAACGTTAGGAATACTTTTTATCCTATTTTTTTCGGAAAACTTTATACTCATCCAATACTAGGTCCGCATTCGGAGTGACACCAATAATACTTTCGTATTGTGTATAACTTAAAATTGTACTCCTGTTAAAAGCTGCCGTGTTCTCCACCTTGGAGACCTCTGATAAACGCTTCGGATTATCGTTTGCTTAAGCGCACAAATAAGGCTATAGTTACTATATTACTATTACTACTTACTGTTACTATATTACTGTTAGTGTTAATATTATTATTAATATTATTTTTAGAATCTTGATCCTCGACAAGACACAAGTTAACAATCATTTGTAGTGAAATATCTTCTTTTTCATTAATATTTAACTGGGCATTATCCAAATTGTCCCCTTTATTTTCAAATTCGTTCGATAAACGATCTTGTTCGATCTTGTTGTTCATTAATATGTATACATACTTTTTCTATACGAGGAAACATTTCATTTTTATTCGTATTTGTAAATCGATTTCCTGCTTTAGAATCCTTAGAAGAAGACCTGTTTTCATCTTTTGCATGGAATTCGAAATGTTCAACTATTTCCTCATAGTATTTTATGGCGCTATACTGATGGCATATATTTTTTGTTGTTATTAAAATTTCATCAAATGTGAGTTTGTCGTCATTCTAGTAAAAAAGAAAAATATCACGTTCTTAAGTCAATATTTATTTTGGTATATCTCGCTAAAGTCATGTATGCCTTATTTCTAATCTATGTTTTTGAATGGATTTAAATTTATATTGTTAATTTGCCTGTGTAAATCGTTCTGAAATAGAACAAGCTGAAACAGCTTATGAAAATTTAAGAGAATTAAGTAATCTTACGAGGATTAAAATAGATAATGATCATAAATGTGTAATATACTCTAAACATTTTTCAGATAAATAACGTGTTTTTGACATTTGTGATAAATTCATTAAAACATTAACTTTGGTTGCGTGCGTACCACGATTGTCAAAGATTATTTTTTTATTGTCGGCTGCGCAAAATTTTTACTTTAATAACTTCCGCTTCAACCTATTTCGAAAAAAAATAATGAACCGGATACGGTTGGTTGTCAAGTAGGTGGAAGAAAAAAGGGTTGCCAATATTCCTCTTAGTATATGGAACTAAGACGCAAATGCAACCATGGGTGAGGATAGGGTTCGCCAAGTGCGATCAAAGTGAAACGCAATAAACCAGGAAGTATTGAAAAAAGGATGGAAAAGAGGGAAATTAGCGTCGTTTTTTTCCTGTATAAGAGGGAGAACTACCAAAAGCCCGGGTTTATTGTTAAAGTAGCGCTCCCAGGGTGTGATACCTAAATTTTTTAAAGACCAAAAAAGAGAAAACATTATTTATCAATTTAAAACGCCAGAGTCTTGATTTTGTTTATTTATTTATTTTATGTGTGATCGTGTAACCAAAATTGTAAGTGACAATAAAATTTTTGGGTGTTGTGTATTTCTTGTTTTCTTTAAGTTAACGCCAACCATAGAAAGATCATCAATGAAGATTGCATGGCCTCCTCAGCTTAAGCCAGAAGAGGAGATCAGCGAAATTGAGCATACTTGCTGAATAAATGCAGGAGGCGAAGGTCCACCGTATCGATTGATGTAACCACACAAAAATCGCGAGAACCTGCAAAAAAGTTATACCACATAAATATTGTTACGTTCTTGGATTTTACTTAATCCCGTGTAGACGTTGTTTTATTTCCCAATACAGCTCGTACCAAATAAAACGCGGGTTCTTTCGGATTACGATCATTACAATGATTTTATTCACACAACTTTACTTTGCACTTTACTTTACTCGACGGTTTCAATTCGCGATCTGATTCACAACTGACTAACTGCCTTTCCATTTCCCCTATTTATATGAGCCTCGCCTGTCGCTACAGAAGTTTCTAGACGATCTGGTAACGCCTAGATTACGAACAATCTACCAATGCAACGAACACATACAAACTTACATTGAGTGAACAATAACAACAACACATACACAGGCGAGGGGGTAACAAAGAAAGAGGAATTAAGCGATCATCAATGATGACGTTTAACAAGAATTGTACGTCAGCAACAAAATAGAAAATGAAAGAGGAAATGGAAGGATGTAGAAAAATCTATATAGTAGTTGATGTTGTGAAGTTATTCAAATAAACTGCGTAGTAGAAATTTACGTTACAATTCAAATTCTTAAATTAACGGAATTCATCTAAATTAACTTAAATCTAAAGTTATATTCGTAACATTGCCCCCCGCTTAAGCCTGTTCGTCCCGAATAGGCACAGTTCCCGTTCCGTAGGGGGTCAGCCGCTCCAAATGTACAACTTTCATCTTCGACCTGGGACTGTCGCTCCTCTGGATGCGATAAACGACGTCATTTATTTTCGTGACAATCTTGTAGGGTCCTTCCCAGTGCGTTTGTAATTTGGGGCATAGTCCTTTCTTTCGTTGTGGGTTGAACAATAGTACCAGTTGCCCTTCTTGAAACCCATCGGTATTTGCCGCTCGATCGTACCTTGCCTTCATGCGGTTGCTAACCATTTTTATTCGATGTCGGACTGCATCGTGGACTTTACTAAAAGAGTTTTGACTGTCTTCATCTTGGTTCACATCGTCGTTTGGGGTAGCACCGAATATCAAATCGCCAGGTAGCTTTAATTCATTTCCGAACAGAACTTTGGCTGGGGTCCGGGATGTGGAATGATGAATGGCCATCGTTGGCCACTGTCCACCACTTTCCGTAGATATTCTTCCAGGGTGCGATTGAATCTTTCCACCATGCCATCTGATTGTGGATGTAGGGGCGTCGTTCTGGTTTTCTTGATTCCGTAGGAGTCACACATTTCCTTGAAGATCGCTGATTCAAAATTCCTCCCTTGATCGGAATGAACCTCAGATGGAACACCATAGCGACAAATCCAATTTCTGCTGAACACATCCACAATTGTCCTGGCTTCTTGATTTGGGATAGCATAAACCTCTGGCCATTTACTGAAGTAATCCATGACCACTAAGACATACCGGTTCCCAGAGTCGCTTGTTGGGAACGGTCCAGCTACATACATGGCGATTCTTTCAAAAGGGGCTCCTGAATTATACTGCTGCATGTAGCCTCGACTCTTCCGTGTAGGACCTTTAGCTCTTATGCACCTTTCACAATTGGCGATCCAGTCGGCAATGGATTTTTGACAGCCGACCCAGTAGAATCTCTGCTTTACCTTTTCAGCGGTTTTTGCTATGCCAAGATGTCCTCCACTTGGCCCATCGTGAAACTCCGACAAGACATCTCTTATTTTGGAGTCTGGGACGACGATCAAGTTCCGGTGAGATTTACCGTCCTCACTTTCCCATTTGCGATATAGGCAACCATCTATTATAAGTAGACTGTCCCACTGGGCCCAATAGGATTTTAAAAGAGGGCTTTCGGAGGTAATTTCTTTGCGACTAGGTCGTTTGCCCGTTTCTATGGCCGAAATTACTTTGCCCAGAATGGGATCTCTTCGTTGTTCCGTCGACCAATCTTCACCCGACTCAAATTGCAATAGTCGGACATCAACGATATTCTCTTTATTCTCAGCCTTTAAGCAGTGCTTGCATTCTACTTTGCATGGCCGACGAGACAGGGCATCAGCATTACCGTGTTTTCCGCCTTTTCTGTGCTCGATTCTGAAGTCATAACTCTGGAGCCTCTCGATCCAACGGGCTAGTTGACCTTCCGGATTCTTAAACTGCAGCAACCATTGGAGAGCAGCGTGGTCGGTCCTCAGCAGGAAATGCTGGCCATATAGGTATTTGTGGAAGTGTTTAACGCACTCAAGGACAGCAAGCAGCTCTCTCCTCGTCACACAGTAATTCCTCTCAGGTTTCGACAATGTCCGGCTGTAGTACCCGATGACTTTTTCCTGTCCGTCGATTTCCTGGGAAAGGTCGCCACCGATGCCGCACGCACTTGCGTCTGTGTCCAGGACAAACTTGCCGCCAGGTATAGGGTATGCCAAAATGGGGGCTCTGCATAGCATGTCTTTGAGCTTTCTGAATGCCTCCTCCTGTTCGTTGCCCCACTGAAACCTTTGGCCTTTTTGCGTCAAACGGTGTAGACAGGCGGCGATGTTGGCAAAATTTTGGACAAATCGACGGTAGTATGTGCAGAGACCCAGAAAGCTTCGCAGCTCATGGAGATTTCGGGGCTGCGGCCAATCTCTGACGGCTTGAATTTTCTCCTTATCCGTCGATATGCCCTCCGGCGTCACGTGGTGCCCCAGGAACTTCACCTCTCGTTGGAAGAGACTGCACTTCTTTGGGTTCAGCTTGAGGCCTGAAGACGAAAGCTGCTGTAGAACATCCTTTAAGTTCTTGATGTGTTCGTCGAAGTTGCGTCCCATGACTATGATGTCATCCAGGTATATGAGGCACGACTTCCACTGCAGCCCTTTTAACACACGCTCCATCAGCCTTTCAAATGTAGCCGGGGCGTTGCAGAGTCCGAATGGCATGACATTGAACTGCCAGAGACCCCCATTTACGCCAAACGCTGTTTTCTCCTTATCTTTCTCGGCGATCTCTACTTGCCAGTACCCACTCTGCAGGTCGAGGGTGGAGAACCATGACGTCACGGCTAATGTGTCCAATGTGTCGTCGATTCTTGGGAGCGGATAGCTGTCTTTCTTGGTGACATCATTCAACTTTCTGTAGTCCACACAAAATCGGGTGCTTCCGTCTTTCTTCTTGACCAAGACCACTGGGGAGCACCATGGACTTGACGATGGTTCTATTACACCACTCTTTTCCATTTCACTTATCAGCTTCTGAACCTCGTCTCTTTTTGCCAGGGGAACACTTCTTGGAGGCTGTTTAATGGGTCTCGCGTCTGCTGTATTGATTTCATGCTTCACCACTGATGTTCTTCCTTGGTACTCTTTTGTCAACGCAAAGGTAGAGGCATATTTCCATAATAGCTGCTTAGCCTTGTTCCTCTCGGAAGGTGATAATTGGTGTGTCCACTCTTTTATGTAGCCGTCGAGGTGCTTCTTCTCCATGGCAGCTGGCTTTTCGGTGCTAGTTTCCAAATTAACTACAGCTTCAGCTGGTGTGCATTGTCCAACATCGGAAAATTGGCAAATTTGCTCTTGCTTGTTTGACAGGTTCAAAACTCTAACAGGAATTAATCCGTCCTTGTTGCTTTTCACCAGGGCATTCGCTATTAGGATGTTACTGTTTCTGTTCTCTGCTGGTTCCACCACCCACAACTTCTCGGCTCCACAATCTCCATTCATTGGTACCCATATTATTGCTTCGGCACAGGGCGGTATTATCTCTGGATGGTCCGTGGTCAGACGTCTAATGGGTGTACTTTCATCGTAGCCCACGTTTAACGGAATTTCGACGTTAGACCAGGTCATCACACGTTCTTTCATATCCAGATTGATACCAAAGGCAATCATAAAATCTGCGCCTATTATCACTTCGTCTACGATATCGGCAACTATAAACTCGTAATTCTCCGATTTATTGGCAATAGTTAGTCTCAGGGTAATCTTGCCGTGTACTGCCGCGGGCTCCCCCGTTGCTGTGCGCAGTCTGACTCCATTAAGTTGCGTTATTTTTCCCTTTACCAGATCTGATCTTACGATGGACTTTGATGCGCCAGTATCTAACGTCAGAACTCGCTTATCACCATTGATGTACCCAGTTGTTGTTAGGTTGTGACTTTTCTGTTGTACTATTGCTATGGAGATTGTAGGGCCATCGTCGATGGGAGCCAGTTCATGCCCCGCTGGACTGGCTCGATTTAGTTTAACTGTGACTCATTGGTGGACTGTTGGGCCATTCTTCTACCATCTTTCGTTGGAGGTGGTCACGATGACCTGGATCGTTTGCGCTTAGCTCTGCATTCGCGCGCAATATGACCTGCTTTATCGCAGTTGTAGCATCTAACCCTGGGCTTAGTCATCCCAACTAACTTTGTCTCTTCTATTACCCGCCTCATGGCGTCTTCGATCGAGTTAACGAGAGATTTGGGTTCGCAACCTTCGGTCTCCAGTTGGCGAATCTTGTGGGTCTGGGGCTTAACAACTATTCTTGCCGTCTCTTGGGCAAGGGCAAACGACACAGTTTCTGAAAATGATGCTTTTGGTGACGCATATGTTGCATACTTAATCTCAGGGTCACGTATGCCATTCACAAAGGTTTCGATTTTCATACGGTCCAGCAATGGGTGATCCTCTCCTGGATACGTCATTAGCACCAAACGTTCCACCTCAGCTGCAAAGTCTTGTAACGTCTCGTTTGCCCTCTGTACTCTCCCCCTTAATTCCATACGGTAGATGTTTCGTTTATGTTCGCCACCGTACTTACGTTCCAGTGCAGCAATAACATCTTCATAGTTGTTTCTAGAAGCGACAGGAATACTCAGCAGCACTGCCCTTCAATGCCAGAAGTAGTGCAACCGCTTTGTCGCTGTCGTTCCACGAATTTCTAGTAGCCACTGCCTCGAACTGTAACTTGAAAACATTGAATGACGTAGAGCCGTCGAATACAGGAGGTTTGATTTTTAGTGTGTTATCAGGAACTCGCACCGGACCACCTTTGATTTCCAGTTCCGAAATTTTCTTCTCCAGATTTGTAACCCTATGGTCGTGGGACAGAAATTTCTCGTCAACCGACTGCACTTTCTTATCCAACTCTTTAATTTGGACCTCCACGGTTTCCATTCTCCTTCCAATAACTTCTGTAATGTACTCGAGTTTCTCGTTCGTTATTCTCGAATTTTCTTCGACTCTTCTGAAATTTTCCTCAAACATTTTGGCTAGCATTTCTCTGAAATCGTCACCCCTGGCAGCTACTGACGAGACTTCCCCACCGTTGGATTCGCCCATTTCCGATAAATCCACTTCATCCTTACTGTCAAACTCATATGTATCGATGTTCATACCACGGCGCTCGAACTCATCCAACAGACGTTTTTGTAGTTCAGCCTTGTTGCCAGTAGAGGACAATTCCAATTTATTAAGTTCCTTCTTCAAGTCTTCCACTCGTAGATCCTTAAACTTCATCGTAGTATTATCGTAATCTCACTTCCGACACCAATTGTTACGTTCTTGGATTTTACTTAATCCCGTGTAGACGTTGTTTTATTTCCCAATACAGCTCGTACCAAATAAAACGCGGGTTCTTTCGGATTACGATTATTACAATGATTTTATTCACACAACTTTACTTTGCACTTTACTTTACTCGACGGTTTCAATTCGCGATCTGATTTACAACTGGCTAACTGCCTTTCCATTTCCCCTATTTATATGAGCCTCGCCTGTCGCTACAGAAGTTTCTAGACGATCTGGTAACGCCTAGATTACGAACAATCTACCAATGCAACGAACACATACAAACTTACATTGAGTGAACAATAACAACAACACATACAAACTTACATTGAGTGAACAATAACAACAACACATACACAGGCGAGGGGGTAACAAAGAAAGAGGAATTAAGCGATCATCAATGATGACGTTTAACAAGAATTGTACGTCAGCAACAAAATAGAAAATGATAGAGGAAATGGAAGGATGTAGAAAAATCTATACAGTAGTTGTTGTTGTGAAGTTATTCAAATAAACTGCGTAGTAGAAATTTACGTTACTATTCAAATTCTTAAATTAACGGAATTCATCTAAATTAACTTAAATCTAAAGTTATATTCGTAACAATATTGAAATGCATTGAGGTAACAAAAATAAGGGGTTCATACTTACCGTCCATTTAAATATATACTGGAGTGAAACTAGGGTTCCGCCTCCGTTTACCATTTGGCCGGAAGAAATTCACACTAAAAAAGGAAAGAAGAAAATACCAATTAATACAATATATATGTTTAGGTTAAGTTGTGCCGTTTTAAATGTTTGTGAATTTTATTATAAGTATAACGTCTGTGTTTTTATGTTTTGTAAAAAAAAAATTAACACCCCATTTAACCATGAGTGTAGGGTTACCTAATGTGTCCCCTAAGTCGCGGAGTTTCATGTTTCATAGTAGAGACCAAAAGGTTGAAAAGTCTCAATTACCGCTAATAGAGATCTTTTAGGCAGGTCTAGAAAATAGTAGCGTAGCCCAAGTTGGCAGAAAACTCCCAGCACTAAGAACATCTAGGTGAGCCGAGAATTGACTCAAAAAAAATATTTTTTTGGGTTGTATGAAAATTTGTTTAAGCCTCAAAACATAGATTTGAGAATAAAAAGATTATGTTGCATGTTTGACCGTTTATGAAGAAAAAATGTATGTGTTAGTTTGTTAACTCGTGGGGGAATATAGGATATAAATTGTGTGGTAAGTGTTAGTGGAAAGTGGGGCCCTTGGAAATTAAAAATATTGGACAAAAGGGTCAAGGTGGGCCAAGTGTGTTTGCGACTTCCACCAAGCACCCTTGTCACCGTTGTATGTAGTGTTTGCATTTTTGTTTGTTTTGATGTTTTTAATATGTTCCCGTTTTAATTGTTAGGCCCTTTGGACTGTTGGTGTCAATGTTGGGACCGATCCTTAGCAAAAAAGCTCCTCCCCTGAGCAGCCGGATAACACTTTCTTGCCTTCAGGTATGAAATACTTTGCATAGGCAGGTAAATTGTGAATTCTTATAGAGAATGAGCTATTTAAAATGCTAAGATGGCAATATAATAGGTAAGCCCTTTACCACCGATGGTTTACTAACGGTAGTAAACTGTGGCGCTAATAGTTCTAACAAAACGGCAAAAAACTGCAATCAACCTATTTAACCAAGAACAACAAAAACATTTAAAAGAATAATAAACTTATTCATTCCCGCTTCTAGCTTCTAAATTTGGGAACGTTGGAAAAAGTATAACGACACTTTTTAACATTTGCAAAAAAATCCGTATAATGTGTTTTGTCAATCCAATATTTAAAGCAGTTAATAGACCTTACTTTTTCTTTATAATTTAGAAAGAAAAGTTAGCAAGTTATACTTTTGACATTTTTTTTGCTTCACAAACTGATTGAAGAATAAGGAAAAGAAAAATGCACTGTGCCGAGCTCCTACTTTCATCGCCGTTATTTGGTTGTTGCAATTACCGCCTTCGAAAGTTCACCTTTAAGTTCAACAGAATGTTTAATCCTGCAACAGGAGTTTGCATCACCCGTCCCTTCAAAAAGCCAATTATTACCTAACGTTAGCTAAAATGCATATGTTGCTACCTGCCATGTAACAGCAATCATTCCGGATACCTCTGAGTTTCACGCCAAGGTCCCAATAACATTCTGTAACAAACATGCAGGAGCTTATAGATCGAATTTGGTAGGTTCTTGTATAAAAAAATTCATTTTTTTCCAAATTTCGGAAACGAAATGTTCCACCTGTAGACACTTCATAAGAATCCCACAAAAATTGTTATCCG
The DNA here is from genome assembly GCF_030504385.1 of Musca domestica. NCBI lineage: Eukaryota > Metazoa > Arthropoda > Insecta > Diptera > Muscidae > Musca > Musca domestica. Next base: position 3,319,038 of record NW_026712262.1, on the reverse strand, counting down.
CAGTTTAATTAGAAACTTAAGGTTGCCTGTAATGTAAGTCTTTGACCATTTTTCTGTTACATTGCCCCATTTTGAGACAAAAACCACAAATCTAGAAATGAAACAAGTGAAGAGAGGCTAAAAGTCAGGCGGGACCGTATTTATGATACACTATACCACTTTCCATATTTAGTAGAACCACCGTGTTATGGTTACCACCTTATGCGGTACTGTGGTGGGTATCCAGCTGCCCAGGGGAGCTTTTTGCTCAGGGTCGGTCCCAACCCTGACACCAATAGTCCAAGGGGCCTAACAATTAAAAAAGGGGACATATTACAAACAAACAAAAATACAAACACTACATACACCGGTAACAAGGGTGCTTGGTGGAAGTTGCACCCACACTTAGCCCACCCAACCTTTACCCTTTTGTCCAATGATTTTTAAATATTTAAGGTCCCCGCATTCCACTAACACTTACCACACAATTTACATCCTATATTCCCCTAAGAGTTAACAAATCAGCACATAATATTGACTATTAACATTTACACATATAGATAATTTATTAACATATTTCGATTTGACTTTATCCAAACAATCAAATATTTACACAACGTTGACTTTTACATTCCTAACACCTGAACCTTTTTTTTAATGTGAGCCAATCACTCGGGCTACTACAGTATACGAAGAGAATGAAAAATGTTTGCCAATCTGGCCACTTTAAGCAACTACTCCCTCCCTAATAGAGCTCTGTTAAGGGGGGTGTTATGGACGTTGCCATATGTCCAAAAATACCAATAAACCGGAATTCTCCCTTCGTACGACAGTCTAACTCTACGCTCAAGTATATCACCGGGCGTTAGAAACTTGCACAATTTTCAAATCTTAACCTAAATTTTATACACTAAGGACAATCACACTTAAACTACAGATAACTACATCAAATTACACTAGTCGGTGCGAAGTTTTGGTGTCATTCCTTTTTTTTGAAAAACTTCATCAATTATTAAATCAAATTTTCTTTTTTTTTCAGGCCGCAGGAGGAATATATACGTATGCCACTTGGCCGCAACAACCGGTTAGGACTCGGTGGGTATAAATAATTCAAATCGTTGCCTGGTGATTGTATACTTATGTATTCCCTTTTTACTTTCCAGATAGTTATGCTGACTCTTTCGACATCAGACCTACCGAGCCGACCACTCTTTGGATATCAGCACTTTGGCGTACCGGGGCTTAGTCTCAACCACGGACTTTCCTGGGCAGCTGCGCTTTTTTATATATACAATTCTGCTGACCTCCTCCACAGAAAACTTGGAGGGGTCAGATATCTAGCCGTCTTTACGTTGGGTGTTATAAAATTTTGGTCACACACACGCATACACAACAAAGAGCAAATAAAATAAGAATTTACGGAAACTTTCCTTCCAACTTTCTTTATGTTTTACTGGGTTCACTTTTTTTAATTTTCAGCCATGAAAAATTTTTCTTGCCCGTTTACCAAAACTTCAATGGCGAATTTTCTGTCCGTTCCCCTTTTATACGGTAGCCATTTTACGCAATTTTCCCACTTTTCCATTTTTTTCTCGTTCTCCCTTGTTTATTATGTCCCTCTTTGATCGCACTTGGCGAACCCTATCGTCACCCATGGTTGCATTTGATCTTAGTCCCATGTACTAAGGGGAACATTGGCAGCACTTTGACAACCAACCGTATCCGGTTCATTCATTTTTTCGAGATCGGCTGGAGCGGTAATTACAAATGTAAGAACCTCGCTCAGCCGAGAATAAAAAAAAAATAATCTTTATCAATCGCGGTACGCACGCAACAACCGATAATAAACGTTTTAATGGAGAATTTATAAAAAATATATTATACCAACTATGATTGTTTTCGAATGTATATTATGGCTTTAAAACAGTTATAATTTGAAACCGAAAGGTACTAATATATGGGAGGTAAATCCTCCTCTGAATCGATTTCTACTAAATTTGACAGAGTCATTTGTGTCTGAACCGATATTCATCAAAGTGCATCCTATTTTAGCTGACATTACCCTATTTAGGCACAATTAACGTGAATTCGGATGAAGATATACAAGGTTGCCCATATTCGACGGACCCATGTTTCTTTTTTAAATCAAAGAAAAAAATAAAAATTGGGTTGGCAATGTTGATCATTTAATTTGTTCCAAGTAGATTTGTTTACATCAATTTTTGAATATGATATCTCTCAAATGGCCGCCTCTGGCGTTGATGACGTATTGTGCCCTGTTTGCTGCATTTTCCATCGTTTTTTGCCAACATTTCGGCCGGAATAGCAGCTATTTCTTCACGAATGTTGTCCTTGAGCTCTTCTACGGTCCTTGGCTTGTTAACGTAAACTTTTGACTTCAAATATCCCCACAAGAAGAGGTCAGGCGGCGTCAAATCGGGCGAACGCGGTGGCCAGTCCAAATCACCACTTTTCGACATCAAACGGCCCGGAAACAAATTCTTCAGAAAATCGATTGTTATGCGACCGTTTTCACACTAACGCCGCACCAAACTGTGACTTTTTCTTTTGCGTCAATTGAATTTTGTACGGGAACAAATGCAAATCAATGCGAATAATCCGTTGTAAAGTAGACCGAGCCATGTCCAACTGCTGAGAACGGCGTTTTTGGGATGTTCTTGGGGACCTCTCAACACTGGCTCGTACGGCAGCGATATTCTCGGCCGATCGCCTTGGTCGACTTTTATATGGCCTCTTCGGATTAGAAAGAGCCTTACCAGTCGAAATTTTTTCGTATAAACGCTTAATGGTGTTCTTAGAACGCGCACTTCTCACATTTTTTAATGTTTTAAAAGCACGTTGAGTTTTCACAATTGACTTCTTCTGTTGAATGTAAATTTCAACTATTTCAGAGCGCTCGCGTGGCGTGTATTGGTTCATGGTAAAAATCTGCTTGGACTGACGCTTCAAACGCGGCATGTCATTAAGCGATGTGACAACTCTGTCAAAAGTTATGGCGTTGCCAGGTGGGTCCGTCGAATATGTGCAACCCTGTATATATGGGATCTATATCTAAATTTTGACCGATCATCTCCAATTTCAATGGGGTTCATCCTTGACCCAAACAAATGATTTGTGCAAAATTTCATATCGATCATGTTGCTATGCTCGGATCATTTTGAAATTTTTACCGTAGGTAGGTATTTTTAACCTGGTTAACGCAATGTAATTTTTTTGTGGGAAAAAAACACGGTTATTCGACCCGAAAGTTCGGATACAACATTCGGTTTTTACGAAACCGATATCTACGGTATCGGCCGGGGTAAGAGAGAGAGAGATTATTAAAAATTTAATTTAACTTAAATTCAGAATAACAAAAAGAATGAATGGTGGTGCGTCTTCATCCTCGGAGCTATCGGACTCCTCAAAAGCACTCACCTCCAATACTATAGAGGGTTCCGATAAATTCATTTGAATTCCTGCCTTTGGTTTTTAACTTGTGGGGTCGTAAAGTTGTCATGCAAACCGCAGGAATTCCTCAAATGGATTTTTCTGGTTAGAATTGCACCACTTCAAGAATATAAATTTCTGTATATAACCGTTGAATGCATGGTATGGTGCCCCGTTTTGGGATCCACAAAATGCTCGGAATGGTTCACTTTTTGATGGGTGTAACCCTCCTCATCCAAGGCGTCATAAGCCTACAAAAAAGATTGTATTTATTATAAAATAATATATGTTCACATATTATATAATCTTACGTTCCAAAAATCATAAATAATAACAGAACCGGATCTTATATACTTCTTAATGAGAGCAGCAAAGTTTGTTTCGAGCGGTCTTCAACGGGAACAGTAAAACAGTTATTTGTTTCCCGTTCAATACCGCCGAAAACTCATTGCCCCTCAACAGCATGGCCACGGTGATACTTCCTCTTTCCAATTTTGGATATGTCGATCTCGAAAATTTTAGCAGGGCCGCCTATTTGCAAATGCGTCTGGAATGAACTGAAGACCACAACTTCTCTACAGAAGTCCTGGGACCAGCACGCTTATCAATTTTTGTCTCTCGCAATATGTCCTTAAGAGGGCCTCCCCTCTCAATCTACATAAAGCTAAAGACTATCGTTTGCCAAATAGAGTGATGAGAGTTGTCAAAAAAGAGTTCGTTTTCGAAGGGAACGATTCTGATTATATATCCCTGGTCGACGGCCCGACACTTGAAATATATAAAATATGATACCTCCTAATCCAAAACAATCAACATAAGGACACAACCAACATTAGGAATTAGTCTCCACTTTTGCAATTGGCAAAGGGTACCTTTTGACAAACCTCCACTGCGTTTGAAATAAAAAAATCTTATATTTCTAAAACTTCAACACGATCCATTGCAATGCAAAGCTAGCTAATTTTTAACGGTATTTTTAGCTATTCACTTTTCCGTAGAAATTCTTTGTATCTTGATTCCCTTCCTATTCAGTTTACTGAAAAGGAATGCAAAAATGCCATTAAATTAAAAGTAGTTTTAAGTCAACACCGAATTAAAAACAAAGTGGATTAACAAGAACATTAAACTCGATACAAAACTTGGCTCCACTCAAACTGGTTTCACAAGTAACGACTTTAAAAGCCTATATCTACAAAAGATTTCAACACGTTTGGCACCATTTTGGAAAGGCTATACTGTTGGCTATAATATGGTGTACAGATTTTAATATCCTATAAGGGGCCAATTTTCGATTTTTTATGGGCTTATCAAAAAGCACTCTTACAAAAATACTTTTTTTTTTGCAACCGGAACCGGTTTTAGTAACCCCATCATATGACCACATGTTGGATAGGTATTTTCATAAGCTTTCAAATGATTCAATGACGATTCCCATTTAGCAGATATCGTAGAACCTGATAAAAACCGGATTTTGTATCCGGTTGCCGTAATCAGGTTAAAATACCTATCTGTGGTAAAAGTTTCAGGTCAATCTGAGCATAGTCCCTTAACTCAACATAAGCTCGATCGGGCAATAGATGCGACCATGGCATAATTACAGAAGGTAGAACAAAGCTACCCCCCAAATACAATTTTTTCTTTTGGTGCCCTGGTTATGTCAAAACATATACACATTTTGTGTATGTTTTGAATAAAAAAATACAATAATTTAAAATTATTTCAAATTTAGTTGCAAAATAAAAGCAAATTTTCGACGTAAATGTTACTCATTACAAATTGTACAATTATGTGATAAAACTGTATTGTCGTACTACTTTAGATTCCATATCGAGGAATAACCCCGAAATTCTTGTTTCGCGGGTTTTCCCAATATAAGAATTTGGTTAAAAAAATAAAAATAAACAAAGCCAACTGCTGCATATTTAAGAGCCTGTTTGACACTATAAGACTTCAGCACAGAGTTGCATTTTTCTAGTTTCTTTAAAATTGAGCAACCTTTTTATTGAGCCATATACTTTGTTTACAAAAATACATGTACGGACGGACGGACACGTGTAAATCAACTCAGAATGTGATACTGCGCAGAGCATTAAAAAGGAACTATGGGTATATGTCGCTTCTTTCTTTCTCTTTGTCACAAACAAGTCATATTTATTACCGCACTCGCAAAATCTTTTGTAAGAGGATTAAAGGAAATGACTTCTTACCTAAATCCATCACTTTATTGTTGCTTTACAGGGTTATATTTTCATTCACTTATAAACAAAATACCACAGAAACAACAGGTGAATTTTTACCCCAACTGCAACAGGAGTTTTCATTATTTAACGTTAGCTAAAATGCATATGTTCCTACCTACCACGTAACAGCAAACATTCCGGATACCACTGAGTTTCACGCCAATGTCCCAATAACACACATAGTGATAAGGAACATTTTGACGCCCTCTCATATGATACCTGGAAGAAAGCAAACATAGCTTGTCATATAATAATTACTTCAAATCTTTTGTTTAATACTTACCAAATATTTTTACTCAATATTCAATCCTTCCTTGTTTGTACTCATCCGCGCTAAGCTTATAAATATAAAAAAATTAAACAAACATTGTTGAAAAAAAGGAAACATAAAAATAATAAATAGATTAACAAACAAACACGTAGGATAATATAGATCGATTTTTGCAACAAACATACAGGGACTTCCAGATCGAGTTCTGTAACGAACATGCAGGAGCTTATGGATCGAATTTGGTAGGTATTTGTGGGAAAAAATTAAAATTCACTATCGGACTCCTCAGAAGTACTCACCTCCGATAAATCCATTTGGAATTCCTGCCTTTGGCTTTCAATTTTAGTGTTTGTGGGGTCGTAATGTTGTCCAGCAAACCACAGGAATTCCTCAAATGGATTTTTCTGGTTAGCGTTGCATCACCTCAAGAATATAAATTTCTGTATATAAACATTGAAAAATATTTTTCTACGGTTATATACAGGAAGTGATACCTTGAGGTGGCGCCACAAACCCTCTATAGTATTGGTATGGCGCCCCGTTTCGGAATCCACAAAATGCTCCGAATGGTTGACTTTTTGATCATCCAAGGTGTCATAAGCGTACAAAAAAAGATAATATAATAGTATAGTAAGATAGTCTCATATACTATTTAAAGAGGGCAGCAAGGTTTGTTTCATTTATTTGTTCCCCGTTCAATACCACCAAAAACCCATTGCCCCTCAACAGCATAGCCACAGTCATACTTCCTCTTTCCAATTTTGGAAACGTCGATCTCGACAATTTTACCAGGGCCGCCTATTTGCAAATGCGTCTGGAATGAACTGAAGACCGCAACTTCTCTACAGAAATTGTTTCAGTCCTGGGACCAGTATGCTTATCACTTTTGTCTTTCGCAATATGTCCTTAAGAGGGCCTCCCTCTCAATCCATATAAAGCTAAAGACAATCGTTTGACAAAGTTCAGCTCGGCCGAACTTACTGCTATTTTACTTGTGTTTTTTTTTTGTCATATTTTTTGTCGCGTGTGATATTTTTCGATTTGACATACAATATTGAATTGTACAATTTGAAATATTTGTTTCACTTTGCAGCACTGTATATTATATTCAGGTAAAAAAAATTGTATGTCCAGTCTTCAGAAAAATTTTGCAAGGTCACGATTACAATAAAAGCCAATTGTTTTGGATGATGTTCGTAAAATATTTGAGGTTTAAAATGGACAAAATACCTAAAAGTTGTCTAAATTTTCCAGTCGCCCTACAGTTCTCAACAAAGGAATCATAGAAATGGAACTTTTTATGAGGTTATAGTTTAAAACAACTGCTAGGCTTAATTTTGGATGGTCTAAAAAATGGATAAATATTATCCGATTTCGACCATTCGACCTCGACCACTGTGCATTGGGATCCCCAAATACCAAATTATTGTTTTTTCGTTGGAAAAACATAAAGTGAGTGAGACCGTTATATGGGGGGCCATACCAAAACTGGAACCTATAATAACAATTTTATACTACAAGAATTGTCATCCGTAGCGAGTCTTAAATGCCAAATTTAAAAATAAAATCGTGGATAAATGTGATTACATACCGATTACTGGTGGGTACCGTTATATATGAGCTATAGGAAAACATAGATATTTAATTTTCGACCACCGGAGCGAGAACCCATTATGACCTACAAATACCAATTTTTGGACAAATCCATAAATAATGTAACTAAAACCATCAAAATACCGAATATCTAGAGGTACCATTATATGTCGGCCATAACAAAACGTGGGCCGACGTGAACTTATATTAATACCAACCATCCTTGACACAATACAAGTTTTTGTGCCAAATTTGAAGTTTTTGTGCCAAATGAAGCTCTACGTCAAATAATGAGGTCTGTATCGTGATTTCAACAGACAGCCGGACGGTAAAATCGACTTAGAATTTTATGCTGGGTATTTTCTTATGGGGTCTACGACAAATTTATGGGGTCTACGACAAATTTATGGGGTCCACGAATATTTAGGAATGTTGCAAAAGGAATGGCAAAGTTAATATACCCTCTTTCTCAGGGTGGAGGGCATACAAATAGAATAATTGGCACAATCCTCATACCCACAAATGATCAATATTATGAAGGGTAATGCCTGTCATGAAATCTAAAAAAAATTTCCGATTTTCTTCAAATTTTCTCAATATTTCTAACCATTAAGTTTAAATATTCGTCGACAAACCTACTAAAATTTTCCAACAATTGTTATTGCCATGCTATGATAGAGGGCATAAAATCAATACAACGTCCTTGCTTTGCTCCACCAACACATCCTATTTCTCCCCTTAAACTATGTGTTTTACTGGCACAAGAAACCTCAAACAAAACAACAACAACAAGAGTGTTGATAAAAACAACATCAACATGTTGTAGTTTACAAGGACTTTATCAGGCAGCAAAACTCTTGATGTCTTGCATATCAAAAATCTCTATCGATTCCCAGTGGGAGCTCAGCCAAAGCGGGTGCCTTTGAAAAGCAAAGGAGTAGCAATGGCTTTTTAACATCGACGTAGGAAAGAGTATTTCATAAAGTCTAGTTTACACATCATAATATTTTAAAATAAATATTTAAACTGTATTCTATACAATTCTTTATCATAAATAATCTATATTTAAAATAATTTAAATTTTGGGAGAACCAATAGTTGAATCTTCAAATTTGGAACGAAGATTACTATTCCATTGTAGGACTGAGACATGTGAGTAGTTTTGGAAATTCGTACTTATGTGTGCGTACATGGTACTAAATTTGGTACAATTCAAATGTTGGGTAAATTGGTAGAGTTGGATTGCGGAAATTTGAAAATACATTCCATTGGACTCTATGATGTAGGTGGTTATGAAAATTTGTATTTAAGTGTACTAAATGTAGGTACTAAATTTGATACAATTTGATTTGGATGAACTGTGGGAGTGTAGGTTTGGGGGTAGTATGTAGGAAGTTTTGGAAATTCGTGCTTTTGTGTACACAAATGATACTAAAATTTGTACAAATTGGAGTTCTAATGAATCAATAGAGTTGGGTTTTTGAAAATTGAAATGAGAGTCGCTGATGGAAGGCAGGATAGATGCACCAAAGGGTTATTGGAAATGCGAACTTTGAATTTAGGACATTTTCTAAAATGTTATTAAACTTCTAAAATGGTACCATTTGGTATTATGTGAGCAGATGAAGCTAAAAACTTGAAAGTAAGTTTGATATAGGAAGATGGTTTTGGAAGTGTGTACTAAATGGTACTAAATTTCGAACAGTTTGGTTTAGGGTTCAAGAATGGAACTAGAATATTGAAATTTTGTATTGGTGTTCCTGTCCGCGGTAGGTTTGTGATAAAGAGGTCGTTGCGGCAATGTGTACTACAAGTGCCCGAAAAGTACTAAATAGTACTATATTTGGTATCGCCACAAGTCTTGACATATGAAGGTGCATTCGGAAATGTGTACTATAATTGTGCGAAAAGTAGTAAGTAGTACTATATTTGTTATTGGGTGGAGGGACGGGGCTGGAATGGAATGGAATGGAATGGAAGTATAAAATTGTCTATAGAGGTTCCCATTTTAGTTTGACCCCATATAATGGTCTCACTTTGTATGTTTTTTTTGAAAATATTAACAGCTTTACCCATGCGGTCTTACCATATGTAGTTTAAAGTGGAACACGTTTAAATTCAGATACTTTTATTTAAAAATGTTTCCTTTACCCAAAGGTGGAGGGACGAGGCTGGAATCCTCAAATTTGATGAAAAGGACTCTGTAGGTCTCCGGATTTGAGATATGGAGGTGGTTTCGAAAATATGTAATATATATATATACATATATATATATATATATATATATATATATATATATATATATATATATATATGTATATATATATATATATATATATATATATATATATATACATATATATACAATTTCAGAATTTTATCTCTATTCCTTCATTCAATAACAAATTGAGTACTATTTTGTACTTTTCGTACAATTATATTACATATTTTCGAAACCACCTCCATATCTCAAATCTGGAGACCAACAAAGTCCTTTTCATCAAATTTGAGGATTCCAGCCTCGTCCCTCCACCTTTGGGTAAAGGAAACATTTTTAAATAAAAGTATCTGAATTTAAACGTGTTCCACTTTAAACTACATATGGTAAGACCGCATGGGTAAAGCTGTTAATATTTTCAAAAAAAACATACAAAGTGAGACCATTATATGGGGTCAAACCAAAATGGGAACCTCTATAGACAATTTTATACTTTAAGGTTTGTCATCTACCAATTATTCTTAAATACCAAATTTGAAACAGTTGAATGGAACCACAATTACCAATTTTTGACAAATTCGTGGAAAAATGTGGCGAAAATCATCAAGATATTTTATTTCGGGAGGGACCGTTTTATGGGGACTATACAAAAACGTGGACCTATATATACAATGTTTCGCCACCGGATCTAGAATCCTTTATGACCTACAAATACCAACTTTTAGACAAAACCGTGGAAAAATGTGGCAAAGATCATCAAAATATCGAATATCGGGTGGTACCGTTACATGGCAGCTATACCAGAACGTGGACCGATATATTCCATTTTCAATACCAAATTGTTCTGCCAAAATACGTCAAATAATGTGGGCTGTATCGTACAGACAAAACTAAAAAATAATTTACGATTTTCCGTAAAAAATCTTTTAAAATCAAAGGGTTCTGGCTAGAATGGCTTCTTGAACAATTCTTAAAAATTCGCGTTAAAAACTTGTTAAAAATCCACGTCTTATGGCTGGGATGGAAAAAATCCAAGCATTATGGCTGGGACGGCCCTTCAGAAAAATTCCACTTATTTTAGCTGGGATTTCAAAAATATTTTAAGGTATGGCATCTTTAAAAATTCAATAACTTCACGCTTGTGAGGAGCGCCTAAAAGTAGGCTACAAAAATGCAAAATTGTTAAAAAATCACTCCATGTGACCCCAACATGATGTGTAAACTATTTTCAATAGTTTTCAAATATTTCATATTTTGAAAGCATTTTTATAGGTTTCTGCAATTTCATTTTGAATCGCAAAAAAGAGGCAACGAAAGTGTTGGTCTAAAAAAGGAAGCAATACTGATGAAGATTACGATGATCATGTTCCTCACCATAACCAGCCAATAACAGCAAGACGGCTTGGCTTTATTATCTTAAAAAAAAACATTTTCTCAACAAAAGATAAGCCGAACAAAGCCTCTTGTAATGAAAAAGCTGTTCAAGCGTGTGAATATTCTATCTGATGCTGTAGTCTATGTCGGCTTATGATATATTACACGAACAAAAACAAGAGTATGACCAGCAAACCAAAGTAAATGGTCAGAGCAAAGGGGAGAGAGTTTTCATCTACAAAGTTGCTGCCAATTGTTGCAATCGTTTTTGTTTGAGATAACCGTTACTGGACTAAAGCTCGCGGTGTGCAATATTCAATATGTTTTTATGTACATCCGTTCGTTGTTCACGCCACACTGCACTTGACAGTTATTTGGCAGCAGAGTTTCTTAACATATTTCTTTTTTTTGCTGGCTTTCATTTCACTCGATATCGTAGCGTATCGGAAACAACAAAGGAGTCAACGACCAAAATGTTCCAAGACTTTAATTCAGTATTAACCGCTTTCATATCCTTTCAACGTCATATTTCAATTCATACGTCCTGTGGTCATGACACACCGACCGACCGACAGGCAATTGTGAAAAGAATTGAAAAGGAAGTGGAAATCCGTGTAGTTCCAATCTTTTATAGAACAAGTAAAAAAGCAGTAAGTTCGGCCGGGCCGAACATTGAATCCCCTCCACCATTTGAAACGAATTAGATAATTAACAAAAAATAAAATCCATTAAAAATTCTGTTAAAATCATAAAAATACAGAACATCGGAACTATATACGATATTGTGTAGAATTTCAGACAATTCCATTGAAAAATGTGGCTTAAATCATCAAAATACCGAATATCGGGGGTACCGTTATATGGGGGCCATACGATATCATGGACCGATATATATGCATGTGCAAAATTTTAGCTTCCTATCTTAATTCGTTTTGACTGTAGCGTGATAACAACAGACGGACGGAGAGGGCTAAATCGTCTTACACTGATCAAGAATAAATAAACTTTGTTGGGTCTAATATACCATCCATACTATATATGGTGGAGGGTATACAAAATGTGAATAAGGGACGAACAAAGTGTCGGAGCCAACCTCCCCATAAATTAGTACATACATACGTTCTATGGAACGAAGCGATGAAATAACTGAAAGTAAGTGTATCCTTAACCACAGGATCAACGCGTGAAGTTCGGTTAAACAAAGCCGAATATTTTACCATGAGAAAAAATTAGAAAACATACATTGTGATATATTAATTCATCTAGAATCTTGAAAGTTTGGGTGAGGGTATCTCTTGGTCCGAAGGGGTCAATTAAGGCTGGGTTTTTGGAAATTCGTACTAGAACGGCACAAACAGTATTAAAAGGTACTAAATATGGTACCCTTTGTAGTTGAGGAAGCAGTAGAGCTAGAACTCTTAAATTTGGTATGAGGGTCACTGATAGAGTGCATGATAGATGTACCGAAATGTTTTTGGAATTTGGAATGGGAACCAAATTTAGTACTATTTAGTATCTTTCGCACAAACAAATGCAAATCAATGCGAATAATCCGTTGTAAAGTGGACCAAGCCATGCCCAACTGCTGAGAACGGCGTTTTTGGGATGTTCTTGGGGACTTCTCAACATTGGCTCGCGTTGCAGCGATATTCTCGGCCGATCGAATCGGTCGACTTTTATAAGGCCTCTTCGAATTAGCAAGAGCCTTACCAGTCGAAAATTTTTCGTATAAACGCTTAATGGTGTTCTTAGAAGGCGCACTTCTCACATTTTTTAATGTTTTAAAAGCCCGTTGAGTTTTCACAATTGACTTCTTCTGTTGAATGTAAATTTCAACTATTTCAGACAGCTCGCGTGGCGTGTACTGGTTCATGGTAAAAATCTGCTTGGACTGACGCTTCAAACGCGGTATGTCATTAAGCGATGTGAAAAGTTATGGCGTTGCCAGATGGGTCCGTCGAATGTGGGCAACTACTAAAATATATATTCTTCGGTTAAAAATTGTCTTAGTTTGGTTTGAAAAATTGTCTAAGGAACTTTACGATAACTTAAATCGGGTGGCTTTAAATTTTAGGTGTAAATTGAAATATAATTTATTCTTTATACCCTACAACACTATGTGTTGGGGGTATTATAAATTTGATTGGGCCAAAAATTATGTAACACCACGAAGTATTGGTTTCCCACATAGGAAAGTATATATGGATCTTCCTATCTCGCCGAACTGAGTCGATCTAGCTATTTATGTCCGTCCGTACGTCTGTCCGTCTGTCCATGTTAATTTGTAATCACTCTACAGGTCGCAATTATGGCCCGATCTTCACGAAATTTAGAATGGAGTTGGGGCTAGGGTCAGAATAGAACCCTATTTCTTTTGGAGATGATCGCATAATATTTAGGGGTTGAAATGGACCAAAAACTGAAAAAATCCTGATTTTGCAGTTGCTCTACAGGTCGCAATTATCGACCAATCAAAGCGAAAGTTAGCATGGGGCTAGATGTTTGGGCTGGGCAGAAGCCTTCCAATTTTGATGGTCATCGGGTAATATTTAGTGGGTAAAAAAGACCATAACATTTGTGTTAAATGAAAGTCCAATTTTTCATTAAACCGCGAATATTTTTAATCCCGGCGTAATCACAAATAGACGAACAGGTCAATTCTGACCGTGACGTAGATGCCGATAGTAAATATATCGGTTATATATAGTGAAATATATAAAATGTGTATATACAAGGGGAGGGGATGTTAGTTAGAATGCTTGTATCTCAAGAATGGCTGGACCGATTTTGACAAATTTTGTCAATTCAGAATGCCCTCATGACATAAAAGTATGAAATCTAAAAAAAAGAGCAGAAAAATATGCCAATAATGATGTTAATATCGATTTTGTAGTATTTTGTGACATTTTTTTATTTTTTCAATTTGACTTATAATATTTTGTAATATTTTTTCACCTTACAAACAGGTTGGGGATATTATATAAGTATTGCAAATATCGTCCGATCCTCGCGAAAATTTTCACAAGGGTAGGGTTGGGCTCAGAAGCGCCAATCCAATTGTTTTCAACGATGTCCGCAATATATTAGGGGTTGAAATGGACCAACAACTAAAAATTTTCCTGATTTTGCAACCGTTATAAAGGTCACAAATATAAACCAAAGGGCACGAAATCTCGCATAAAGTTAGAGTTTAGAACAGCGGGTAGAATGTACCACTAATTTTGTGTGAAAAAATACCAGCATTACTTACAGGCGATATCCGAAATACACAAAAGGCGAACTTCTGGCTTTTTTATGCTGATTTCGTTGACGAATATAGTCAAATATCGTAGACAAGCAAATCATATAGATGAGTTTAAATTCGGAGATACAGAGGGGCTTCTTGCTTTTGGAGATGATTGCAAAATATTTAGGGGTTCAAATTCACCAAAAAACAGAAATGTTTTTCCGATCACACAATTGAAGCCAATCGACACGCCTGTGAAGAGATTTAAGGACAGGGAAGAATTCTAGTATTTTGGATAACCATTGGATTATATTTATCTGTAAATTGGACTACAACAACTAACAGCCCGACGGAGCGCATAAATATTGGGCAAATGTCCCTAGTCAAAATCCTTATTTCAAAAGCGAAATCTTCCAATATAGATTTTGACATAAGGGGGCTTCTAACATATTGTAGTGTTGTAGTGTATAACATAGTCGGCCCCGCACGACTATAGCCTTTGCTTACTTGTTTTATTTTAAGTTCAGTTGTAGAAAATATGTTCCACTTATAACATTCTATTCTTTTATGATTTGCGAAATATTGAAAAAAAAAATCTGACTTTTTATTATACCCTACACTACAAGGTGGTCAGGTTATTATGTCTTTGTGCATTTGTTTGTAACAGGCAAAAGGAAACGATAGTCCCTTTTGATGATCTGCATAGAATCACATTCTTTCCAGATGAAATTTTGCATAGATCATTTGTTTGGCCCAAGGACGATTTCTATTGAAATTTAGAATATCTTGGTCCGATTTGCCTTTTATTGTGCACGAAACGTGTAATATCAACCCGAATAATATGGAATTTGGCACATACAACTAAATTAGGCCTGAAAATAAGTATGCCAAATTTCATCGAAATCGGTCCAAAAATAGCTATAGCTCCAATATATATTGTTCATCCGATTTGTTATTTTTGTCCTCCGCAACCGTAATATGCACTCTGTAACAACAATATTTGGGGAAATATAGCAAATACAGCTCAGAAATACATTTGCTAAATTTTATCGAGATCGGTTCAAATTTGGATATAGCTCCCATATATAACTTCGTCCGATTTACCTTTTATTGTGCACCAAACGTCTAATATTTGGCACTTACGACCGAATTAAGTTTAGAAACTAGTATGTCAAATTTGGTGAAGATCGGTTCAGATATAGCTATAGCTCCCATATATATTGTTCATCCGATTTGTTATATTTGTTACCCACAGCCGTAATATGCACTCCGTAACAACGTTATTCAGGGAAATATATGAAATGCAGCTCAGAAATATGTTTGCCAAATTTTATCGAGATCGGTTCAGATTTGGATATAGCTCCCATGTATATCTTTATCCGATTTCAAATTAATTGTGCACCAAATGGGCAATACAAGTCCGAATTTAAAAGGTACAAATGCTTCGGCTAACTTAGTCCTTTGAACTTTAAATTATAATTATAATCATAGCGTGTGTGATTGAATTCTCCAAAAAAACTTTTAATTGTTATGTGGAGCTCTACTAAATTAGCAAAGTGGTGTAGGGTATCATAAAGTCGGCCCGTCCGACTTTAAGGCTTTCTTTACTGGTTTAAATATGATTCATATATTATTGTCATAAATTGATATCCGTGAGCAGTATCCAAAATTCGTAATGACTTCTTGTTATTTTGCGTGAATGTGTGTATGTGTGTGTGATGCCTTGTTATCACTGTTATCATGCTTGTTTTGGTGGTAACATCATAGCATCGCAACGCAACGCAACGCATCCCATCGTATTGTATGTTAAATAATGTATGCCAGCAAAATCTTGTTCCAAATGTCATGTCATTTGGTTTCCCCCCTCAAATATGGCATGCTGGACATGTTTGTTGGTCGGTTGGTTGTTGTGCCAACAAAAGTGGTTGAAATGCATTCGGGGTGGAGTAGAAAGTGGGGGAGTGATTTTCGAAATATCGCATCTCAAAATCATGCACATGTATTTACATACACACATACATGCTTGCATTTTCCGCACTGCATAATGACAGTCCAACACTGCATAATCTATGTTTAATGTTCGGACAACAAGTCACGGTTTCCTTGTGTGCGAGGTTAATGGTGATGTGATCAAAGCGACAAATATGGTTCCCAAATTAACATATTCTACAAAAAATGTTGGAAAGTTTCATAGTTTTGTTGTATTTTATGGAGAAAAAATTATATTTTCAAATCGCCTGCACTAGAGACTCTGTTAAATGGAGTCAAATTTTGAGGTATATTCCTAGGTTTTAAGCCTGGCAAAATCTCATATGTCAAATCGAATATGGCAAAGCGAAAATAGGCGATAAAAATCTTCCACAAATATTATAGCGAAACAAGGCGCAACATTTTCGATATAGATACTTATCCTAGCTGCATCACAATGATACTTTGAAACAAAATTTAACCATTCCATAATCAAGTCATATATAATGATGCTATGATGCTAATACTTTAGTTTTCGGTTTAGGTTATATTCTTCCGTGATAAAGGTCATAAAAATCTAAAAAATGATCCAATATGGCGCTCAGTCCGCTTAGAATGTCCAAGGTCTGCGGCCAAAATGTTTGCGTGTCCAAGTCTTAAATACACCCTCCTGAATATTTTTGCGATAATATTCGGCATTTATTGAGATGCCACGGTCGATTAATGCGAGCGGAGAGCGACCATCGGCTGTTATGGCGGCCCACACCATCACCATGGCCGGCGCTTGAGTTCAGGTGGCCAACCGAAGGTGCACATTTTCAGTTGACCTCTTTGGCAAGTAAACACGATCATTTAGTTTGTTTGCAAACAGCTGGACAACGATTGTTTTCTCATCGGACATATCCAATTTCGGCAGTTCGCCATTTTCAGCCAATCGACGCAACTTTTTAGTTCTTTTGAGTATATTTTCTTTCTGTTGCGGTGTAAGTTCTTGCACTATTTGGAATTTCAATGGCTTTACCCGAGCTAATTTTTCAATATTTGTCGAATGGAATATGGCGATATGTTCAGCTCACGAGCCATTTTTCGGACACTTCCTTGACGACGCGCTACGCTACGAGCATCACGGTAACGAGCGATGGTACGAGACACAAAATATTTATTCACATTTAAATGTAGGAGTGCTCTTAATATGCATAGTGGTATAGGGTATCATATAGTCGGCCACTTTTTGACTTTTCCTTACTGGTTGTATAATATGGATGTACAAAACATTTTACAATAGTAGGGAACTTTAATAATTGTGTTCGCTACGTCGAATTTTAGGTAACGCTGTTAAGGACACAAATTAGATTTAAAGCGCCTGCCATGGAGACTTTTTCAAAAGCATTTAAAAGCTACCCTATATTTTCTCGAAAATTAGTCTTGCAAAATTGCATTTCTCTGGAACTTTTCAATCTGCAATTTTTTATAGATAGATTCATAAATGGCTTTATAAAAAGCCACCGAAATAAGCAAATTTTTCTTTTATAAAATCGTTAGTTATTGTAATTCATATATTCATTCAATTCATACCTTACTTATTACACCAGACTATAATTGAAATATTTCAATTTGCCAAGTAAAGATTTTTCAAAACCTCAACCAATTGTCAGAATTTAAAAAAAAAAATCTATTGAAATAATACCAAAAGTTTGTCATATAAGTCTAATTTTGGCTTTAAACCTGAAGATATTTTTTAGTTCTTTCATAATGGATCCATCACAATTAAAATCGTGGCAGGTCGAATTTTGGAAATATTGGTCCAACTTATCTTCTAACTCCATAAAGGAGAAACTTTCCCAATTGTTAAAAATAGGGAATTTGAAAAGGATGCTGGTTACACAATCCTCTGTTCTTGAAATCGTAAGGAGACTTAAAACACAGCCACTAATAGATTTTTCAATAGAATATAATCAAGTTATAAAGATATTGATATTTTAAAACGGTAAATTGCGGTGCATTTGATGTGGCGCCATCTATCGGTTGTTAAATATACAAATGACGTGGTTCAGGTTTGTGGCTAGACTATTCAGCAACATTAACCCTCAAATGTCATAAACATAAGTTCATCTGAACAAACTACAGTTCTCAAGTTTTGTTTGTAGATGTCTCTCAAATTTGGTGGCACAATTTGGGACAAGACCTAAAAGGCTTGTTTCAGCTATTTTTTTAAAACATCAAACACATCTCAAATTTAGCGATTATTAAGCTTTAAAGTTCAAAACTATAAACACCGTAAAAATATAGCTGATTTGAAAA
The DNA here is from genome assembly GCF_030504385.1 of Musca domestica. NCBI lineage: Eukaryota > Metazoa > Arthropoda > Insecta > Diptera > Muscidae > Musca > Musca domestica. Next base: position 3,300,418 of record NW_026712262.1, on the reverse strand, counting down.
GATCTAAAAAAATCTACTGTTATTTGGGAGAGGTTTGAAGAAAATAGGAAATAGATTCCAATATGTTACTAGAGCTATTATTACTCAAAACATTTACGAGAATCAATCAATATTTTCCTGGAATGCTCTTGGCATAAATTTGATGTAAGTTTGACCACCAACCAAGTTTGGTTTAATATCGGGTACTCGATTCGTTTTATATGACACATATATGTATGACATTTTTCCGAAAATTTTCAACTTTTGTGGAGGAGTTCCAAAAAAAGGGGAGATACTTTCCATTTTCGCATTAGCTCCAATATTGGCAACAATATTGTGATGTCAAAAAGCCATCAAGTGGGTGATGCCGTTATATGGTGGCCATAAAAGAATGGGAACCTCTATAGACAATTTTATGCTTCAAGCCTTTAAATTTGAAACAATTTCGTGGCTAGGATTATCAAAATAACGAATATGGGTGGGTATCGCAATATGCACGCTATAGGAAAACGTGGAGCTAAATATTCAATGTTCTGTCACCGGAGCTAGAAACCATTATGACCTATAAATACCAATTTTTAGATAAATTCGTGGGAAAATGTAGCATAAAGCATCAAAATACCGAATATCAGGAGGTACCGTTATATGGCGGCTATACGAAAAGGTGAACCGATATATCTCATTTTCAATACCAACCATCTTAGACACAATGCAAATTGTTCTGCCAATTTTTGAAGCTATACGTCAAATAATATGGTCTATGGACAAAAAATACCCCTTTGTTGACTCGTTTGAGGATTATAGTGTTATAGATGAATATTCCTCTTATTTTTATCTGAAGACTCTATGTGCCTAAAATGCATGGATTCCGAGGAATCTTTATCCGAAAATTTCCAAAAGTGTGGAAGAAGGGGGAATATGCCCCTCTCGTTAGGTTACTTTGCGATTTAAACTTTTTATACCCTCAGTAATATGGCTACAGAGGAAATATGTCATTGACACCATTCCTTCAAAGTTTTAAATAACCAAAACGATCATAAACACCGAAATAAGCACCCAGATCTCTTCAAAATACACACATCACAATATTTTTATTAACCCAAGGTCTGGTCTGGAAGATGGGTTATATCGGCCTATTCCTTCTTGTACCTCCCCCACAAAAGTTTCAAAATTTTTAGTATCCATGAAGCTCATTCGATTCCATTCATACTTGGTACATCTCAATATTTCCATTAACACAAGATCTGTTATAAAGATGGTATAGATCGGAGCAATTCTTCTGGTACCTCCAAATAGGGTTCAAGATTTTTTAAAAACAAAATGCTCAAAGATAGCGATATAAGTATCCAACTTTTTTCAAATTTCACATATCCAAATATATTTGCTAACACAAGATCTGTTGTGAAGATGATATATATCTGCCAACCGCTTCTGGTACCTCACCCACAACAAGTTCCAATACCTTTTTCTATCATAACTTGCGAAACAAGTTGGTGATTCTTTACAACTTGCTATACCTAAATATTTCTTTTAACCAGAGATCTGATATGAATATGGAATATATGATTGGATATAAATGTTCGATTTTATTGAAATTTTGAACATGCCAATATTTTTATCTGTATTGCATGAAGTCAACAATTTTTATAATCTTAACAGAAGTCACTATATATTTCAATCATCGAACATTGGCTGAGGTTATAAATCTGTCGGCAAAACCGATTGATGCTTTTTAACTTGTTTTAAATATATCTGAATTCCTGCCGTTTAGGTTAGCTTTAGACCTTTGACGTCTTCTTGGACCTATAGTACAATTTTAGCCGTAGTTTCAAAAAAAGGCCAAAAAGTAATTTATCATTCCTCGTATCTTATATTCCTCGTATTTTTATCTACAATTTTGTTCAAGGCTCTATATATCTAAAATGCATGGATTCCGCGTAATCTTAATCTAGGGGAAATTGCTCCCTGTATTTAGGTTACTTTGTGGTGTAACTTTCATAACGCTGATACATGTGCCTTTTCGCCGTTATTATTATATTTATATTTTTTTCTGTTAAATCTAATTATGTGTCGAGGTTTACGACATTTTTGACGTCACAATTTCTGAACGGCCATCTAAGGGTGTACTACAGGAATCCATATTCCAAACTTTAGGACGACTTTTAAAATTAAAAATCCTTCGAAACGTTTACACTTAAAACGTACAATTTATTTTACATACATATTTTAAAGTTAAAGGACACTACAATTAATAAACAATTACAACAAATTCATGTGTGGGTGTGGGACAAATGTTTTTTTTTTTTTTTTTTGCATTCCATCCTTTTTCGTTCTCAATTTTTCTTGTTTAATGGACATTTGATGTGTGTGTGTGTGCTTGTGTGTGGGTTCTGAAATCAGTCTCACTATTTCTAAATGTTAGAAATATTTTCTGGGTGTTCTCGTTGTTTGACCTCTACCACCACCACAACTTAGGCACGGACATCCTTATAGTGTTTCTCATCATCATCCTGATTCAACTTGATGGAGTATTTGCCAATCAAGGAACCTTGAACATCAGCTTGGCCATCGGCATTGAATTGGGGACCATCACCGATGTCTTCGGTTTCTTCCTTGACAACACGGTAACCGTTCTCATCGGCTTCATAGTGGACGGTACGTCTGACGAAACCGTCACTGTAGGAGTACATGCCGGTGACCTTGGTGCCATCACGGGTCTCTTCGCGGGCAATGGTGCCGTCATTGATTTGATCGTCGATGTGGGCATTGAAGGAGTATTGGGCAGATTCGTTTTGAATGCGTTCCAACTCGGCCTTGTCTTCGTCGTCTTGGTCCTGTAAAAAATGTGAGAAAAATGCAATTAATTAATGAAGGGGTTAATTTTTTATTTTTTTTTTTTAATTTTTTTTTTTTTTTTAATTACTGCCGTTTTTGTAATTATTTCCTGATTTTGATTGATTGCCGTTGTGCCTACATTTGCCATCGCAGCATCTGCCATGGATGACTGTTAACGATGGGCAATGAGTGAATAGGCGTATTACTACATCTATTGTTGTCGTTTTTGTTTTTGTTGCGGAAGCTGTCGACCTTCGAGAACTTGTAATTGCGTTTGGTAATAAACAGATTAAATGTATTTACTTATTAACGCTTTGTTCAAGTGGTGTGATGGCGTTGGTTTTAAGAAAATCTCATCTTTTTTACCCAATCTCCTCTTCCCACCCTGATAATCCGATCTCAAGTAATTGGCATCAATCACTCGTTTTAAGTGCCATTGTTGTTGTAGCTATTGTTTTTGTTGTTTGCTACTGTTATGTTTTTGTTTTTTTTTTTTTCATTTAACTTGAATACCCAATGAAATTCCAATGAATGGGAGTCTGAGCTTGGCTAGGCCAAAATTAACAACAACCGCAACAAATTTTGTTAAACACGTCTGCGCATGCCTTCAATGGCGACAATGTTGTTGGGCATGCGCACGTTCATCGATCGATTATCAGGTATGTCAGTCAAGTTTATTGGCTAAGAATTTTTAGGTGGATTTTTTGCCTTTGTTTTGGTTTTCCAAAGAATTAAGTTAATGGGATTTTTGGCGAAACAAAAACTGGGTAAATGCTAATTTTTTTTGCGGTTAATAGAGAAGCGTGTGGGGGAGGGGGTGTGAGTAACTGGAAATTTAATTAAATATGCCTGGTTTTCAAACAAATTCTTGAGCGCTAATCCGTAAAATAACATTTTCAATTATCGTTTCATTTTCTATGCAATGCGTGTTCCGCTTGACAACTGTTTTTTGAGATTACTAAACACGAAACCTGTTTCACCCGGTACCATTTGACATTTGCCGCATAGGTCCGTAAAAATCATATTTTATGAATTTCTTAACATTAAATGCTAACGCATTATTTTAAAATGAAGGGATTATTTTTAATTCCGTGTGCAGAAAAAATCTTAAATTTAAATTTGAATCTAAAAATGAGGCGGTTTTCGTATTTTTGGTCCCATGGAGTCAAACTTGGGCCAAAAAAAATTATTTATGCTTAAGAATCTTCTATATATACAGAAGGCCTCTACAGGCCTACTTCTTTCTTCAGAAGATCTCCGGAGGGTATTTCACGTGTATCAGACTCTTAGAGGACCTTCTATGTATGGAAAACCTCTGAGAAGTATTATATCTACAGAAAATCGGGAAAGGGTCTTTTATGTAAGTCCTTAGAATTTTCTATATTCAAGACCTGAAAAGTATTCTGTTTATATAAGGCCTGAATGGTATTTTTAAGGCAGAAGACCCTTTAAAGTCTATTTTATTTAAGTCCTCCAAAGGGTCTTCTGTATAAAAAAGACTTCAGAAGGGCATTCTTTAGGTAATATTACCTTTGAAAGATGTCTGAATGATTTTTATTTTTATAAGTAGAAAATTGAAGGTTCTTCTGGGTTAATTACACTTATAAAGGCTTTTGCAAAGGAATCCAGAAGGCCTTGGATGAAAAAATGCCACTGACTTTGGGAAGAATACCATTTTAAAAGTATTTTGCCCAGTCTACCTAAAAATTCTCTCGAATTTTTACATCGATATAGATATAAATTTCTCTCTCAAGATAAGACCTCTAAGGGATCTTCTATGTATTTAGAAGGTACAAAGTGTCTTCTGTTTATAAAAGACCTTAAAGGTGTAAAAAAGGAGAAGGTCTTTTATGTTTAGATCCTCATTTAGGCTAAATTTTGGATTTTATCGTTAAACAATGTCTGGATTGTATCCCATCTTGGGAAGCAAAACTCTCAATGGTTTCCTCTGAACATAAGCTCTCTGAAGGGTCTTCTAAGTATTTTTTGGATCTGCAAATAATCTTCTGGGTATAAAATTCCTCAGAAGGACCACATTTTAAGTAGAAGACCCCTTGGAGAATAATTCGCATATAAAGATCTCTGGATGGCGTTTTATCCTTAGAAGAAAAGGGATCATGAGCGTCGCTAAAGGATCTTCTGTAGGTAGAAGAGCCTCAAAATATTCTTGGAACGTTATAGAAGACCTTTGAATTTTCTTCCATCCATAAAATTAGTATGAAAGTCTTCTATATATAGCTGTCCTCTGAAAAAGTCTATAAAAATCACAGAAGGGGTTCTATTTGTAAAACACCCCTTAATGGGTTTTATCTTTAGAAGAGTAATGAAAACTTTCCGATCTATAGAATACCTCTGAATTGTATTATATCTTTGATATACATCTGAAGGGCCTTCTTCCAGTAGTAAGTTTTCCGTAGAAGTTCCTATGGTCTTAAAAAATAATGAAATATATTCTGAAATATTGAAATTGGTAGCTCGGCTAAGATAGACCAAATGTGCTTCAAATTCCTTCAACTGAAATCTTTCAATATTGACTGAAAATTCCTTGAATTAGAAGGTCTTTTGTAGAAGGATTTTTGGTAACAAGAAAAAATATTGAAAATTGGACCCGTACCAAGAATTATTAACCATTTCATTTTTTCACAGCTAAAAGCTCTTTATGTCGATGGGAACCGATTTTTTTTTAATATATCGTTTTTGACCTCGATTCTATCCTTATTGCTGAATGAAACCTGTGAAGTTTTAACGCAATTTAAACTGAAATCCAAGAAAATATATATATTTTTGCTTGAGTTGGCAGGATATGGGCTCAAGCCAATTAACCTCTGCTTAGAATCTAAGACGTATACATAGAACTGGAGACAATTCTGATTTGTTTCTTTAAATATCCTCCTATTTCGAAGCCAAATAGAACATAATCCGTAAAAGGTCCATTTGGCTACCAAAAATTATGAAACAAATTCTGTATTGGGACCCCGACAATTTCTTCACTTAAAAGCTTTCTATGAAGACAGGAGATCTTTAAAAAGGAAGATGATGAATAGAGACTCATTTTATGACAAGGGGATCTATGTAGAACTCAGCTTGTTTCTTCCCTGCAGAAAACTCATTCTTGTAAAAAAAATTCGATTCTTCCAACAAAATTCACTTTTCCTTGATTTGAAAGAGGCCAGGAAAAAATCAATTAAATTTGCATGAATTCGAAAATAATTTTGAAACATTAGGACGATATTGCAGAAAACCCCCAACCTTTCAAATTCGTTATGACTAAGCTATTTTAAAAAACCTTATTCGATTTCCAATTCACAATTCCGTTTCCATTATTTCAAATTACTTCATATCACACTTTAACGAACTACCTATTTTTATAAAAAAAATAGGTGTTTGTTTGCTCTACTTAAGGTAATACTGCGCAATGCGACCCTCCTAATTGACTAATTCACAACACGAAACTAATCAATATCCAATCAAATATTGAACCACTTTTGAGTTGGCCTTAGTGCTGTAATTAGCTCCATTACACCTTAAAACGCTGCACTCAATTTGAATTTCGGGTACTTTTTCTTCGTTTTCTTTTTAGCTTTGTTTTTTTTTTGTGGGTTACTTTTTATGGTCATTACCACTTTGCTTTGCACTTTTCAATTGTCATTAAAATTCCTGTTGCAAACGTAATTTCCCCAATTTTTTTCTCTTTTTCTTTTTTGGAAAAAAGGGAACACTTTTGAATGTCTTTCTCTTTTCGGCATTGGCTTTTTAAGGAATATCCACTCTTTTTTTTTTTTTGATATTTCTATTTTAAATAAATTTTCACTCACAATGGGCATGGCAATAGCGGCAGCCAAAAGGCAAGAAATCAACACGAATTTGAACATTTTGTTGTTGTTTTTGTTGTTTAACTTTGGGAGGAGTAGTGTTGTTTGATGTTCACGTTTCAAGTGTACTGTGGACTATGTTTGGCAAAGTGCAAATATTCTTCTTTTATACGCACTCCATAACGCCATCGGGGCCATGCGCATGCGCAACTTGTGCTGCCGCAGTCCACAACTCGGTCGCTGCCCATAGCGATGACGTTGCCTTAAATCTTGGCTTAGCCTGCTTACCAAGGTATGTAGACGAGCGATGTACGTATAAATTAGTAAATATTTACCGGCTTTATATTTTGTGTGGTTTGATGGGGAATGTCATTCCACAACAACGCCAGCAGCGACGCCAACGCCGGAAAGTAAACGTCGCAAACTATTCCAGTGCTTTTCGAATGCGAAGGCAGTTGGAGTTTTGTTTTAAGTTTGTTTTTTTTCTTTTTTGCATTCAAGAGCGCCCGAAATGTCAATGGTTTAACCCATCTTCCATGTGCATAGTATGGTCTGGTCGTTCGTCTGACTGTCAGTCAATTTGTCTTTCTGGTTTAGATCATCTCTGTTCATTCACACAACACATGGTCTGACATGTGTGTAGCACAGTATTCCCCCGCCGAAATGCGTTCGTTCGTTTTTTTTTCGGTATTTTGTGCATTAAAGAATTATTTGTTTTCAAGAGGGCGTTTCAAACACCATTTGATTGCCTCGATGGCCGTGTCTTGACCTACAGATCACCAAATTTGTCAACCACAATGTTATTGTGCGGTTCTTTTTTGTTTTGATTTATTAATAAGGCATTTTTTTCGTTCAAATCAACTATGATTTTTAATTGTATGCAAATGAAATGCCTATTTTGAATTCAATAATTTTGGAGTATTTAGATCATAAATGAAACAAACAATAATGGCAATAATTTCAATATGAATAATTATCTAATAGAAAATACTAAAAATTAAAAAATAGTAATACTAATAATAATAATAATAATAATATTAATACTAATACTAATACTAATAATAATAATAATAATAATAATAATAATAATAATAATAATAATAATAATAATAATAATAATAATAATAATAATAATAATAATAATAATAATAATAATAATAATAATAATAATAATAATAATAACAATAATAATAATAACAATAATAATAATAATAATAATAATAATAATAATAATAATAATAATAATAATAATAATAATAATAATAATAATAACAATAATAATAATAATAATAATAATAATAATAATAATAATAATAATAATAATAATAATAATAATAATAATAACAATAATAATAATAATAATAATAATAATAATAATAATAATAATAATAATAATAATAATAATAATAATAATAATAATAATAATAATAATAATAATAATAATAATAATAATAATGTTGAAATCTTAAAAATACCGAATTTAGCCGTTATATTAGAGTCTATAGGACGACTTGGACCTGCATAGGCTACTTTTATCATAAGCCATTACAATATTCAAATTGGGGCTATACCAAACCTTGGACCTGCACAGACAATTTTATGTCATAGTCTGTAGTATTCATTACGATCTTCAAATGCCAAATTTGAAATAATTCCAGTGAATAATGTCGCCAGTGAATAATGTCATCAAAATGTCACATATCGGGAGGTACCGTTATATGGGGACTATACCAAAACGTGGACCTACATAGCCCATTTTCAATACCAAAAGGCCTGCAGACATAATATACATTTGAGAAAAAATGTATCGGCCTACTTCGTTTTTCGTTCGGAAGATAGAGTGATTTCTACAGACGGATAGACGGTCGGACATCGCTAAAACGACATAGAATTTTATGCTAATCAAGAATATATATACTTCGTGGGATACCATGGTGGAGGGTATAATAATAATAATAGTAATAAGTAAAAAATATGGAGTCTATAGAATAATTTAAACCTATATAAGCCTCTTTCTATCTAAGAAGTTGATACTCACTTAGAACATCAAAACAGTTTCTTAGAAAATTTAGTTAAAATAATCAAAATATCGAATATTGGGCCGTACTTTTATTTCGAAGCTATAGGAAATCGTAGGCCAATGTGGGCAATGTTCTAACAGTTATGGTAGAACCCATTCAAAACTACAAATACCGATTTTTAAAAAATCCAGTGTAAAGTGGGGACATCAAATACCGAAAAGTACTTTTATATGGGGGCTATAGAAAAACATGGACGATATATACAAGTTTTTCATTAAGGAGACAGAATGCATTATAAACTCTGAATACAAAATTTGAAACAATTTTGTGAAAAAATGTGGGCAAAATTATCCAAAGATTATACATGCACAATTTTGATAATTTTGGAGATTTTTTTTTTCACCTTAACCCCTTTACCAAATGTAGTACTTTTCGTATATTTATAGTACACTTACTTATACACTCATAGCACTTGTAGTGCACATTTCCTAAACCTCCGCTTTATCGCACACCTACAGGGTTGCCCATATTCGACGGACCCATCTGGCAACGCCATAACTTTTGACAGAGATGTCACATCGCTTAATGACATACCGCGCTTGAAGCGTCAGTCCAAGCAGATTTTTGCCATGAACCAATACACGCCACTCGAGCGCTCTGAAATAGTTGAAATTTACAAGAAGTCAATTGTGAAAACTCAACGTGCTTTTAAAACATTAAAAAATGTGAGAAGTGCACCTTCTAAGAACACCATTAAGCGTATATACGAAAAATTGGAAAAATTGGACATATTTCGAGTATACGCCTGAAAGTAACATAAAACTTTAATTAGTAAGTTTAATGGTATCAAAAGAAGAAATATTCTATATAAAATTTCACTATAAATCTCAGAATAAACCACATATCTAGGTATAATATATTTTATGAAAATTACGTTCAAAATTTATGTACTACAAGTGAAAATTGTGTGTTTGTATTGGTCGAATTTCCAAAAAAGACTGGACGACTATCCTACACCTCATCAGCGACATTCATTTTAAATATCAGAATTCTAGCTTCATCGTTTGCACAGAACAATTAATTAAATTTGTAGAATCTTTTGATACTTTCAGTACACTTATAGTTTGAAACCCCAGCCTTATCTAATTCCTATACATAAACATTGACCCACATGGAAAATTTCAAGGTTCTATCTTCAAACCTTTCACCTTGGCATTGAATCGGTCAGTCATTCACTGAAAAAAATCGTTTCAAAAGAAATCCAGTGTTCACTGAAATAGCTGTAACTCATGAACCAATAACACATACAGATACTGTTTGTATATATAAACCTTGATGTTGACTTTACCTTTTATGTGAAGAGATCATCAATGACTCACACATATATTGATATATTTAATATTAACAGTTATCATGATAATAATAATCTATTTTACTAAAAGAGATGAGAGATGATCAGGACTAACTGGTGGAATCCAGCATAGATGTACCAAAGAATTTTAAGGAAATTCTAACTTAAATAGTATAAAAGTCATAAAATCTATTTTAATTTTTTGGCAAGCAAAAGAGTTTTTAAAAAGGCGTACATTGGTATATATTTTAGGAGGAAAAGAGTTGGGAATTGTGCATTTTGGTATTAGGGCACTGAGAGTGTGTAGCTTTTATATAAGAATTTGGAATAGTGAACTAAATGGTACTACATTTGATACAAAGTGTAAGAGTAGAGCAGATCTTATACGTTTCGGTATAAGGACCACTGTGGGTTAGACAATGGTCAGTTTTGGAAATATTTGCAATATAGTGTTCAAAAAGTACTAAATTCCGAAGGGAGGGTAGGGAGCTGGAATTATGTAGAGTAGTAGTACAAGAATCAGCGTAGGCGAGTATGATTTATACAATGGGTTGCTTCTGGAAATGGATTCTTGTATTTCCTCCCCGCCAAAAAATCGCAAAAAATTGAATAATCATAACTCTTAATATAAGAAATCAGTGTCCGATTCACACTATTGTCTATGTCAGAGTAAGTGTTAAAATAGAATTGATCAGTCCATTGCTTTTTGTACCTAATCCACAAAAGTTCAAAATTTTAAATAATAAATCTACACGCTTTTCTTAAAACTTCGAATATGACAATTAGACGCATCAGATCTCGAATAAAGTTGTGTTTTGCTGATCCCTTTCCCAGAAAAGGTCAAAATTTGTAATAATCATTCACTTTTATAGAATACGAAACTATCCAAAAAAGTATATTTTTTTGGGAGACGGACCCGGATATTTGACCCAAAAGTCCGTGTCCATCAACCCGGGTTAGACTCGGACCTACAAAGCAGATATGGATGATATAGGTATAAATTGAAAGATAATAAAATTAAAGAAAGGGAACGATAATGAATACCTACCAAACAAGTGGTCATATATTATTTAAAACGGTTCGAGTGTTGTATCAAAATTATCGATTTATTGGATCCGGATTTTTTAAAAAGCTTCCCACAGGTCATAAGAACCCATTTTTGAAGTCCACAAGAATTATACCTTATTATAGCTCCAATCTTTTCAAAATGCTACAATTTCTTTGTTATTACCTTTTCTGGATCTAGATATATGGGTTTTTAAACCCAGACAACCCAATTCTGTTCAGAACATTCGGTTCAGTTTTTATAAATTGTATGCTGTTTTAGACAACATCACTTCAATATACTGAACATAATCGTGTCGTCCGGGTTCAAAGACACATATCTCTATCCAAGAAAGATAATAAAACATATTCCAGCATTTTAGTAATGGTGCCTTAACCCCAAAAATGTGGCCTTTTTCGACATTTCCGGGTCCCAAAAATCAATAATTTAGATACAACTCCCGAACCGTTTTAAATAACCCCAACATGTGACCACTTGTTGGATAGGTATTTCAGCTTTCAACTGATACCTAATATCAATATCGGTTTAGTAGTTCTGGGTCCAACCCGGGTTTTGGAGCCGGAGAAAATACTTTCCCGGAATCAGGGCGCAAATTTCTACTTCTCCAAAAAGTTTAAAAAATCCGATTTTTTTACCAAACTAGAGTTAAACCATCAAGTCTTTGTCACATCTCACAAAAACATATATGTAAATAGGTGGTCTAATGCTGAGGGTATGTATCTCGAATTTTCTAAATTCTTCTATTTTGATGACAGACCTGTATTGAGAAAACGTTTGGAGAAACCTTCGCTCATCCCAAAAAATCTACTATGCTAATTTGTAAAATAAAACTTAAATCTATTATAACCCTGGGAAGTTACAGTGTGCTTCCAAACCTCGAAATTCAGATTCGGCGTAACATAAGCCCATTGCTTCTATTATACAATGTACTGGTAATGGGGTATTCGGCTCATATTTGGCTTCCAAATTTGTACTGAGAAGAGTTGTTTCAAGTCTTGGATCAACGTCGAAACATCACCGTAGTTTATTACCGTTTTCTTCATTTTCCAACGTTAAGTCCCGAAATCGCAGCAATCCGATTTGTAGCCGGACTCTTACACTCTGCACAGCCTTTACGCATTACTTGTTAATGAGAAAAAATACGCTATTTGCAAACTATTGGTAATGCATTGCATCAGCTTGTAATAATTCATTCGGCTAATGTGGCGCCCAACATTTTTGCAGTGCTCTTTATTTCACATATATTAACGATGAAAATGTTATTTCAATTATTTTTACTCAGAGACAGAGTCGATCTATTATTCTGAACTCCAAAAAATGTTCATACATATCTAATAATGACAACGGGTTTAGAACACTGTACAACAGAGTTCTACCCAATCGTATGAATAAAGACAAATTTCTATGCAAGTCAGGAAATTATTTTCGAATGCAAATCTTAGCAAAGGAATTTTCGAATGAAAACAAAAATCGAATATAAAATATAAATGTTTTATTCCCTTGTCGATATTGAATTCAGGCTTAAAAAAAGCTTATCAGATTTCCATAAACATCTATTAGCACCTGTAAAATATACTTCTATTAATACTTCTATATCTTTGTATATTTTCCCAAAGGGCATTCATGGCAAGGTTCTATCAACAAATCACCGCAACCTTACACACGTCGCACGTTAGTTTTGTATGTTGTATGTCTGTCTGTCTCTCGATCTGTCTGGGACCCCCACTACTGAACAACAATACAACTTATCACAGAAGTGATATGTAAATGAATACGCTACAAATGTCAAGATTAGAGACGAAATTAATTTTATGCTTGACACCATGAACAAGGTTAGCCGTAAAAGAGATGCATTAAATGCCTGCCATACAAAATCGATCAAATCAAAAATAATTTCATAATTAATCTCCAACATATAGGCCATGGTCGCAATTGGTGCGCTTTGTGATCAAGAAACAGGTCGAACAGAAAACAAGATTAGTTCTAAAATTTTAATTAATTGAAGATGAGTTGAAGTTGCACAGTCTAATATTGTCTGCGAAGTACAAATCGAAACCATAAATCATGAAAATTAATTAGTTTGAGCCAGAAATCAATTGAAATACGCTATACTATCGACGGATTTTTAAAGGGTGATCTTCTAAGAGCCATAGGAAAGTTTTTCGAAAAAAAACACATAAAAACAAACAAGAAAAAAAGCTGTAAGTTCGGCCGGCCCGAATTTTGGATACTCTCCACCATTCGGAACATTTGGTAATTTTCAAAAAAATAAAGTCCGTTAAAATTTCTATTAAAACCTTTAAAACACTGAATGTAGCCGTATGAGTCTATGCGAGGACGTGGACTCAATCCCCACATCACGAGGGAACATTAACCCAACCCCCCCCCTCTTCAAAAAAAAAAGGAAAATAAACCAATACTATTTCATCTGATATGGGTATGGACTCCTTGGCACCCTCTATCAACAACTCTACAAGTGCGAAGTTTATCTTAAGATGACCTTAAAATCGGACCCGGAGAGAGATATAGGGACGGATGCTACCAATAGCAGGACGAGGGGGACGGAAAGTTTGGAAGGAGAAATGATTTAACTCCTGAACTTGTAAACGATAGCGTTAAAAACAACAATCCGCCAAATCATTGCGAATATGGCACCGTTAAGGCTGAGTCTGGACAGTATCCTTGCAGACTTCCGAAAAAAGCCCCTGACTAACGAGGACGATGACATGGATACCACGGTAGTCCACACCTCGACTTGTAGTCGGGGTTAAGAAAACTCCCGATAATCGAGTCCCCTCATACAGAACAGTGGTGAAACCAGTCAAGGCCTCAAAAAAGGCGACGACTGTGGGAAACCCCTGCTAATCTATAAGGGGGGTATTGAAGGAAACTGTAACAAAAAAGCCTTTGAGGTGCCAGAGCCAGAGGTACCACCCTTCACAACAATGGAAGGCAACGCTAGGGTTACCACTTAACAGGCTGAAAGGAAGAAGAGAAAATCATAGCCCGTTTAAGCGAGTGGACCTGAAGTTGTCTGCTGAGTTGCCAATCTCGCAGAAACTTTGCGACCCAAAACAGAGGTACATAATAATATTATTTTCAATTATATTATTGTAGATCGAGTTCGGAGATGAGCAATATCGGTCCACTCCTTCTGATAGCTCCCCCACAAAATGTTGAAGTTTTCAAAAAACATATTTTTTGCACAGAAAGAGAAAGGATAATCCGATTTTGTTCCAACTTTGCAAATCCTAATATTTGCGTCAGAGCTAGGTCAGGTGCGAAATGGCCAATATCGGTCCACTCCATCAAGTAACTCCCCCAAAATGTTTACAACATTTTGAATATCCATGAAAGTCATAAAGAGTGTAATAAACATCCGATTCCATTCAGAATTGGTAAATCTCAATATTTCCATCAACGTAAGATATGTTATAAAGATTGTGGAGATCGGACCATTTTATCTGGTACCTCTACCACAAAGGGTCAAAGTTTTGAATAACCAAAACGATTATAAAATTCAAAAGAAGCATCCGGTTCTCTTCAAATATCACACATCCCATTATTTCTACTAATTCAAGATCTCCTGTGAAGATGGAATACATCGGTCCACTCCATCTGGTATCAAGGGTCAAAATTTAAAATAACGATGGAAATGCTTGCCAGGGTGTAAGGCAGAGAATGCGTAGGTTTCGGAAAGAGCCACCAATCCTCATAAGTTCCCTTGTTTTTTGTCTGGGATATTCTCCCCAGGAGTACAACCAAATGCAGAGCTGCCATTTCTAAGCCACTCCGACAGCTAAAATTTGAATTTGACTGATATAACTCCATATAACGGTACCTCCCTATATTCGGTATTTTGGTTATTTTAGCGTCATTATTCACCGGAATTGTTTCAAATTACGTATTTAGAGTTCGTAATGGGAACTACAGCCTATGGCATAAAATTTTCTGTGCAGGCTAACGTTTTATAACCCCCATGGTATTTCGGTATTTTGATGATTTTAGCTACATTATAAACAGATTTGTTTCCAAGTTTCGCATTTGAATATTGTTATAGCTTGTGACAAAAGTTGCCTATGCGGGTCCATGTTGTCGTATAGACCCTAATATACGGCTACATTCGGTATTTGTAAGATTTTAACAGAATTTTTAACGGATTTTAATTTTTTGAAAATTGCAAAATTTTTACCAAATTGTGGAGGGTATTCAACTTTCGGTCCGGCCGAACTTACAGTTTTTTTACTTGTTCGATAACAAAAAGGATTCCCCATTTATCCAATTATGTTTGGCGTAGGATTTGAAATTATTTTCCATGATGTGATTAAAAACAATCGCCTAATTAGTTGTTCATAACTCCGATTATTTTTGGCTTATGGCTGTGTGTTTTTTTGCAGATGCTTATTATTTTAATTGATAATAATTAAAACGTTGTTTATGCTACCACAACTAATTTGTTAAAAACAAACACCCTTTTAGGAACGAATGAGGAAGAAGAGCCAAGACCAGAGATAACGAACAAATAACTGTTGAACGTTGAACATTCCACGTTTCTTGGCTTTTTTAACTAAAACTAATTAACCAACCACACATCACCACCAGATTGGTGGCATCCCTTCAAATCATCGACCGAACGACCAACCGACCTACCTTAACAAGTTTTTGTTAACTTTTTGTTAGTTTTTTGTCTTTTCTTTGCTCATTGCCTTATGGGCGTCGTGGTTTCAATTCGATTGTACCTGTAAAATCGAAACAAAAACAAAACCCGTTTTCATTTCCACAATTTGCCGGTATTGTGTAATTTTTCGCAAGGTCAACGGGTTGGTTCCCTCGCCCAAAACCCAATTTAATCGAAGTTTTGAAAAAAAAAAAAAAAATACGCAAAACAAACAAAAAACCCCAAAAGTAAACTCAACTCTTTTATTTTGGTAATGTAAAAGGTACATTCACAAAATATTGAACTGATTTCAGGCCATCACCACCAAAAACTATAACAACAGAAACAAAAAGGACACAAGTCTGGGTGGCCAGACGTTCAATGTGCTCCCGCAGAAAAAAGGTATCATATTTTCCAAAAAGTACAGCTGCTGCTGAATATTAAACTGAAATTGGAGCGTTGTAATTCAAGCTTGTGTGAACTTCAAGTTAACTTGTTCCCTTTGCTGTTTCATTTTTTTTTTCATTTGAATGGGAATAAAACTCGCATGCTTCCTGCTCCAATCAGCCAGTCAGTCAGTCAGAGTGTTTCGTTTTTGGGAAAATTTTGGTGTATTCTTAAAATAAGATGTTTCATTGGTGATTTTGACTTTTTGTGATTTTGACCGGTGACCTTCAGCAGACGGAAACGTCCAAGTCCATTCAACTGTCGGCTGATGGGGGAATTCACGTGAACCTTTTAAAGGTTCGAAAGGCTGGCTTGTGAGACAACTGGCAATGGAAAGCTTTTAATTTGTAATTACTTCGGATATTTTATCAAAACAAAATCAATATTTAATGAAAAGTTCGAGAATCTCAGATGGTTAAATAAAAAACCGACTATACTCCGCCAAATGTCAAAATTTTCAATAATATATCAAATTACACGAAATATCTCAAATTAAAACAAATAATTTAATAAAAAAAGGAAAACAGCAGTATTGAATACCCTTCCCCATTTAGAACAAATCTATAAATTTTCAAAAAAAAAAAAAAAAAATAAAATCCTCTAAAAATTCTGTTAAAATCTTAAAAATGCCGAATATAGCCGTTATATACGAAGTCTATACGAAGACGTGGACCTGCATATGCAACTTTTGTCATAACCCATTACAATACTCAAATGCAAAACTTAAAAATAATCGGTGAATAATGTAGCTAAAATCATCAAAATACCGAATATAGGGAGGTACCGTTGTATCGGGTCTATACGAAGACCTAGACCTGCACAGACAATTTTCTGTCATAGGCTATAGTACCTATTAGGAACATCAAATACGAAATTTCAAACAATTTCGGTGAATATTGTACCTAAAACCGCCAAAATACCGAATATACAGAGGTACTGATATATGGGGACTATAAAAAAACGTGGGCCGGCATACGCAATTTCTTGTCATAGTCATAGTCATTTCTTGTCATAGCACCCATTATGAACTCCAAATACGAAATTTGAAACAACTCCGTTGAATAATGTCGCTTAAATCATTAAATACTGTATATTGGGAGGAACAATTATATGGAGGCTATACGAAGACGTGGGCTTGCATACGCAATTTTTTGTCACAAGCTGTAGTACCCATTACGAATTCCATTAAAAAATTTAGCTAAAATCATAAAAATACCGAATATAGAGAGGTACAGTTATATGAGGGATATGCGATATCGTGGACATATATAGGATACACCCATCTAGGGGTACTCAGAAGGAATTCTTTGTGTGGATTTTCAGAAAATATCATTACAAAAATCATCAAAATACCCTTTTATGGGGGCTATACGATATCGTGGACCTATATGGTCCATCTTCGAACTTGACCTGCCTGCCGACAAAAGACTGATCTGTGCACAATTTTAGCTTTCTATATTTATTCGTTTTGACTCTAACGTGATTACAACATATGGACAGACGGACAGGGCTAAATCTTATAAGAATTTTTGAATTTTTGATTTTTGAAAATTTTCTAGGATGTTTCTCGAAAACTAAAGCGTGATTTTTTAAGAGCCATAGGAAAGCATAAAATTCAGAAAAATGAATAAAAACTTGGCTTGAATTGATAGTACGGTCAATTTAATTTATTTTTTGGAGGTATTTAATGCGAATTTTGACCGCGACTGCACCTCAAATGGGATCATCCACCTAGTCCAATTATGGGATACTTTTTCCAACATTTCGACCGGTATCTCACGAATAAATGCTTCAATGTTGTCATTCAATGCCTCAATAGAAGTGGGATCTTCATAGCCCCCCAAAGAATAGAATTCGAAACTGGTAGCATTTAGTACTTTTTGTACTCTTTTTGTACGCGTTTCCAGAACGACTTCTTTCTATACTAAATTTTAACATTTCACCAGTATCCATTTACACAACACAATTTAGTACATTTCTTACACATTTTAGTACATAATTCCAAAACCACCTCCATTACTCAACCGCACCGCTCAAAAATTACCCTAATACCAACTTTCAGATTTTCAAGTCTATACCTTCCTCATGTACCAAATTTAGTACCGTTGAGTATTTTTTAATACATATTCCCAAACCAACCAAATTTCCAATTCAAATTTCAACCCTACACGCTAACAATGATCCCAATATCAACGTCTCCAAATCTCAATCCAAATTTCAGATTTCATACAATACCAGTATCATTTAGTCCTTTCGTAAAATCTATGAATTTCTAACATCAACTCTTTAACCCGCCAGCAGTGACCCCAACACCAACATTTCTAATTACCAGCTTCTACCATTCACCAAAAACCAAATTGTACCGAATTCAGTACCATTTAGTACATTTGTTACGCTAATACGCATTTCCAAAAATACTTACTTATTCCAACACTAATTCACAAACTTAATTATACCCTACACTAAAACTTGGTCAGGGTATTATGTCTTTGTGCATTTGTTTGTAACAGGCAAAAGGAAACGAGATAGACCCATAGTTCCTTTTGATGATCTGCAAAGAATCACATTCTGAGTCGATTTATGCATGCCCGTCCGTCCGTCTGTCTGTCCATGAATTTTTGTAAACAAAGTACAGTTCGCATTTATTGCTCTATCCGGATGAAATTTTGCACAGATCATTTGTTTGGCCCAAGGACGAACCCTATTGAAATTGGAGATAATCGGTCGAAATTTAGATATAGCTCCCATATATACCTTCGTCCGATTTGCCTTTTATTGTGCACCAAACGTGTAATATCAGCCCGAATAGTATGGAATTTTTCACATACAACCAAATAAGGCCTGAAAAGAAGTATGCCAAATTTGATCGAAATCGGTTTAGATATAGCTATAGCTCCCATATATATTGTTCATCCGATTTGTTATTTTTGTCCTCCGCAGCCGTAATATGCACTGTGTAACAACAATATTTGGGGAAATATATCGAATACAGCTAAGAAATACCTTTGCTAAATGTTATCGAGATCGTTTCAGATTTGGATATAGCTTCCATATATAACGTCGTCCGATTTACATTTTATTATGCACCAAACGTCTTATATCTCTCCAAATGGGATGGAATTTGGCACTTACGACCGAATTGAGTCTAGAAGCTAGTATGTCAAATTTGGTGAAGATCGGTTCATCCCATTTGTTATATTTGTTACCCGCAGCCGTAGTATGCACTGTGTAACAACAATATTTGGGGAAATATATCAAATACAGCTCAGAAATATCTTTGCAAAATTTTATCGAGATCTGATCCGATTTGGATATAGCTCCCATATATATCTTTACATGATTTCAAATTAATTGTGCACCAAATGGGCAATACAAGGCCGAATTTAAAAGATACAAATGCTTCGGCATATTTAGTGCTTTGAACTTTAAATTATAATTATAATCATAGCGTGTATGATTGAATTCTCCCATAAAAACTTTTAATTGTTATGCGGAGCTCCACTAAATTAGCAAAGTGGTGTAGGGTATCATAAAGTCGGTACCGCCCGACTTTAAGACTTTCTTTACTGGTTTTTATACCAAATTTCAAGATTTTAGCTGCTTCCGTTTACAAAATACCAAATGGTACGAAAATTTATTGATTTTTAGCACTTCTAGTCCGAATTTCCAAACAGCCAATTACATCTCACCCCATCCCACCAACATTGATCAACATGCTTTTTCGAGAAGGTCGTTTCGCAGTTAGTCTGTTCAATTAAATCAAAATTGCAGCAAATTTAGAATACATAAGTATGCATTTCCAAAGCTTCTTACATAGCCCAATGCTACACTTCAAATTTCCAAATCTTATTTGCACATTTCAGAATTCCAGCTGTATCGGTTTACCACAATTCCAATTTGTACTAAATTCAATATCATATAGTGCACATAAGTACAAATTTCCAAATTTCCGGATTCCAGACCTATCGGTTCACCCAAATCCAAACTGTAACAAATTTAGTACCTTTTAGTACACATAAGTATCAGTAATATTAATTTCAAATTTAAGGATTCCAGCTTTACCGATCTACTCACACCCAAAATTAGTACATATAAGTACACATTTCCAAAACTGCATATATCATATAATCCAATAAAAATCTTTTTCCCAAATTTCAGGATTCCAACTATACCGGTTCACCCAAAATTTAAATTGTACCAAATTTAGTACCATATAGTACACATAAGTACGAATTTCCAAAACTTCCTACATACTCCAATCCTATAATGCAACCGTTATTATATTTCCGAATTTTGGCATTCAAACTCTATCGGTTTATCCAAATCGAAATTGTAGACAATTAGTACGATTTAGTATTTTTCGTGGATATAAGAAAAAATTTCGAAACCTACCTCTATATCCCAATCCTAATCTCCGCCAATATTGTTAATTTCAAATTTCAGGATTCCGGGAGGAAAATTTTGTACTGTTTAGTACTTTTCGTGTACATGAACACACACTTCCAAAACTACCTCCTTACATCGATTCTAATCCTCAACCTTGATTTTCATTCCAAATTCAATTCAAGTTTTTAGCTCTAATAGTACATTTTTGTACTTTTCGTACACTTCTAATGCGAATTTCTCTTTGGTGCATCTATCAAACACTCCATCAGTGACCCACATTCCAAATTTAAGAGTTCTAACTCCACTGTCTCCTCAAATAACGTTCTAGTACGAATTTCAAAAAATCCTGCCTTCGCACCAAGAGCGACCCTTATCCAAAAATTTAAGTTTCTACTCCAAACCTAAAAAAATTTCTACCTACTACATCCATGCCTAAATCATTCAATTCCATAGAAATATTATTTACAAATTTCAGAATTCCAACTCTATCGGTTCACCAAGAATCCAATTTGTACTAATTTTAGTATAATTTAGTACATATTTCCATAACAACCTGTATCATACAAATCAATAGAAATAGTATTTTTTCCATTATTTTATTTAAGGATTCCATTCCTATCAGTTCACATAAATCCTAATTGTTCCAAATTTAGTACTATTTAGTACACACAAGTACGAATTTCCAAAGCTTCTTACATACCCCAAACCTACACTCTCACAGGAATCCCAATTCCAAAGTTCGACATTCTATCCTTATCGGTTCGACTAAATACAAATTGTACCAAATTCAGTACCAAAGAGTACAGATAAGTATGAATTTCCACAACTTCCTACATACCTCAGTCTTACAATGCAATTATAGTCTTTATTGCCAAATTTCAGCATTCAAGCTCTGTCGATTTACCCAAATCTAAATTGTACACAATTTCGTACTAAATAAATTTAGTACTTTTCATGCACATAAGTACAAATTTCGAAAACAACCTCCATATCCCAATCTACTCTCAGCAATGTTAATTTCGAATTTCAGGATTCTAGCTGCATCCGTTCTTCCAAATCCAATAAAATAGTTCTAGCTCTACTGGTTAGTCAAATACAAAGGATACCATATTTAATACCTTTTAGCATTTTTTCGTAGCGTTCTAGTAAAAAACCCTGCCTTATCTGACAATTTCGAAGCTATAATGACCCTCACCCAAAATTTCAAGATTCTAGCTCCAGCAATTTCGTCTGGGTGTTTGTGAATCGTTAAGCCAGTCAGTTAATTACTTCACTCATTTATTAATGAAAATAGATTGACCCTTTGGGGGAAAAGTACCAGAAGGAGTGGCCCGAACACACCTTTATTAACTAACATTAGATCAAATGTTGGCAGAATTTTAGAATTGTTCGAAGCTTAAAAACTGTCTCTGAATTATTTCACATTTTATGAGAATTATAATTATTCAAAATTTTGATCCGTTGTGGCGAATGTATCAGAAGTAGCGGTTCGTTCTAGGCTATCTTCAAACCTGACCAAGGTTTGGTAGAAATATTGAAAACTCCTATTTTACATTTTAAAAAAAGTTATGATTATTCTGTGAACCGATATTACACATATCCCAACTCGATCTATGTTTGATAATAATATTACTATGTGCAGAATTACCTGTAATAGGCCTTTCGACTTTCTAATGGGTAGGAAACTCTCCATCGTTCCGTTCTTAAGCTCTCTTTTTATTTGGCTTTTTCTTCAACTATCTACATACGTACATATAAGATATCTTCAGCATGGTAACGGTATTGACACATGCCCGCAAAAATAGAACAAAGCTAATTCACCCTAAGTGTGCTTGGAATATTAAACATTTCTTAAATAATATTCTATTTAAAGATATGAATCCGCAATGATTTTTGGGTTGGAAACCGAGGTGACATAATTCTGTTTCATTCCCTACTTTTATGTACATAAATTTCTATATGCTATGGCCAGGAATTTCAAAAGAAGAGAAGTGAATGCCAATTTATCTGATTCTCTAAATTCTGAGGTAATAATTGGACAATTTGTATTCTGGCGACATGGATGTGGAGACATATACAAGTTGTTGGTAATAAAACAAATGACATTTTCTTGGTGTTTAAAAGATCTTTGTTTGGAACTTTTCGTACACCTAAATTTATCTAATTGACATTTTTTTGCATCAGTAATTTGGAAATGTTTTGGTTTTGTGTTAACAAATCTCTGATATAATTTTTAATCAGATCTGAGAGAGTTCATATTGTATTTCACGTCTATCCATCTGTGGAAATCACTCCAGCTTCCGAACGAAATGAAGTAGGGTGATAAAATTTAACTCAAATGTATATTATGTCTGTAGGACTTTTGGTTTTGAAAATAGGCCATGTAGGGCCGCGTTTTGTTATTTGAAGTTCGTAATGGATACTACAGCCTAAGACAGAAAATTGTCTGTTCAGGTCCACGTCTTCGTATAACCCCCATACAACGGTACCTCCCAATATTCGGTATTTTGATGATTTTAGCGACATTATTCACCGATCTTTTTTTTTCAAGTTTCGTATTGCGCACGTCGTCGTATACATACGGCTACATTCGGTATTTTTAAGATTTATTATTATTATTGTTTTTTTTTGTGAAAATTGCCAAATTAGTTCCAAATAGTGGAGGGTATTCAAAGTTCGACCCGGCCGAATTTTCAGTTTTTCTACTTGTTTTTATCTATTATTAGAATTAATAGGGAACATTACCTGGCTGCCTGTCATTTCATTCAAGTGGTTTGGGCTACCTACTGGTGCATCGATATCTGCGTGTGGGTTATGACCTTTACTATCCTACACATTATCGTATGCGACAGCGTACAAGATCGCTGAATTTTACACGTGTGATATTTTATTATCGCTGGGAAACTGATAATTTTGAAATATTTATTTTTAATTGTTAAATTTTTCCAGCTGCTCTACCGCATCCAAAAGTATTTTGTTATTTACTTGTATATGGACCCTGGAGGAAAAGAAAAGATTTGTATTTAATTCTACCGTAAAGTGTATTTTACCTGAATTTACTACCCCTGAATTTACGATCGCAACAATGAAGGCCACAGGGAGAATTTTGGTGCTGCATTGGCACATTCAAAGAGGAAAGCTAATGCCGTAACTCCGAGAATTATTATTTTCATTTTTCAAAATAAAACAATAACGAAAATTATTCTACGACACTATTTGTTTTATACTTAAAAAGCAAGATATTGTGAGTTTCGTAGCAGTGACTGAGTCCATGGCGTGCCTAACTAACATAAACAGGTAAAAAAGCAGTAAGTTCGGCCGGGCCGAGCTTTGAATACCCTCCATCATTCAAAAAAAAAATTGGAAAATTTCCATAAAAAATAAATAAATAAAACTTTAGAAAAATAAATAAATAAAATCTTTTAATATCTTAAAATTACCGAATATAGGGAGTAACCGTTATATTGCTGTTTATACGAAGACGTGGTCCTGGCAATTTCTGCCCCATTACAATATTCAAATACGAAACTTGAAACAATTCCGGTGAATAATGCGCAACAATGTCAAAATACCGAACATAGGGAGGTAAAGATATATAGGAGCTATACGTAGACCTGGAGCTGCATAAACAATTTTCCTGTCGTAGACTGTAGTTCTCATTAGGAATGTCAGATCCGAAATTTGAAACAATTCCAGTGAATAATGTCGCTGAGTCAGCAAAATACAGAATATGGGAAGGTACCGATAAATGGCGGCCATACAAAGACCTGGACCTGCATAGATAATTTTCTGTCACAGGCTGTAGTACCTATTCGGAAAATTTAATAAGAAATTTGACACAATAATGGTGATAATATCGCTAAAATCATCAAAATACTGAATATATGAAGGTCATTTTCTTTGGGGGTAATTTTCTGTCACATACTGTAATACCCATAACGAACTACAAAGACGAAATTTGATATAATTCCGGTGAATAATTAAGGTGTAATTATTAAAATACCCAATATATATAGAAATATATAGTTCATATTCAATACCAAAAGTTTTGAAGGCTAGAGTGATTTCAACACATGGACAGACTGGCAGATATATACTGATAATGTATTTTTTATTGTGGGGTCTAAACTGTATATTTCGAGGTATTACAAACGGAATGACAAACTTAATATACCCTGCATATTATGGTAGAGGTTCAGCCTCTTCCTCTGTCAAAAATCAAATAATGTCAAATAATGTGGGCTGTATCGTGATTTCAACAGACAGACAGATTGACGCACATCGTTAAATCGACTTAGAATTTTAAGCTGACTGTGAACATATAGACTTTGTAGGGTCTACGACGAATATTTAGGGATGTAACAAAAGGAGTAACAAAGTTAAAATAACTATATTTTCAATTAATGTTGATTTATTCATAAACGTTGAGGCCAGTAACTACCTTACTTTAACATGGAGGTAAGATTTACCACCCTTCAAGAACTCAAATTTAAAAATTTGCCATCGATAAAATCGCAAAAATTCATCAAAAATACCTAAAATCGAATGGAACAAATATTAGAGCCTATAGCAAAACGTAGGTATGCATTGATATATTATAAGTACAGGGTGAGATAAAAAATGCGACAAAGTCAAACGCCATAATTTTTACATTTTTTTTAAATTTTATTGAATAAAAGCAAACAATATCGGAAATAGCAGAAAATTTTAGAATAAGTTTTGAATTGGTCACCTTTGGCACGAATTATGGCCTTCAAACGGCCAATGAAACGGTCACACGCTGCCCGAATGTTGCTCTGCGGTATTTTGGCCCATTTCCGATGAAGCGCTTGCTTGAAGTGATCGACACTTATTTTTAGTGCCAACCTTGCTTTCCAAAATACTCCTGACACAATAGTCCAACGGATTGGTATCCGGCGCTGAAACGACGAATCTCATTTTGTAACCATTTTTACGTACCCAAGGATTAAATACACCCTCCTGAATATTTTCGCGATAATATTCGGCATTTATTCTGATGCCACGGTCGATTAATACGAGCAGAGAGCGACCATCGGCTGTTATGGCGGCCCACACCATCAGCATGGCCGGCGCTTGAGTTCTGGTAACCAACCGAAGGTGAACATTTTCAGCTGACCTCTTTGGCAAAAAACACGATCAATATATTTGTTTACAAACTGCTGGACAACGAATGTTTTCTCATCGGAGAAACCCAAATTCGGCAGTTCACCACTTTCGGCTAATCGAAGCAACTCTTTAGCTCTTTTGAGTCTATTTTCTTACAGTTACGGTGTAAGTTCTTGCACTTTTTGGAATTTTAAGCCATTAAACCCGAGATAATTTTTCAATATTTGCCGAATGGAATATTGCGATATATTCAGCTCCCGAGCTATTTTTCGGCCACTCCACACGGGTTTCGATTAAGTCACTTCTTTACTTTTCAAACCATTTCTGTTGATAATGATGCTGTTTCCTTCCGTGCACGACCTTGACGTCGGGCTACGCTTCCAGTATTACGGTAATGAGCGATGGTACGAGACACAAAAGATTTATTCACATTTAAATGCTGGAGTGCTCTAACGATAGCCACTTGTGGTTTTCGAGCCAAATATAAAGAAGTCACACTATTACGCTTGAATTCCATCACGCATAACTTTTTTCTGGAAAATTCTCACCAAAATGATTTTGTACGCTTGTACAAAGATGTATAATAAGATGGGACATTTCATTCTTGCTTTGATTCAATAGATGGCGTTGGTAGTAAAAACATGTATTATGTCACCATATCGCGACATATCATTATGCTACAATTTAACAGAACGTACACGTATACATTTTTATGGGGTCAAAAAAAATACTACGAGGATAAATAAATAGACTGCCAAACTTAACATACCCTCCATTCAATTGTAGAGGGTATAAAACTGTGGTAATAAAGTGTGTGACTAATTTTACGCTGCTTGTAATAGCTCTAACGTGAGCAGTAATATGTTTAGAATAAAATCAATCATTTTAGCTGAGCACAATGCGTTACACAACGCCTACTGACGTTGACTACTTTAGGATGTAGTTTTATTGACCGTGACATATTAAATGTTTTGGAAAAAAATCGCATCTCAATTTCTGATTCTCTAATGTTAGGAATTCTCGAAAAAAATCTTATCATTGGCTAATTTTTCGAATTGACCAATTATTTATATTACTATTTTATTTATTTTTCTTAAGAACCTGCGTTCTTTTTAAAGTATTTTTTATCGATATACGGTATTCGATATATAAATTATTGAATTTAGATAATTATTTCGACTTTTAGAAAGGTTTTCGATGATATTTAGTACTAAAAGCTCTGTTATCATTATACCTCTATAACGAGGTACTGAAGAATAAGAGTTTTCCAGAATCTAGTTTTATACCCACCACTTTAAAATATTCGCCGGAGACCCCATAAAGTATATATATTCTTATACCCTCCACCACATAGTCATACCGTTTGTAACTCATCGAAATAATCATTGTAGAATAACAGAATATATATATTCTTGATCAGCGTAATATTCTAAGACGATTTAGCCCTGTCCGTCCGTTGTAATCACGCTAGAGTCAAAACGAATAAAGATAAGAAGCTAACATTTTGCACAGGTAAGTCTTTTGTCTGCAGGCAGGTCAAGTTCGAAGATGGGCTATATCTGTCCATGATATCGTATAGCCCCCATACAATGGTATGGTATGTTCTTTCTCTTCCTCTGGAAGATAATTGTTAATATAGTCCACGAAAAATATAGCCCCCATACAACGGTACCCCCCAATATTCGGTATTTTGATGATTTTAGCCACATTTTCCAATTGAATTGTCTGCAATTGTCCACACAAGGAGTTCTTTCTGAGTACTTGACCATCTGGAAGATAATTGTCTATATAGGCCCACGATATCGTATAGCCCCCATACAACAGTACCCCCCAATATTCGATATTTTGATGATTTTAGCCACATTTATCCAATGGAATTGTCTGAAAATCCACACAAGGAGTTCTTTTAGAATACTTTACCTCCTGGAAGAGAACTGTCTATATAAGTCTACAATATCGTATAGTCCCCTTACAACGGTAACCTCGATATTCTGTATTTTGATGACTGTAGCCAAATTTGTCAATAAAATTGTCTGAAAATCCACATAAGGATTTCCTTCTGAGTACTTCATCCCCTGGATGATTATTGTCTGTATAGGTCCACAACATCGTTTATCCCCAAGATAACGGTTCCTCCCTATATTCGGTATTTTGATGATTTTAGCAAAATTTTTCAACGGAATTGTCTAAAAATCCAAGCACTTTACTCCCTGGACGAGAAATATCTATATAGGTTCAAGATATCGTATAGCCCACATGCAACTTTCAAACAAGACGCTACGTACCACATGGCCGAAGTTACACTCGATGTTTTGCGCCCTATTTTTGAAGATCCCTTTATCAGCCGCAGAGTGGATGTCAGTTGGCCAACTTAGACCTTTGGTACATCCTGGGCATTGATGAATCAGTCACTCACTCAATAATAAAGAATAAAACGTGTAATGTTTGAACTTTTAATTCGCTCTACCATTAGGTAAAGAAACCTTTAAAAGTAAAAGTATCAGGATTCCATTTTTGCCGGTAAAACCTGTTGGTGAAAAATATTCAATATACCGTAAAATCGATCATACCGATTACTTACTAACGTGGTGGTTATCTACTGCAGGATTTTAATAACAAATTTAAAAAAAGGTTAAAAAATTGGCTAAACACACTAAATGTTCGGACGCGACCCGGTAAAAAGTATCAGTCATATATTGACTTGCATTACGATTATTCAAAATATTAGACTAATTTTGAAGAAAATCCCAGATTTTTTCAGTTGTTATGAGAGTTAATTTTTTTTTTAAATTAATTCCTTTGTGGGAAACGTACTAGAAAAAATAGGCCGATATATTCCATATTCACACTACATCCAAAGCAGGCGAAATCTTCATACCAGATCTTGTCCCGATAAAAATATCGGGACGTGCAGTATTTGAAGAAATCGGACTCTGATTTTAGATTTTATAAGAGTTAAAATTATAAACAAAAAATTTACGAGAGGTACTTGAAGGAGTGGACTGGTATTGTCCATATTCGCAACTGTCTGATATAAATATCAGGTTTGAATTGGATTATTCTATTTTTCATGAGACAACTTATTTTCTCCGAACATTTTGTTCTTTTTTTAGGGACGTACCAAAAGGAATAATATTACGATGTACCAAATTTGGTATCGAATACTTCCTCCGAAATAAATCCCGCGCACTAGCCAGACATACAATCAAACGACTCCAAATGCCCTGATACCGATTTCTTGGATGTAAAACCGTTATTTCAATTCGGCACTTTTTAGCCAAATAAAATTATATATTCCCCCTGTAGGTGAGGGTGTAAAATAAAACACTTTGATTATTTTACAATTTATTTGTATTGAAATTGAGATTTTAAGAAAATATATGAAGTATAATAACTGTATAACTCAGAAATTGAAATGGAATTTCTATATTTCAAGTGAAATTTTTGAATTTGAAATAAATTATCGGAATTCTACTTTATATTTTCTCAATTATTGTTAAAAAAGGTGTAGTTAACATTTGGTACCATTTGTCACAATATATTCTATTTGGTCGGACATTAGACGTTTGTTATGTAGTATAAAAGTGCAATCGATGCTATATTTTACCACAAATTTCAATAGGGCTCGTCTTTGGCCAAACAAATCAGATCTGCAAAGTTCTTATAGTCTCAAAATACAACACTACATGCACAGACGTATTGACGCACAGACAGATGTGCACAAATCGACTCAGAATGTGATTTTACTCTGATCACCAAGGGGAACTATTGGCCAATTTTAATTATAGATATACACACATTTGGCCAGACTTTAATAATTTTCCGCACATTCGATGTGTTTTATTAATATATTTTTGCCTGAGAGCGATTTGTTTTGACCCCGACCTAGGTTAAATGGAAAATTTAAATTTTGCCAAATTATTTTGATAGCTTGACACAGCCATGCAACAAAACGCACCAGTTTTAAATTCATTAAAATCCAATCAACAAATGTTTAAAATTTAACTCTTTAAACGCCTGGCATGATTTTAAAATATCCAATATCCGATGAAATGCAATTCGAACGGTATGCTTAAATTAATTTTACTCATAAATAGATTTAAGAAATATTGTTATTAGGTGTGTTCCTCGGTTCATTAATGTTTTTTATTTGTGTTCGTATTTAATTAAAATACCCTCCACCATTTGGAAGGAATTTGGCAATTTTCTAAAATAAAATTCGTTAAAAGTTCTGTTAAACTCCTAAAAATACCAAATGTAGCCGTTATATTAGAGCCTAAACGACGACGTGGACCTGCATAGGCAACTTTTGTCTTGAAATTTGAAAGAAAATCGGTGAATAATTTAGTTAAAACTATTATATGGGGGCTATACCAAAATATGGACCTGCACAGACAATTTTCTGCCTTAGGCAGCAGCATCCATTACAAACTTCAAATACCAAATTTGAAACAATTCTGATGAATAATGTCGCAAAAATCATCAAAATGCCGAATACCGGGAGGTACCGTTTTGAGGCTATACGAAGACAATCTCATTTGTCATTCCGTTTGTAACACCTCGAAATATACATTTTAGATCCCACAAAGTATACATATACAGCATAAAATCAATCGTCTTTGAAAATCACTCTAGCTTCCTAACGAATTAAAACAGGTTGATAATATTTTACTCAAATGTGTGTTTTGTCTGCAGGACTTTTGATATTGAAAATAGGCTATATAGGTCCACGTTTAGTCCTAGTCCCCATATGGCTGTACCTCCTTATATTTGGGTTTTTGATGATTTTTGCGACATTATTCACCAGAATCGTTTCAAATTTCGTAATGGTAGTTCGTAATGGGTACTACAGCCTATGACAGAAAATTGTCTATGCAGGTCCACATCTTCGCATAGCTCCCTTATAACAGTACTTCCCTATATTCGGTATTTTGATGATTTTAGTGACATTATTCACCCCAATTGTTTCAAATGTCGTATTTGAAGTTCCTAATAGGTATTGCAATCTATGACATAAAATTGTCTATGCAGGTCCAGGTCTTCGTATAGCCCCCATATATCAGAACTCACCTATATTCGTTATTTTGAGGATTCAAACGATATTATTCACCGAAATTGTTTCAAATTTTGTATTTGAAGTTCCTTATTAGACTGAACTATGACAGAAAATTGTCTATGCAAAGTAACGGTAACCCCCTACATTCAATATTATTAAGATTTTAACTGAATTCTTAACGGATTTTTTTTTTTTGAAAATTTCCAATTTTTTTCCAAATAGTGGAGGGTATTCAAAGTTCTTCCCGATCGAACTTACTGCTTTTTAACTGGTTTTCCACTAAACAAACAGTAATTTTTCTGCATTCGAATTGGGACACTGCTAAATATTAATTGGCTATTACGGCCAGACATTTTTTACATTTCAGCTGTCAATGATATCAAAAAGTAAATGAACAGAGCTATTGCTGTAAATATTCAGTGACATTATTTTTTATTAAAGTTATGCAAACCCCAAAATGAGGCCATTGACCTTCTGGAAATGTTTAATTTGATAATACGGCTTTACCACAGTTTCCTCCCTGTCTTTCATCTTTGCAGCAGATCAGTTTTTTTTCTGAATGAAAGATGACTGGCAAATTCATTTTTTACGATACGAACACGCGTATCGATTATTGCGGAATTACATTGAACCATAAATGAGCCAAATTCAAAAGCAATTATGTCATAATTATATTTTAATTGTAACAATGGAAGGCTATGAAAAAACACGTAGCGCCAGTGATCATGAATTTGAAGCTGAATAGATTTAATGATTTATTTTTTATGATATAAATTGGACGAAATTGTATTGTAAACTTAATAAGGTAATGAAATCCAATAGTTTTAAAATTAGAAAAATTATTGGGGGTAATATCCTTGTGTGGACAAAAAATATTTTCTAAATATCCACACGATTACCAAAGACCAGACTTTTTTATATCCACGAATTTAAAATTGATAAATTGAACAAAAAATAATTATAAATGAAACGAAGACAGCATGCTATTTTAGTATGTACAGGGTGAGATGAAAAAACTGCAACCAACTTCAGACTGCTGCCATTTCTAAGCCACTCATCCGACAGCTGTTAAAATTATTCCAGTGACAGCTCATTATATTGTTTACAAGCGTGCAAAAGCATTTTGGTGAGCATTTTCCAGAAAAAAAGTTATTCGTGATGGAATTCAAGCGTGATAGTGTGATTTCTTTATATTTGGCTGAAAAACCACAAGTGGCTATCGTTGGAGCACTCCATCACTTAAATGTTAATAAATCTTTTGTGTCCCGCTCGTTACTGTGATACTGGTAACGTAGCTCGACGTCAAGGAAATGGACGTAAGAAAACAGCAACATCAGCAGAAAAGGTTCGAAAAGTAATCAAGCGACTTGATCGAAACCCACGTCGCAGTGGCTCGTGAGCTGAACGTATCGCAATATTCCATTCGGCAAATATTGAAAAATGAGCCCGAGGCCATTGAGCCTTTGAAATTCCAAAAAGTGCAAGAACTTACACCGCAACAGATAGAAAATAGACTTAAAAGAGCTAACGAGTTGCTTCGCTTGGCCGAAAGTGGTGAACTGCCGAATTCGGTTTTCTCCGATGAGAAAACATTCGTTGGCAAGCACTTGGTAAACAAACAAAATTATGGCGTTTACTTGCCAAAGAGGTCAGCTGAAAATGTGCACCTTCGGTTGACAGAACTCAAGCGGCGGCCATCTTGATGGTGTGGGCCACCATAACAGCCGATGGTCGCTCTCCGCTCATATTAATCGGACGTTGTATTAGAATAAATGCCTAATATTATCGCGAAAATATTCTGGAGAGTATATTAAAGCCTTGGGCACGCAAACATTTTGGTCGCAGTCCTTGGACATTCCAACAGGACTCAGCACTATCGCACTCAGCATGCGCCACCCAAGAATGGCTACAAAATGAGGTTTCTCGCTTCATTTCCAGCCCCTAATGGCCACCAAAATCTCCCGATACCAACCCGTTGGACTATAGTGTCTGGAGTATTTTGGAAGCAAGGTTGGCACTAAGAAATACCAAAGTGTCGCTTCGCAGGGAATGGGCAAAAAATACCGCAGAGCAACATTCGGGCGGCGTGTGACGGTTTCATTGGCCGTTTGAAGGCCATAATTAGTGCCAAAGGTGACGAATTGGTACAAATCTAAACTTATTCTAAAAGTTGATGCTATTTCCGACATATTTTGCTTTCATTCAATAACCTCCATATATCCCTACCACACAAAAATTGATCAAAATTTTAAATTTTAGATTTCCAGCTCTACTTCTACAAGAAATACCAAATTTAATACCACATACTTAGTATTTTGCGTAATTTTTTGTAGTACGAATTTTCAATAACACCTCTCAACCCTAATGACCAATTTCAGATTTCAAGCAATATCCGACTTATACCAAATTTAGTAAAATTTACTTTTCGTATAAGTGTTGTACGCATTTCGTCCATATAATTCCAAATGGTACCAATTTTATAAATTGTAGCAATTTTAGTACCATTTACTACATATAAGTATACATTTTTATACCCTCCACCATACTATGGAGGGTATGTTAACTTTGTCATTCCGTTTGTAACTCCTCGAAATACTCATGTCAGACCCAACAAAGTATATATTCTTGATCAGCGTAAAATTCTAAATCGATTTAGCGATGTTCGTCTGTCTGTCTGTCCGTCTGTCTGTCTGTTGTAATCACGCTATCTTTCGAATGAATTGAGATAGATGGCTAAAATTTTGAACACATGTTTATTTTTCCAGTAGGCAGGTTAAGTTTGTAAATGAGCCATGTAAGTCCACGTTTTCATATAGCCCCCATATAACGGTACCTCCCGATACTCGGTATTTTGATGATTTTTAGCGTCATTATTCACCAGAATTGTTTCAAATTACGTATTTATAATGGGAACCTCAGTCTGTGACAGAAAATGGTCTATACAGGTCCAGGTCTTCGTATAGGCCTCATATATCCTCCCTATATTCGGTATTTTAACGATTTTAGGTACAATACTCACCGAAATTGTTTGAGATATCGTATTTGAAGTTAGCAATGGATGCTACAGCCTGTGACAGAAAATTGTCTATGCTGGTCCAGGTCTTCTCACAACTCCGATATAACGGTACCTCCCTATATACGATATTTTGATAATTTTAGCTACATTATTGACCGTTTAATTCAAGTTTCGAATTTGAGTATGGCAATGGCTTATGTCAAACAATGCATATGTAGGTCCACGTCGTATACACTCCAATATAACTACTATCTTCGGCAAACAGCAAATTTTCTTCGGCATT
Source organism: Musca domestica (assembly GCF_030504385.1). NCBI lineage: Eukaryota > Metazoa > Arthropoda > Insecta > Diptera > Muscidae > Musca > Musca domestica. The sequence continues at coordinate 3,266,382 of NW_026712262.1, read as the reverse complement.
TTTAAAATTGTAACAGAATTTTTTAAGGATTTTATTTTTTGAATTTTTTTTAAATTCGTTCCAAATGGTGGAGGGTATTCAAAGTCCGGCCCGGCCGAACTTACTGCTTTTTTACTTGTCAAAACTACCTACATACCTCAGTCCTACAGTGCAATAGTAATATTATTTCCAATTTTCAGTATTCCAGCCCAATCGGTTCAACAAAATAGAAATTGTACCAAATTTAGCTTTTACTTTTGCTCCACATCTCCGCAGGTAATGTTAATTTCAAAGTTTAGGATTCCAGCTTCTACCTGCCCTCCAAATTCGAATTGTATCAAGTACCGTTTATTACTTTTCGTATACATGAGTACACACATCCAAAACTACCTCCTTACATCGGCTTGATTTCCATTCCAAATTTCAAGTTTTTTTAATTCAAACCGTTCACATAATATGAATTGATACCAGATTTATTACATTTTAGTACTTTTTGTACCATTATTGTACGAATTTCCAACAATTTCAAGATTCTAGCTTCAAGGTTTTTATCTGGGGGTAGAACTAACAAAATTGGTATGAGAATCAAGGTTGGAGAGTACGTTTGATATACAAGGTGAGATAAAAAGAACTGCAACAAAGTCAAACGCCATAATTTTTAATTTTTTTTTCTAAATTTTATTGAATGAAAGCCAAAAAAGTCGGAAATAGCATCAATTTGGAGAATAAGTTAAGATTTGATCGAATCGGTCACCTTTGGCACGAATTATGGCCTTCAAACGGCCAATGAAACAGTCACACGCTGCCCGAATGTTGCTCTGCGGTGTTTTGGCCCATTTCCGGCGAGGCGCTTGCTTGAGGTGATCGACACTTTGGTATTTTTTTAGTGACAACCTTGCTTTCCAAAATACTCCAGACACAGTAGTCCAACGGATTGGTATCCGGAGATTTTGGTTGCCATTGTGCGCTGGAAATGAAGCGAGAACCATCATTTTGTAACCATTCTTGGGTGGCGCGTGCTTAGTGCGATTGTGCTGAGTTCTGTTGGAATGTCCAAAGTCTGCGCCCAAAATGTTTGCGTGCCCAAGGCTTTAATACACCCTCCAGAATATTTTCGCGATAATATTCGGCATTTATTCTGATTCCACGGTCGATTATTACGAGCGGAAAGCGACCATCGGCTGTTATGGCGGCCCACATTATCACCATGGTCGGCGCTTGAGTTCTGGTGGCCAACCGAAGGTGTAACATTTCAGCTGACCTCTTTGGCAAGTAAATACGATCATTTTGTTGATTACAAGCCGCTGGACAACGAATATTTTCTCATCGGAGAAAACCAATTTCGGCAATTCACCACTTTCGGCCAAGCGAAGCAACTCTTTAGCTCTTTTGAGTCTATTTTCTTTCGTTTGCGGTGTAAGTTCTTGCACTTTTTGGAATTTTAATGGCTTTACCCCGAGCTCATTTTTCAATATTTGCCGAATGGAATATTACGATATGTTCAGCTCAGGAGCCATTTTTCTGTCACTGCGACGCGGGGTTCGATCAAGTCGCTTCTTTACTTTTAGAACCATTTCTGCTGATGTTGTTGTTTTCTTCCGTCCACTTCCTTGACGTCGGGCTACGCTACTAGTATCACGGTAAAGAGCGATGGTACGAGAAACAAAAGAATTATTCACATTTAAATGATGGAGTGATCTAACGATAGCCACTTGTGGTTTTCCAGCCAAATGTAAAGAAATCACACAATCACGTTTTAATTTCATGGAACTATAGCTATATGTGAACCGATTTTCTCCAAATTTGATGTACTTGCTTCTAGACTGAATTCGGTAGGATGTGCCAAAATTCAGGCCATATGGGCTGATGATTTGGGCCATTTGGTGCACAGTTAACCCGAAGTTGGTTGAAGATACATATGGAAGCTATATCTAAACATAAATCGACTCTGAAAGTGATTCTATGAAGATCCTCAAAAGCAACTATGGGTATATCTCGCTTCCTTCACCATGTTACAAACAAATGCACAACGACATAATACCCTTTCCACTATATGGAGTAGGATATAAAAACAGTTAGACACGTACCATCCCCTTTTTGGTCTTCTCCGTATCATGTTGCGATGTCAAAACGTGGTCAAATATTTTCTACTTAAAATATTGTACGCAGCGTAATAGATCTTGAACGATAATTGTCAAATATTCTAAATAAAAAAATTATTCAACCCATCCTTTCGAATGGTACATTTCCTTATTATAAACAATTCTGTTTAACATTGACTTCACCATTTTGTTAAATTTATTTCTATTTTATTATTGCGTTAAACTTTGCCGACAATTCCCTCTCTAATTTCGCTTGGCACTCCTCAACGTGCCTTAGATGTTTCGTTAGATTGTCATGACACTGTGAGCGCGCCCTTAATTCTGCAACATCCCAATGCGAGCATCTTCATTGGCCGCCGGCATTGTCAATCACACAACACGCAGCTCGACATCAACGTCACACTCAGCCTCTGGACGGACTCGACTGGTCGGGTAAGCCCGATTAATTGGTGTGATTTTGTTTTATTGTTCCGATCAATAACCACCAGCGTCATCAACATCTTCGTCATTTTACCAAAGCCACCAACAACAAAAAAAAACCAAAGGTTAACTGAGCCGTTTGCATTTAGTTCAGGGCTGTATAAAATTAACACATTTAATGCTAATTTTGTTTATTATTTATTTTAATTTTATTATTTTTTGTCTTCGAATTTTTGTCTTATAATTCTTCTCCATTTGTATCTCTTTCAAAAAAAGCATAAATTTATTATTGTTTATTAATATTAATTAAAGCAGATATACACAACACTTGAATTGTGTAACCTTGGTATGTTTACAATTTCTTGTAATCTACCAAGAATATTTATTTTTGCTTTCTATTTATACATTTTTGAATTCATTAAAACTAGCATTTAAAGTTAACTAAGCAATAAATTACTTCAGCCAATAACCCATGCAATGTGAAACCAATCGAGGTGTTTCTTTATTTAGGCTATTGGCCTGCATAAGGCAAACAATAATTATATAGGTCAGTTATATGCTGACATAGAATAAAATAATAATAAAAACAAAATTAAAAAATGTGTTAGTAAAATATGTTCTTTTGAACATTCTCCCCCACGTTGAACGAGGAACGTTCAAGAAACTGTCTGGTCAATGACGTATGATGATGAGACTGACTGCCGAGGGGTAGGTGTTGGGTTCATGTTATTGTTGGAAGTTCTGTGGTGGCGAAACTTGACAATGACGTATATGGCTACTCCAATTCCAATGCAAAGAGCTAGATAGCTGATGGTATGATGGTGAATGGCCGTCGATTTCATTAATTGTGGAAGGCGTCCGATTTCAATAGTTTTTAGCTGTTGGTGTAAGGTGACGAGTTCAGCAGCATGTGTTTCGTAGGTGCTGTTTAATGTTTTGTTGAGCAAGACAAGCTTACTGCTTGAGATTATGGAATCCAGTGGCTTAAGTCTCAGATATGATGTGTGCACTGTTGTTTTGTTTTCGTAGTGACCGTATATTGTAAATGTGTTGTCTTTGAAAATGTAGCCTGGCCCAATTTCTAAAGTTCCAGCTCCTTGCACCTCCAGGTGTGTCATTTTTGTACCACAAACAAAGGACAATTCTGTTAAATTGGCTAGAGTAAACATCCATTTATTCTTTTGTTCCATTTGTCTCCAAGTTTGGTGGTGCATGGTCGATTGCAAGTCGCACGCTTCTGACGATTTGTTCAATAAGAAAATCACCTCGCATAAATGTGATCGATCGCCTTTGCTAAATTTCGCTTGGTTGTCGCAAATAAAAACGTCATTTGTGGTATGTATGCAGCTGTTCATTTCTTCTGCGGTTAGCGATATGAACTCATCCCGATGGACGTTAGCTGCCAATAATGTTGATTTCAAAGCTATTGAAATAAATCGACCGGATCGTAGCATAGGTACGGGGATCATTTTGAATAAATCATACTGCTGGAGATCCACTAATGGAAGGCGAATCTCGAATATGATATGGTTCTTAATAACCCTTCCCTTACTCTTCATTAATTTGAAGAAATCCGAAACATTATCTTCGCGAACGGGTAGAGCACGAGATGGAGGAATGTGAGCCTTGATGGTTTGGAGCTCTTGTAGCAATTGATGTGGCGTAAGTAGCAACGGACTTATCCGACCATGATGAGCATCCGTTAAAACGTCGATTAAGTTATCTTCTATATGTTTCAACCTTGATGAAAGTAGCATGAGCTGTGAAGTGAGAAACATAATTGATTGTGTTGTCTTTACAACATCTTCTTCTTTCTTCACCTTATTTGCCAAAAGGTTCATCTCCACTTGCATGTTGCCGAAGTTCCTTTGGCTCGTATCTTCGTCCTTTCTAATTATGTTGATTGTTGAATCAATAATAGATGTCTGATTTTTTAGAAGATCCAACAAATGTTGCTTATCTTCATTTGCCTTCTCAATTGTCACAGTCATTTGCTCCGCATATTCCGAATCCAAGACACCAAATAACGAGTGTGCGAGGTTCCCGACTATGTTTAGAGCTCCTCTCCTGATGCGCCTGGGGAATATGTTCAGTGTATTTGATTCCAACTGCTTTTGTACTTGAATAAGATTTTTTGAAAGTATCTCACAGCTTCTGTTCTCAACTGCTATCTTACACAACTTCTGAAGGGTTCCTATCCCGGTAGAAAAGCCATCCATATCTGCCCAAAATGGGGAAAGATCATAATAAGTGATCAGTTTCCACTCTGCTGTTACTACTTTTGTGATTCCAATTCCTTCAAAATAGATGCCGGGCTTATTCTCAAACTTGTGTATGTTGAACGAATGACACAAGCATAGAGGTAAAAATAGTAAAGCCACAAGCATCATCGATACTAGCATGCTGCTTGACGTCTTCAATCGCTTTGGAGATGGCTCTTCACTCCTACTCTTGGTCTCTATAGGCGGAAGAGGTTCCTTTTCCTTTTTCCATAAAGGAGCTAATCTGGTTATAGCTCTTTTAATTTCGCCGTTTTGTGTCTTTACGTCGACTACACGAACGGCTCCATCGTTGCCCTTATATGTTCGGGTTATTCTGCCTAGCGGCCACTGCATTACAGGCATGTTATCTTCCTTAATAATGACCAATTGACCAGGTTCCACGTTTGGAGATGGTGTACTCCATTTCCTTCTTTCTTGCAGAGTATTTAAGTACTCCGTGGACCAACGTTTCCAGAACTCATGCCTAATTTGAGATACGACCTTCCATCTGCTTGTCAATGATGTTGACCATTGGTTCGCTGATGGGTCAACCTGTGCCGTTAACGGTTCTCCCACAAGAAAATGACCAGGTGTTAATGCAGCTAGATCATTTGGATCGTCAGAAATAGGAGTCAACGGTCTGGAATTCAGGATTGCTTCTATTTCAATAACAACTGTTTCCAACTCTTCGTGGGTTAATGATGCACTATTAGTGGTGCGAAGCAACAGTTGCTTGGCTGACTTCACCGCGGCTTCCCATAAGCCACCAAAATGTGGTGCTCTTGGGGGAATAAACTGGAAATCGATCCCTTCTCTTGAACACGTCTCCGCTATTATTTTTTTGCCTTTCTCCCCAAAGACAGCCTTATTGAATTCATCGAGCTGATTTTTAGCACCTACGAAGTTAGTCGCGTTGTCTGAATATAGGGTTTGACATTTTCCTCGCCGAGAGATAAATCTCTTCAATGCTCCAATGAATGCTTCCGTTGTTAGGTCTGTAACTACTTCCAAATGTACAGCCTTTGTTGCGAAGCAGACAAAGACAGCGATGTAAACCTTGTGTGGTCTCTTGCCTCGTATTTTGTAGTGGACCCATAACGGTCCGCAATAGTCAACGCCGGAGACAATAAACGGCCTTGCTGGTGTGACTCTGCTCGGTGGGAGATTTCCCATGATTTGGTTGTATAACTTTGGCTTCGCCCGGGTGCACCTTACGCAATTTTGCACAATGTTGCGAGCCATAGCCTTCCCCTTGATTATCCAATATTTTTGTCTTGATGTTGCCAGTAATAGTTGTGAGCCACAGTGGCTATTCTCTAAATGGATCATGCTAAGAATGAGTTTCACAATTGGATCGTTGTATGGTAACAACATCGGGTGTTTTGTGTCGTATGCTAAGGTTGCCTCTTCCAACCTGCCACCGACTCTAAGTATTCCTCTGTCATCAAGAAACGGAGTTAAACTATGTATGGAGCTTGATTTGTCCAATGCTCCATGTTTCCTCAATTGCTGAATTTCTTTCGCAAAATCTGCCACCTGTACGGTCTTGACTATTAGTTGCATCGCCTGATTCAACTCCATAGGTGTCAATACATCTGTCGAACTTCCATGCTTGCGTCCCTTTATCCTTTCTGAAAATCGCAGGACATAACCGACAATACGTTGTAATCGTCTAAATGAACCCTTGTGGTTGATTCCATAGATCATATCCTGTAACCCACTCTGTGAGGCAATTGCTGACACTGTAGATTTTGTCTTGAATTCAAGATCGGATTGATTTTCTCTATTCTTTGAGAAGGGCCCCGGCCAGAGAGATTCATTTCCATGTAGATACGTGGGTCCATAAAACCACATCAGACATCCCGACAGACGATCTGGTTTCATACCTCTGGATATATAATCGGCAGGATTATCCTTCGTCCCCACATGTCGCCATTGAGTGTTTATCGATCTGTTGACGATTGCATGTGCGGGTCTGACAGTTTAACAACGGCAATTGAGATGCAGAAACAAGTTAATATGTTACTACTGGAAGCTGGATTTAGACTACGAAAATGGTGTGCTAACCACTTAAAACTGCTGCATGGAATTCCTCCAGAAGATAGAGAAGTAGATCTCAATTTTGACAAATCATCAACCAAGGTTTTGGGATTAACATGGATTCCTCAAGCAGACCGATTTTGTTTGAAGAGTGATGTGAACGAATGCACCAAGGTCACCAAGCGGAAGGTCACATCTGATTTGGCAAGATTGTTTGACCCCTTAGGAATTGCGGGTCCTGTGGTGTCAGCAGCTAAGATCTTTATTCAGCAACTGTGGAAGAATAAACTTGGCTGGGACGAGGAACTGCCAGCAGAAAGGGCAGCATATTGGCTATCGTTCCGAGAAGGTCTGAAGATGTTAAATGATTTCAGGTTACCCAGACACATGTTTGATGGAGAGAAACCAACAAAAATTGAGATACATACTTTCGTGGACGCGTCAGAAAAGGCATATGGTGCTGTGGTGTATCTTCGAGCTATGCTGCCAGACGGCAGGCATATAGTCAGACTTCTTTGTTCAAAATCAAAAATAGCACCAATAAAGGAGATCACGCTGCCACGGTTAGAGCTTTGTGCCGCTGAATTGGGAACAAAACTTACTGCTAAGGTCAAAGCCGAATTGGGTTACGAAGATCTAAGGACTATTTATTGGTCAGACTCAGAGATTACATTGTACTGGATCAATTCAGAACCATCAGCTCTAAAGACGTTCGTTGCCAACAAAGTAAAAAATATACAAGGCAGATCGATAAACACTCAATGGCGACATGTGGGGACGAAGGATAATCCTGCCGATTATATATCCAGAGGTATGAAACCAGATCGTCTGTCGGGATGTCTGATGTGGTTTTATGGACCCACGTATCTACATGGAAATGAATCTCTCTGGCCGGGGCCCTTCTCAAAGAATAGAGCCCCCCACCAGTGGTAAGGAAGGTCTTGGAGTAAGGCCAAAGGAATGGGATCCACTCTTAATCCACATCCTAACAAAGAGGATGGACAAGACTACTCATGTGTTGTATGAGCAGTCGATTGTAGATTCGAAAGAACTCCAAACGATGGATCATTTCATGAAATGTTTGAGGAGTCGTTTCGAATCATTAGAAGCTGTCAATGGGATTCAGAAGAGCAAACCGTCAGCAACGACTGCTTCCACCACGATCCGTAGATGTCACATGTGCAAAGGTGACCACCCCCTATATTACTGCAAAAAATTCTTTTGCAATACCATCGCCCCCAATGGATATCTTTGTATGTTCGTATCTGCTAGCCTTTTCAGACATCTTGTAGCAAGATATGGGGCACACGTCGTACCATATGTTAACGTATTCAACATGTAATGTTCGAGTTCCTTGTCTGGAGTGTTTCTCCATACGATTAGTTGATATTTGCGATCTCTTTTGTCGACTAGCACTTGTCTGTACATCTTTTCAATGTCTGTTGTAAACACAAATCTCGGCAGTCTAAACCGCAACAGCATTCCAAACAGATCTCCTTGAACCCTGGGACCTGAATGCAAAATATCATTGAGTGACCATCCAGATGATGACTTGCAAGACGCATCGAACACAACCCTCAGTTTTGTTGTGCTGCTATTTGGGCGTAGGACACAATGATGCGGGATATAGTAATGATTACCACGCACCTCTCTTGATTGTATTTTCGTCATATGTCCCAGATCCTCATACTCCTTCATAAATTTAGCATACTGCTCGTGAAGACTTGCATCCTTAGATAAGCGACGTTCCAACGCAAAGAATCTTGATGCTGCAATATTCAAGGATTCAGAAATTTTCTCAGGGCCGTCTGCAAACGGTAATCGCACCACAAACCGACCATTCTCATTCACTGTTGTATTTTGGTTGAAGTGATTTTCACACTGTTCCTCTGCTATTGTCAACTTCTGGTCTTCACAAACATCGTCTTGTTCCCAGAACATCTTTAATAACTCTTCTAAAGCATGTTCATCTTCTCCGAAAACGGCGCATGTCACAGTTTCTGATTCAGCCTGAACTCTTCCACTAGCAATCCATCCTAGTTTTGAGTTCTTCAATATAGGAAGCTCTTTGGACATTCGAAGTTCTTGTGAGAGAATCAGGTTGAAGTAGAACTCTGCTCCAAGTAGTACGTCAATCCTGGTCGTTTGATAAAAATAGGGATCTGCTAGTTTTATGTTTTCTGGAATAGGCCATGATGTGATGTCGATCTCAGTGCTTGGTTGGGGTGGCACTATATTTGGTAACACAAAGGCTTCTAGGCGTGTTCTGAATTTGCTGGTGAGTGACTTAAGCTCCACGTTGACCCTGTGGTTTGCGGTTCTTGATCTACCTCCAACACCTTCGATACAGAGAGATGTTTGAATGGGTTCGATACCCAACCTCTGCACTAGTCGCTCTGACACCAGATTAATTTGTGAACCGGAATCCAGAATCGCCTTAAACTCATAGCTTCTTCCATTATTTGCCTTGATCGCAACACGTGCGGTTGCAAGAAGTACGTATGATTGGGATCTATTCGCCGATGCTACTGTTGGCGGCTGTTGAACCGACAAATCTGCTGACTTGTTCTCTACTTGTGGCCTCGTTGAAAAATGCAAAAGTGTATTGTGTTTTTGTTGACACTTCCTGCACTTCCCACTTGTACACGTTTTTGCCTGATGGTCATCCTTGAAGCAATTTAGACACATCTTGTGTCTAGCAACCCATTTCTGTCTTTCGGGCACTGTCATTGCCAAGAACTGTTTGCAGTAATATAGGGGGTGGTCACCTTTGCACATGTGACATCTACGGATCGTGGTGGAAGCAGTCGTTGCTGACGGTTTGCTCTTCTGAATCCCATTGACAGCTTCTAATGATTCGAAACGACTCCTCAAACATTTCATGAAATGATCCATCGTTTGGAGTTCTTTCGAATCTACAATCGACTGCTCATACAACACATGAGTAGTCTTGTCCATCCTCTTTGTTAGGATGTGGATTAAGAGTGGATCCCATTCCTTTGGCCTTACTCCAAGACCCTCCAATGCCAATAACGATTCATGAAGACTATCATGAAAGTCCTTCACTGATCTGCTATCGCCAGACATGTTGGGCAGGTTTAGCATTCTCTCAAGTATAGTTGACACTTGAGCTCTCTTGTTATTGTACCTGTCTTGGAGTGTCTTCCAGGCAATGTCGTAATTCGCCTCGGTCAACTCGAGGTGCCTTATGAGTTTCTCGGCTTCCCCAGTCACGTTGGCCTTGAGATACCACATTTTTTGCACTTGTGGCAAGGCTTGCTCGTTGATCATTTTCCCAAAAATGTCAGCAAACGTCTGCCACTTCGAATAATCCCCATTAAATTGAGGGATTGTAATTTTTGGCAGATTAACTTGATTTGCCAAGTTTCCGCCTGATCTCTGCTGAGACGACGAATGATCGACCTGTGTTAGCGTCGATATTTTTTCTTTGAACTTTAACGTCTCTTCCTCTAAGAGAACGTAGGCTGATGCATCGTACCCCACCAACGTTGGGTCATCAAAGTCCTCGAACATTTTGAAGTGGATATCTTCCACGTGTGTCCACAGTTTTTCAATTGCAGCCACTGTCTGACAGGGAGCAGCTTGGCCTGAATTGCCCCTTATTAACGTTTGTATGGACTGCATTAGAGCCCTCTGACGTCTCACTAATGCAGTCACGCTGCTGGTTGCAGTAAACTGGCCTGATTGTTTTTGCACCCCCTCCCTTGTTGCGGGAAGCGGTTTCTGAGGCATTTGTTCTTTGCCCCTTTTGATGTCTGCCTCGATGTTGTCGATTGCAGCTCTGTACTCTTCACCAATGACTTGGTATTCGTTATTGGTGATATGGAGATGTGACTCTGCCGCAGGATCTGCACGAATTTTGTTTTCATTGCGATCGATCTCTGCCCAGAGTGCTTCCATTTCCTTGAGCTTTTTGCTGTAGAACTCCACCGTTCTTCTTTCCAATGGAGCCTTTTTTACGTTCGCAATTGCCTTCCTCAACTCGGCAATTGCTGCTTGTTGTTGCTCGATTACTGTAGCTAGATCCATACTGTATCCGCCTTACGGTGATTAGCTATCAGTTGATTCAGATCCTTGATGTAGGTACTGGCTTCTTCTCCAGATGTTTCTGGCTCTTAGATGGTGCTACTAGTTGTACGTAACTAGCTCCTTTCACAAATAAATATTTCAAATTCCTTACCACTGGTGGGGGGAAATTCGAAATTTATGAGTGAATCAAGTAATCCTTGTCAGGATCACGTCGGGGTCACCAAAAAATGTTTATTAATATTAATTAAAGCAGATATACACAACACTTGAATTGTGTAACCTTGGTATGTTTACAATTTCTTGTAATCTACCAAGAATATTTATTTTTGCTTTCTATTTATACATTTTTGAATTCATTAAAACTAGCATTTAAAGTTAACTAAGCAATAAATTACTTCAGCCAATAACCCATGCAATGTGAAACCAATCGAGGTGTTTCTTTATTTAGGCTATTGGCCTGCATAAGGCAAACAATAATTATATAGGTCAGTTATATGCTGACATAGAATAAAATAATAATAAAAACAAAATTAAAAAATGTGTTAGTAAAATATGTTCTTTTGAACAATTATTTTGATTACCTCCAGATTTTTATCGAGATACAAACCCTACAAATGTTATGAGACACCGCCCGTCTTCATCATCATCAACATCATCTGCCGCATTTTTAATGCAAAACAGCAACTCTGATCGATTCTTGGCTGTGAATCTTTCATTAGTTTATTCATCAGCCATTTATCATTCATTGATCGATAGTTGTTGGCCTGACGAACGGACTGACTGTATGGCATGAAATATTGGTTTTGTTTGTGGATATCCTTAGTGTTTCCCACCTCCATTACATTTTTTTGTTTACATCTTGAAATGGCCGCATGAAACCAATAAGAATCAGGATTAGCGTGAAATTCCTATGTTCGATCTTGAGTATGTCTATGTGACAGATGCCTTAATGAGATTTTCCATTTGTAGGACACTACTGACAGTTGCAGTAGCGAGATAAACAAATAACAGGTTTTTATACCTATACCACATAGGGGTAAGGATATTATGTCTTTGTGCATTTGTTTGCAACATGGAGAAGGAAGTGAGATAGACCCATAGTTACTTTAGATGATCTTCATAGAATCACTTTCTGAGTCGATTTATGCATGTCAGTCCGTCTGTCCATGTATTTTTGTGAATTAAATGCAGTTCTCATTTATTATCCGATTGAGATGAAATTTTAAAAACAATATTTGTTTGGCCCAAGGTCGAACCCTATTCAAATTGGTGATAATGGAATCATATTTAGATATGGATCCCATATATCTTCAACCTATTTCGGGTTAATTGTGCATCAAATGGCCAATATCAGTCCAAATGACCTGAATTCATTCTAGAAGCAAGTACATCGAATTTAGCGAAAGTCGGTTCAGATATAGCTATAGCTCCCATATATAGGTTTCATCCGATTTGGTGTTTAAGTCCCTCACATTCGTAATATGCGCCCCACAAGAATGTTGTTTGGTATCGGATATCAGATATAGCCCAGAATTACCTCTGCTAATTGTATCAAGATCGGTTCAGATTTGGATATAGCTCCCATATATATCCTTAATCCAATTTCAGGTTTATTGTGCAAATAATGGCTAATTTCAGCACAAATGGAGTGAATTTCAGGACGTACGTTTCCATTTTACTGAACTCGGCACCGATATATATTTTTATACCCTACACCACAAGGTGGTATGGGTATTATGTCTTTGTCCATTTGTTTGTAACAGGCAAAAGGAAACGAGATAAACCCATAGTTCCTTTGATGATCTGCATAGAATCACATTCTGAGTCGATTTATGCATGTCCGACAGTCTGTCCGTCCGTCCGTCTGTCTGCCTGTCCGTCTGTCCATGTATTTTTGTAAACAAAGTACAGGGCATTTTTTGCCCAATTCTGATGAAATTTTGTACAGATCATTTGTTTGGCCCAAGGACGAACCCTATTGAAATTGGAGATAATCGGTCAAAATTTAGATATAGCTCCCATATATATCTTCGTCCGATTTGCCTTTTATTGGGCACCAAACGTTTAATATTAGCCCGAATAGTATGAAATTTTGCACATACAACCAAATTAGGCCTAAAAATAAATATGCCAAATTTGATCGAAATCGGTTCAGATATAGCTATAGCTCCCATATATATTGTTCATCGGTTTTGTTATTTTTGTCCACCGCCGCCGTAATATGCACTCCGTAACAACAATATTTGGGGAAATATATTAAATATAGCTCAGAAATACATTTACTAAATTTTATCGAGATCGCTTCAGATTTGGATATAGCTCCCATATATAACTTCGTCCGATTTACTTTTGATTGTGCACCAAACGTCTAATATTTGCCCAAATTGGATGAAATTTGGCACTTACGAATTGAGTCTAGAAGCTAGTATGTCAAATTTGGTGAAGATCGGTTCAGATATAACTATAGCTTCCATATATATTGATCATCCGATTTGTTATATTTGTTACCCACAGCCATAATGTGCACTCCGTAACAACGATATTCAGGAAGATATATCAAATACAACTCAGAAAAATCTTTGCCAAATTTTATCGAGATCGGTTCAGATTTGGATATAGCTCCCATATATATCTTTATCTGATTTCAAATTAATTTTGCACCAAATGGCAATACAAGTCCGAATTTAAAAGATACAAATGCTTCGGCATATTTAGTCCTTTGAACTTTAAATTATAATTATAATCATAGCGTGTATGATTGAATTCTCCCATAAAAACTTTTAATTGTTATGCGCAGCTCTACTAAATTAGCAAAGTGGTGTAGGGTATCATAAAGTCGGCCCCGCCCGACTTTGAGACTATCTTTACTGGTTTTTAATATAATCCTCCTCGAAGTGATGTCCTACACTCTGTAGCGTTGTATTTGGTATAAAATATTAAAATGCCTTCGTTAAATTTAGTGAAAATCGATTCAGAATTGCATATGCCTCCCATATATTACTTCCAAATTGCAACTGCTCTAAATCCAAATGATGATAGGTAGTATGATTTACTTCAAATAATTTAATTTATTGCGGCAGCTCTACTAAATATGGTTTTGACATTTCCTTTCTGTTTTTATATCAAGTTTTTAACTCTATCCCGTCACGTAATGTCAAATGGTTCCATTTTAGAAGTTTAGTACCATTTTAAATCTTTTTGTAACCTTAAAGTTTCGAAACATTTGACACATCTATCTATCCTGACCTCCATCAGTCACTCCCACCTAAATTTCGGAATTCTAACTCATTCCATTTGACCAATACAAAGTATTAAATTTTAAGTAAATTTTAGAACTTTTCGTATCCTTTAAGAACGAATTTCCAAAAACCCAGCCTTATCACACGCATGCGCAACACGGTTGAACTTCGTACAAAATTTCAAAATTCTATCTTCAGCCGTTTCTTCGGGGCGTTGATTCTTGATTCTCGTCAGTCAGTAATTTCCTTTTATAGGATACTGTTTTAGGATATTATTAGTCGATCATTCCCATCCATTCTTCTATACTTCTGTCTATCTGTCTGCCTACTGTATTCTATGTTTTGACCAGGTGCAGAGATAAAACAAAAAATCCACTGATTTTGACATCTGTGTCACCCTAAACGATAAACTTGTAAAAAACACACACTTATAGCAAAAAATATATCGTGTTTTAGGAATTTGAGTGATAATAATAATAATACTGAATCTTATCACATGAATCTGGAACGGTATAATCTGGTAGATCTGGTATAAGCAGTTATAGATGCTCTCATATCCCATTTAAACGACACAAAACTTTTCTTTAAGAATCCGATAATGTTGGTCTTTGATGTTTTTATAAGTATAAATAAATATCTATCTATATATATAAATGTAAGTTGTGTTAGTTACTACGCTTATAACTTAAGAACCGCTGGACTGATTTTAACGATTCACACAAATTCGGAGTTGTCTCCTCTCCGAAAAGGATAATATCCAAAAAAATCGCGTAAAAATGTTATATATTAACATTTTCATTTTGACTTTTCAAATGTACAATAGTAATGTTTTATTTTGCATGATTTTTTTCCATTTTGACTGGCTTTTTTCTAATTTACATTTGTAGTGTTTTTTATATTTTATTTTTGAATTCGAATAATAAAACCAATTTATTTAATTGACTTGATTTCTTGAGAACTGAAATTGATGGCGGGTTACATGAAAGTGTAATACCGAATTATATGGTGGCGAAATGGAATAGATGATATCGAAATGATTTAACGCGGTCACACCAAAAGAAAGATAATTATTAATTAAAAGATAATTACTTTTTCAAATTCGCTAAAAAATCACGAAAAAGAGATCTCATTGCAAAAATTCTCAAATCGGGAAAAAATCGAAAAGATTTTCAGTGGAATCGAATTTTAAAATAATAGTAAGGGTCTTTAAACATTTGCTGTAATAAATCAGCGAACAAGTTGAAGATTTTTTCAATTTGTTATTCTTCTTTTGCATTTTTTTTTAATTTGTATTATCATATTGAATTCAGTGGATTTTTTTGTGAACAAAATAAAGAATAATTTTTCACTATATACAATTTTTCAACAAAAAACTGAAATAAGTGCGAAATACGATGTTAACTGACATCTACCTTTCAACTATAGGGCCGACATCGTGGTTCAGATGGAAGATGCGAACACATTTAAACAACCAAAAATGACACTAAAAGCCTAATGGAGCTCATTTCAAAGCGTGGACCTACTTCTTTCATGTGGCAATAATCCGTCCAATGAGAGCTCAAAATACAAAATTCTTTGGGAGTACAATCAGTAAAATACCAAATATAAAGGACGGAAAATAGTAGAGCGAATGAGACTCTTAGTAAGAAAAGGATTTCTATCCTTCCAGAAATTCTTCACAAACATTCAAGATACCTTAAATCACTTTTGCAGGTCACGATATCGATCATAACTCACGATAAGGGTACATCCCGATTTCATATTTATATAATCATCATATGATTTAAGCTATTTTTGGGGTCTTGGCCACGTTTTTCATTGCTTGGCCCTTATTTGGCATCTTTGTCTCTAAGGGGTTAGGGAACCATCATACAGATAATTGCCACATAGGAATTTATTTAAGTAAAGTCCCCACATTGGAGTATCCCCAAGTCCACTTTCACATATAATGTGTGGTCAGAAAAGAAAATTTTGTATTCTATTGAATTTGTAACTCTCAAGAGAATATTGGTTGGAAACGTAGATTTGGGATATACATCTATATGATAATATGGTGGATAAAACTATTTTTACTCATTTAAATCACGTGAAATTTTTTTCAGTTTGACATGCTATGTTGTTCTGTTAAATTTTTGATTTGGTCTCTATTTAACTTTGGCTATTCTTAATTCATTCAGCGCTCAATTATGAGGTGTACAAAATACAGCAAATTCCAAATTACTGCTCATTTGACTGGAAAATTTTGCTACGATTTTTATCATACTAAAAATTAATTTGATCCTTTACATGGGGATAAGATTGATATATACTTTTTAATAGATTTGTATAGCACATCCACACCTTTGAAGCCCACGGCTTAAATATGGGTACAGGTATTTTAAAACACTTTTAATCGACCAGTACGGGAACACTTATATCAGTCATATCTGTGAATAATTATGCTTTGACAAATGTGCATAATAGACAAAAACTACTGGCCGGCAACGCGGACCGGGCCAGCTAGTATCCTATAATTACAAACATTTTTTACAGTAGTATTACCAATCAATATTGAGTATTGCTTCCGCATAAAAGTTGTTATAAAAAAACTTTAAACATTAAAAAAAAACAATTATTTCGACTTTTCACATGATTCACATAATGAATGTAAGCCATTCATTAACCTGTGTCTATTTCAAGTTGCCAACACAAGCAGTCGTGCTTCAATCAAAAATCAGTCAGAACCAACACAGTTATCTTCAGTAGCCGGTTATACGTTTATTTTTAGTAACTGACAGATAATTCGAATATCTATTCACATATTGCTATCTCGCTTTATTATCTATACGATATGAAACGATCTTAGACCACTTCACATATGGTTGTTTGTCGTTCAATTAGTTGAAAGATGTTGGTGCTACAATTCCGTACATATAGATGTATTAATGTGACCATCAATTTGTTCATTTTTTATACCCATTATATGGAGGGTATATTAAGTTCATCATTCCGTTTGTAACTTATCGAAATAAAAATTTTAGACCCAACCCAAAGTACATATATGCTTGATCAGCGTAAAATTCTGAGGTGATTTAGCCCTATCCGTCCGTCTGTTGTAATCACGCTAGAGCCAAAACGAATTAAGATGGGAAGCTAAAATTTTCACAGACTATTCTTTTGTCCACATGCAGGTCAAGTTCGATGTTGTGCTATATCGTATAGCTCCCATATAACGGTACCTACCGATATTCGGTATTTTAATGATTTTAGCCACATTTTTTATGGAAATAGTCTGAAATTCTACACAAGGAGTTCTTTGTGGGCACTTTACCCCCTGAAAGAGAATTGTCTACATAGGTCCACGATATCGTATAGCCCCCATATATAACCACCCCGATTTTTGATATTTTGATGATTTTAGCCTCATTTTTCAATAGAATTGTCTGAAATTCGACACAAGAAGTTCCTTCTGAGCACTTTACCCCCTGAAAGAGAATTGGCTATATAGGTCCACGATATAGTATAGCCCCCATATAACGGTACTCCCTATATTCGGTATTTTGGTGATTTTAACCACATTTCTCAATGGAATTGTCCGGAATTCCACACAAGAAGTTCATTGTGAGTACTTTACCCCCAGACATCTGTATAGGTCCACAATATCGTATACCCCCCAAAATATCGACACCTTACGATATTCGGTATTTCTAAGATTTTAACAGAATTTTTGATGGATTTTATTTTTTTGAAAAATTCTTAGTTCGTTCCAAATGGTGGAGGGTATTCAAAGTTCGGCCCGGCCAAACTTACTGCTTTTTTATTATACCCTCAGCCATATGGCTACAGAGAGTATATACAATTTAATAGGTCAAAACGTGCCTACCAGAAATAACGGTTTTAGACCCTAGGAGCCGATCTAACGATGTCCGTCCGTCCGTCTGGTTGGTGCGCACGATAACTCTCGAAGGGAGTATCCGATTTGAACCAGACTTGGTACATCGTAATATTTTTGTCAAACTTAGATCGAGTTCGGAGATGGGCAACATCGGTCCACTCCTTCTGGTACCTCCCCCACAAAAGGTCGAAATTTTAAAAAAATATATTTTTTGCACTGAAAGAGAAAGGATAATCCGATTTTTCTCCAACTTTGCACATCCTAATATTTGCGTCAGTGCTAGGTCAGGTGTAAAAATGGACAATCTCGGTCCACTCCAAAGTACCTCCCGCACAAAAGGTCAAAATTTTAAATAATTACAACTCTAATAAAATGTGATGTAAGAGTCCGATTATCTTCAAATTTCACACATCCCATTATTTTTATTAGTCCAAGGTCTGGTGTTAAGATGGAATATATCGGTCCAGTCCCTCTGGTGCCTTCCCCACAAAAGATCGAAATTTTGAATATCCATTAAGCTCATAAAACGCGAAATTAACATTCGATTCCATTTAGACTTGGTACATCTATTTTCTATCAACACAGGATCTGTTATAAAAATGGTAGAGATGGGATTTTTCCTTCTGACACCTCTCTCACAAAGGGTCAACGTTTTGAATAACCAAATTAACCAATTATTTCCACTAACAAAAGATCTGTTGTGAAGATGGTGTATATCGATGGTGTATATCCTTCTGGTACCTCCCTCAATATTTCCACCAACACAAGATCTGTTATAAAAATGGTAGAGATCGGACCATTTCTTCTGGAACCTCTCCCACATAGAGATCAAGATTTAGAAAAATACAACGATCAGAGAAAGCGAAATATGCAATCAACATTCTTCAAATTTCCCACATACCAACATTTTTGCTAATACAATATCTGTTGTGCAGGTGATATATATCTGTGAACCCCTTCTGGTACCTCACTCGCAAAGGGGCACAATTTTCAATACTTTTATCTTTCATAGCTTGCCCAACAAGTCAGCGATTCTTTACAACTTGCTATATCTCAATATATCTTTCTTTGCCAGAAACATGAGATCAATATGGAATTTATGATTTTCCATAAATTGGATATAAATGTTCTATTTTCTTATAATTTTGGCCATACCAATATTTTTATATGTATTAGGTGAAGCATGAAAATGGAATACTTCGGTCGACTATAACTAGTACCTCACGAACATTTTAACTTTTTATAAAAATGATCATATATGTCAAGTAAAATGAAGGAAGTTACCAATATAGTCCAAACCTGGCACGTCGCAATATTCATATCATATTTATTTAGGTCCGATACGAAATGGTCAATATTGGCCATTCCTTCAGAAACCTACTCCATTAGGGGTTAGACATTTGAAAAATCACAACAGAAGTCAAAATGTTTTTAAATAATCGTACATTGGCTGAGGGTATACATCTGTCTGCATACCCTCCACCATACTATGGAGGGTATATTAACTTTGTCATTCCATTTGTAACTCCACGAAATACTCATGTCAGACCCAACAAAGTATATATATTCTTGATCAGCGTAAAATTCTAAGTCGATTTAGCGGTGTCCGTCTGTCTGTCCGTTTGTCTGTTGTAATCATGCTGTCTTTCGAACGAATTGAGATAGAAGGCTAAATGTTGCACACATGCTTATTTTTCCAGTAAGTTCATTAAGCTCATAAATGGGCCATGTAGGTCCACGTCTTCGTATATCCCTCATATAACGGTACCTCCCGATATTCGGTATTTTAATGATTTTAGCGACATTATTCACCGGAATTGTTTCAAATTTGGTAGTCGATGTTCGTAATGGATACTACAGCCTAAGACAGAAAATTGTCTGTGCAGGTCCACGTCATCATATAGCCCCTATATAACGGTACCTTCCTATATTCGGTATTTTGATGATTTTAGCGACATTGTTCATCGGAATTGTTTCAAATTACGTATTTAGAATTCGTGATGGGATCTACAGTCTGTGACAGAAAATTGTCTATGCAGGTCCAGATCTTCGTATAGGCCCCATATATCAGTACCTCACTATATTCGTATTTTGACGAGTTTAGCTACAATACCCACCAAAATTGTTTGAGATGTCGTATTTGAAGTTCGTAATGGATGCTACAGCCTGTGACAGAAAATTGTCTATGCAGGTCCAGGTCTTCGCACCGCTCCCATATAACGGTACCTCTCTATATACGATATTTTGATGATATTAGTTACATTATTTACCGTTTTTATACCCTCAGCCATATGGCTACAGAGGGTATATATCATTTGATTCGGTCAAAACGTGCCTAGTCGAAATAACGGTTTTAGACCCTAGGCCTCATTGGACCAAATCCGTTTCAGAACATTTGGAGTCGATCTAGTGATGTCCGTCTGTCTGTCTGTCTGGCTGGCCGGTGCGCACGATAACTCTCGAAGGGAGTATCCGATTTGGTCCAAAGATCGAGTTCGGAGGTGGGCAATATCCTAATATTTGCATCAGTGCTAGGTCAGGTGTGAAAATGGACAATATCGCTCCACTCCACCAAGTACCTCCCCCACAAATGGTCAAAATTTTGAATAATTACAACTCTCATAAAATGTGATTTAAGAGTCCGATTGTCTTCAAATTTTACACATCCCAATATTTATATTAACCCAAAGTCTGGTGTTAAGATGAGCAATATCGGTCCACTCCTTCTGGTACCTCAGCCACAAAAGGTCGAAATTTGCAAAAATATATATTTTTTGCACAGAAAGAGAAGGGATAATCCGATTTTGCTCCAACTTTGCAAGTCCTTATATTTGCATCAGTGCTAGATCAGGTGTGAAAATGGACAATATCGGTCCACTCCATCAAGTACCTCCCCCACAAATGGTTAAAATTTTGAATAATTACAACTCTCATAAAATGTCAATCATATTATTAGCCTAGGTCTGGTGTTAAGATGGAGTATATCGGTCCACTTCTTCTGGTACCTCTCCCATAAATGTTCGAAATTTTAAAAAAATATATATATTTTCTGCTCAGAAAGGGAAGCAATAATCTAATTTTGAAAAACATAACACTCAAAGAAAGCGAAATAAGGATCCAACTCTCTTCAAATTTCACACATACAATAATTTTTGCTAACACCAGATCTGTTGTGAAGATGCTATATACCTGCGAACACCTTCTGGTATCTCACCTACAAAAGGACACAATTTTAAATATTATAATAAATTGCGAAGCAACTCAGCGATTCTTAACAATTGCAATATCCATCTGCTATAATTTATTTTTTTATATATATAATTATTGTTATATATTATAATATTTATATCATATTTATTTAGGTGGGATACGAAATGGACAATATTGACCGATTCTTTCAAAACCCACTCCGTAGAGGGTGAAAAGGGCTGAGGGTATACATCTGTCGACAAAACCGACCCATACTTTTTTACTTGTTTTTTCATGTTTTGAATTTGAATATGGTAATGACTTATGACAAACCATGACTATATAGGTCCACGTCGTATAGACACATATCGGCTATATTCGGTATTTTTACAATTTTAACATAATTTTTTAAGGATTTTATTTTTTGAAAATTTCCAAATTCGTTCCAAATGGTAGAGGGTGTTCAAAGTTCGGCCCGGCCGAATATACTGCTTTTTAACATAACTTGTTATTAATATAGATATGTAAATATCAGACTATAAAGCGTTTCAATTTAGTTTAAAAACTTTTGATAACGCCTAAAAGTATGCTATCAAAAACACTAAAATAAATATGGAAGACGACAAAATTTACATATGACACATGAGGTCCAAACTATCCTTAACAGGTTGAAGTGTAAAATTGTCAATTACCCTTCGGAAACTGGGTTTGATAGTAGTTTGAAAATTTAGAGAAAGCTCAACTCTTACCAAATAATAAAGGAATTACCTAGCATTTTCACATTCCGACCTTCCCAATACTATCATATCAACATTTAATCACATATGAAGATGAACCAAGGGTTTGCCAGGTTAGTCCCTAAAATGAATAAAAGTTTAGACGTCTAGAAACCAACCGTTTCATATCTTCTACAAAAAACAAATCAATTTATTTAAAATTAATTTGAAAAAAAAAAGGCCTGAGACAATATATTTCAAAAAAAATCTTTACATATTGCAAAGGCGAAGAGAAAACTAGAAATTATTTTAAAATAGGTTTAACAATTTGAAAAAAAAAATACATTGTCATCATCTCCATGACCGGCGTAATGATCCATTCGTCATCAGTTTCCAAGTTTCCACTTAGAAGATGCCGTGTTGGGTATTGTGGTAGACTTGACCATTGGTATCGATGACACCATCAGTGTGAACAACATGGCCGGTACCGTAGCTGAAAGAGCACAAAAAAACAAGAAATAAGTAAATAAAAGCGGGAAATATCAACAGCAAAAGAAAATAAACAATTCCAAATAATTTGCCAATTTTTTGTGTGTCAAAAGCGAAAAAAACTTTAAAAAATAAGATTTATTTTTTGCAAATCATACTCACGTTGGCAAGACCTTTGTTTACTTACCCAGCTTCGTTGCCGTGATGGTTGACGGTGTGAGTGCTGAAATAAGCTGGACCACCATCGGATGACACCGACGACGATGACGAGGATGATGAAACATAGGTTTGTCTGCGCAAACGTCTCAAATAATGAGCGGTCTAGATAATTCGTCAAAAAAGAAGAGAAAAACAAACGAAATATAAATTAAAATAAACGCAAATAAATTTAACAAGGTAATGTTTATTTTTATTGTTAGTAATAAAGTGAGGCAATGTGTGGCAATAAACAATAAAAATGATGGACGGGGGTACATTTTACATCGATGACATAGTTTTAAATGTGGAGGAGGTAGACGTTTTCTTTTTCGACACACGTATTCAAACAATTTAACATTAATTGGGTTACTCTAAAAAATTTGGAACAACTGAATTATGAGGCAATAATGTCGATTCATCCATACTTTGCTTCATAGACATACGGCAGATAATATAAAAATGTGATCTAATACAGAACCTGCAAGAATCTACCAGTTTTGCAATTTTTTTTTTCGAAGGGAGCATCCGATTTGATCCAAACTTGATACATGGTAATATTATTTCCAAACTTATATCGAGTTCGGAGATGGCCAAAATCGGCCCACTCCTTCTGGTACCTCCGACTACTAAAACAAAATCTAATGTGAAGATGGAATATATATGACCACTCCTTCTGGTACCTCCCCCACAAAGGGTGCAAATTTTAAATAATCATTTGGAACGAATATGGAAATTTTCAACAAAAATAAAATCCGTTAAAAATTCTGTTTAAATCTTAAATATACCGAATATAGCCGTTATATTGGGGTCTATACGAAGACGTGGATCTTTTGTAATAAGCCATTATAATATTTAAATATGAATCTTGAAAAAAATCCGATGAAGGATGCAGCTAAAATCATCAAAAAAACGAATATAGGGAGTTACCCTTACATTGGAGCTATACAAAGACCTGGATCTGCATAGGCAATTTTTAGTCACAGGCTGTAGTACCTATTAGAAACTGCAAATACGAAATTTCAAACAATTTCGGTGAATATTGTACCTAAAATCAAAATACCGAATATAGGGAGGTACTGATATATGGGACCTATACGAAATCCTGGACCTGGACCTGGCTGTAGTACTCATTACGAATACTAAATACGAAAATTTCAAACAACTCTGATGAATAATGGCCCTGAAATCGTCAAAATATCGAATATATGTATGTATATATGTACACTATGGGCATATGTAGACATTTCTCTTCCAGGGGGTAAAGTGCTTAGAAAGAACTCCTCTTGTGGATTTTCAGAAAATTTCATTGGCAAATTTGGCTACAATCATCAAAACTCGGAAGAGCCCTGTTCGTCCGTCCATCCGTCCGTCTGTTCGTCTATTGTAGCCACGCTAGAGTCAAAATGAATAAAGATAGGAAGCTAAAATTTTGCACAGATCAGTCTTTTGTCTGCACGCAGGTCAAGTTCGAAGATGGACAATATCGGTCCACTCCATCAAGTAACCCCCACAAAATGTCAAAATTTTGAATGATTATAACGTGATGTAAGAATCCGACTGTCTTCAAATTACACACATCAACCCACGTTCCACGAATATGGAATACATCGGTCCACTCTTTCTGGTGCCTACCTCTCAAAAAGTCAAAATTTTGAATATCCATGAAGCTGATAAAACGTGACATTCAATTCCTTTCAGAGTTGGTACATTCCAACACTTCCATCTACACTAAATCCGTTATAAAGACGGTAGAGATCGGATCTCTCCTTCTGGTACCTCCCCCATAAAGGGTCCAAATTTTGAGTATCCATGAAGCTCATAAAATGTGAAATTAACATCCGATTTCATTCAGACTTGGTACATCATAATATTTCCATCAACACAAGATCCGTTAGAGAGATACTGCAGATCGGACCATTTCTTTTGGTATCTCCTTCACATAGGGTTCACGATTTTTAAAAAACAAAACGCTCAAAGATATACCTCAGATTTAGCTATCAGCCAGCCAACTATCAAAGCCAGCCATCAATAAAAACATTCCCACAAAAGCTATAGTTCATTTCATCACAAGGATCGGGCTACCGGTATTTTATTTAGAAATTAACATAAGTGTCCGCTTTTTTTTATGTGGGGGAAATTACTACAATTTCGATTTTCGGGATTTTACTTTTTTCTTAAATTCCCTATTAAATTAGATACATATGTTTAATATCCATATAGAAGTTGAAGGTTCAAAAGTATTTAAAAGAATTTACCATATTGGATTCCAATTAGCTATATAGCTGATATAAAACAATACTTTTTAACACAATTTGATTTCCCCTTAAAAAATGTTTCTTCAAGCAATTTGACACCACAGACTGAAAACTAATTAAAACCACAAATTAAGCTTTATAAATGACTTCACATTTTCAAATGCCTTGCAAGTAATTGTGAAATACGGTACACAAAAAAAAAACTTTTTGACAGAAAAGCCTCTTGTTATTGTGTTTTCAAGTGTCATTTTGAAGTTATTTTGGTTTTCTTTGCATACCCTTAGGCGGCCAATTTAAATGACTATGGATGCTACCTGAAATGGGTTAATTATTCATAAGTGGCACAAACACTTGACCAGTAGAATTTTACAATTGATGAAATGAAGAAGTCAATTGTCATCAATATCAGGTCTTTGCTGCCTAGTGACAAAAGTTAGAGTGTGGGAGTTGAATATATTCAATCAATATTCCTTTATAAGAAATTTTTAAGAAATTAGGAAATTTTTTAAGATTTTTTCTTACAATCATTGTAATAATTCCCAACGATAAGACATCTAATTTTCCTAAAAGAAGACTGGTCATCAAAGCTTAACCTATACAGTATTCCGACTGCAATGTAAGACAACCTATCCATATTAGATAAGGAAAAGAACAATCAACTTTTCAGAATTTTTTTTGACTTCAACTGTCTTATATTTTCCATTTCGCATTGGACCTTAATAAATTTGCTATAAATATTGCGACGAGCCAGGTTTGGACTATATTGGTTGCATTCTTCACTTTATATGAGATATGTGATAATTTGTTGAAGATGCGCGTGAGTTACCAGATATAGTCGACTGAAGTATTTCACTTTCATACTTCATCGAATACAGATAAAAATATTGGTATGGGATAAAATTACAAGGAAATCGAACAATTATATCCAATTTTATGCGAAACCATCAATTCCATATTCATCTCAGGTCTCTGGCTGAGATAATATGAAATTTGAAATATAATATGAAAATGTTAGAATGGGTGAAATATGAAAAGAGTTGGATGCTTATTTCACTTTCTTCGAGCGTTTTGTTTTTTCCAAAAACTTAAACCCTATGTGCAGAGGTACCAAAAGAAATGGTCCGATCTTTACCATCTTTATTACAGGTCTTGTGTTGATTGAAACATTGAGATGTGTCAAGTCTAATTAGAATCGGATGTTAATTTCGAGTTTAATGATCTTCATGGATTTTCAAAATTTTTACCCATTGTGGGAGAGGTACCAGAAGGAGTGGACCGATATATTCAATCTTTACAGTAGTTCTTGTGTTAATAAAAATATTGCGATGTATGTAATTTGGAGATAATCGGACTCTTACATCACATTTTGTAAGAGTTATAATTATTCAAAATTTCGAACCTTTGTGTGGGAGATACTAGAAGGAGTGGACCGATATATTCCATCTTCACAGCAAATCTTGTGTTGGTAGAAATACTGAGATGTGTGAAATATGAAGGGAACCGAATGCTTATTTCAGATTTTATAATCGCTTTGAGTTATCCAAAGCTTTGACTCTTTGTGGGGGAGGTACCAGAGGGGCAAAGCTTCACAGCAGATTTTGTGTTAATAAAAATAGTGCGATAAGTGTAATTTTAAGATAATCGGTCTCTTACATCACATTTTATAGGAGTTATAATTATTCAAAATTTTGACCCTTTGTGTGGGAGGTACCAGAAGGAGTGGGCCAATATATCCCATCTTCAGAGCAGATATTGTGTTAGTATAAATAATAGAATGTGTGAAATATGAAGAGAGCCGGACGTTTATTTCGGATTTTGTAATCATTTTGGTTGTTCAAAACTTGACCCTTTGTGGGGGAGGTACCAGAAGGAATCGTCGGTACTCTACCGTTTTTTATAACAGATCCTGTGTTGATAGAAATATTCAGATGTGCCAAGTCTAAATGGAATCGGATGTTTATTTCACGTTTTATGAGCTACATGGATATTTAAAATGTTGACCCTTTGTGGGGAGGTTCCAGAAGGAGTGGACCGATATATTCCATCTTACCTCCAGACCATGGGTTAAAAGAAATATTGGGATGTGTGAAATTTGAAGATAATCGGACTCTTCTTTTGAAGATAATCGGACGCAAATATTTGGATTTGGAACGTTAGAGCAATATCGGTTTGTCCTTTCTCTTTCTTGCAGTAAATTATTTTCTTTGAAACAATTGACATTTTGTGGGGGTCTTACCAGAAGGAGTACACCGATATTATCCATCTCCGAAATCGATCTAATCTTTATAAAAATATTACGATGCACCAAGTTTTAATCAAATCGAATGCTCCCTTCGAGAGTTATCGTGCGCATCAACCAGCCAGACAGACGATGGACGGACGGACACCTCTAGATCGACTCCAAATGCCCTAAAACGAATTTGGTTCAAAGAGACCTATGATCAAAAACCACTATTTCGATGAGGCACGTTTAGGACATATATCAAATGAAATACCCTCTGTAGCCATATAGCTGAGGGTATACAGAGTCTGTACCAATCTCCCCTAACGATTAATTTTCAATTACCACAGTTTTATTTTCTTGGGCATTGATAATCTCCAGTAATTAAAAAAATACTTTTTAATGTTAATGAACTTACATGTGGATTAATGGGATGCACTTGAGATTTATGGCCCTCAGCGTCCAAGGTATAAAAGGCTTTGGGTATGAAATGGGCAGAATCTATAAAAAAAATAATAAAAAATAAATAAATAGAAAAATCAGTCATTGCCCCCTTTTTCGTTGGCAATGTATTCCAGGAAGTTGTTAAGACTCCATGACCAGTGATTAGATGAAGGTTGTGTATATTTTTAGAATAATAATAGCTTATTCATTATTTCAAAACATTTTTGATTCTCTTCTTAACGTTATTTTCCCATCTGGTTTTTGCGTTTTGTTAAATGCCTTTTGTTGTTCTGAGATGACGTAATTCTTTAGAATATTTACAAATTATTTTTAATTAAATATTTAAATATTGAAGGTGATAATGGAGACACGACAACAAACAGCAAAAACAACAAATGATGCCTTTCAACAACAACTAATCACTGGTCCATGGAAGATGACTCAGTCATTCATACCAGCATCAGCAGAAACAGCCAACAAAACGGCCAACAGACACAGGGCGCTCAAAATGAATTTCATTTTTGTTTTTAACACTGGAAGTTCTCTATTTAACCTATAAGAAAAAATGACAACAACAGCGGAATTTTACTTTACACGTCACACAAAAAATAAATTCCAAAAAAAAAGAAATCACAAAATTCTTTAGAATTTTCACGCCTTTCCAATGAAAACGAAAGACTTAAGACACGAACTTTATTCTGTGGTCTAACCACAGCGAGCAACGAACTTACACTGACAACCGGCAAATGTAAACTAAACCTCATCAATGGTGGCCAAGAATTTTTATACACTTCCAAGTTGAAGTTGATGGCTGTTCGCAAGAAACAAAAACAAAACGAAAAAACAAACGTTCGGAGAAACAAACAAAACGGCAAACAAAAACACGAATAAAAGTCTAGTTGAAAGAAAAGAAAAAAAAAACAGCAACACAAAAAATAACTGAAGATCTGGCCTTTAGTTCTACGCCAGTAATTTGTTTAGCATTGACGTGTTTGTTTGTGTGGCAAAACCGACAAAACGACAGACAAACAAACAAATGGGGGACCCATGCAAATACTAAACCAAAAAAATCCTCTCTATTAAAGAATCTATTGTTTTGTGGAGAGTTAAAACTTTTTGCAAAATTTAAAAAAAACTTAAAATTTTTTTCCCGTGGTTATCTGGTTATCTCCAAAACCAAAAATAAAAAAAAAACGATCAACAGAAAAAAATCCCAAAACCGGTTTGGAGAAATTAAGCCATCCATTATGACCATTCATTCAAATAGAGCAACGAAGATGTCGTTCACACCAAAATTTCCAACGCCAGAAAGAAGAAAGTCCGAATGTGACCTGCAATTTTTGAACAGTTTGAACCACTGCCACTTGTGCGTTGGCCTTTCTCTCACTTTCAGAGAGATTTCAGAGATCTGAAACAATTCTCTTTACATATTTGATTTATACAAAAAAGACAAGACAATTTCTTTCAATGATTTATGATTAATCATTTTTGGATTAATTAACCGTAGAAGAAAGACAATTTTGCAAAAAAAAAAATAAAATTATAAAAATAATTAAAAAGTTTAAAATAACTAATGAGGCAATGTTTGAATCAATCGGAAAGTTTGGAATGATTTATGGTTAAGATATAAAAAAGAGTGACAATTTAAATCAAAAAGAGTCGGAAGTAGCTTACAATATCTATACAGATTTAAAAAGAACAAGAAAAATGGTATCAGTCGGATTTGCCGGCAGATGTATATCCCCAGCCTGGAGTTATGATTATTCAAACAGTTGACTCTTCCCAAGCAGTTAGCCAATATTGACCGATTCCTATTTGACCCAAGACTGATAAAATGTATTACAACGCGTCATATTTGGACTTTATCGAAACGGATTTCGTCCAAAGAGACCTAGGGTCTAAAGGCACGTTTTGGCCGTATTAAATGATTTTTACGCTCTGTAGCCATATGGCTGAGGTTATAATTAGTACCATTTAGTACTTTTCGAACAAATATAATACGCATTTCCAAAAGCACCTCATATCTCAATTCCACACACCAACAGATACCTCAAATATAACCTCAATGTGGACTTTGATGATTCTCACCCAATAACCTCACCCAATACCAAGTCTAATACTTTTTGTACAAATATAGGACGCATTTCCGAACCACTGCCAAATTTCAAACACAAATACCATCAGTAATTTAATATCAAATTTCAGACTTTTACCTTTATCTCTTCAGCCAAAATCAAACATAATTTCATTCAGTACATTTCGTACAATTATAGTACACATTTCTGAAAACACCTCCATATGTCCAGGCTACACATGAACATGAATGACCCTAATATTAAATTTCAGAGTTCAAATTGTACCAAATTTTGTACCTTTTAGTACACATAAGTACGAGTTTCCAAAGCTTCCAAAACTGCCACTGCCAATTCCAAAAATTCAAATTTAGTACATTTTTGTACATATAAGTACAAATATCTAAAACTAAATCTATATCATAATCCTTATCCTAATCATACTCTCCGACAGTAATTTTATTACGAAATTTCAGGATTCCAGTTCAATCGGTTCACCAAATCAAAATTGTACCAAATTTAGAACATTTTCGTATATAGGTACAAATATCCAAAATACCTCTATATCCCAATCCTACACTGCTACACTACAATCAATTTCAGTATGCCAGCTCTATTTATTCACCCAAATCCAATTTGTATCAAATTTAGTACCATTTAATACACTTAAGTACAAGTTTCCAAAACCTATTTCCGAATTTCAGCATTCCAGCTCTATCGGTTTAACCAAACCGAAATTGTATCAAATTTAGTAGCATTTAGTACTTCTCGTACATATTAATAATAATTTCGAAAACTACCTCCATATCCCGATAGGACACTTTACCGTTCCTCCAAATTCGAATTGTTCCAAATTGAGTATCGTTTAGTACTTTTCGTGAACGTATACGTAGAAGAACACTTTTCCAAAACTAACTCTTTACATCGACCCTACTCCTCGGCCTTGATTCCCATTCCAAATGTCAAGTTTTTAACTCTGACCGTTCAGTGATATGAAATTACACATTAGTACATGTTAGTGTAGTTTGTATTCTTTAGTGCAAATTTCAAGTGGCTCTCATTCCAAATTTAATAGTTCTAGCTCTACTAGTTCATCAAATTCAAAAGGTCCCATATTTAGTACATTTTAGTACTTTTTGTAACTTTTTAGCACGAATTTCCAAAAACCCAGCTTTATTACACGCCTACGCACCAAGATTCTATCTTTCGCTTCATTTACCCACTTTTTATACCCTCCATATATACTCGTACCCTCCACCATACATAATGACGAGTATGTATGGTGGAGGGTACGAGTATGTATGAAGGGTATAAAAGTGAGTTGTAACTCATCGAAATAATAATTTTATACATAACAAAGTATATGTATTCATGATCAGCGTAAAATTCTTAGACGATTTGCCCTGTCCGTCCATCCGTTTGTTGTAATCACGCTAGAGTCAAAACGAATAAAGATAGGAAGCTAAAATATTGCACAGATCAGTCTTTTGTCTGCAGGCAGGTCAAGTTCGGGCAACATCGGTCCAAGATATCGTATAGCCCCCATATAACTGGACGGGAGGGGGGGGGGGGTACATACATATTCGGTATTTTGATTTTTTAGCCACATTTTTCAATGGAATTGTCCGAAATTCTACTTCTGAGTACTTTACCCCCTGAAAGAGAATTGTCTATAAAGGTCCGCAATATCGTATTTCCCCCATATATAGTAATAGTGACGGTTGTTTATGCAAGATTTTTTTTTTTTAATTTTTCAAGATTCCTCCAAATTTTGGAGAGTATAAAAAGTTCGGCCCGGCCGAAATTAGCTGTTTTTTACTTGTTAGCTTTATTATGATATTTTATTTTGAAAAACTTTTCTATAGCTTTTGAAAAATCACCCTATATATTCATGATCCGTACAAAATTCCATATCGATTTCTGTCTAGCCGATCGACGAAACCACTCTAGCTTCCAAACGAATGATGTGGGTTCATTGAAATTTAGTAAGATGTTTTTAAGATCCCTAGAACTTTATTGAAAATAGGCCAAACAGGTTCACGTTTTGGTATAGGTCCCATAGAACTGAACGAGTACAGGCAAATTTAAAATGTTTTGGGTGTTTTAGTCACAACTTCAAACCGAATTTTCTGTAAATTGTGAGTATGTAGGAAACATCCTTGCATATATGTCAAAGTTTTGTTATAGTCCCCATATAATTTTACCTCCCGATATTCGGTATTTTCATGATTCTAATCACATTTTTCACGGGAACTGTTTCAAATTTGGCATCTGAATGAAAATATGTACTTCATATGACAGAAAAATGCCTGTACAGATCCACGTACATATATGTTTGTATAGCCCCCATATAATGGTATTCCAACTTTCGGAATTTTGATTTTTTTTTTTGATTGATTGATTTCAGCAGCATTTTTCAGAATTATTTCAAACTTAATGGTTGAAGTTTATAATAGACATCACCAGACAATTGGCTACAGAGGTCAATATTTTCGTATAATATGCAACACCTGATGTGGATTTTTTAAAATTTAAGCGAAATTTTTCAATGTTTTTTTTTTTAATTTAGCAAGTTCCATTCACATGGTGGATGTGTATAAAAATTTGGCCCTGCCGAAATCAGCTGTTTTTTATTTGTTACTACTACCGGAAGTTACTTATCTTTGTGCATTTGTTTGAAAGATAGAGAAGGAATCGAAATAGACCCTAAGATTCCTTTAATGATCCACATAGGATCATATTCTGAGTCCATCGAGATTAAATTTTGCACAAATCATTTGTTTGGACCAAGGACTACCCCTATTGAAATTGGAGATAATCGGTCAAAATGTAAATATAGTTTCCATATAGAACTTCGTTCCCTTCATCTTTGATTTGGTATTTGGCACATACGACCAAACTGATCGGAAATAGGTTTTGATATAGCTATAGCTCTCATATGTATTGTTCTCACGTGTTGTTATTTTTGTTAATAGGCACTCCGTAAAAACGGTAACGGAGGTGAACTGACGAATTTGGGTTTCTCCGATGAAAAAACATTCGTTGTCCAGGAGTATGTAAACAAACAAAATGATCATGTTTACTTGCCGAAGAGGTCAGCTGAAAACGTGCACCTTCGGTTGGCCACAATGAGCGCACAATGGCCACCAAAATTTCTGGATATCAATCCGTTGGACTATTGTGTCTGGAGTATTTTGGAAAGCAAGGTTGGCACTAAAAACACCAAAGTGTCGATCACTTCAAACAAGCGCCGGAAATGGGCCAAAATGCCGCAGAGCAACATTCGGGCAGCGGTTTCATTGGCCGTTTGAAGGCCATAATTCGTACCAAAGGTGACCAATTCGAACAAATATAATCTTATTCTAAATAAAATTTAAAAAAAAAATGCAAAAATTATGGCTTCTGACTTTGTTGCAGTTTTTTATCTCACCCTGTATTTAAGTCCACGTTTTCCTAAAGCGCACATATCCACCGATACTCGGTATTTTGATGACCATAATCACATTTGCCCACAAAATTGTTCCAAATTTGGCATTTAAGGAGATTTGGTAGATGACTATCCAAAAAGTATGAAACTGTCTATAGAGGTTCCCGATTTGGTATGACCCTCATATAACGACATATGGTTTTTTGAAAAGTTTAACAGCATTATCCAAACGGTCTTATCCCCCATATATTAGTTCCTTTCGGCTCTAAAATAAACCCATAATATGCATTCAAAAACGATCATAGTTGGAGATTTTCTTTTCTTACTGGTATGCAATTAAAATCTAGAATATTTTGTATTATTATTATTATATATTTTTTGTCAATTATTCAACTACAACGAGTTTGAACTATTATTTACTTAATCTAATTTGACGTAATATTTCCGGTTCTATCATTAGATTTTTAAAAATAAATATCAGTCATTTTTAATCATGACTTCAGAGAGTAGTCAGTAGTGGCAAAAAACTGTGGTTTGTCGCTTTTGCGCAGCATTTCTGGTCCGTGCCCAATTTTATTTTTAAATTCTACGGGGAACTACATTTCATCAAACATTTCTGTGTATATATGTATTTTATTAAATATGGATATCATCGGGAGAATACTTAAGTGGTTTTGCGACCTTTTGGACTCTAAAAGCGGGGGAAATTCTCAAGGGTTTAGAATATGTCCTATATTCGGAAATTGTAAGACTATGACATAGGAAGAGCTCTAAGTAATTTTCCGATATTAACACATTATTTATTTAAAAATCATTTTAGAAAAATTCCACATGGAACCTTTAGGTATTCTCCTGATGCTGTAATCATTCAGTTTTTAACCAATAAAAGTCTTTTTTTCCAATATATATTGTTTACTTTTTACCAAATTTATTGCGTTCAAATTAAAAATATTGAGATGAGTTAATAACCATTAAATTATTTGAGTAATACACGTGCTATTTCCGAAACAAAAAATTGAATATTTATAGAATGGCATAAAATTTGGATAATAACCTGATTTGTATCTTTTTTTTTTTTTTTTGTAAAATGACAACAAACGGTAGCGATTTACCCCCAAAAATATATATGTCTTCTATTTTGAAATTTATCGGCAATTTCAAATTGATATCTTTGTTACAGAAACAAACAAATATCTGGCATTGAACGGAGATTAAGGGTGATCAGCGGAGAAAAACAAACAGTCTAGTTTATTGCGGAATTAACCGGTAATCAAAAATAGTTCAAAGCTAGATATTTAAGGTTTTATTACTGAAGCAAAATATGTAATACATATAACAAAAGCAATATTGGGCCTAACATACTGTATCCCAAATAAATGTAATGACAATTCTAAAAAAATCGACCAAATTAATACCAGAATATTTTGGAATATGTTTGTGGCAAGTTGTATTTACAAGGTGACATAGTAAGACTAGCTGTTGTTATACCCTCCACCATAGTATTGAGGGTATATTAAATTTGTCATTCCGTTTGTATCACCTCGAAATATACATTTTAGACCCCACAAAGTATATATATTCTTCATCAGCATAAAATTCTGGGTCGATTTAGCGATGTCTGTCCACCTGAACGTCTGTGGATATCACTCTAAAAATGAAGTAGGTTGATAAAATTTTACTCAAATGTATATTATGTCCGCAGGACTTTTGGTATTGGAAATGGACCATATAAGTCCTCGTTTTGGTATAGACCCCATATAATGGTACCTCCATATTTTCTGTGTTTTGGTGATTTAAGCGACATTATTCACCGGAATAGTTTGATTGGTATTTAAACAGACAGAATAGGAAGGTAGGCCCAGGTTTTCATATAGCCCCCATACAACGGTACCTCTCGATATTCGGTATTTTGACGATTTAAGCAACAAGAGTTGTTTCAAATTTGTATTTAGAAATGGTAATAGATTCTACATCCTGTGGCAGAATATTATATTATAGATCCACGTTTTCCCATAGTCCCTATATAACGGGACGGTACAGTATTCAGTATTTTGAAGATATGAGTCACATTAAAGATATGAGCATATTAATGAAATAAGAAAAAGGACAAAACTTCCGAAATCTACCACTTAAATGAAAACTGTTATATGGAGACTATACGAAGACCTGGACCTGCTTACGAAATTTTCTGTCATAGGCTCTAGTATTCACTTCGAACTTCAAATGCCAAATTTTGAAACAATTCCGGTAAATAATGTCGCTAAAATCATCAAAATACCGAATATAAGAAGGTACTGTTCTATTGGGGATATACGTAGACGTGGACCTGCACAGACAATTTTCTGCCATAGGTTGTAAAATCCATTACGAACTTCAAATACCAAATTTAAAACGATTCCGGTGAATAATGTCCTTATAATCATCAAAATACCAACTATCGAGAGTTACCGTTATATGGGGACTATACCAAAAAGTGTACATACATGGTCATTTGCAATACCATAAGTCCTGCAGACATAATATACATTTGAGTAAAATTTTGTCAATCTACTTCAATTTGTACGGATGCTAGAGTGATTTCCACAGACGGACAGACATCCTGGCATTACTAAATCGACATATATATACTTTGTGGGATCTAAAATGTATATTTCGAGGTTTTACAAACGGAATGACAAACTTAACCATACTATGGTGGAGGGTATAAATAGTTTGTAGCAAAGTGATACCGAAGTCGCATAAAAGTGATGACATGGCGGCTCAGAGCTCTTGCGTTCCTACAGGCTTAACGCCACAAAACGTCAGTTTGAATAATCTGGTGTCAATAAAATGAAAAATGAATTATTAATTTTGTTTGAACTTCCCAATATTTATACCAAAATAAAGCGTAAAATTCTAAGACGATTTAAATATGTCCGTCTGTGGTGATCACTATATTTTTCGTAAATGCAAACATTTTGGTCATATGCATATTATGTAATTTAAAAAGGAGTATATCGGTACACTTTTTCATATAACCTCCACAGAGATTTATATTTGATTCGAGAGGGGGCCACACGGGTATCAGCGAGCTCGGTGATTTTTTTAGGTCCTTAAGTATTTTGGAGCTTTCTCCGACGAATTGGCTTCAATTTAGTTAATCTGGTTCTTAGAAGAAGTTCATATACTTTCCAATTTTCTCTTGGAATATACTTACCAAAGACTTTTTATTTCAAAAAAAAAATATATAAACAATAAGAAAACGTTTTTTTTATTTTGTTACTTTTATTATTTATTCCATTTTGTTCTCTTAAGTAAAAAAACTCAACACAAAAAATACAAATGCTTGAAATACATTTTACATCGTTTTTGTTTAGTTTTTTGATTAATTTACATTAGATGTACTGTGGTTACTTACTATTTATATATTTATTATTATATAGAGTAGTATATATGTACTAGTTTCTTCTTAGTTTGGCTAAGGTCTAACATGATTAGATTTGAACGCAAAAATGTAAAGGAACACTGCTTACTATTTTATGTTATCGGTAAATTGTGAAAATCACAAATAAAAAATAAATCGTATAAAATATTATAACTTTTTTACAGCGACGGGTGGAGGGGATAAATAGAGGTTATATTGACCTCTTCGAAATAACATTTTTTTTTTATAATTTCTCTTTGGTACGTAGCATCGTAGATAATTTGTTACCTTCGAAGATTTGTGCTTGTCACATTATCCCATCCACCCTATTATACTTATGATTTTTAATTGGTTTTAAAATAATTTCTTTTGTAAAGGAATTAGAGGGGGGAAACCACATTTCAAAACGCATATGAAAGTCATTAAAAAAATGCCTTTTATTTTTATTTAAAAATATAATTTGGCCTTGTGAAATGTTATCCATTACACCGTTGGGTTTCCAGGCTTACATAGAGATTTTCTTGTATTTGTTCGATTTTCTTTTGATTACTTAAATTATTTTTTGTGCATAATTTCTTTGGTAAAATCACAGAAATTATTAATAAAATATTCTATTGAGTTGATATTACAATAATAACAACATGTCCATTATTGTTATTATTTGTTGCTGTTAATTTGAATACGATGATACGCATTAAATATGCATTGATATTATTCAATAGGAAATGGCATAACAGCTTTCTATGTCGCTTTTTGAACAGTAATGATTCTGAAGTTTTAGCAGTAAATTACAATTGGTTATTTCGAAAAAAACGTGAACACAACATTGAGTTCGGCAGACCTCACCATGAGAACAAGTAAAAAAGCTGCAAGTTCGGCAGGGCCGATCTTTGTATACCCTCCACCATTTGGAAAGATTTTGGCAATTTTCGAGAAAAATAAAATCCGTTAAAAATTCTGTTAAAGTCTTAAAAATACCGAATGTAGCCGTTATATTAGGGTCTATACGATGACGTAGACCTGCAAAGGCAACTTTTGTCATAAAACATTGCAATATTCAAATGCGAACTTGAATAAAAAATCGGTGAGGTGAAATTCGGGAGGTACCGTTATACGTGGACCTGTATACGAAATTTATGTAATAGGCTGTAGTGCCCATTACGAACTTCAAATACGAAATTTGTTACAATTATGGCGAATAATGTCGCAAAAATCATGAAAATACGGAGTATCGGGAGGTACCGTCATATGGAGGCTATACGAAGACGTGGACCTGCACAGACAATTTTCTGTCTTAACTTGTAGTAGCCATTAGGATCTTCCAGTATGAAATTTGAAACAATTCCGGTGAATAATGTTGCTGAAATCATCAAAATACCGAATATTGTGAGCTATCGTTATATAGGGCCTTTACAAAGAAGTGGACCTGCACAGACAATTTTCTGTCATAGGTTGTACTTTCCATTACGAACTTCAAATACCAAATTTGGAACAATTCCCGTGAACAATGTCGCTAAAATTAGCAAAGTACCGAATATCGGGAGGTACTTTCATCATCGGTTGTAGATTCCGTTCCGATTTCCGGTGAATAATGTCGCTTAAATCACCAAAATGCCGAAAAAAGGTAGGTAGGTTATGTGGGGCTATACCAAAACGTGGACCTACATCACCCATTAGCAATACGAAAAGTCCTGCAGACAATTTTATCAACCTACTTCATTTCGTTCGGAAGCTAGAGTGATTTCCACAAACGGACGGACATCGCCATAGAATTTTATGCTGATCAAGAATATATATATTTTGTGGGGTCCAAAATATATATTTCCATACTATAGCGGAGGGTATAAAAACTTACAAAAATGACGAAATGACACGTTTTCTTTACATTTTGTATTTCTAATCCCAAAGAGTGTCTTGAGGATCAGCTGCGGCAAATTGAAACCCCACCCTGTAGGAAACGTCAATGGTGAATAACTTCTCTTGATTTTGTCATCAGTACTACTGACCAAGTTTGTCTTCACTGTTTTTTTTCCTATGGATATTAGAATTACGCCCACCAGCGGCCTTTTTAAGGAGAACTGTCGCTGGGCGTAAAACTGCTTATCTACAAAAAAGTTTTTTCGTCCCATAATAACCTATTGCTTAGCCCCTTGGGCAGATATGAAATGATTAAAGGTGAGAGTACATAAGCAGCATGAAGTCTTCACGTGCCGCACTAAAATCTTGACGTCGTTTTTCCAGCATCTGCTACTCGTAACTCTACTAAAATTACGCGACGATAGAGTGCTCTCCGTGCTATTTTGTGCTATTTAGAACTAAGTTATCGGGCACATAATAACATATAGCTATGCCACTTTGACTGATATATCTTCGGCTCAAATGGAAAGATTAAGGATATGGGAAAGAAAGAACTTGACATCATGTTTAGGAATGAGGGCAACAATTGATGAAAATGGAATATAACGCCATAAAATTCAGCCGGATAGACGTCTTCATGATGAGAAATGCGCTTAACATCCTTGAAAAAAGTCACGACATGGAAAATGGGAGAGTGGAACAATTCCGGGACTAAAGAAGCAAGCATCTGCCACCCGCAATTCTACTAAAATTACACGACGATGGAGTGCTCTACGATGATGATCACTTGATGTACTATCATTACAGGTATCACCGAATCTGCCCAAACTGCGGAACTGTCTGCTTATTTGAATTGACCTATATTATACCATTTTCTCATTGCAAACCACAATCTACAACAAAGAGCTTCCGGTGAAACATCCCTACGTTCAAGGTTGGTGACCAACGAATTGGAACTTAAGATAGGATGAAATATCAGAGAATAATCCTGCACGTCAGATTCGACTTCTGCCGTCACGTGGATTATATGCTGTCAAAGGCCAAAAATATGAATTACTCAAACGAGAGACCATTGCGGATGCGAGGAGGACTGTCGCCGGATGTAAAACTGCTCATCTACAATTAAGTTATCTGGCACATAATAACATATAGTTTTGCCTCTTGGAATGACATATCTTCGGCTCAAATGGAAAGATTAAGTATATGGGAAAGAAG
This sequence comes from Musca domestica, assembly GCF_030504385.1. NCBI lineage: Eukaryota > Metazoa > Arthropoda > Insecta > Diptera > Muscidae > Musca > Musca domestica. The sequence goes on along the minus strand of NW_026712262.1, from coordinate 3,226,931 downwards.
CATCGTGTTTAGGAATGAGGCCAACAATTGATGAAAATGGAATATACAGACAACCACGCTACAGGAACATCCATAGAATTCAGCCGGATAGACGTCTTCAAGCAAGACGTGGAAAATGGGATAGTGGAACAATTTTGGGACTACCAAGAGGAAATCCCCAACATACAAAGAAGCAAGCATCTGCCACCCGCAATTCTACTAAAATTACGTGACGAAAGAAGTGCTTTACGATCATGATCACTTGATGCACTACCATCACAGGTATCACAGAATCTATTCAAAGTGTGGAACTAGCTGCTTTATTGAATCGACCTTTATTATACCACTAATTAGAACTTTCGATAGGATTAAATATCTGGGAATCATCCTGCGCAACAGATTCGACTTCCTCCGTCACGTGGATTATATGCTGTCAAAGGCCAGAAATATGAATTACTCCTACAAGAGGCCATTTCGGATGCGAGGAGGACTGTCGCCAGATGTAAAACTGCTTATCTACAATTAAGTTATGGGGCACATAATAACATATAGCTTTGTCGCTTGGACTGATATATCTTCGGCCCAAATGGAAAGATTAAGGATATGGAAAAGAAGTTACGTGTTTAGGAATGAGGCCAACAATTGATGAAAATGGAATATACAGACAACCACGCTACAGGAACATCCATAGAATTCAGACGGATAGACGTCTTCCTGATGAGGAATACGCTTAACTTCCTTGAAAGAAGGCAATACGTGGAAAATGGGATAGTGGAACAATTTTGGGACTACCAAGAGGAAATCCCCAACATACAAAGAAGCAAGCATCTGCCACCCGCAATTCTACAAAAATTACGTGACGAAAGAAGTGCTTTACGATCATGATCACTTGATGTACTACCATCACAGAATCTATTCAAAGTGCGGAACTAGCTGCTTTATTGAATCGACCTTTATTATACCACTAATTAGAACTTTCGATAGGATTAAATATCTGGGAATCATCCTGCGCAACAGATTCGACTTCTGCCGTCACGTGGATTATATGCTGTCAAAGGCCAGAAATATGAATTACTCCTACAAGAGGCCATTTCGGATGCGAGGAGGATTGTCGCCAGATGTAAAACTGCTTATCTACAATTAAGTTATGGGGCACATAATAACATATAGCTTTGTCGCTTGGACTGATATATCTCCGGCCCAAATGGAAAGATTAAGGATATGGAAAAGAAGTTACGTGTTTAGGAATGAGGCCAACAATTGATGAGAATGAAATATACAGACGACGTCATACAGGAACATTTATAACTCCATAGAATTCAGCCGGATAGACGTCTTCATGATGAGGAATGCGCTTAACTTCCCTGAAAAAAGCCAAGGCGTTGAAAATGGGATAGTGGAAAAATTCCTGGACTACCAAGAGGAAATCCCCAACATACAAGGAAGCAATTATCTGCCACCCGCAATTCTACTGAAATTACTCGACGATGCTGATCGCTTGATGTACTATCATTACAGGTATCACAGAATCTGCCCAAACGGCGGGACTGGCTGCTTTATTGAATCGACCTATATTATACCATGTTCGCATTGGAATTGAATTGTTCGATAAAAATATTGGCATGAAGAAAGAATTGCACTTAAGTCTTATCACAGAAACATAAAAATCAACTCCTATGACAGTTTTCGATCTGAATATTTTGCAAACTGACCAATATACCTCTGGTCGGTTTGTCCACATTTAAGACACATCAATGATGGAGGAAATTGCGGGACCTCTGTAACTTTTACAAGATATAGAAACTTCTGCGTATTTCAGGAAGTGATATTTAAGAAGTGATATTTAAGATTGAATACAAATCTTTTTCGAAAGAAATTTATACTCAGCGTGTTTACTGTTCCAATCAAATGAGGTAGCACCATTCAAAACATTTTCATTTTTTTCAATTACCCACTAAAACTCAAATCATTACTGTTTACACGAAAATGTATCCCGATGACACATATTCCTATTGATCAATTTGTTCGTGTTGCGTTGGGATTTGATAGGTTTTTATTTTGACTTAAAAGGATCTTCGGTTTATTTTTGTGTGTGTGTTTTCATTCTTTCTTTGCTGGAGGATATGTTTACATAACTAAATTACTTTAGTATAATACGGTTGGATAGTATTCATAAATGCTAAATGGTAAAACAAATCCAGACATAAAACTGTAAAAAGGGGAATTGTTTGTTTAGTATTACGTTTAAAGTTTCATTAATTCCATTGATTTTTTTTTTTCATTTGATTTCGCTTTTTAGGCACAAATCTTAACTATTAAAAATACACATAAATATTTTGTTTTTTTTTTTTTCAAATCACTTGGACTTTTACCACATTTGAATGGGAATTTTATTTTATTTTTTCTTAATTTTTGTTTTATTTTTCAAAGAAATTATAGTTTAAGTACAAAAATATAATAGTTTATTTTTTCATGGAAGAAATTTGTATACTTATTTTGTAATGTTTTTCTATACGGATGTCTAGGCAAAAAATCAGAGAAATAATTAGGACCAAAGATGGGAAACATTAGTAAAACTATAAATATTTTGAAGTTACAGGAACCCAGATTTGGTTCCCGTTTTCGCTCGACATCCTCATATTTCAATTTATACATATTTGGTTTTTTTGAAAGACCATTCAGCTAATTGTCCCCATGGAAAAATTAAGAAGGTAAAGTCATATCAAATAAGCACTCCCGTCTTTGCATTTTCTGTAATTTACCTTGTCAAATTTCACTGGATAGAAAGCAGGTTCCCATCTCTGATTTGCGAATGTACAATGAATTCATGAATATTTTGACATTAGGATGTTGTCAAATGAAAAGTTTTGAAAAAATTGTAAACATATGATTGCTTGACTTGACCTTCTTAATTATACCACGATTGTCCCTAAAAGCTGCCAATATGCGACAACTTAAGGTGAAGATGCATAAATCCCTTCTTTGGCTGGCTTCTTCGTAATAGCACAACGTAGCGTAGGGTCGAAATTGAACTAAGTAAACCTACATTTTTTTCTTAAGTCAACGGCAGGCTTTTTCATCAAGGAGTAATAGAGCATAGGGTTAACAAGTGTAAATTATGGGCTGAAATTAAAATAAGCTCCCATGTTCTTTTACGAAGAAGCCTGCCGATGAAAAGACGTTTTATGTATTCTCGCCTCAATATTACCAAATTTATTTCTTATGCTACACACCTTTTATTTGTAGGTTAGGTCAATAGATTTGTTCATTTGATTTAAGATTTGCTCTGTGTAGTTTTTCTCTCGCATTATTTAGTTTCTATTCTTGGTTTTTGTGTTTTTTTTTTATAAAAAAAAAAATATTTTTTTTAAATTTCCTTAATATTATAAATCACACGCACACATTTAATATTATTTTTCTTGTTTCTTCACTAGAATCGTTTGAAGGGGTTTTCAACAAAATAAAAAGTAAACACGTTTATAAAAAAGATGTCTATTCACCGACAATTACGCACATTCATACATACATACCTTTGGTTGTTCTTTAATTATTGTTTTACTTTTTGTTTGTTTTTTGGTACTTAGCAGAAGAAAAAGACGAAGAGTTAACATACAGACAATTTGGAGATAGATGTCGAGGAAACTTAACTTTACCACACAGCACATTTCTTATCAGGATTCATTTTCGACCCGGGCTTACACTGAAACACTTCGGCAAATTCGGGCATATTCGACAGAGTGCCAATGACTCGCAGCCGTGACGGCGAATGTGTGTCTTTTTCCAGCTGAAGCATAATTGTCTCTTCAGTATCTGAGGAACACCAAACCTAGAAGGAGATTAAAATATTAACATTTATTAGCAACATTTTCATAGGCAATCCTTATTATCTTTTCTTAATGTTTGTAAATTTAATAAATAAATTTCAGAATTCTGGCTCTAGTAGCACAATATTTAAAATCTCACAAAAAACACCACTGTATCTGCGAGCAGTTTGGCTTCAGTAGTGACCAACATGCTAAATTTGAAGATTTTATTCCCAAAAGTATAGAACATTAAGAAACATTTTTTAGTAACCCATTATCCCACAATCGTTACAGAGTCATATACAAGGTAGGACAAGTTGACCTCAGTCTTGTAACTTCAAAATGTCTAATACAAAAGCAAAAATGTAGTTTCTTTTTCTAACACTTCAAATTCAAAATGTTTTTTTTTTTTTTAATTTTAGAGAAAATCGCGGAAAATATCTGAAACGTCAAGGAGGTTTCGCACTATCGAACCAAGCAAATTATCCTGCCCATAATAACCTATTCCTATTCGGCTCAAATGGAAAGAAAACGGATGTGGGAAAGAAATGAGGCCAACAATTGATGACAATGGAATTTACAGACGACCGCCCAATAGCAATATCTATAACTCCATAGAACTCAGCCGGTTCGACTTCTTCATGATGAGAAATGCAATCAATCCTCAAAAATTAAGATTCTGATGTAAGAAGACTTCGTGAAGATATTTGTAAATTGAATTTTCTTCAGCACACCAAATTGAAAAGGTTAGTTACACAAATTCGGTTTTGCTAAAGCCCAATGATCAATACCATATGAAACGATCAAGATTGTGTGAATCTTCTGAATGTCCACCGGATTCTCAAAAAAACGATTTTCTCTGCTTGGAGGTATTGATATTCTCTTTGAACCATCCGTACCAAGAGATCAAGCATCTCTGGTCTATTCCACTAATGAAACCACTACCAATCGAAATACCAACATCTCACCCAAATGTCAAACAAGCCGTAAAAAGTCTGTCCCCCAATGTTTATACCCTCCACTTTAGTATGGAGGGTATATTAAGTTAGTCATTCCGTTTGTAACACCTCGAAATATACATTTTAGACCCCACAAATTTAGCGATATCCGTCCGTCTTTGGAAATCACTCTAGCTTTTGAACGAAATGAAGTAGGTTGATGAAATTTTACTCAAATGTATACTATGTCTGCAGGACTTTTGGTATTGAAAATGTTACACGTTTTGGTATATCCCCCATATAATGTTTCCTCCCTAGTTTCGGTATTTTATATGAGTTTAGCGACATTATTCACCGGAATTGTTTGAAATTTTGTGTTTGAAGTTCGTAATGCCTAAGACAGAAAATTGTCTGTGCAGGTCCATGTCTTCGTATAGCCTCCCATATAATGTTACCTCCCTAGTTTCGGTATTTTGGTGATTTAAGCGACATTATTCACCGAAAAATTTGATATTTAAAGTTCGTAATGTATAGTACAGCCTATGACAGAAGATTGTCTGTGCAGGTCCACGTCTTCTTATAGCCCCCATATAACGGTACCTCCCCATATTCAGTATTTTGATGATTTTACTAATGGATACTACAGTCTATGACAGAAAATTGTCTGTGCAGATTCACGTCTTCGTAAAGCCCCCATGTAGCGGTACCTCCCGATATTTGGTGTTTTGATAATTTTAGTAATGGATACTACAGCCTATGACAGAAAATTGTCTGTGCAGGTGCATGTTTTGGTATAGCCCCCATATAATAGTACCTCCCTATATTCGGTATTTTGATGATGCAGGTCCACGTCGTCTTATAGACCCTAATATAACGGCTACATTCGGTATTTTTAAGATTGTAACAGCATTTTTAACGGATTTTATTTTTTTTTTTGAAAATTGGCAAATTCGTTCCGAATGGTGGAGGGTATTCAAAGTTCGGCCCGGCCGAATTTACAACTTTTTTACTTGTTAATTTTTATAAAATATGTTAAGATTTTCTTTGTTGAATATATGAAAATTACTAAATAGTTCCTCGAAGCCGGATAAAAGATTAAAAAAAATATACTCTTAACAACTGACTCACTGGATCCAATGCCTCCATATGACCCCTCATTGACTGCTGACCCTCATGGACCACTGACTCAGTGGTTCCAATGTCTCTATATGACCCCTCATGGACTACTGAATTAATAGTAACATTGTCACTAGTGGTTTTCGAATGACAAGCTCATACAAAATGTCTATAGGAAAAAAGCATTGATTGCCTACACTTGGTCAGTAGCACTGGTGACAAAGTCAACAGTAAGTCAGTAGTTATTTACCATTGGAGTTTCCTACAGGGTAGATTAAGCAATTGTCCTATACATCGTTAAGGGAAGTGGACAACAGTATAGGAGGCCGGTGATTCAGAGTGGTGGATTGAATGATAGTCTGGCAGATGAGTCCAGAGCCCTTCGGTAACTCATATATATCTATATATTTAAATCCTTGTGTTATTCAAGTCCTTGTATTCTTCGTTTTTTAACCCCTTGAGGTGTCTAAAGCCCTTTGGCTTCTTCGTTATTTACCCTTTAAAGTTTTAAAGAAATTGAGTTCCTCGTTATCCAAATCCTTGAGATGTCTAAAGCCCTTGGGTTCTCTTTCCGCGACCACAGGTGTAAACAATGGCCAGGAAACCAAGGACTTCTGGTGTACTTACGCATATCCTGCATATGCTGTTATCTGCACATTAAGACAGTTCAGACAATCTACAATCGCCCGGACCTCGGCTTGAAGGATCGTATTATGATCGGGCAATCGGAAAAAGATTACGGTATATGGTTCTTCATTAAAAAAGTCCCAGTCCCGCTCTCCCCCTAGTACTGAGCGGTCTGTATAACAACTGTTTTCAGTCGGCATTTGTGATAGAAATCCGTCGATCGACGAGTCTTCGGTGGGAATTAATGTTTCACATGAGGGAGCTACAAATGTTTCAGGTATTCGGTCCGATACAAAGTTTTCTACTGGTTCTCCCGTTGTTACCTATAAAACTTTTTGATGGTATGTCACGCGGCGATGGCCACTTCATACCTTATCTGAATATCTATTGGGTGTATATATAAATTTATCCCTAAAACCCTAGTTGTTGCTGTCCTCATTGCACCGCAGATTCGATGGACTTGCTATAATATTTTCCTATTACATTGTTTATCCATAGCTGTCCACCAGACTACTGACACGTATGTTAGGATAGGTCTAGTTACACTTTTGAATTTTGTACTATCTTTACAATGTTTTCCAGACAACAAACATTTTTTTACAATTTTCCGGTTCTTCTTGGACATAGCATTTTTCTCAGAGCGAATGTAACATCTCCCTTGCACTAAAATGGCTGCAACTCTGACATCAATAAACATACAGAGATATAAACCTTGTTATTGACATCACCTTTCATATGAAGATTGCGGACACAAAATCGGTTCACGCATTCCAGCGAACATTAATGACTAACACAAAGCTACTTATTTTTATATATGTAGATAAGATTTTTCCCCAACTACTTACCCTTGCAAATGAAACGAAAAATAATTGCTTATGTGTCAAATTCAAACCCGGCAGTTTAAGGACATCCGCCTCCTTGTCCATGGATGTCTTGAGGAACGCATGGTAGGCAGCCTTAAGGCCACCATTATCGGCAATATTTTCACCCAACGTTTGTTTCCCATTTAAATGGCGACCGGATATGGCATACGATCCATATTGTTTCTCAATACATTCGGTTTTCTCATTGAAGCGATCGATACTCTTGTTGTCCCACCAACGATTAATGTTGCCATACTTGTCGAACTCTCGACCTTGATCGTCAAAAGCATGGGTTAGCTCGTGGCCCATTACCACACCCATTGCGCCGAAATTCAAACTTTTCGGATGATGTCTATCGAAGAAAGGCGATTGCAGGATGCCGGCAGGAAAGACGATTTGATTTTTCGATGGCGTATAATAGGCATTCACCATATGCGGAACCATGCCCCAATTTGTTTTATTCACAGGTTGGTCCAGTTTTTCAAGGTTCTTCTTCAAATTGAAAATGTTCGATTGTATGTTGTTCTCAAAATAGGCATCTGCTGTGACATTCAAATCGGCGTATTTTTTATCCAGCTCTGCCTGGTTAAGTATGTAATCCGGGAAGCCAATCATATCGGATATGGCATCGGCCTTTTCTATGGCTCTTGCTCTGGTTCGGTTGTCCATCCATGAGAGATTTTCAATGCTGACTTTAAAGGCTTCACGGATTTCATTGATCATTTGTTCGGCTTCGGGTTTGGAATCGCCGTGGAAGGCTTGGCGCACAAATATGGCACCGACAGCAAAGCCCACGACATTGCCGGTATCGGCAACACAAAAACGCCAAACTTCCTCACCACCATCGGAGCCCATCAAGGCTTTGCGCACACCCTTGTAAGCATCGCGGAATGATCGCGATAGGCAGGGGGTGAGAACGCGCACAGCCTGCCACACCAGATAATTGTTGAGGGTGCTAAAAGGTAGAAGAGTTTATGGAGTAGCACTTTTTTATATTTCGATTACTTTACTTACTTTCTGCCCTCCACGGTTTTTTCCATCTCTGCAATAATCACTGCAAGCTTTTTCAAAAATTCCGGAGCATAGACAACAACCACCTCCCGCTGAGTGACCCTTCTACCCACCAACTCCATGGCATGATCTAAATGTTCGGTCCAATTTATGAACGGCGCCAATTTATCCAATTCCGACAATTTCATGGGATGATACATGGCCTCCTCATTTCGCCTCTCCTCCAGCGGTATGGTGATATTTGCAATTTTTGTTTCAAAATCCATAACCTCTTGCATTTGGCGCCGGGCATCGGTCTCATTGGCGCCCAACAGCACGCATACTTTGGTCATATACTCAATGTACTCCTTGAGAACTTTGCGATGTATTTCGGTGCGATTTTCATAATACTCCGGTGTTGGCAGTGTCAAACCGCCCTGATCGATTTGTATTATGTGGCGCGTAGAGTTCTTGTCATCCTCGCCAATGGCCCAGCCAAAGAGGCAATTAATGTTATATCTAAAAGTATTCAAAATTAAAAGAGAAATGTTTTGAAATTTTTTCAAAATCGCACCTATTTTGCAGAGTTTTCAAGGTTTTCGCCAATGACCATTGACCCATATTGAAGCCTGTGTGTGAAACATTCCAACCACCAATTTTCCATAGAAACGAAACCATGGGTTTGGCGCCCAACTTCTCCAACTGATCGTTGCGATCCAAACAGGATTCATAGTAGATTTTGGCCTTCTTCTCGGCTTCGGAGGTAAACGATTTCATGGGCCTCTCCAGTATATTCTTAATAATCAACTGATTACGTTGTTCTATGTTGCTGAAGGTACCCCAGGAACTCTTGCCATCTGGTATGGGATTGTTTTTAACCCATTGATTGCTGGAAATAAATAAAAATTAACCTTAAATGTCTGTTTTATGATCAATCGATCTCCTAACCCACCATGCATAGCCATAGAAATCATCACAGGGATTGACACTTCGGTCTATGGAATTTAGTATGTCATTCGAGGCAAATATACAATGCTCATTGAGGCATGGCATCTCAGGATCTGTAATAAAAGGATTGTGGTTAATATTTTGGAAAGTTCTTAAGAAGGTTGTTTTTACCTTTGTGTGGCTCCACATGCAGAATACGTGTGGTTTTCTCTGCCTCTCTTTGGAAAATAACTATCAGCAGGGTGATTATAATGAAGGATAAAACTATTGTTGTTGCCATAAGCCATTTTTCAACACGGTTCCTTGAACGCCAGTTTAATGTTGCCTAGGAGAGATAGGAATCGAAATGGTATAAAAAAATATTTTAGGAATAATTTCCAAGCCAAATGACAGAAGAATTATTTTTATACCCTCCATCATTCTATGGAGGGTATATTAGCTTCATTTCTCGAGATATTCATAATAGACCCTACAGAGTATAGATAATCTGGATCAGCATAAAATTCTACGACAAGCTAGCGATGTCCGTCTGTCCGTTGTAATCTTTCGAAGGAATTGAGATAGAAGGCTAAAATTTTGCATACATGCATATTTTCCTAGTAAGGCCATAAAGATAAATGGGCCATATCGATCCACGTTTTCGTATAGACCCGATATATTGGTACTTCCCGATAGTCGGTATTTTTATGATTTCAGAAACATTATTCACCGAAATTGTTTCAAATTTCAAATTGGAAGATCTTAATGTGTACTACAACCTATGGCAAAAAATTCGTATGCAGGTTCACGTCTTCGTATAGCGCCCATATAGCTGTACCTTCTGATACTCGGTATTTTCATGATTTTTGCCATATTTTTCAGCGGAATTATAACAAATTTCGTATGCAGGTGCACCTCTAAGAAGCCCGTGACATGTGACAAAGCTAATATACCCCCATAGAATGGTGGAAGGTATAAAAAATTGCAGCGAATTCAAAAAAAATTCCAAATGTGTCGAAAATAAATATATATAATTTGATAAGGCCAAAATGTGCCTATTCCTCTTTGGACCAAATCCGTTTCAGGAATTTGGAGTCGATCTAGAGGTGTCCGTCCGTCTGTCTGGCCGGCTGGTGAGCACGATAACTCTCGAAGGGAGTATCCGATTTGTTCCAAACTTGGTACATCGTAATATTGCTATTAAACTTAGATCGAGTTCGGAGATGGGCAATATCGGTCCACTCCTTTCTGTACCTCCTCTTTCAAAAAAATATTTTACTGCATAGAAAGTGAAAGGATGATCCAATTTTGCTCCAACCTTCCTAATCCTAATATTTGAATCAGTTCTAGATCAGGTCGGGACAAAATGGACAATATCGGTTCCCTCCATCAAGTACCTCCTCTGCAAAGGGTCGAATTTTTGAATAATAATACCTCTTACAAAAAGTGATGTAAGAGTTCTATTGTCTTCAAATTACACACATCTCCATATTTTTATTAACCCAAGATCTGGTGTAGTTATGGAATATATGGATCCACTCCTCCTGGTACCTCCCCCACAAAGGGTCAAAATTTTGAGTATCCATGAAACTCATGAAACTGTAAATTAAGATCCGATTCCATTCCACTTGGTACATCTCAATATTTTTATCAACACAAGAATTGTTATAAAGATGGCAGAGATCGAACCATTGCTTCTGGTACCTCCCCCACAACGGGTCAAAGTTTTGAATAACCAAATCGATTATAAAATCCGAAGAAGACATATGGTTCTCTTCATATTTCACACATCGCCTTATTTCTACTAACACAAGATCTGCTGTAAATATGGACCATTTCTTTGGTATTTCTAACACAAGATCTGTTGTGAAGATGATATATATCTGCTAACCCCTTCTGGTACCTCAACCACAACAAGAAACCTGAGTTGAATATGATAAAATTTTCTTGTAATTTTGCCCATATCAATTTTTTCTGTTTAAGATGAAGCATGAAAATGGAATACTTCGGTCAACTATATCCAACACCTAGCGCACTTTTTAATATTTTCTAAAAAAAGTTATCACATAACTCATATAAAGTAAAGGAAATAACCAATATAGACTAAACCTGGCACGTCGTAATATTTATATCACATTTATTAAGGCCCGATATGAAATGGACAATATCGGAACCTACTCCATAGAGAGTCAACAATTTCAATAATCATAAGAGAAGTCAAAATATATTTAAATAATCGAACACTGGCTGAGGGTATACGTCTGTCGACAAAACCGACTGATACTTCTTAACTTGTTATAAACTAAAGTTGATCGCTACACTAATTGATATAGCCCCCATATAACGATACCTCCCGATTTTCGGTATTTTGGCATTTGGGGTTCTCGGTAGGTATGTTATCTTTTTGCAAAAAAGATCTTCTCTATTAAGATCTTCCAGAAAAACAAATCTTTTACCCTACAGAAAGGGGATAGAATAGACCTTGCTTCAATTGTTTATTAATTTCATTGTCTGCTCAAATGGCATTCGTATGTATCACCACCTGCATTTGCATGCTTTGCTAATAATTTATTGTGATTGAATTAGTGCAACAATAAACTAATTATACAATGGCAAAATGTCATTGCAATGAATGAAAGAAGCAATCATTAGAATAGTAGCAACAAAATTGTACAAAGGTACCTCGGTTTTACATTTGCTGCAGAGGACAGTCAACCAATGCAATATTTATGCCGTTCATATGGATTTTTTATAGGTTAGGCAAATTATACAATCAACTCAAGGTAACTTCATTTAAAAAACTAAAATCCATCTCTGCATTTTTCTGTAATTTACCTCCCCAAATTTTAATTCATTGAAAATTGGTTTAGAGACCTAATTAGGGCATTTTTTTTTAAATTAACAAGGAGTAGTTTACCAAAATTTAAGAGGAGGATATTGACAAACTTTGGTTGACAAACTTTTGGCGCTACGTGCAACACACCCGAATCTATATAAAGAAGAAAGTTTACATCGCAAAATAAACAAAATAGAGGGGGCATGCGCGCCTCGCGTTTTATGAGCTTCATGGATATTTATAATTTCGTTCTATAAAATATTTACGAGTATTGTCCTTTAAGGTCCTTTCAAGTCCTTTAATAATCTTTAAAATATCAAGGTTTTTTAATTCATCCAAGTGTATTCTCCTTCTGCTGTCTTTTAAAAATCAAGGACAATTAGACCTTTTTGTGACCTTAAGCATATTTTAAAAATCCACTTATAGTCATTTTAAGTTTTTACAAAAATGTATAAAATATTCACGCGTATTATCCTTTTAAAATCGACAAAATATTAAGGTATATTATCCTTTAGGACCTTCAAGAATATTTTAAATATTCATATTAATTATACTTTTGAAAACTTTAAAAATTAAAGATCTACATTCATGATCCTTCTGGGGACCTCTAAAAATTCTTAAGAAATCCAAGTTTATTGTCCTTTTAGCTACCTTACAAAACACATGATTAGTGTCCTAGTAATTGCATATTAAAATTCAGCCTATTGTCCTTCCAGGAACCTTTTAAAACCCACATTCATTGGCCTTGTTGGGACCTTTAAACATCCAGGTTTAATCTCCTTCTGGGGACCTTTGAAATCCCACGTTCGTGCCCCTTATAGGTCCCACTAAAAATTCATGTCTTACATCCTTTGGTGACCTTTTTAAAATCAACGCAAATTGTCCTACTAGCAGCCTTATAAAAACCTATTTTCTTCTTAGATAATATTAAAAAATCCATGTTTATTTTCCTTGTGGAGAACTTCAAAACCCCAGCTGATTGTCCTTTTAGGGAACTTAAAAATCCACATTCATATTCCTTCTGGAACCTCTGAAAATCGTTTAAAAATCCAAGTTTATTGTCCTTTTAGCTACCTTAAAAATCCATGTTTACTGTCCTAATAGTGGCCTTTTAAAATTCACCCTCTTGTCCTTCTAGGAAACTTTAAAACCCCACGCCTATTATCCTTTTTCGGATCTTTAAACATCCACGTTAAGTCTCCTTCTGGGGACTTTTAAAAACAAACGTTCGTGGCCTTTTCAATTCCCTTAAAAAATCACGTTTTATTCTTCTGGTGACATTTAAAAATCAATGCTTTTTGTCCTCTAAAAAACCTTTCAAAATCCACGTTCATTGTCCTTTTGGGGACCTCTAAACAATCCTTTAAAAAACCACGATCATTGTCACTTTTGGGGCCTTTACAAACAACTTTCAAAATCAACCTTCATTGTCCTTGTGAGGACTTCTAAAAAAGTATTTAAAAATCCACGTCCTTGTGGGGACATATAAAAAATAATTTAAAACTCCAGGTGCATTGTCCTTGTGAAAGAAATCCTTTTAAAATCCATGTCCTTGTGGGGACCTATCATTTAAAAATCCAGTTTCATTGTCCTTGTGGACACTTTAAAAAATCAAAATCGTTCATTGCCCTTTTGGGAGCCTCTAAAAATCCTTTAACAATCCAAGTTCATTGTCCTTTTGGGGACCACTAAAAAAACTTTTAAAAATCCAGATTCATTGACTTTATGAGGACCTCTATAAAACTCTTTTAAAATTTAAGTTCATTGTCCTTCGGGGACCTCTAAAAAATCTTATAAAAATTCAGGTTCATTGTCCTTGTGTGGACCTGTAAAACATTCTTTAAAAATCCAAGTTCATTGTCCGTTTGGAGACTTTTAAATTCTTTAGAGAATATGAAAACGGATTTGAAAAATTCGCGTTTATTGTCTTTTTATGGCCTTTCGAATATGCCTGTATTTGGTTCGTTCATGCTCATTTCAGGTCACTTTTCAAATCAAAGTTCATGGTCCTTTTATGTCCCTTTAAAGGACCTCTTTCGTGCTCATTTTGGGAACTTAATAATCTATGTTTATTAGTCCATGTTGATGGTCCTTTTAGGGACCTTTAAAAGATTTTTTATTAATTGCCCTTTAAAAATCATTCATTGTTCTTTTAGGGACCTTTGCAAAATCCCCTATTCTGAGACCCTTAGGAAACCCTCAATAATCCACTTTTTGTCATTTCAGGGGCCATTTCTGGGGCCAGAAATTTTCGAATATAAAGTCCTTGTAGGGACATTTAAAATCTCTTTTAAAAACCCACAAATTATACTAATTGTCCTGCTACGATCTTTGTAAATCTACAAAAATTGCTTATTATTTTCTTTACATTGTCAGAGAAGGAGCACTCTCAGTTATCTACCAGGGAAATAAGACAAATTAATTCTTTTGCTATTTATTGGTATGTTCCAGAACTGCAAGAATGTAACTTGGTACCATAACGGATTTTCCTTTATGATATAAAAAATTGTAAAATAGCAGATTCTTGAAAGTTCTGAAACAGGGCATATGTAATCACCCATTATTTTTCAACCCTGTGCTAATAGAAAAGGTAGCCCCTTTTGTATTACCCTGTAATGACTTGTTCGACACTTGAGTGGAAAATAAAAAATTCGAAAAGCTCTACCTAATCTTAGAACCTAACACTGACCTTAAAATTCTTTCTTCAAACGTACCATTTTATATTTTTTGATTTCGCAAAGATTTTTTTTAATCGTACCTCGGCGCCCAACGTTGGACTGCCCTGCTACAAATTAAAAACTATGTAAATATTATTTATCGTCTTCCCTAAAACATGTGAATTTTTATTTTTATTTGCCTTGTTTAAACATTTTGTTTGCATTTTCAATTACGAAGTATGGGATTAATGTCGATGCCATTGGCTGCCACAGTACAAGGCATAGTGCCTGTGTACGCTTTTTGCTGTAAACTTACCCGAGCGGTATGATAACGTATCTGCATTCCAGTGCTAATGCCGGGCTCGTTCAATTGAACGCCACCCATGGAACTGCTATCTTCCTCCGAGAATTCTGTCTGCTTGTAGCGCGTCATCTAAAAGAAAGAACAAGAAGAAGAAAAGAGCGCGCACCCACAACCAGACGGACGGACAGACGTGTTGTGAGTGTACGCACAAAATGAATATTAATTTCAATTCAATTCAAATCCAATTACAGACATCACTCAAGTCAAGAATTATGGCTGGGCATGAAATGGTGGAAAACGCAAACTGACAGATGGTCAGAGAAACGGATGGATGGATGGATGGATGGATGGAGGATGAATGTATCATCCATGCCACTGAGATAAACTATTCCGCGGTACACATCGTTCATACGTACATCGAAGCGCCGTTGAAAGAAATTGTAAACAAACATGGCTGTGTGTCACGCAGAGGAACAACCACAACCGGCCTTCCCCTTTCTCCTCTTCTCACAAAAACTTTGAAGGCCTGTCGGTATGCAATGTCGTCAATGATTACAACGCTGCTACTGTGAGTAACTCGTGATCACAAAATTCGATTATTTTCGAAATGAAAAAGTTATCCACGCACAACAACCTCCAACCGAATATAGCTGGCAGAGTGGAAGAGAGAACAGCGATGCCTTCAATATGACCAAACGCTGGAGCTATACTGAGTTCTGAAACAATTTTACCAGCCACCATCGTCAGATGTATGAAATCTTACGGGCAAATACCCTCAAGAATATGTGCAACGTAAGAACAGCTCTACAAACATCTTGTCGCTGTCATTCGCCACTGGAAGTGGGCAAAACACAGAGAAAAGCGGAAAAGGGAAGCAACAGATATCGGACATGATGTTGGCATGTTCCTCACTTCGTTTCAACAGCCTCCCATCATCACTGACTGCTGCCAACAACCAACCACCCACCCACCACCGGCATAACAAGAATTTGTGTTTTGTTTACTTTGCTAATGAACGGAGCGGGCCAATCTGCTTGGCAGTAAGTGGGCCAGCTAAAAAAAAATTATGGAAAGTTATTAAAGAATTTTCGGACTTTTTAAATATTCTACGAGTAATAGGTGTGTCTAGTTACCTAAAATTTCTAATAATTGTTGTAAATTATTACAGAATGGAGACACACCTATTTTTTTTCAAAAACTAATTCAACGATTCCATATGTAAACCTAAAAAACCAACGGTGACCTCAATAGCAAATTTCAGAATGTCAGCTTATCCCAGTAACATTTGGTACGCATATCCAAAACAATCCTCCTCTCTTAATCACACATTTCCAAACCCAACTCAAAACAGCAACCAATTTCAGATTGCTGTCATTTCTAAGCCACTCGTCCGCTGTTAAAATTATTCCAGTGACAGCTCATTATATTTCTTACAAGCGTACAAAAGCATTTTGGTGAGAATTTTCCAGGAAAAAAGTTATTCGTGATGGAATTCAAGCGAGATAATGTGATTTCTCTATATTTGGCTGGAAAACCACAAATGGCTATCGTTAGAGCACTCCAGCATTTAAATGTGAATAAATCTTTTGTGTCTCGTACCATCGGTCGTTACCGTGATACTGGTAGCGTAGCCCTATGTCAAGGAAGTAGACGGAAGAAAACAGCAACATCAGCAAAAATGGTTCGAAAAGTAAAGAAGCGACTTGATCGAAACCCGCATCGCAGTGGCCGAAAAATGACTCGTGGGCTGAACATATCGCAATATTCCATTCGGCAAATATTGAAAAATGAGCTCGGGATAAAGCCATTAATTCCAAAAAGTGCAATAACTTACACCGCAACAGAAAGAAAATAGACTCAAAAGAGATAAAGAGTTGCTTCGCTTGGGCGAAAGTGGTAAACTGCCGAATTTGGATTTCTCCGTGGAGAAAACATTCGTTGTCCTGCAGCTGTAAACAAACAAAATAATCGTGTTTACTTGCAAAAGAGGTCAGCTGAAAATGTACACCTTCGGTTGGCCACCAGAACTCAAGCACCGGCCATGGTGATGGTGTGAGGCGCCATATCAGCCGATGGTCGCTGAACTATTGTGTCTGGAGTCTTTTGGAAAGCAAGGTTGGCACAAAAAAATACCAAAGTGTCGATCACCTCAAGCGAGCGCTTCGCCGGAAATGGGCCAAAATACCGCAGAGCAACATTCGGGCAGCGTGTGACGGTTTCATTGGCCGTTTGAAGGTCATAATTCGTTCTAAAGGTGGCCAATGCGAACAAATCTAAACTTTTTCTAAAATTTAATGCTATTTCCGACATTTTTTGCTTTCATACAATAAAATTAAAAAAAAAAATGTAAAAATTACGGCGTTTTACTTTGTTGCAGGTTTTTATCTCACCCTGTAAACAATTTTATACTACAAGGATTGTTATTGATTGTGAGAAATAAAAACCAAATTTCGTGGGTAAATATGCCCAGGATTATCAAAATACCGAATATCAGTGGTTACCGTTACATGGAAAACGTTGACCAATATGGAAAATGTTTTGCCAGCAGTTGTAGAACCCTTTATGGAGTACATGTACTAAATTGTATACAAATCTACTAGAAAATGTGGCCTAAATCCTCAAAATACCGAATATCCGAATGTAGCGTTACATGTGCTCTATAGGAAAACGTGAACCCAGAATTTTAATGTTCTGGTACCGGAGCTAGAACCCATTACGAATTACAAATACCAATTTATGGACAAGTCCGTGAAAAATAGCTACAACTATAAAAAACCGAATATCGATGGGTACCGTTATATGGAAGATATACCGAAACGTGGATCTTCTAAAAGAAATGTCAAAATATCTCTTTTGCCGAACTATTGTGTTAAAAGACGACTTCCAGTAACAATATTTCAACATTACATCCATGGTACAATGAATAGAAGGTAGGCCAACTTTAAAAAAATTGCAAGTATAGAGGTCTACCTGTTTGGCTTGTAATGTCAGAAATAGTATCAAAACAATAACAAAATCAAACAACTTGTTGCATTTATTTTGAATAAATAATTGAAAATCGCGATAAATGAATGAAAGGTCAACACTTCTTTTCAAAATCATGTACTATATATCTCTAAAGGATTATTTCGCTACAAAAACTCTAGATTTTTTCGATGCATACGTTGAAATAAAGATTTTGAAAACACCCGAATTTGAATATTTTCTGAACAATTCTTTTGTTATTGAAAAGAAAACACATACATAAACAAAAAAAAATGACATATTAAGCCAAGAAAATAAAAAAATTAAAATCATATGGTATCATAGCCCTACCTTGATATCATTGTACCATGATTACATCCATAGTACAATAACTACAAGGGAGGACAAATTAAATAAATTTGAAAACACACAACTCGACGTTAGAGTCTCGCAACTTCAAATAAATAATAGCAAATGCACCAAGTTGTTTGGTTTATTTGACACTTTTCTTTTAATATTTATATATAAAAGAAAATACAAAAAATAAGTAGAACACCGCGGATAGTTAACAGTATTGAGCTTTCCAAAAAAAAGCAGTTTATTAGCAGTTTATTATTTAAAACAATACTCGTGCATACACATGCAAAAACTGTGTATGGGCTTTGACATTACAAGAGTACAAAAAGAAAAAAAAATTGTATTCAGGTAATTACTATGCCCTACCTACAAGGCCTATTTAATAAAGTCACACAGGGCATTACTGAAGATTAACCCACTGGGTTTATTAGGTCCAGTGGATTAATCTTGTGTGTTTAGATATGCCCCTCAACGGATGTTGGTTTACCCATATATACACAACCAAAAGAGAATGCAAAAATAGCCAAATATCAAAAAACCCTAAAATATAGAGACAATTGTTGTTTAAAAATAAGCATTTATTCACATTCCAAGGAAAAAAAATATTTTTTTTGTTATTGTTCCAATGCAAAATGTAAAGAACGCATTTGCGGAAACAGAAGATCTATTTTTGTAAGGTAACATTACGTTTACATATAAAGGGGTTAACCCATACACTACAGAAATGCATAAACTACAGAAATGCAGCCCTGAGGCTATGCCCGCTTCTTGACAGAATCATTTAAAATTATATACAAGAAGTTATTTTCATTTTTTTTATATTTTTCTCATCTTTAAAATGAGTTAAATAGCACGAAAAATAAATGAAATGCCTGAGTTTTCTCCCAAAAATATGATCCAAACTGTTCAATATTTCAACTTCATGGCTAAACTGGTTAATAGCTTTAACGCGCGCGCCGCAATGTATTAGTCTTCCAATCATTGGTTTTGAAAACAATATTTTTCTTTTTTTTTTCAAAACAATATATACATACACAAAGTAGGCAGAAGTCGGGCACACTTATTGTACCATAGATTAACTCACTAGATTTGTATAAAAATTGTCATATCTATTACTTATGCTTGAAAAAATCCTCTTCAAATAGGTTAACCCTACATAAAGCTCTTACATAAACCATTGTAGAAGAATACAGGTTGTCGCATTGTCACAGCTGACAATGAACTGTCAAACTGATTTTTAATGAAAATTGAATGTGAAAGTGTTGAATGAAAATTTTTTGAAATTTGTACAAATTTTTGACAAATGTGTATCATATCAAAGTCCGATGTGCATCGTATGAGAAAACATATAAAAATCTACTTATTTTTGACTAAACATTTTAAAAATGTTGGCATATCAATGTTCCCAAGCATTGATCCATCTACCTAGATTCTTTTACCATGACATAAACACGGCATAAAAGTACGTTTAGATTTAGGAAAGCCAAGCTTCTTCTTATCGATAACACATTTTTTTCATGTTTAGAGAATGATTAGACTAGTTAAAACTATTGATTTCTTATTCTAACACATTAAAAGTAATATGCTACATTGCAAACATTAATATTTGAGTATATATGCGAAAATATATATTTGAGTGTGAAAAGCTTGCTCCCGGCCTTAACATTAGCTGGCAGAGCATTTGACGTCTGCCAATTATAAATAATCTTAAAAAATAAACACAATAACAAGTCTGTTTAGGATATGACAAAAAGAGCACTTACAAAGGTTAACAGAGAATGGTTAAAACAAAATTAAAAAAAAACTAGTTGAATAATTAAATACATTTTGGTTAATAATTCGATCGCTTATTACGATAAGCTTAATTTAGGTAAGTTTTAATAAATCAGCATAGTCTTTTAATTACTCGATCTCAAATGTTAATACTACACGTCAAATAATATCAACTCGACTTGTGAATACGATTTACGTGACGTATACGCCATGGAATTGACATTTCAAATCGAGTGGATTTAGTAGCTCTGTAAAGTGAGAAAAGAAAACCAACCGAAAGGTTTGGCTGTAGATTCAATTCTATTTTGGAGCCTGCTTGGAGGATCAATGTTTTAGTGAGAAAAGAGTCCAATCTCTCTCTTCGATTGTCAACTCAATTCTCTATTCGGTGATGAGAAAAGAATACAACCGCTTCGCTTGGGTGTAGATTCAATTCTATTATGGATCCGGCTCGAAGGACCAATGTAAAAGTAGAATAGAGTCCAGTCTCCCTCTTCGATTGTCAACTCTATTCTGTTTTCGATGAGAAAAGAAACACGACCGATTAGTTTGGTTGCTATTTCAATTCTATTTTGGATCCGGCTCGAAGGACCAATGAATGAGAAAAGAAAACCAACCGAATGGTTAGGCTGTTGATTCAATTCTGATTTTATTTAAAGAATATGTTTCTTACGTACTACTGAAACTAATCTAACTTAACCTAGTCGCAGCCACACAATTGTTCTTATCTATTCTAATACTGAATGGAGAACATTGCAGGGCTGCTTGACATCTCATTCAAGTGGTCTTGTGCATCTACTGAGCGCATCGATATATGTGCGTGTGGGTCATAACCTTTATTATCTCTCGCATTATCGTATGCGTCAGCGCACAAGATCACCGAATTCTTCACATGTGATATTTTATGGCGGCTGGGAAATATTTAATTTTAGAACATTTATCTTTTATTGCTACATTTTCCCAGCGCCTCAATCGCACTCAAAAGTATGTACAAAGTATTTTGTACAAGTTCTAAAACCGGTTGTAAAAATCAGAATCAAACAATACATCCTGATAATGTGGGTTAATCCGGATAGCATTTTGTATATCAACGAGCTATTTGTCTTCTTTGCTGTCAAAGAGTTTTCCGCGTGGAATCCATTAGAAGCCCAAAAGAAAGAAGTAAAAAATCTGTAAGTTCTGGCGGGCCGAACTTTGAATACCCTCCACTATTTGGAGAGAATTTGGAAATTCTCAAAAACAAAATCCGTTAAAAATTCTATTAAAAACTTAAAAATACCGAATGGACCTGCATATATAACTTTTGTCATAAGCGAAATTTAAAAAAATTGCATTGAATAATTAAGCTATAATCATTATAATACCGAATATCGAGAGGTACCGTTATATGGGGGCTATACGAAGATGTGGACCTGCACAGAAAATTTTCTGTCATAGGCTGTAGTATCCACTACGAACATCAAATACCAAATTTGAAAGAATGCCGGTGAATAATGTCGCTAAAATTAACAAAGTACCGAATATCGGGAGGTACAGTTATATGGGGGCTATACGAAAACGTGGACCGGCACAGAAAAATTTTCTGTTTTAGGCTATAGACTTCATTAAAAATTTCAAATACCAAATTCGAAACAATTCCGGAGAATAATGTCCTAAAAGCATCAAAATACCGAATATCGGGAGGTACCGTTATATGGAGGCTATACGAAGACGTGGACCTGCACAGACAATTTTCTGTCATAGGCTGTAGTATCCACTACGAACATCAAATACCAAATTTGAAAGAATGCCGGTGAATAATGTCACTAAAATCAACAAAGTACCGAATATCGGGAGGTACCGTTATATGGGGGCTATACGAAGGCGTGAACCTGCACAGACAATTTTCTGTCTTATGCTGTAGTATCTATTACGAACTTCAAATACCAAATTTGAAACAATTCCGGTGAATTATGTCGCTAAAAACGTGGACCTACATGACCCATTTCCAATACCAAAAGTCCTGCAGACATAACATACATTTGAGTAAAATTTTATCAATCCACTTCGGAAGCTAGAGTGATTTCCACAGACGGATAGACGGACGGACATCGCTAAATCGACATAGAATTTTATGCTGATCAAAAATATATATACTTTGTGGGATCTAAAATGTATATTTCGAGGTGTTACAAACGGAATGACAAACTTAACCTCCATACTATGATGGAGGGTATAAAAATAGTATACAAGTGCATGATGGCAAAAATTGTAAATCATACCTCAAATTCAAGGAAATACACATGGATAATAAAATTGACAGAACATGTAAATGTGAAGAAAAAACAAATCTAAAGCGAGGGTCTTGTAATTTAAAATTTTCTGAAATCAATCACAACAAGTTAGTTTGTTTATTTGACACTTTCCCACACTAGTTTTATTTAAGAGATCACGGATTTTCCACTATATAGAGTATATAGAGTCGATCAGTACATTTTTTGGGGCAAGGTCATTGTTCCGGGATCAATAGATATCTGTTATATCCTCTTGATCTAGTAGAGTACTTTATTAAAAATATACCCATCATCTAATAGAGTGTGCAATTTCAATGTAAGTCGATATCAAGTTTTATATTCTGTCATATTTTCGTATTCCGGGCTCTTATTTAATAAAAACTTTTTTCAAAGAATAACAATCTGCAGATTCGTATAACCATGTTCCACTGTTTATCCATTCAATTTGCAATAGCATACAAATCCTACAGTTCCAAAATTAAAACAAAGGTGACAACAATCTGCCTAACGAAAACTTCCCACCACGGTTTGACGTCAGAACGCGGGCCAACGTTAGCACAACGAACATCGCACAACCGTACATAAATATGTAAATAATAAATAAGGCGCGATAAACGCGAAACGATGAAACTGTTGAATAAGTCGAAATGCCTTTCTAAGTGTGTCTAGGTAAACAAATAAACAAACAGACAACGCACTCGCTGCCCCATATGAACCCAACAAGCAAAAAAAAACAAAACTGTGAATATCCCTCTTTGTAGAGGGACTCCGAGTTTATTGTTGCTCTTCTTCGACTTTTTTGTCCATTGTCTCCACACAGTATTTTGTGTGGCTTTTCTTCTTTCGAAATGATAATTTTTCAATTGAAATAAATTACAATTCTCATAAGAATGACAATAAACAAACACTCACACCCATACGTACATACACGAAGGCGCGCACTTAAATCACAGAACTTTCAAAATATACACAAATATTGCACACATACACAAGGACACATGGTTTGGGAGGGGGATGTGGGTTACGACAAAGAGAAGAGAGTCATATAATTGAGTTAATCTACTAATGGGGAACTGCCAGAGGCTGCACGGTTGCCACTCAAAATTTTTTTTCGGGACCAAAATTCATCAAAAAAAGGACCAAACCAAACAAAAAAGGACCAATTTGTTTGAAATTTCTTGCGCATATCCTCAATGCTTACAATATTATTTAACAAAACATTTATTTAACACAAAAAAGTAAAAATGAAGTGTAAAGATTTCTAAACATTAACAAAAAGTGCTTCAATTCAATTTGCACATAAATACATAAAACAAATTAACATAAAATTTATACAGATATATTGATATAAATGTATATAATAAAATATAATAAAAATAATATAATATGATGGTGATTCTATTCTAAGCCCAGCCTATGTTTTTTACTGACCAAACATAATGAGGCTCTGATTTTTGCGCACAAAGTTCTTTGGACAGCATTATATTATTGATTGAACTGAACTCTAATTTATTCCTTAATTTGGTTTTGATAAGAGAAAGTTCAAAAAATTTACGTTCTGCTGCCGCCGAACTATGTGGAAGGCTCATTAAATCATATACAAAATCAGTCAATTCTTGAAAACATTTCCCATACATACCGTTTTTATATAAACTAACTTTTTCCCAAAATACGAAAACGTCCATATCAGGTTTAAGATTACTGTTTAAAAGTCTTAAGAGTTTCCATTGCGTTAAAATAATATATATATATATCACATTTAATTAAATGAGAAAAATTGCTTACTAAAGGCATTATTGAAGTTTCTGTGTCTGATAGAACTTTGTTGGGAGTAATTATGCATAAATTTTTTAAATCAGTTCTTCCAAAGTCAAACCGTTGCTGAATTTGTTTCAAAAATTCAACGTAAAAGTTTAAAATATTTGTTTTAATTGTGATTCTTTGCGAATCCGTAAATTTATCGCTTTCAAGAAAGTTTTCTGCGCTACTTCCTATAAAAATATTTTTAGCTTGCAGATATTTCGTTTTGTCATGTATATTAAAATTTTCTAGACAATCAATATTTTTTACAAAGTCGTTATGCATAAAATTACTCAAAAGTAGTTTAAAATGTACTTCAATTTGGGAGTACAAAAAGGGTAAGCGAACTTTTTCAGATTGAAACTCTTTATTCAGGGTATTAATTATTTTCAATACGTAGGCCAAAAACAACATGTAAACTTTTAGTTCCGGATCACCCATTGAATTCGCTAATTCAAATGCACTAATGCCACTTACTTCAAGACACGAGGATAAAAAATATAGTCGAAGCGCTTCCCACTGTTCATTAATCCGTGCAATCACACTTTCCAGAGCGAGCCAACGAGTAAAAGAAATTCCAAGTATTTTATGAGGTTTTACGCCACAATAATCCTGAAATTCCTTGAACTCGTTGATTCGCTTTGGGCTGTGCGAGAAAAATTTGTATATATCTCTACACAGCTTTTCAATTTTTGCTGGTAGCTGTTTGCTGGCGTAGCTCGAACACAAATGTAGCGAGTGGCAAGTGCATTTAATGTAAAATATATTAGTATAATTTTTTAATTTTGTTTTCAGCCCATTTAATTCGCCGGCCATCGTATTGGCTCCGTCAGTTGCTAGCCCTATCAAATTACTTAAAGGTACACTGTGCTTTCCAAAAAATGACTTTATCGTTTGGTATATTGACTCAGAATCGCTTTTGGTAAGTTCAACTAGTGATGAAAATCTGTCACGAATGGTATTCGATAACTTATCAAAATACCTTACCACCAGAACCAGACACTTTGTTGTTGATACGTCCGTGGTTTCGTCCACAATCAAAGAGAATTTACACGTTCTGAGATCCGATACTATTCTCTTCATTGCTTCGTTCCCTAAAATCTCTGCTAGCTGGGTCGATTTGGTTCTGCCGCAGCTTAAAGACTGCGCTATTTTTGAGTCCGGACAACACACGGCTAGCAAATTTGGCAAATAATCCATAAGGATAAATGGAAGATTATGTGCCATTATGAACACCACTAAACTGAATTCTGCGTTTCGGATTTGCTTTTCTAAAGTATCATTTTGTTCTTTAAGAAAAGAATCTAACTTCACTTGGCCCTTTTTCAAATCTTTCGCTTTATGTGAACCGTGTTGATTTTCGTAAATAAATTTTTAAAGGCGTGATGAAACACTCAAAATTTCTTTGTATCATACTTGTAAACATTTTCATAAAAGGGACCAAATCAGAAAAAAGTGGACCAGTGGACCAAACGTAAAAAAAAGGACCATTTTTGGTCCAATTGGACCAAAGTGGCAACCGTGAGAGGCTGGGCATTATCTCCGAGAGTGCTCCCAAGATGATAATTTCCTTCTCTCTCTCTATCTCTCTCTCTTTCGCTTGCTCTCTCTCCCACCAAATTTGATTGTCATACGAAAATGTTTTGCATAAATTAAAATTACAAAATCACCACCCCTCCCCCAATATCAACACACACAAAAAAACAGAAACGAAAACAACAACAAAACATGTCAACATATGTTAACGGAAAATTCTCTATTCAAAAGGATTTAAAAGCGGCAACTTTTCAATTGCTGATGCTTGTGTTGGGGAGAATAGAAGCATTTTCATTAATTGTTTGTGAACACATTTTATGAATAGTTAATTAGGTGGCGGCCAATGAAGAGAAGAAAACTGCCAATGAGTAGCTGAGACAAGAGAAAACAAGACGTCCCAGGGGAATTTATAGACTGCCAGACGCGTTACATGTCCCAACACAGCCGACGGGACAGACAGTAATTAAAAGTAGGTGATAGGTAAAAGTTTATGTTTTTGCATCAACCTCCCACCACCTCACCTTTGCCGACATAATTTTCTCGTATACTTGTTTTTTTCTTTTTGTTTGTTTGTTAGTTGTTTGGCCTTAGATTCACTACTACTAATGCTTTGTTAGTTATCTCCTTTTTTGGGGGGATGTGATTTGAAGGAAAATTTTTGATTTACTTTTTTTGCGTTATTGCCACAGAATACTTCCTTGGGTTTTCAATTTGTATTTATTTTCATGGAAAATATTTGCACTTTTTATTCAATTTTCGTTGTTTTTTAAGTTTTTCTTTTTTCTACAATTTTAATTTCAATGGTATTTTCATAGATTTTCTTATCACTTCGACTACTGACTGCCAAAAAAACTGTATTACTTTTCTTTTCGATTTTCTTTTTTGTTTGTGTGGTGCGAATTGTGAATTGTGCGAGAGGAAAACGACTTGTGATTACCGCATTTATCTATTCAACAATTACAATTGATTTCCTACCACCGACCAACAACCAAATTGGCAAAACAAAAACACAAGTTCCGTTATGCTCTCACTCTCACACAACATCGGTTCTATGCTATACGCATGACCCTTTTTCCGGTGCATGGCATTGCCAAATCGAAGAAATATCTGGGGGACGTTATTTTGAATTGGTTTTGTTGGAAATTAAAATTCGTTTTTATAGAAACTATAGAATAATATGGTTGAATGGGCCATGGCACAACAATCACAAAGTGTGGCAAATTAATTGGCTTGTCAGAACAAATAGTTTGTGCGTCATAAACAGAGATTAATACAAGGTGGGATAAAAAAACTGCAACAAAGTCAAACGCCATAATTTTTAGATTTTATTTAAATGAAAGCCAAAAATGTCGTAAATAGCATCAACTTATAGAATAAGTTCAGATTTGTTCGAATTGGTCAGCTTTGACATGAATTATGGCCTTCAAACGACCAATGAATCCGTCACACGCTGCCCGAATGTTGATCTGCGGTATTTTAGCCCATTCATGGCAAATCGCTTGCATGTGGTATTTTTAGTAGCAACTTTGCTTTCCAAAAATACTCCAGACACAATAGTCCAACGGATTGGTATCCGGAGACATTGGTGGTCATTGTGCTCTGGATGAAGGAATGAAGCGAGGAACCTCATTTTGGTACCATTCTTGGGTGCGATGGTGCTGAGTCCTGTTGGAATGTCCAAGGTCTACATCCTCCAGAAAATTTAATTTTCGATTAATACGAGCGGAGAGCGACCATCGGTTGTTATGGCAACCCACACAATCATCATGGTCGGCGCATGAGTTCTGGTGGCCACCCGAAGGTGCACATTTTTAGCTCTCTTTGGCAAGTAAACCCGATCATTTTATTGGTTTACAAACTGCTGGAAAACGAATGTTTTCTCATCGGAGAAAACCAAATTGGCAGTCCACCATTTTCGGCCAACCGAAGCAACTCTTTAGCTCTTTTGAGTCTATTTTCTTTCTGTTGCGGTGTAAGTCGTTGCACTTTTTGGAATTTCAATGACCTTACCCCGAGCTCATTTTTCAATATTTACCGAATAAAATATTGCAATATGTTCAGCTCACGAGCCATTTTTCGGCCACTGCGATGCGGGTTTCGATCAAGTCGAACCATTTCTGCTGAAGTTGCTGTTTTCTTCTGTACACTTCCTTGACGTCGGGCTACGCTACCAGTATCACGGTAATGAGCGATGGTACGAGACACAAAAAATGTATTCACATTTAAATGCTGGAGTGCTCTAACAATAGCCACTTGGGGTTTTCCAGCCAAATATAAAGAAATCACACTATCACGCTTGAATTCCATCACGAATCATTTTTTTTTTCTGGAAAATTCTCACCAAGATGCTTTTGTACGCTTGTAAACAATATAATGAGCTGTTACTGGAATAATTTTAACGGCTGTCGGATGAGTGAACACGAACATAACCTGTTTCATATAATTTTAAATAACTCTGCGTGCATAGCCTCAGGTCAGTTTTTCTTTAGTTGTACTAAGCTGTTCTACCTCCGTATTTTACCATGTTCATAAGTACATTGTATATGAAAAATCAGAGTTGAGAACCTGGAAAATCGGTTATGGGAGTAACATTTTTACATTCTTGCAGGATTTGGAATAGGGGCTGGATTCCTGTTATATGAAAATATGAAATGAGAAATATTTCCTTTATAAAATTTAGCATTTGACATTTCTTTCTTTTATAAAAGTTTTTATTGCACATTTTCATAGAACAAGAATTGATACCCATAGCATATATTTTATTTCTCTGATTTCGTCTTTGGTTAATCACTTATGCTAAAGCAGACTAATATTTGATATAAACAGTTTGCGCCTTAAAGTATACTATGGTATAAACAATTATAAGCATCATTACGGTCGTAGTAGAAGAATACAGGTAGCTGCGCTAACGCTAAGGAACATTGATATGTCAACAATTCTAAAATGTTTTTTTTTTTTCAAATCTAACAGTACGTTTACATATAAAGGGTTAACCCACTAGATTTGGATTAAAATTGGCATACTTCAAATAAATCCTCTTAAAGTAGGTTAACCCTACAAAAAGTTGTAACGTAAACATGGCATAAGTAAATTGTTATAAGTTATCATATTCAAAACCAATCGGAGGTTGTTATGATACGCATTTTTCAACAATTTTTAAAAAAATTGAATAATATTTCATTCAAAACTTACACTTTCAAAATTAGTTTGACAGTTCATTGCATGGTACAATAAAAAGGTAAGGTAGAACTAACAGCTGATTACAATTTTTTTTGTAAGTGTGCCCGACTTCTGCCAATTTTGTGTATGCATTTATTGTTGTGAAAAATGAAAAAAATATTTTAACAACCAATAATTGGAAGACATATGAATTGCTGCTCGCGCATTAAAGCTATTAACCAATATAGCCATGAAATTGAATGATTGAACAGTTAGGATCATATTTTTTAGAGAAAAATCCAGACATATTATTCATTTTTCGCGCTTTTTAACTCATTTTAAAAATGAGGAAAAATATGAAAAAATAAAAACAATAATTTTGAATGAGTCTGACAGGAAGCGGGCATTGCCCCAGGGCTGTACTTTTGTAGTTTTACGAAGCTGTTCTACTTCCTTATTGTACCATGGTTCGTTGTCCCAGCAGGTGGATCGATGCTACTACCTGTATTCTTCCACAATGAATGCGCTTAGGAAAATTAATATGTATATAGATATATGATATATTTCAGTACCTCCATGAATCTACTACTTTTGCCATTTTCTTCGATATCATAGAAAGAAAATCGTATACCGTAGTAAAAACTTTAAAATTTTCGAATTTCTAAAACAGACCAAAAAATCAACCATTCCATAATCATGTCTTATATGACGTATGAGGCTAATATTTTAGTTTTTATATCCTTCCTAGACTTTTATACCCTTCAAAAGGCGTGAAAATAAATAAAAAATTTGGTCAGAAATAAATGTAAATTTCTTGACAGCTGTACGCTCATAAGGAAGAACTACATAATTTATATTTGACAATATATGGAC
Source organism: Musca domestica (assembly GCF_030504385.1). NCBI lineage: Eukaryota > Metazoa > Arthropoda > Insecta > Diptera > Muscidae > Musca > Musca domestica. The sequence continues at coordinate 3,197,156 of NW_026712262.1, read as the reverse complement.
ATTATATGATTGCATGAAATTGCTTTTAAAATAGTGCCATGCGGTTACATTTACAAAAGGTAGACAATTAATTGCCATATCTCTAAAAAAATCATATATTTAAAGGAAAGATTTGAAAATGAAAACCCGATAATTTGAACTTTTCCTTTATTTTTCCCTATATTAAGGGACGCAAAACTGGACTATAGAGAGATCATATAAGAACGGCTCTTAATATTTATATCCAATATCTTATCATATATCCCCTGTTCTCTTCTACGTTGAACTCATTTGCTGTTCTGAGCAAACAAATCGATTAGTCAATAACTCATTGTCGGCCTACATATCCCTCACGCTATATGACAGCACACTCAGTTGTCAAATTAAATGTCAGTGGGTTTGTCGGGCAACTATTCGTGTTACATCATTTAAGAAAAACAACTTTCCACAAAAATAATATAGTTTTTTGTTTAATTTGTTTTGTAAAAACACCAAAAACGCATTGTAGAACATTAAATGCTGTTGCCCTTTTCAACACGCTTTGGAAACAGCAACAGCAGTGAGTATTTAAAGACAATAAATCGTGTAGAAAAATGACCGAAGAATCTAATAATCAGGTTAGTTGAGATCCGAGAAAAGATGCAATACAACACATCATAAAACGAAGAAAAAGCAATAACAACAAATCAATAATAAATGTCCAAGTAAAATCGCTTATAATGTTAAACTTTTGCGTAGAAGTGAAATTCCTCTAATATCCTTCATTGGAATTAAAAAGCGCCCATTCCCGTTCCATGCAAGCTCGGCAAAAATCTGTTCGTTTGTGTTTTCTTTTTGTGTATATTCCATTCGCGTGTGTATGTGTGTCGCGTATTTATTTCGTATACGTGTGGCTGTGTGTATGACATATTTGCAATTGGCTGGCTATTGTTTGTGGTGCGCAATATGTTTATGACCAGCCAGCCAGCCAGAGGCAATACACCTCAGCAAACTTATGAATTGTTCTATAATTGTGTGCTCAATCGAATACTCGGTGAAATGGATGGAAATCATCTGCCTATATTTTACGTTTTAAAATTCATTGTTGTTTTCCCTCCTCATCCACAATGTAAACGAATTCTAGTACACAATTATTATTAGAATTATGAACAAATATTGCTCGTAAATTCGAATGATTCCTTTGCTCTTCAAGAGGAGTTCGCATTGTTTTGAAAGTGTGGTGGTATAGCAATGTTTCAGTCACAAAACTCACGTGTTTTTTTGACATCCACACATTGCTGGCTCAATTGAGAGTTGTTCTTGGTGAAATCGAGCGCCGCAAGTTGCATGTTTTTAGGCGTTTTTACGCAACCATAGGCAATGTGTTATGCAGGAAACTTGCAACATTAACATTTCAAAATAATGTTTTTTTGATAAGATTCTATGGTGTCAATTTGTGGCGAAACGACTCTAGCTTAGTAAAAACTCTTCGATTTTTTGCGAAATTTTTTTCCAGAGGTAGGTGTTTTTGCCCTGAATACGGGAAACTTATTTGTTGGGGGACGGCCCGGTACCCCAGATTTTTGAACCGAACGTCCGGGTTCCAGACCCGGGCTACAAGTGGATCCACTTACCCGATATAAAGCATATAGATACTGTTTGAAAGCTTATGAAAATAGCTATCCAACAAGTAGTCACATTATTTAAGGCGGTTATGGTCAAATTATCGATTTTTTGGACCGCGATTTTTTATAAAACGTCGAAAAAGGGTCCTTACCTTTTCAAAATACAATTAAAGATTTTTACTAGAGATAAGCCTTTTTTGGCTTCGTATAAAATTTGAAATTTTTTCTTGGCTAAATCGTATAATCACTACAACTGTTTCCATCATGGAATGCATTTTTATATTTTCGTTTGGGGTATTTATTTTGGTTCCAAAGGGAGAGGAGGATAAATGAAGAGAACGACGATAAATAATAAATAAATAGTAATTATGACTATGGGTCGCTTGGAAATCTTCGTTCATAATCCCTAACTCTAGCTTAGTTCCCTCCGCACATTGGCGCTTATCAAAATAGGGTTGTTTAGATATGTTGAATATAATTGTTAGAAATTCGTACCATCCATTCTGGTAGCCAATTTTCCATATACGTATTGTCATCAAACAAAGGAACCTCCAATATTCGATTGATTACCAAAAATTTATCAATGGAATTTGTTGAAATTTGGTATCAGGGCCTCAATTCTTGTTATGTGTTCTTTATAAAGGGAATGTTTTTCATTTCATATTTTCATAGAACAAAAATCTACTCCCAGGTTAGGTACATGCTGCACAGCTTCACCAGAGTCCACAGCTGCTTACACCTGAGACCATTGGTCCCAGGAAGAGTGAGTGATGATAGATTGGTATGGAAGAAAGGAAATAAATATCTCGTTAAATAAAGAGTTGTTTAACCATTATTATTATGCTTTTGGAAAACCTGAGGATAATGATGGGATGAACGTCTAAGAAGAACGTCAGAGTTTTAATTACCCACATACGAAACAGCTATTTGTTTTTTGCTTGACAGCGTGGGCACATTAGGTGTTCAATCGTTTCTGCCTCTTCTTCGTCCTCGCATAGTCTGCAGAAGTCGGGATCACTATCCATCCCATCTAGAGGTCAGATATTTGATACTGCAATGGTCAGTCAATATGCCCACCTATGAATCGTGGTGGAAACGGACCCACTAATTGATAGAAGGGATTAGGTTCTTTTTATCGATATTGACGGCCAAATTGCTTTAGATAGCTTGCCACCGGTTTCCAAGTGCCATCATCTGTCTGCTTCTTCGAAGAGAGCATTTTTAAACCGATTGAAAGACATAATAGCTTTTAGGTGGTTGATAACATCTTCCATCGGGTGAGTAATCGACCACCTCGAGCTATTTCGTCAACCATTTCTTTCATCACTATAACAAGTTCCTGGTAATCAAAATGACATATACCGCTCAAATATTGAACATTGGAATATTTTCATCATTCCTACATTCCAAATGGTTGTGGATATTAGATGTAACTGCTCTTTGACATGTTTTTCTCGTATATGGACAATTCTATTTTCTGGGCAAATTTGACATTTATTGTTATTCTTTCACCGATACTGTAGCTGAATGCTTTATCAACTTGACGAATGTTGCGGCGTTATCTTATATCAATATCACCAAAAAGCAAAATAGTTGATTGAAGTTTAACTGCACAATTTCATGCAGTTCCTTCACTACCTGCTTAAGGTGCTTGCGATATACGTATATGTAGATTATAAACAGAAGGACTTGTACTGTGTTTGGATTTGTATTATTATTCTTTGATAAGATTTTAATGACATTGACAAGTAAACATGTAAAGTATAAAACCAAACATTCAGTTTATTGCCTTGGCAAATTTACAAAGCATTCATATCAACGATACACACAAAAATGCATTTCGTAATTTTAAGAAAAAAAAAAAAACATTTTAATTATACAGGGTGAGATGAAAAAACTGCAACCAACTTCAGACTGTTGTCATTTCTAAGCCACTCGTCTGACAGCTGTTAAAATTATTCCAGTGACAGCTCATTGTATTGTTTACAAGCGTACAAAAGCATTTTGGTGAGAACTTTCAAAAAAAAAGTTATTCGTGATTGGCTGGAAAACCATAAAGTGGCTATCGTTAGAGCACTCCAGTATTTAAATGTGAATAAATCTTTTGTGTCTCGTACCATCGCTTGTTACCGTGATACTGGTAGCGTAGCCCGACGTCAAGGAAGTAGTCGGAAGAAAACAGCAACATCAGCTGAAATGGTTCGAAAAGTAAAGAAGCGACTTGATCGTAACCCGCGTCGCAGTGGCCGGAAAATGGCTCGTGAGCTGAACATATCGCAACCGTTCGGCAAATATTGAAAAAAAAGCTCGGGGTTAAGCCATTGAAATTCCAAAAAGTGCAAGACCTTGCACAGCAAAGGAAAGAAAATAGACTCAAAAGAGCTAAAGAGTTACATCGCTTGGCCGATAGTGGTGAACTGTCGAATTTGGTTTTCTTCGATGAGAAAACATTCATTGTCTAGCAGTTTGTAAAAAACAAAATGATGTGTATATTTGCCAAAGAGATCAGCTGAAAATGTGCACCGCTACACCGATATCAATCCGTTGGACTATTGTGTCTGAAGTATTTTGGAAAGCAAGGTTGGCACTAAAAATACCAAAGCGTCGATTACCTCAAGCAAGCGCTTCGCCGGCAATGGGCCAAAATATCGCAGAGCAACATTCGAGCAGTTTGTGACGGTTTCATTGGCCGTGATTCGTGCCAAAGCAGATCAATTCGAACAAATTTAAACTTATTCTTAAATTTGTTGCAATTTCCAACATTTGTTTGTAGTGTTTTTTTTTATCTCACCCTGTGTTCATTAGTGTATAACGTCGTCAGATGTTGAGTAGCAAGATGCCATCGGATAAATCCCTTAGGATAATCTTAGTTGTCGTCAACCCAATTGTATTCCATTTCTATTTTATTGCGATGTCTTGTTTCGTTCAAAAGTAATTTGATATTTGTTGCGAAATTCTTTCAAATGATTCATTTTTCTAATGCATGCCTATGGTCTGCCTATTCCCCCTTACTGTCACATAAACACACAACAAAATACCCCCAGCTATCTACATATACAAAATGTTTGGCATTTGTGTTAACCCATTTACTATAATTTTCATGGATTTTAAATACTAGAGAAATTATAGACCGTCATATACTGAGAAAAGAATTTTTAAGATATTAACAAAATTTTGATTTGAAAAAGTTAAAATGGTAACGAATGGGTTAATCATCAACTGCGTACATATTTATTATCTCCACACTATTGTTATAAATATTTATTATCAATAATATTCATTGACACCTTTTCTGTTTTTTGTTGTTATTTATACCTATTTTCTTATTATTATTTTTTGTATTTTTCTTTCTTTTCTATTTTCAGTTTTAATAGTAATTTAAGAATTGCATCCATATTCACATTATATTCCAACAAATCAGAGTACCCCAAAATAAGCTAGTGCACGGAATAAATTCTCAACCTATTTTTGTTGTAAATAGAATAGAAGCTGCATAACGTTATCAAATTGGGAAAATAAACAAAGCAAAAAAACATTACCTAAATCTTTTGGTTTACACACTTTGATTTCTATTGTTTATGGAGTAAATATTTAATAATCAAAATTGTGTGCTTTTAATGTCAACTCAAAATTTATAGAAATTTTCAAAATTTGTCAACAGAAATCAGAGTGCCCCCCAAAAAAAAGAGTTCTCTATTATTTAATTCGATTTGATTTTATTATTTAATTTATTTTTTATTTTCACTATTAAGTTTAATTTTTGAGACTATCATAAAGAAAACAAAAGTAGAAGAAAAAAAGATAAAGATAACTGCTCTTTCATAATTAAAACAACAAAACGTTTATTTTCGTAAATAATGGCGGCCTATTTGAATCGTACGTTTTCAATGGTCACTGGTAATGGCGGCGACGCCGGCAACTCTTCCAATAATACGCCCCAAACAAACACAAACCACCACCACAACAAATCCATGAATTACGATCCGACGGCAATGATGTCCGAAAATCGAACAATGCATATCAATGCCGATAAATCCCCATTGCAGGTATTCGTCAGAGCCAAAAAGAAGATCAATGATATCTATGTGGAGATTGAGGAATATGTTGCAGAGACCACAACATTTATTAATGGTAAGTTTAATAAAATTATTTTATTTCATTTATTTTCATGTTTTTGTCAGATTTTACAAAGGAATAACAGTGGAGTTTGTAAATTGAATATGAAGCTGATAATGGATTATGGTTTGGTTTAAGGATGTGCAGATACACAGGAGTCGACAACTGCTTCACTCGGGGACCTTTGGTCCATTGTGTTTATCATAGGAAGAATAAAGTTATTGGTGGTAGGAGAGATAGAGGAGTGACAAGAAAATAATGTATTTATAGAGAGAAGCATCTTTAGCAGGGTAGTGTGCCAAGCCAGGCAATACTTTTAGCAAACTTGTAGATGATGGTGGGATCTATGTTTGAGAAGAACGTAAGAGTTTCTATCTCCCACCTACAGAATAGATGACATGGGTCATGGGTTAAGTAGGTGTTCAATAGCCTAACTTTTCATGAACCTCACATAGTCTAAAGTCAGATATGAGGTCAGATATCTGATACTGAAGTGGCCAGTGGCTACCGCGATTCTTTGGCTTTAAATATCCTGCTGCCAGTATCTAAGTATCATCTTCTTCCACCTGACATAATAGCTTATTGATGGTTTTAAATTCTCATTAATCAGTAGGTTAATCGAATGGGAACCACCTCGTGCTAATTCATCACTTCATTCCCCACTATATTTCTATGTCTTGGTCTATGAACATGGTCTGCGGTGATGAGAACAGAGCTGAATGTGCAGGTCAACGGAAATATAATTCGGAACACAATCTATGCAAAGATTGGGGTCACATCCGACAGCATGTTCAAGTCGCCATTAGGGAGTTTCGTCAGATATAAATTGAACAAAATGTGCGAAAAAACCCACCTTGCGTCATACCCGTTTTGATCTTGGGGTATTTGGTCAATTAGCTCTGAAATTCGACGAGTACTTGCCTTTTATTAAGGTACTTTGAGAGCCAACACTTGACATTATTTGGGAGGTTGGCATTCATGAATTCAAACCGAAGTAGATGAAATTTAATATTTTGGAATCGTAATATGTAGACCATATCTTCCCTAAAATTGTTTAATAAAGATCAAGGTTTTTGAAAGACCCCCATAAAATGGGTCCTTCATTGTCGGTATTTTGAAGGTCTACAATTAAATATTTTGTAAAGAACTATCTGGAGAAAATGTTTAGTACACTTTTCTTTAAAATAAAACCACAACATGATTGTCGGCTTCATATAAAATTGTTCAATCAAATGTTACCTTTATTAAAATTTCTAAACTAAATCATTAAATATTTGCAGCTTTACATGCCGAAGCAGAAATTGTCGACAAAGCAGAACGTGAATTATTCGAAAGTTATGTCCTGAAAGTGGCCGGCATTCGTGAAGTTTTGGCTCGTGATCACATGAAAGTGGCCTTTTTCGGCCGTACATCGAATGGAAAAAGTTCAGTGATCAATGCCATGTTGAGAGAGAAAATTTTGCCCAGCGGCATTGGTCATACGACAAATTGTTTTTGTCAAGTGGAGGGCAGTGATAGTTCAGAGGCGTATTTAATGAAAGAGGGTTCCGAAGAGAAACTCAATGTTGTGGTAAGTTAAAAACAACCTAAATATTTATTTCAATTCCATAATATTAACTACAACTTGTATCGTCTCTTAACATTTTTTGTAGAACATCAAACAATTGGCCAATGCATTGTGCCAAGAAAAGCTAAGTGAAAGTTCCTTGGTACGCATTTTTTGGCCACGCGAACGTTGCAATCTGCTGCGTGATGATGTGGTCTTTGTTGATTCTCCTGGTGTTGATGTCTCAGCCAATTTAGATGATTGGATTGATAATCATTGTCTGAACGCCGATGTCTTTGTTTTGGTCTTGAATGCCGAATCCACCATGACCCGGGCCGAAAAACAATTCTTTCACACAGTTTCACAGAAATTGTCGAAACCTAATATCTTTATTCTAAACAATCGTTGGGATGCATCAGCCAATGAACCCGAAAGTCAGGAATCGGTAGGTATAATTACATTGAATTTAAGAAACTCAAATGTAGTTGATGGCATTTTGGTTTTCTTTTATATATTTTTGACTATCCTTTTTTACTACATTTTGATTTTGTAAACTTGAAAAAAAAAATAAATAAATATAAAACTACAATTCCAACAAAGGAGCTCGACAAGGTAAAGATTAGTATACCTGTTGATGGATGGCTAGCTTTTGATTTTCTTTAGAGCTTCTAAGCTTTTTATTGCTTATATTTTTAAAAACCTATTAAACTATCAATGTTTTTCCTTTAATTCCTCTAGGTAAGATCCCAACACACAGAAAGATGTATCGATTTCCTAACAAAAGAGCTGAAAGTTACCAATGAAAAGGAGGCAGCCGAACGTGTTTTCTTTGTATCAGCTCGTGAAGCTTTACAGGTAAGAAATGAAACATCTTTTTTTGTTGGGATAATATTTAATATTGCATTATTTTGTGACAGGCCCGCATCGAAGAGGCCAAGGGCAATTCCCCCAGCCAAGGCGCCATTGCCGAAGGTTTTCATGCACGCTATTTCGAATTCCAAGATTTTGAACGTAAATTCGAAGAATGTATTTCAAAGAGTGCCGTTCAAACGAAATTCGAAAAACACAGTTCACGTGGCAAAACATTATCGGGTGATATGCGTTCGATGCTGGACAACATCTATGAGCGCATCACAATATTCCGTAATCTAAAATTGGATCAGAAGACATTGCTAAGTGAACGTATCCAAGGCACAGAAACTGAAATGATGAATGTTACACGTGAAATGAAGTTGAAAATTCACAATATGGTGGAGGAAGTTGAACAGAAGGTGTCCAAGGCACTTAACGAAGAAATCTGGCGTTTGGGCGTATTAATCGATGAATTCAATATGCCCTTCCATCCCGAACCATTGGTCTTGAATATTTACAAAAAGGAATTAAACAGTCATGTAGAAGCTGGTTTGGGTTCGAATTTGAGGGCACGCCTCTCGATGGCATTGGCCACAAATGTTGAGGCGGCACAACGGGAGATGACAGGTATGTTGTTTCAGAAATTTATTTTACTCTTTATTCTAATATGTTCTGAATTTTTCCCGTATTCCTTGAAGTTGAAAACCCCATCCTAGAACTCTTCAAAATGATGGCTATAATTCTTTCCTAATGGTTTTGAAGTTCAAAACTGTTTTTTAGCAAAACTTGGGAATTCTAGGGATCTTATCTTAGAACTCTTTAAAATGATAGGTTCGGTTAAAGAGAGCCTAGTTGTTTTAAAACAACTACTCCACTCGGAGAACTTGTGTTTTCTCTAAGAGAAAAAAATAACACGAAGGAGTCAACGTTTTGTCTTTAGCCACTTTAGTCTTCTGGCTAATCGGAGTATTCCTGCCGTTTCAGTGTCGGAGAATGAAAACATATCGTTCAGGATTTGCTTCGCATTAGCTTATATTTCACACCGAACTCCGTTGGACAGTGGCAGAGTAAATTTTCGACCCTTTCAGTTTCCTCCTCATCTTGGCGGAGCCTGCAGTAATCGGTGTCGTCACCCCACTACTAAGTCATGGCCCTTATATAACAGTTACTAGTGATGACTTCCACCACAATTTTAAGATCTGATTTCGGCATGAAGATGAGCAACCTTGATATCTTCCCGGAGAGTGTTGAACTAATTTTCTTCGAGACATTGCATCCCCCTTCATTAGCCAATTTTGTTGAAATCTCCTGGAGTAATGTTAATATATTTCTCGGAAGAAATGGAACAAGGGTGGTTTTACATAGTTGTCGATCTCTAAATTGATTGATTTGGATCCACGTCTTGTTAATTCATCTGCTGTTCCATTACTAGATATATTGCAATGGACTGAAACCCAACAAAACTTAATGGACGACTTTGCTTTTTCCAGTGCATTCCAAGACCCCAAAACTGTCATAAGTTTAACGGTACATGAATTTAGTGCTTTCAGACCCGCTTGACTATCGGCGTACATAGTCACCGAGCCGTTCAGTTCACTGTTCGCTGTTCGCACTTTCTCAGAGTTTTAGCGGGTCCAGACGTCTCTGTTAGGTGATATATAAGCACTGACTTTGACCCCGGCTCATATGTGTTCCACATACCCTAGAATCGCAGAATGTCCAAAGGACAAATAGATTAAAGAGATATAAGTTAAGAAGGGTGCCTAGTGCAGTTTGGGGTGCACTCCGAAATTCACTTCTTATCAATAGAGATACCACTCTTGAATCTTTTTAATGCTTCTGGGATGGGGAGAGAATACGACATACTTGGCTACCGAGATACTTGCCTTCTAGAAGTTTTCGTTGATTGTTTAAAATTAGCACCTTGCATTTGATCTGAGATTGTTTGCAGGAACTTTCCTCCAATCCTGATTTGAATTCTTTTCGTAAAACCAGAAGTGGCTATCATTAGGGCACTCCAGCGATGGTCGCTCTCCACTCATATTAATCCACCGTGGCATCAAAATAAATGACGAATATTATCGTGAAAATATTCTGAAGGGTGTATTAAAGTCTTGGGCACGCAAACATTTTGGCCGCAGACATTGGACATTCCAACAGGACACAGCACCATCTAAGAATGGTTACAAAATGAGGTTCCTCGCTTCTTTTCCAGCGCACAATGGCCACCAAAATCTTCGGATACCAATCCGTTGGACTATTATGTCTGAAGTATTTTGGAATGCAAGGTTGGCACTAAAAAATACCAAAGTTTCGATCACCAAGCAAGCGCTTCGCCGGTAATGGGCCAAAATACCGCAGAGCAACATTCGGACAGTGTGTGACGGTTTCATTGGCCATAATTCGTGCCAAAGGTTACCAATTCGAACAAATCTAAACTTATTCTAAAATTTGTTGCTATTTCCGAACTTTTTTTTACTTTTATTCAATGAAATTAAAAAAAAAAAAAGTAAAAATTATGGCGTTTAACTTTGTTGCAGATTTTTTATCTCACCCGTAGCTTAACGTATAGGAAGAGAACGGATAGTCTGATTTGGTTCAAACTTTGTAGATCGTGATATTTGCATTACCGCAAGATCGGATGCGATAACGGACGAGATCGGACTACTCCTTCTAGTAACTCCCCCACAAAGGGTGCAAAATTTGTAATATCTAAAACGCTCATGAAATGCGAAATATACTGAGATTCTCTTCAAACTTCACACATGCCAATATTTTTAACATTACAAAATCAGGTGTAGAAATGGGGTATAGCGGACCACTCCTTCTGGTATCTCCCAATCAAAGAGTAAAAATTTTGCAGTGAAAATCAGTGAATAATAATTTATAGTGCCTACTAGATCTAAAAGGAACATTCATTGTCATTTAGGCGCAGAGGAATTTATAAAGAAAATATCCTAATTATCCATCCCTCCAAAAAGTTATTATCCCTTCCTCATTAAGTCTATTTCACTATCTTTCAACCACAAATGAACTTTATAAAGAAATGTCAGTTTGTTTATTTTTGATCGTAAAAATAAGATTAGATTATTCTCTTCAAAACTAATTTCATTTATTCATATACAAATCTGTAGAAACAATAATTTATTTATGTTGTCTTCTAGATCGCATGCATGCCCTGGTGCCGAATGAGAATCTATTGCCCCAAGCACAGAAAATCGTTGCACGTTCACAGCCATTTGAAATGCTCTACTCGTTGAATTGTCAGAATTTGTGTGCAGATTTCCAGGAAGATTTAGAATTCAAGTTCTCATGGGGTATTACAGCGATGATACAACGTTTCACTGGCAAAGTGAGAGAGCGTAACAGCAAGAAACAACCAGCCATACTCAATCGTCAAGGCAGTATTGTGGTAAGAACTTAGTGGTGATAAAAATAAAATGAAAACGACTTTTAAATGTTTTTGTATTTATTTTTATTTTGTATCACAGAATCCCGTTTCGCCCCTTACACCAGTAAATGATACACCATTGTGTCTTATACCCACACCGGTGGGCGGCATTAGTCAAGAACAATTGTCACTGATATCACGTTTTGCATTAACCTCAATTGGATCCCAAGGCACTGTGGGTGGCCTCATTGTGGCGGGCATTGTAAGTAATAGCTGTGGACGAGAGTGACTGCAATAAATTGTAATTCATTTTCATTTTTCTCGGCCACAAATTTTAGATGCTGAAAACCATTGGCTGGCGTGTCTTGGTAGGTGTTGGCGCCCTATATGGCTGCATCTATTTGTATGAACGTTTATCCTGGACAAATTCAGCCAAGGAACGTGCTTTCAAATCCCAGTATGTGCGTCATGCCACCAAGAAATTGAAAATGATTGTTGACCTAACATCGGCCAACTGCAGTCATCAAGTGCAACAGTAAGGAGGAATTGTTGTGTATTGTTGTTATTTTTCTAAACAATTTTGTTTTCATTTCTATTTTGCAGAGAATTGTCAAGTACATTTGCCCGTTTGTGCCGCACCGTTGATACTGCCACCACCGACATGAATGAAGAACTTAAGACCCTTGAAGCCCAACTCAGCGTCTTGGAAGCTAATCAAAAACAATTGAAACTCTTACGCAATAAAGCAAATTACATTCAAAATGAATTGGAAATATTCGAAACAAATTACATAGCACCCAACTAGCAGCCAGTTGCAACACATGTGATGTCGTCACTTGCTTAACCAATCTGATCTTAAGAAGTTTATGATTTAAGTAATTCATTCAATGAAAATAATTCATTCATTAAGATTTTGTAAATTAAAATAAGAATTGTGTATGGCTGTAAAGGCGTTGGTGGGAGGAAAAGAAACAAGTCATTGCATGAAGGAAATGAGATTAAAAAAGAGGGAAGAGCAAAAAGGATTAATGATATTGTTGCACATTTATCTCATTATGGCATGGATTTCTCCTTAGAATTACGACTCTGACAAAACACAACAAAAAAAAAAAAAAAACACATCTTTACAAATTTCTCCGCGCAGTTAAAGATTGTCTTTTTTATTTTCTCTTTTTTTCCTACAAAAGAAAAACAATTTATTTTTTGGATCGATTATTATGTGCTCATATTTATATTATTGTATTATTATTTCAAATCCCATCTGAAGACCACCCCCCTACATTTTGGTTTCTCTTTAACTGAGTTTCATATATTTACACCATGCAAACAAAACCAACTTTGGTCCGTGTCCAAAGAACGATGTTGATAACAATAATAATTTCTAATATTTTTACAAATGTATGTAGCTTAATATCTGATTGTGTGTAAAAGGAATTTCGTTTAACAGAAACTTGTTTTGCTTTATTTTTTTTTTCTTATTTACAATTATATTTGAGTAAAATGTTTGTTGATCTTATTTAAATAAAGAAAAAATATGTTGTAACAATAAAAGAAATAACATAACATTAAATTGGAAATCCAATTGTGCGTTCTGTTTTTTATTTCCATAGAAGGCGAATTTCTTTGTATCATTCGATGAAATTGAATAAAGAAACTGAAAGTATTCAAAAATGTGTGAGCGATTATTAGTCTACGTAAACTCAAAATTTACTCTGTTCCAAAACCTGCAAGAATTTTACCGATATCATAAAGCGAAAATCGGTTATTGCTGTAAAAACTTTTCAATTTTTGCAGACCAATTGCCTTTAATGACATAATTTAGTAAGTATTACCATAGATTAAATAACGCATAGACACAGGAAGTGTTGTTTTATTTCCCTACCAGTTGAGTTGAAAACGGAAGATGCCTGGACAAACCTTCGATCCATTGTATTCATCCTAGTAATAAAGTTATTTGTGATAGGAAAGGTATAGAAGCGAGAAGGAGAAAAATGGATTTATAGAGAGAAGTATAGTTAGCAGGGTGGTCTGCCTAGCCAGGGAATGCTTTTAGCAAATAGCCTATGTATCTTATTGGATAAGATGGAATGGATCTGCATAGTAGGTGTTCAATCTTCTCTACCTCTTCTTCATCTTCACATAGTCTGCAGTAGTCAAATTGCAAATGGTTTTTCTTAATCATAACAGCCCAACTCCTTTTTAAAATTTTACTCAAATGTATATTATGTCTGAAGGACTTTTGGTATTGAAAATGGGCCATATAGGTCCCATATAATAGTACCCGCTATTTTCGGTATTTTGGTGATTTAAGCGACATAATTCAACGGAATTATCTCAAATTTGGTATTTAAAGTTCGTAATGGATACTACAGCCTATGACAGAAAATTGTCTGTGAAGGTCCACGTCTTCGTATAGCCCCCATATAACGGTACCTCCCGATATTCGATATTTTGAGGATTTTATCGACATTATTCACCGGAATTGTTTCAAATTTTGTATTCGAAGTCGTAATGGATACTATAGCCTATGACAGAAAATTGTCTGTGCAGGTCCACGTTTTGGTATAGCCCCATATAACGGTAGCTCCCAATATTCTGTATTTTGATGATTTTAGCGACATTATTCACGGGAATTGTTTCAAATTTGGTACTTGAAGTTTGTAATGGGTACTGCAGCCAATGCCTGATGCCTAGCCCTACATACGGTACCTTCCGATATTCGGTATTTTGATGCTTTTAGCGACATAATTCACCGGAATTGTTTCACATTTGATATTATTTGTCTATACAGACAAATTGTCTGTGCAGGTCCTCATCTTCGCATAATCCCCATATAACGATACCTCCTTTTAACGGATTTTTTTCTTTTTTTTTGAAAATTAGCAAATTTGTTCCAAATGGTGTAGGGTATTCAAAGTTTGACCCAACCGAATTTACAGCTTTTTTACATGCTTTAGAACAAAATGTATGCTCTCAGTTTTAGAATGAAATAAAACTGTGATTAAAAAAACTCAAGTTCTCAACAATACAAAATACACACTTTAAATCATAATAAAAAATATTAATTTTTTTATATTGTATTTTTTGTAATTTTAGAATGAATCATTGCTCTACTTACCAAACCTCTTACATTTCTTTCAATAAAAACACACATGACAATTTAATTTGATTTTTTATTACAATATATAATATGCATGTTTGTTTGTATGTGTATTAAATTACATTTCATGTTTTTTTTAAATTATTTTTTGTTGCTTAAATTTTTGCATTAGTCGTAGTTGTTTCTTTATTATTAATTGTAGTTAATAATTTATGTTTACGCAACCTTTGACCTTCTTAATTAAATGGCTAAAAATTATACTTACAAATACGTACAAATGTGTATTATAGGGGTGCTATAAATTTTATATTTTATATTTATTATTTTTTATCATATAGTACATACATATGTAAAACATTGGACCAAAATCTTCATCATTGATGGTTTTTAGATTACGATACCTTTTATCGGGGGAAAACTTGATATCAAACAGGGAGAGTCAAAATAAAACAAGTTAACTCGAAATAAAAATCACGTTTTGAGGGAAAATGACCTTAGGTGCTCAGAGGATAGACTCAGAGGTTTTTTTTTTTTCATTATTATTTTTCAAATTTTTATCATGCGTATTTAAATAATCTTAGTCAGGTTTGCAAAAAAATACAATTACATGAAAGTCACAATTCATGCCAGTTGAAAATAAATGCAATCGGTGCTGGAAAAAATGGACAGAAAGCTGGGCGGATATTCATAAATGAACACTGAAAGTATCGCTTTTTGCATAAATGAAAAAGGTTATATCTGTATAACAATAAAAACTCTCCTAATCCAAATATGTTGAATACCTCTGATATCAGAAATAAAAACAATAATAGTTCCATTATGTAGTTTAGATTTTTTCGCAAAAATTATTTCAAAAAATTCGTTGATGAAAATAAAGGTAATAATAACGGTTAAACTAAATTTAGCAAGTAAAAAAACATTAACATCGGCTAGACCGAAATTTAAATATCCTCCACTTAACTAAATATTCAATGTTCTGCCAATGGGCTAGAATCCATTTTGAACTAAAAATACAAATTTTTATCAAAATATGGAGTGTCGGCAGGCACTGTTATATGGGGGGTATACCAAAACGTTCAATGTTTCGCCACACGAGCTACAACCCATTACGAACTGCAAATACCAATTTCTGGACAAACCCGTTACATAAATGTGGCAAAAATCATAAAATTGCTGAATATCATTAGGTGCCGATATATGGGGGCTATACCAAAACGTGTGCCTTTACATACAATGTTTCGCCGCCGGAGCTAGAACCCATCATGGCCAACAAATCCCAATTTTTAGACAAATCCGTAAAAAAAATCGTGACAAAAATCCTCAACATACCGAATATTGAGAGGTACCCTTATGTATGGGGGCTATACCAAAACGTGGGCCTATACATACAATGTTTCGCCACCGGAACTAGAACCCATTATGACTTACAAATACCAATGTTTAGACAAATCCGTGGAAAAGTGTGCAAAAATCAATAAAATACCGAATATACCAAAACGTGGACCGATATATATCATTTTCAATATCTTATAGGCACAATACAAATTGTTCTGCTAAATTTTGATCTACGTCGGTACCTACGTCAAATAATGTGGGATGTATCGTGATTTCAACGGACAGGCGAACAGACACACAGACAGACGGACCAATCCCACGGCAGCGGGTTCTACGACATCGGATTGACCCGAAACAACAACACTTCAGTTTCGGCCAGCGGCTGCCAACCCAGTGTATACATGTTCGTGTTTGTTTATTTTTCTTTATTAGGAGCAGCACTTCCCAGAATGCTTACTCCGGATTCTTTTGGTCCGTGTCGGGATTGAGGAAAACCGCGGACCATGGTTCTGTACGGTTTGCCAAAACATCATCCACCATAGATCAGTCTCGGTGCGATGTAATGGATGCGGAGGATGGGTGGATTTTAGGAACTGTTCCGGTTTAACCCGGTTGCGAGACTATAGCGATAGGGACTATGTTGCATCGTGCTGTACCAACATCGTTCCCAGTGAGTCCACGACCTCGTCGTCAACTTCTGAGTTGTCGTCGGAGTATGGGACTCCCCCGCAGTCTCCAGAACAGCAACCTTCACCGCAGAACCTAACGCCACATGTTGCTTTTCAAATTCCGGACAGTGCATCATTCTTGCAATTCAATTGCAACGGACTCCGAGGTAAAATTGAGGAGATAGTGGATTTTATGAATCGGAGGAATATTAAGATCGCAGCGGTGCAGGAAACTAAGCTCAATGAAAACTGTAGCTTACAACGTTGAAAAGGTTACAACGTATTGAGGAAAGATCGCACCAGAAGTGGAGGTGGGGGATTAGCGTTCCTGATACACCATTCTGTTCAATACAGACCTATCTTGCTTGTGCTAGTCTCTAGTGACCTGTACATAGCAGTCAAGTGTGGAACTGCCAAGGTAGAGGTGCTTAATGTGTATATCCCGCCGGTTAATAGCTGTGAACCGCGTTACTTGCCTAATATAACCCCACTTTTGGAAGGCAATAACCTCCTTGTACTAGAGGATTTTAATGCCCACCATGAGTTGTGGCATTCCGTCCTAGGTAATGACTAGAGGGGATCAGCGTTGGCAGAGCAGATTGACTGCTCCACATTTTGCACGGTAAACGAGGATGCCCCAGCGGAATAAGAGGATGGTGTCACAGTTCGCCAGATATAACCATTGTGTCACCCGGTCTGATAAATGACGTGACTTGGCAACCCGTCATTTCTCTTGGCTCAGACCATCTCCCGATAATCGTCTCCATAAGTAGGTCGCCCGATTTCATAACCTCTGAACGCCGCACTTTCCTTAACCATGGGATAGCCAACCAACCTTCGCTTCATAGAACTGCCCAATCCCCTACTGATGTTCGTGTAGCAGAAAGGATTTTCCTTGACATCATTAAAGCTGCAGCCGCTCGCTATATACCTGCTGGTCGAATACCCGAAGTAAGACCAAATTTCCCAGCAGAGGCAATGTGACCCTACGGATCCCAGAGTCAGTGAGCTGAAAGTGGAAGACAACAGGTTGATACAGGAGTATAGGCGGAAAAATTGGCTAGACTATCTGAAGTGTTGCAAAATTGGAACCTATTTGAGTAAACTGGGGGTAACGGTTATGTCACTCTCGATTTCTGGGAAAAAGGATGATAGGACAGCAGTCACATTTAACGACGTAACGGTGACTGATCAGAAGAGGTGTGCTGACCATTTCAACCGCCAATTTGTCGAGCACCCCGAGAGTGATAGGGCGAGGCGAAGAGTATAAGAGCTCTTCCTGCCGACGATGTACCTCCACAGTTTACGATGGATGATGTTGCTGGGCCCGGACGAAATATCAATGGTAATGTTGAAGCCACTGGATATGCCAGGAACCAAAGTCCTTAACTTGTCATTAGTCACCCACATCGTTCCCGAAGCCTAGAAAATGGGCAGGGTGGTCCCGCTACTGAAGCCTTCCAAGGAGGCCAGCAAAGACGAATCATACAGGCCAATTTCGCTTTTGTCGCCAGCATTATCAGAGGAAGCTATTCAGTTGCTAACCATTAACACGGTTTGGATGACTGAACGATCATGATGTCGGGTCCTATAGTTCATGAGGAATATAAAAATAACCGCCACTAAATCGACGGTCACAATATTTACCACATGGACTGCGGAGATGAGAACACAGCTGAATGTGCAGGTCGAGGGGCACATAATTCCGACCACCAACTACTAGAATATTCAAGTCTTCCGCGCAAGCCCAGCTATCTGCGATAAAAAGAAAAGTAGGAACAAGGTCCTCAAGGCGCTAGCCGGCAGCACTTGAGGTGCAGATAAGGAAACCTTGTTGACCTCTTATAAAGCGATATGTCGGTCTGTGGTTAGCTATGCGGCTCCAGTGTGGTCTGCGAATACGAGTGCAACGTAGTGGAAAAGTATTCAGACCTGCCAGAATGCCGACCTGAGAACTGCAACAGGGTGCCTCCTCATGACTCCTGTGGACCATTTATATGAGGAGACGAAGGTTCTTCCCTTACGTCAGCATAATCATATGCTTTCGTTGCAGTACCTGCTTAAGTGTTATCGGGGGAGTCATCCTAACCACCATATGGTTGACAGAACTCCCCTTCCAGGCGTGTCAGGAAGGACCTGCATGATCTAGAAAGGGAGGTCCAGCGCTACAAGAGGTCTAGAGGTTCTCTATCAAGAAGCCTATTAGGCAGGTCTGAATGGCATTCATACAGACGCAGTCGCAGATGCTATTAGCAATTATAAAATGAATGCCGTCCTCGGAGTCCACCCTCCATCCATTGAAGCTGAAGAACGTCAGCTGCCTAGACAAACCAGGGTAGTTTTGGCGCAATTACGTTCAGGGTGGTGTAGCCATCTCAATTCGTATTGAGCACGAATTGACGAAAATGTGCGGAATACAACACGCTGCATCTGTTTAATTGTCCAGCCAAGCCTACCCAACTCAGTCCAGAGGATGACTGGCAACAGCACATAAAGGTAGCAGAATTCCCAAACCTGGACATTGAGGAAGAATCGTATTAATCAATATAAAAACAACGGAGCATGTTAACACTGCTTTTCCGCCGTTCGCGGAAGCATAGCT
This sequence comes from Musca domestica, assembly GCF_030504385.1. Classification (NCBI taxonomy): domain Eukaryota; kingdom Metazoa; phylum Arthropoda; class Insecta; order Diptera; family Muscidae; genus Musca; species Musca domestica. Next base: position 3,177,963 of record NW_026712262.1, on the reverse strand, counting down.
GAGTGCTACCGGACGCGTCCACGGGTTGCGGATAGTGGGACGCCCGGTAGATATATCGGGTAGCTGCGAATCAAATAAGCAGTCGCGGACAGCTCAGCGGTTTCTAGGGGGAGAGTCTCGGACTAAATACCCGAGTGCCTGTGATCCCTGGACTCGACGAGGCGGCACTGGCGCCCCTAAACTATCCAGTCAACGGCCTGGTCCACCGCAACGGACTCCCTAATGCTGGGGTGTTAAAGGTTTGCAGTCAGGGTACCGACTGTATTAGAACGGTTGCCTCGTCGATACCTGGGCGCATCGACGAGTAACAGGCTTAGCTGCCAAGTCCTTACCATGATATGGAGGCTATGTCATGGCGGACCTCGTCACCTCCAATGTCCCGATAACTTATGGAGAACAAAACTAATCAAAAAACAACAACAAAAACACAAACATTAACCGACAATCATTCAACCACCTCTTCGGAGGTGTCGACCCAGGACATGGCCATGGACAAGATTTTAACTTCGGGCGGGGACGTGACTCTGGAAACGTAAAGAGACATAGTATGTGAAAGCATACAGCGACAGAGTGAACAGTTGTCCGCCCTTCTAGAGAAGACCACTCTAAGGCTCAGCCAAGAGAGTGTGCCCTCCGGCTTTGGGAATGACTCACCCCTCTCTGATGAGGAACTTGACGTCACCGTCATACCCTCATCCTTGAGGAGTGAGTCAGCTTCAAAAACTATAGAGAGCACTCAATCTGCTGCCAAGGGGGGGTCAACTCCTGTGGAAGGGGTTACATCGGTACCTACCGATGCGACCAACCTCCGGATCGAGGATGGCGTCGTGGAAAGGGACACTGATGTTCCAACCAACCGCGATGCCTCCGGATCGAAGGAGGTAAAAATAAGGAAGGGTTACAAACGGTCGGTGAGGTACTGTAAGAGCTTCATCGGTCGCGAACCCTTACAAATTACAGAGAGGGAAAAAGCCCTGATTAGGGTGAACATGAAGGCAATAAGGAAGTTCGAGAAGAACCATCCGGAAGTGCCTAAATGTACACTTGAAAAGGACCTTGCCTCTCTCTTTACAGCCCCCGCTAACAAGGTAAGTCCGTCTGAGGATAAGCCAACTAGTGGGGCTGGGGTGAAGGGCAACACCTCTCCCGGCGGTGGAAAGACAGCTTCGGCTGTTGCACCACCAACGGAATCTAGTGTAGCCCCCACCACTTCTAACTCAGGAAAACGGAGGAACAAAAGGAAGGACGCCCCTAACGGAAATCCTGCCCCGGTGGAACCAAAGGAGGCCAAATCCTCTTCTCGGGTAACGATGAAGAGAGGACGGTCAACGGAGGAACCACATCCCGAGGCAAAGTAACCGTTAACGGGCAAACTTCCTCCTCCGCCAACTGCGGCTTCTACGCCAGTAGCTGCAGCTGGTAGGGAGGTAGTGGCAAGGCCGGTGCAAGCAGCCTCAGTGGACCCTAGGTCTGCTAAGGCGAAGCCTGCTACCACCAACCCACAACCTTCAAGCCAGACATCAAGGAAGAGGAAACACTCCCAAACCCTGTACCCGGACAATCTCCGTGTAGCGGTCATCGACCGAGCTGAGCCGGAAGGCAAAATCAGCGAAAGTCGGTGGCTTGTCATTTAGGACCGTCTGAGGGAACAGGTTTTCCTGGGGGAGGATCCTTCTAGGTTACAGTTTGGCAGTGCTACCGTCTACAAGGGAGTGAAGGTCATCTGCTGCGAAAATGAGGAGTCAAAGAACTTCCTCGTGACCGCAGTAGCTGGCCTTCAGGAACTTTGGGATGGAAGTGCACTTGCTGCTGTATCCCTGAAGGATATCCCCTGCAGGAGGATTTTGACAGCATGGGTGCCGCCGCCCTCTGTGGACCCGGCACGCGTGCTGATAATATTGGGGAAGCAGAATCCCAATCTCTGCACGGACGGCTGGCGTTTGGTTGGCTCAAGTACGGAGGGAGGGGGCCTGGTCATAAAGGTTTCTGTTGATACTGCTGGCCAGGAATACCTTCAGGCTCGAGGAGGGAAATTGCACTTCGGCACAGGATGGATTCGGTTCCGTCTAACGCCGCCGTCGCAGTAGGAGAAACGAAGCCACAGCTGCTTAGCATTGTGCAGATTAACCTGCATCACTGCAAGGCAGCTGGGGCTGAGCTTCTCCTATCCCTCTCCAAGCTTGAAGTTGACATAGCCCTGGTCCAGGAACCTTACATTTTTAAGAATAAGGTAACTGGGCTAGGGAGTGAGCGGTACATCACCTATGCCACCTCCAATGGGGAAAAGGTTAGAACGTGTATCGTCGCTAAGAAAAACTTAAACTTAATCTTCCTCAACAATTTCAGCGGAGGAGACGCCACGGCGGTCAGACTGGAGACTAGGACGGGCAAAACACTATTCCTCGTCTCCCTGTACCTTCCCTTCGAGCACCCCGACCCACCAGGCCAAGTGGTAGAGGAGCTGGCCTCAGTACTGGGAGGAAAAGGCGGCCTCATCATTGGATGCGATGCAAACGCTCATCACTCTCAATGGGGCAGTAGTAACACCAATGCCAGAGGTGAGTACATTTTTGATTTTATCTTATCTCATAATCTCAAAATCTGTAACCGGGGAAAGGAGGCGACTTTTTGTATTAAGAATAGGGAGGAGGTCATAGATCTCACTCTCACTAACATGGATGAATCACTTATACTGAACTGGAAAGTTTCGACTGAGTGTTCCTTCTCGGACCACCGGAAAATAACATTCCAAATTTCGGTAGAGGGATTGAATCAAAAACCGCATAGGAACCCGAGAAGGGCTCGATGGAATCAATTTGCGGAGCATACCGCACGGATGCTTAAGTCCACTGGTGATTTTCCAGTGGCCTCGGCATCGGATGTGGACGACTCCGTCAAGTTGCTAACAAAGATCCTGATCGGCAGCTATGAAAGAGCCTGTCCGCTAACCTTCCCGGGTAAAAGGCACCAGCCTGTCTGGAGGTCGAAAGACCTAGCTCAGCTCAGGAAGACTAGTAGACGACTATACAATAAGGCCAACAAGACCAAACTGGGTACGGACTGGGAAGCTTATAAACTAGCCTTCAATAAGTACAACAGTGAGATCAAGAAGGCCAAGAGACGGTCTTGGGTGTGTTTCACCGAGTCCATAGATGATGTCAACGCAGCCTCCAGATTCCGTAGAGTACTTTCAAAGGACCCAAAATCCATTGGAAGCATAAAGCGGACTGATGGTAGCTGGACTGACTCAGGTTTAGAGACTCTCAATCTATTAGCCAGTACTCACTTTCCGAACTGCTCTGATGCGGTATTTGACCGATTGGCAACACGGTCTAGTCAGCATAGTGGGACGGAAGATGTGAATCTGACTAATAGTATTGTTAACACCCCCAAGATTTTGTGGGCCATTAACTCATTCAAACCTTTTAAGTCACCGGGTCCAGATGGCATTATCCCCGCCATGCTACAGCATGCGTCGGCGGAGATAATACCAGTCCTGGAGGTGATTTTTAAGGCTTGTCTGCGTCTTTCTCACATCCCACTACTGTGGAGGGAAGTTACAGTCACTTACATTCCCAAAGCTGGGAAGCCAAGCCATGTTCTTCCAAAAGACTACAGGCCTATTAGTCTCTCGTCTTTTCTATTGAAAACGCTAGAGAGACTAATAGACATAGAGATCAGATCTCTAATACCCCTGACCTCCTTAAGCACTGCTCAGCACGCCTATATGAAAGGCAAATCTGTTGAGTCAGCGCAGCACGACGTCGTGGGTTATATAGAGAAGAACCTGAACAGCTCATGTTTCACGTTGGCGGCCTTCCTCGATATCGAGGGGGCCTTCAATAATGTTACATTAGAGGCAATTCACAGTTCTCTCGAAAGACTTAGTGTGCCACCACTTCTCGTCGACTGGATTGATGTTATGCTCAGCAGCAGAATCATTAACTCTAGCATCGGGGAGTGTTCTGTTAGGAAAACGGTCACTAGGGGTACCCCACAAGGAGGCGTTTTGTCACCACTGCTTTGGCTTCTGGTGATAAATAACATTCTACTTGATCTGGAACACAGCGGAACAAAGGTCGTGGCTTACGCCGACGATGTGGTCCTGCTGATTGCTGGGAGATTTCCGCAAACTATTACGGATCTTATGCAGGGAGCTCTGGTTAAACTCTCCAGATGGGCGCGCTGCAATGGTTTAGGCGTGAACCCATCTAAAACTGAGCTCGTACTTTTTACAAGGAGGCGGAAAATACCCGTCCTCTCTCTCCCAATGCTGGATGGTGTAACTCTAAGCCTTTCTTCGGAAGCAAAATATCTCGGTACCATTCTAGACCAGAAGTTAAGCTGGAAAAGGAATATCGAGGAGCGAGCGAAAAAGGGCTTAAATGCACTTTATTCCTGCAAGAACTCCATAGGAAAGAGTTGGGGGCTTAAACCCCATATTATCCGATGGATATATGAGTCAGTCGTCCGACCAATCCTTACCTATGGCGGACTTGTGTGGTGGCATTCCTTACGGAAAATCACCTTCAGCAAGAATATTGACAAAGTACAAAGAGTCGCATCGCTACTAATTACAGGAGCGGTCAGGAGCACGCCACAATCCGCTCTAGACACCCTACTCAACTTAAAGCCTCTAGGCTTATTTGTAGAGGAACTAGCTGCTAGGTGTGCCCTGCGACTCAACGAATTGGGACAATGGCGGAGTCAACCCTTCGGGCACTCTGTCATTCTTAAGTATGTGGAAAACGTAAGTAATCAGGCTATAGCTAGTGACTATATACTCCCTAGGCACAGCTTTGATCTACTTGACATCCGCATACCAAACAGGGATATCTGGTCCCATAGCACGCCACCTTTCGACGGTATAGCTGTCTATACTGATGGTTCAAAGATGGAAAGTGGAACGGGTGCTGGAGTCTACTGTGAAAGCCTAAGTATCCGAAGATCCTTCAGGCTAAACAGCGATTGCAGCGTTTTTCAGGCAGAAATATTTGCTGTCAGAATGGCCATAGAACTGCTGAATAATAGAATTAACGAACTGGATGGACCGGTGACTATATATATCGATAGTCAAGCGGCCCTAAAAGCTCTAAATTCTTTCACAATCAAGTCTATGGCTGTTCTGGAGTGCAAGAATGCCCTGGAAAAGTTTAAGTCAGTTGTCAAGCTCTGTTGGGTCCCTGGACACTGCAACATATCTGGCAATGAATCTGCCGATGAATTGGCCAGACGCGGATCTGAGTCAGTAGATCTAGAGATCGAGAGCTCAGTGAAGCCACCTTTATGCCACTTCTTTCAAGTTCTGCATAAACACTATCTTGGAAGATTTCAACAGAACTGGCTATCTGGAAGGGGATGCATCATCTCCAAAAAGATTTGGCCGGTGAACTCCGAACGGAGATCACGGTCACTCTTGTCCATGACGAAGTTGGACTTGAAGCTTGTGGTGGGCCTAATTACAGGTCATTGCAACATAAAGGCCATGACTTCAAAATGGGGGGGGTGACGACACTGAATACTGCAGGCTATGTCAGGACGAGGAAGAAACAGAAACGGTGGAACACTTACTCTGTCATTGTCCTACCCTTATCGGAGTAAGACATAGGCTTCTGGGTAAGCACTTACTGCCTGACCTGTCATGCCTCTCCGAAACAGAACCAGCAGTCATTCTTCAATTAGCCAGAAGACTAAAATGGCTAAGGACGACACGCTGATTACACCGTGGACGCAAACCCACTAGCTCTTCTAATTCTTCTAAATCTTATTTTCTACACTAACTATCTTTCTTACCTCACTTCCACTTTTTTCTAGACTAGGATGATCACAATGGGCCAGTAGGTCTCCGAGTGGAGTGGTTGTTGTTTTTACACAGCCACACATCCTTTAACCTAACCTAACCTAACACTGCTACAACAACAACAACGACCATTTAATAGATATAAACCGTTTTAGACCTAATACTGGGAACTTTTGGTTAACTCTCAGGGTCACCAATGCCCAAGAAAAGGAAACTACCTTAACTCTCACTCTTTATCTCCCAGAAGATTCTGGATGATGTGGTTGGACCTTTATTTGAAAGACATATATTTTGAAACTCGTTTGGACTACCGATTAAGGTGGAAGAGGAATATCGAAAATAGCCCAAAATGGGGTCCAATTAGATCATAATCCTGCCATTTATATGTCTAATGAAAGTTTGGATTGGATTGGGTTTGTTGACGATGTAAAGATAAATATGCGTGTAGACAGATTTTCAAAACCACGCTGTATACACGTTCAAATTATACTCAGAAACTTGGTATAAAACATGTATTCAATAGTACTTTTTAGAAACTTTCTAAACTTCCCACCACATCTCTTTTTTCAGCAATACACGTAAATGCATTAAATGATTCAGACGTTCGCCCAGTACCAATAAATTGTAAATAAACAATGTATATATATTGTACTCTATACATAACTACTTTGGTTATAAAAATTTTGTGGACCTATGTGTATATGTTTCATGTGAAAAAAATGTTTTCAATATTTTTTCCATTCAATTCTAAAACTTTAATAAAGACATTTGGTTGACATAGAACCGCTGCGTGATTTAATCTTTCTAATACAAATTGCGCTTTTTATAATATATAGCACAATATAACGCCTGATTTGAAAACTATTCCATAAATCCTTTAACGACGTTAATCCATTGCAATTCATGATTTCAAGTAGGCTGATTGGCTCCATTTGCATGTTTACTGTGCAAAAACTTGCCGAGGCTCACCATGATAATAAGACAAAGCCAACAGCCCGTTGTCTACATGTTTATTATATTCAAATATAACCGCATAGTACAAAATAAGGATATTTTTGAGCTCCCAAACATCTATGGTAAGTCATTTTAAATCTAAAATTCAGCCCCTCAGTAGCATAAATGTTCTCGTAAAAATTAGAATAGATTTTTTTGGAATCATTCATGGGTCGACCCAAAATGAAGCCAGACTAAAATAAATGTGGTTTACCAAAGGAGATTGTATGAGTAAATTGTTTAAGCGCTAAGACGATTGGACACAAAAATACTATTGTTATATTTACGAAAAACTTCGTAACCCAACGTCTGATCAACCGCGATTTAAAGTCATATACCACTTAAATATCCTCACCGTAAATATAATAGTGTGTGAAGTTGTTAATTGCATTTTCACCTCCCCTGGTGCTTTTCAAAACATAAAAAAGTACCCAATTCAAAATAAAATCATGCACAAAAATAAAAATTAACATTTTGTGTTTTTTTGTTTTCAAATATTTTTTCTTTTAATTATTTGAAAAAGTTAACTTAATACAGAGACACATACAGTTATGTTTTTTTTTTGTAGTTGTAATTACATAATAAACTCAAGAGATTTTTAATATTACAAATAAAAATTATAAAAAATCACAATATTTTAACTAAAAAATATTTTCCACATAATTAATTGTTTATGCAAACAGGGACAGAGAAGGAAACCTAACCAAAAAAAAAAGGAAATGGAATAGAGTAGTAGCAAAGGATAAGGAGTACTCATTGAGAAAGTTATAAAGTTGAAAGCAAATTTGCCAATGAGCAATAAATTTTATATGTATACATATATATAAAGATAAGAAAATATTACAATACAAATGATTCTTATAGTTATAAAAATAAACATCTTACACGAAATCCATATTCTTCTTCTCCTTCTTCATTATAATCATCATCATTATCATCATCTTATTACACATCTGTCTCACAATGTCTTTTCTTCTTCTTTGAAATAATTATTACTTGCGTTTGTTGTTCGTTTCTTTGTTAAAATACATTAAAATATATATTATTTTCGATTTTTTGTTACAAATTCCACTAAAGAAAATTCAAAGACTGGGTGGGGGGGGAGTAAGAGGAAAAATAACAATAACATAGATGGGTCCATAAAACGAGATTTGTTTTGAGACCATACAGCAGAATGATTGGTTATTTTGTTTTTGGTCAGAGATATGTAAGGAAAAAACAATAGAAAGAACAAAATATTGCAAAACAGTTTGGTGTCAGCAGTTTTAAAATAAACAAGAAAAATAGTACAAGAACGAGAACGAGAGAGAAAGTCTAAAATTAAAATTGTTTAATTGTCTACATGTGTATCGTTGCAGCCGTGTAACGAGCTTCGCCGCGTCTCCATGACCATTGACTGGGACGATACTGAAATAGAAGAAAGCAAACAAAATAAAATGTTATTTAAAGTGTTTGGAATTAAATTATAAAACTAGATAACAGTAATAAATTATTAAAAGCTAATAAAATGATTGAAAAGTTGTAATTTGTTCACTTCTATTGCATGAAATGTAAATGGAAACATCAATGTGCAGGGGGAATTCTTTGAAGAGTTTTTTGGTACAAAAAATGAAGATGAAAATATTTCTTTCACACATAATTTTCCGACTAAAATAACTTAAAAATATGTTACAACTGCAGTGATTTCAGCAATCTTTTCCTACAACGTTTGCAGACTGCCGGACAAGAACTGCCATACCAGCCCCCATTTAATTACAGAAGGACTATTTAGGAAAAACAAAGTTTGTTCAGTGTTTTCAGAAAATAGGGACAGAAAAATCTTTATTAGTTCTACAATAAAAACTCCATCTAGATTATAAATAACGAACTAAGGTTTAACACGTAAAAAACCCGTAGTTCAGCCGGGCCGAACTTTAAATACCCCCCACTATTTGGAACAAATTTGGCAATTTTCAAAAAACAAATAAATAAATAAATTAAAATTCGTTAACAATTCTGTTAAAATCTTAAAAAACACCGAATATAGCCGTTATATTAGTGTCTATACGACGACATGGACTTGCAAAGGTAACCTTTGTCATAAACCATTACAATATTAAAATGCAAAACTTGAAAAAATTATCAAAATACCGAATATAGGGGGATACCATTATTTGGGGGCTATACCAAAGCGTGGACCTGCACAGACAATTTTCTGTCATAGACTATAGTATACATTACGAACTTTAAATACCAAATTTGAAACAATTCCAATGAATGAATAAAATCATCAAACAAGTAAGCAAAGGCTACAGTCGAGCGGGGCCGACCGTTGAATACCCTACAACACTATAATAAACGATACAGTTTATATATATTTCCAATTTAATTAACGAAATAGTCAGAAGTGCGTCTTTCCTGTATTTGTGAATTCTCCAAAAAGTCACTGGAATGGACATTTTCGTATTTTGACTACAAAAGTTGGCAAACTCCTTCACACATTGAATATTTTTGGATGGCCATCCAAAACTGCTTGGCTTTTGAAATGTCCGGTAACCCCCATTCAAATGTGCGTGAGTATCGGGCGATAATTACGACCTCCTGACAATTTTGCAGTTTTTTGGTCCATTTCAACCCCCAAATATATGGCGATCATCTCCAAAAAGAGTAGGCTTCTATTCTGACCCTCCTCTTATCTCCATGCAAAATTTCGTAAGGATCGGGCCATAAATGCGATCTGTATATGATATCCTGTTATCCTAACTACTTAGTTTTGTTAGCTGTAGAAATATTACCAAATGTTTAATTCAAAATGAAAATATGACAAAATTGAAAAAATATGAGAAAATTTTACAAAATCAATATTTTCATCTTAAAAGAGATATTTTTATGCGATTTTTTTAGACGTTTTTTCTTTCCTGCCAAGAGGCCATTCTGAATTAATGAGAACTGTCGAAATCAGTTCAGCCGTTCTCGACATATATGAGATCTTTCAAGCATATCTTCTTTGATAGACATATATATCGCACATATTTTGCTATATATCCGATTTGTTGGATGTTAACATCAATCTAAAGATCAGAAGTAACCTTGTCATGGCTTTGTGATTTCGCCGGGATTTAAAATATTCGCGGTTTAATGAAAAATTTGGAATTTTTTCAACACAAAAGATATGGCATATTTTACCCGCTAAATATTATCCGATGACCACCCAAATTAGTAGGCTTCTTCCCCGCCCTAAACTCTATCTACATGCGAAATTTCGCGTCGATTGGTCTATAATTGCGACCTGTATAGCTACTGCAAAATTCGACATTTTTTCAGTATTTGGTCCATTTCAACCCCTAAACATTTGGCGATCATCTCCAAAAGCAATAGGGATCTATTCTGGTCCAAGCCCCACCTACATTCTAAATTTCGTGATGATCGGGCCATAATTGCGACCTGTAGAGTGATTACAAATTAACATGGACAGACGGACAGACGGACGGACGGACATACATAGCTAGATCGACTCAGCTCGGCGAGCTAGGAAGATCCATATATACTTTCCTATGTGGGAAACCAATATTTCGAGGTGTTACATAATTTTTGGCCCAATCAAACTTATAATACCCCCAACACATAGTGTTGTAGGGTATAAATACTGAATATCGGGAGGTACCGTTATATTGCGGCTATACGAAGACGTGGACATGCACAGACAATTTTCTGTCATAGGCTTTAATATACATTACGAACTTCAAATATCAAATTTGAAACAATTCCGGTGAATAAATCACTAAAATACCAAAAATAGGGGGTTATAAAAAAACATGGACATACACGGCCCATTTTCAATACCAAAAGTTCTGCAGACACAATACACATTTGAGTAAAAATTTATCAACCTGAATATAAAGAGTTCAACCGTCGCTTTAGAATGTCCAACTCTGTTAATTTTAAAGTAGCAGAAAGGTTTTCCGACACATCATAAAATCTACAGCCGAATACCCTACATAGGCTTGGAATTGACTAATTCCGTCAGCAAAAAATCGCGAGACTAGCCAAAGAGTTTGATGAGTTCCATCGTTCCCACACTACGGATCCCAAAGTCTATGTATTGACTGCTGAATTCAAGCGGTTGGCACAGTAGCATTACAGGAACAAGTGGCTAGACAATTTGAAGTGTTTGAACCGGTATGAGTAAGCTGTGGGAACAGTTAAATCGCTCTCGAACCCTGGGAAAAAGTGTAATGGGACCTCTATCACATTTAACGACATAACGGTGAGTGAATTTTAAATATTTTCATCGACAGAACAGTGTTGGCTTCTTTGTTCGGGATACCGTAGTATTTTGTTGTTGCAAAATTGTCAGGCTTTATCCCTTTATTGTTGTTTTTATAAAAACAACGTTTGTTTATTAGTGGAGAACGATGGTAATGTTTACCAGGGGGTAAGGCAGGGAATACCTAGGTTTGGGGAAGAGCCACCAATCCTCATCAGTTCCCTTGTTTTTTGTCTGGGATATTCTCCCCAGAAGTTATTTTAAATTTTTTTACCCAAGTGACGAGATCGTAGCTCAATAGAAGAGGAACCAAAGAATTAAATAAAACTAAAATTCTTTTGGAAAGTCTTCTAAATCTTACAACCGCACTTATAAACATTTACATCTTTCTCCACTTGTTATGCTTTCGTTCAACCTGAACGAAGTAGCATAACCATGTAAGTTGGTTTTGTCTGTTACAACAAAAACCCCTTCGTCGACCGTGCCTTGTCTATTAATAGAACAGTGTTGGCTTGTTTGTTCGGGAAACCGTAGTATTTTGTTGTTGCAAATTTGTCAGGCTTTATCCCTTTATTGTTGTTTTTATAAAAACAACGTTTGTTTATTATTATTATTATTATTATTATTATTATTAATCGACAATATGTTGAGCAACCCTAGAGCGATAAGGCGAAGTGATCTCTTTCTGCCGAGAAAACACCACCACAATTTACGATGAGTGGTGTTGCAAATGTCATCCGAAACGCTAAGGCATCCAAAACGTTGGTCCGGGTTGAGTATCTCATAAAAGTTACCAGTAGCTACCTACATAGTTCGCGAAGTCTAGAGAATGGGACGGATGGTTCCATTACTGAAGCAAGGCAGCAAATACGAATCATTTGGGCCAATATCGCTTTTCTTGCCAGTAGCAAAGATATTTGACGCGTTATGCTAGGAACACAATTGGAGCGAACGACGAATTTTTTCGCGGCGTATGTTCGTCGTCAAAAATAAAACACATATGTGTATATGGAAGTGCACACAATCACGGCGCCGGCGAAAATTTCGTCGGTCGCCGCGAACTCAATTAGCTTTATTTCTATTTCATACGCCGGCGACCGGCGAACAAAACAGTACAAGGTGGCCATACTTGTACGAATTTTATGTGTTTTAGTAAATAAAGTTACTATCTACTTTAAAATTTGTTATGGTCACTCTACTATCTGTTATTCGTATAAAAAAACATAAATAATTTGTTTATTTATTTGTGCACTTGCGCCTGAGTGAAGATGGATATCAGTGAATTTATAATAGAGAAGATGGACATAACTGAAATTATAATAGAGAACGTAGAATTATGAGTTCTTGTATAATTTTCATTGTAGTCAACAAATGAGCAAAAAGTAAACAACTTCATCAGCTGTTTTATAATTTCGTCGGTATTGTGTTCCATACGACGAATTTTCGCGGCTCATTTTGTCGCCGCGTAGGGCGAAATTCGTCGTTCGCTCCAATTGTGTTCCTAGCTTTACTCCTCCCCAGCATCAGAGGAAGGAATTCAATTGCCACCCATCAAAACGACAACATAGCAGCACAGCAGCACTGCTAAGACTAGAACGGTGTTGGTAGCCCTTAACATATCAAAGGCATTTGATGCAGTCAATCCGATAAGTGTAGAAAGACCTACCTAAGTTTGAAACGTTGTACAGTCAATTATAAGAGTGGACGCCAATCGTAGGTAGAATTCAGGAACAAGAAGTCCTAGCCTCGTAGAGTGAAACAGGGAGTTTCGCAAAGTGGGATGATATCTCTGAAATTGTTTAACCTTGGTCATTCCGGAATTTCGGGACCTCCAGACGGCATCGAGATCGTATACTATGCGCATCGAGCAATGTTAAACACCTATCTCGCAGAATTTGGCGCCTACTTCCACGCAAGGAATATGAAAATATCCGCCATTAAATCAACGGCCACACCTTTTACCGCATGGTGTGCGGAGATGAGAACTGAGATGGATGTGCAGGTCGAGAAACATTAAATTACGACCAGAAAGTACCCTAAGATCATGGGGGGTAACATTCGACAGAATGTTCAAGCCGTCCGCGCAAAATCACTGCTATACGCAATTAATTTAATTTAAATTATTCTGAAAAACGTCGGCTACCTAATCCAGGCCTGGCAACGTTCAGGTTTAAAACAATTGAATGGAACAGAATCTAGGAGACGACATAGAGTTCGTTAGGTAAACGAGTGATTGTGCGATCTTAGCGCCGGGTTTGAACTTGCAACAGCGTACATCGCTATTTCAGAACTCTCTGGTTCGTTTATTAGTTAGCATTTATTTGCGTCCCATATTAGGCCTATACTAGAAAAGGGTTCAGTGTATGTATTATGGCTTTGAATCAGTGCAAAAATAATTTGTACTTGTTGAACAGAGAGATTTTCATTAAAAGTAAACCTATTTTTGTTCAGAACTATTATGAACATTAAAAATATTAAATGATAATTAACCCTTTTTGTTTTATTTAGAATTTATATCTTACTTTGGCGCGAATCTATCAGTAGAATGTGTCAGTAGATTTTAATTCTTTGTATGATATCGTAGATTTTGGATTTTAGATAAAAGAATTGTTCGACGAATATTTCTCATAACAATGTATAGCACACATTAAGTATTTATAACGATAATCAGGATTCTTCAAATGAACCCTCTGGGGTCAGAAGTAGAATACCTCCTTTCAAGCTGTATTTTTAATCAATTAATTTTAAATTTAAATTCTACAAACATAAATTTCTCAGGATAGAATATCACAATAGAATTCGGAAATTTGAAAAGAACAATAACACAAAATGCTTAAATGTAATTACATGCACAGACTGATTGAACTCAGAATGATCAGGTCTAACATCTATGGTGAACGTATAGTGGTGCTATATATAAAAGAAGAACTAAAGCTATTTTTTGTGGTTAGTAGTGATGTACAAATGAATATCAATCAACGAATATGATGAGATAGATGGTGATTATGGAGTTACAACAAATAAACGTTTAACGCGGAAAATTGTAGTTTAGCGTTTTTTTCGCTCGATAGTTTTACAAACCTGACGATATTTGGACTGCATGTAATAAAATACACAAATAACAGTTAGTAATTAATGGCATTTAGAACCCACCCGAAGCTTATAATATCAAAACCGAGTTGTTGTGTTTATCACTCACCTGTATAAGCAATTGTCCACTTTTCGTGTGTGGATTCCGGTAGGCATATAGCACCCACAAGAGAACGCAAGACACCAGGCAAATCGGTATGAAGAGACCCAGCGTTAGGCTCATTTTTTGTGATGGTTCCGCTTCCTCAGCCATGGATTTCATTTGTGTTCCAGCCAGGGGTTTCATTTGTGTACCATTGTATTGATATTCAGTATTACCACTGTCCACGGGTGCGGTTGTTGTTGAGGATTCTAAACCAGAAGGATTATATGGTTTAAATGGATGGGTTGTAACATCTTTGTGATTTGTATTGGTGTTACCATCTGTGTGAGTGTTGTTGCTACCAGCAGCTGGGCAAGTTGATGCCGTCACAATTTGGAAACGTTCACAGGCTTAAGGGAGAGGAAAATGGATATTTGAAGAGAAAATTCCGTTAACAATTATTTCAATACTTACAAAGTGTTTTCCATTCTTGTCTCTTGCGATCGGTACCGGTTGAGCATCTGTTTGCCGTTGGACACCAGAAGCACTGCAAGGTACAATACAAATTGAAGCTATATAGTGAATGGTAAACAATGTTTCTGTACTTACGGTAAAATCGGTGTTATGATTCAAGCACGACGCACAATCGGTATATTGCAAACATGTTGGCAAGGCGGTGAAATAAATGATTGTGGCATTTGTAATCTGTGCATTGCCAAAGCTAACACGATGATATTCGTAAATTGTCTTTCTGCGGGCATCTGTAAATTCGGAGGATTTATTTCAATGAAGTCATATTGTTGGGGCTAAAAGTAATTGTAATACTCACTGCCAACATCTTGATCCATAATATAGGCATCGGAGAGTCCAACCTTGACGGGATGTTTGTCATCTTGTATGGCATTAATGAAAATTGGCACTTTGTAATAGGTGAAAACGATATCGCCATTTTTGTGTAGTGTAGCACTGAACGTGAATTTACCGACATCTTGTTTGTCCTGAAGAGAAACATTTTCCCAGATGACAGTAAATGAAGAACCTGAAAAGAGAGGAATGTGTGAAAGATAAAATTAAATGCTGAGATGATAAGAAATTTTTAGGAAGTAAATGCTCAACTATGTTCAACCTTTGAATAAGGGATTACAACCACAAAAATTGCTAATTCTGGGATTATGTCTATATAAGACCTGTTGGCCACCACCTCCCATTTCTAAACAAGTCTTGTTCAGACAGTTTTCTGTAAAAGATCTATCTATATAGGTCCATTGAAGATTTGCAACATATTGATACAGAAGATTATAATCTACTGTTTAAGAATCATCTATCTAAAGCTCATTTGAAAGTTTTCCATCAGTAAAATATAGTATATTATGGTTAAGATATTGTACCAGATATGTGACTGATTTCATTTCAGAAAAGTGCAAATGGGTACATGACAAACCAGATACGGATAACTCCACTAAAGGATCAAGAATAGAGATTGGAAGAGAGTATTTCCGAATTGGACGTCAGTCTACTTAAAATAATTTGCAGTATATTCCAGTCAAAAATGTTTCCAATATTGAAAGCATTGCGCATGCTTAAAGTGGTCATATTCTGGGTACCTTGTCAGATTACAAATAGCTGACGAGTTTGCTTGTGGAGGATCTCAATGAAATGGGACATTGAGCTATTATGTGAGAAAAATTCATTCCTTTTCGAGGAGGCAGGCCACAGATAACAAACGGATTCTCAATGTAGGACATCAAGGGTAATCTGAACGAGCCTGTCCTAAAGTATAACTAACTCCCTACTCTATGTTAGAATAAGGAGGAATTAGAAACGAAGTGTTATGCAAAAGTTTCCTATGATCTATAGATAGAGATATTGTACAGGGTGAGATGAAAAAACTGCAACCAACTTCAGACTGCTGTCTTTCTAAGCCACTCGTCCGATAGCTGTTAAGATTATTCCAGTGACAGCTCATTATATTGTTTATAAGCGTACAAAACCATTTTGATGAGAATTTTCCAGAAAAAAAGTTATTCGTGATGGAATTCAAGCGTGATAGTGCGATTTCTTTATATTTGGCTGGAAAACCCCAAGTAGCTATCGTTAGAGCACTCCAGCATTTAAATGTGAATAAATCTTTTGTGACTCCTACCATCGCTTGTTACCGTGATACTGGTGGTAGGAGTAGCACGACGTCAAGGAAGTGGACGGAAGAAAACAGCAACATAATGGTTCGAAAAATAATAAAGCGACATGATCGAAACCCGCGCCGCAGAGGCCGAAAATGGTTCGAGAGCTAAATATATTGCAATATTCCATTCGCAAATATTGAAAAATGAGTTTGGGGTAAAGCCTTTGAAATTCCAAAAAGTGCAAGAACTTACACCGCAACTGAAAGAAAATATACTCTAAAGAGCTAAAGAGTTGTTTCGCTTGGTCGAAAGTGGTGAATTACCGAATTTGGTTTTCTCCGATGAG
Organism: Musca domestica; assembly: GCF_030504385.1. Lineage (NCBI taxonomy): Eukaryota > Metazoa > Arthropoda > Insecta > Diptera > Muscidae > Musca > Musca domestica. Next base: position 3,161,283 of record NW_026712262.1, on the reverse strand, counting down.
AAAACATTCGTTGTCCAGCAGTTTGTAAACAAACAAAATGATCGTGTTTACTTGCCAAAGAGGTCAGCTTAAAATGTGCACTTTCGGTTGGCCACCTGAACTCAAGCGCCGGCCATGGTGAGGGTGTGGGCCGACATAGCAGCCGATGGTCGCTGTCCGCTCGTATTAATCGACCGTGGCATCAGAATAAATGTCGAATATTATCGCGAAAATATGTATCTGAAGGCGTTTTAAAGCTTGTGCACGCAAACATATTGGCCACAGACCTTGGACATTCCAACAGGACTCAGCACCATCGCACTCAGCACGCCCCACCCAAGAATGGTTACAAAATGAAGTTCCTCGCTTCATTTCTAGCGCAAAATGGCCACCAAAATCTCCGGATACCAATCCATTGGACTATTGTGTCTGGAGTATTTTGGAAAGTAAGGTTGGCTCTAAAAAAATACCAAAGTGTCGATCACCTCAAGCAAGCGCTTCTCCAGGAATTGGCCAAGATACTTCAGAGCAACATTCGGTCAGCGTGTGACGGTTTCATTGGCCGTTTGAAGGCCATAATTCGTGCCAGGGTGACCAATTGGAACAAATCGAAACTTATTTTAAAATTTGATGCTATTTCCGACATTTATTTGTTTTCATTCAATAAAATTTAAAAAAATGTAAAAGTTATGGCGTTTGACTTTGCTGCAGTTTTTTTTTTTATATTGCCCTGTATACACGAAGTGCTATACCCAATTTTTCTTTTTAATTTTTTGATCAGGGATGAACACGTGTAAATCACATGAATAAATTTTCTTTCTATATTCGATTTCCTAGGATTGACACAATGGACCAAAAGTTTCAGAGTGAAGTGGATGTCGATTCCTGCTTAGCTGAACATCTTTTAACCAAATAATTGTAATGTATAAGGAGCTGTTTTTTGTCAGTTTCCAATACAATACATAATTTCTCTAAATAATCTCTTACCTGTATCGTTAAGACGCACAAATGAATCATTCGAAAGACTTGTATCGAAATTTGCCATCAACGGTGCAATATATTGTGTAGCAGCCAACCAAGAATGTACATAATCGCCGGTATAGATGAAGCCACCAGTGGCCACAGTAACATTTCTCACGGGATGGCCATAGAATGGGAAATCAAAACTCAATAAAACAGTCTGAAAAAATAAAACACAAATTTATGTACATTAAATCTGAATGCTAATCATGGAAAACGAATTTGTTTCATTACCATTGCTCGGCGATGAGATTGTGATAACATCCAGTTGGGTGTAATATTTTTAATGTCATTCCAGTATTTGTCGGCTTTATCTTTGTCGGTATAGGTGGTGCTGTTGTAGTATTGATGGTGGTCCTGAAAAATATCATCGGAACAGAAATTTATTACATTTTTTGAAAACAAAATCAAAAGCAGAAATAAATGGGTTAGATGGATTCTTTATTAATGGAGTATGAACAAAAATTCCAGGCAATAAATCTGCATTGAAACATTTTACACAAATATGTGCACTGACATTTCTATAACCCCTTCTATTATTCATAAATTCCATCCGATGAAGCTTTTGCCTAACATTGATTATGATTTTTATGACTGTGGGTTATAGTTTTTTTTTTTTGTTTAATTCAAATGCCGGCCCCTTTAAGGGGTGAATTGAATACAATTGTTATTTATGCGGTTTTGCTGCTAACCATGACATTGCGGTAATTGATGAACATCTTATTGTTTTATTAAAACAATAACAACTACGATGTATTAACTTATTCATTTCCACGTTGTTTGCAAAGAAAAGTACAATGGCGGAAATAAACCCTTGCCATTTTATGTAGATTTTGGCCATGTTCGCAAGGGCAATAGGGAAGGGAGTACCACTCGGAGCCTAAACTTAAAATCATGATATTATTAGTCAAAAATTGAAGAATTAAGGACAGACCTATTTCCTCCAATATTGCTATCTATACCGATTTATCTGTGATAGACAAAGGGAAGAAACAAATATCTGACACTCAGAGCGATCGATGCAGAAAGCTAAATAAATATCAATGAAGGCATACAGATTGCGGATAATTTAATGCAAACGCCAGGCTATAGGTAATAAACGTTAGGTTAGTTCTCCATCTTTTCCAAAATCTTGGATATCTCTCGAAAAAGTAGTATGGTCATTTAGTTTTGTTGTTGTTGTATACAGTTTGGCTGCTATGTAAGGGTCCTTCCTGAAGTTATAACAAGTAAAAAGCTGAAAGTTCTGCCGGGCCGATTTTTGAATACCATCCACCATTTGGAACGAATTTGGGAATTAAAAAAAAAAACGTTTAAAATTCTGCTAAAATCTTAAAAATACAGATTGTAGACGTTTTATTAGGGTCTATACGACGGCGTGGACCTGCATAGGTAACTTTTGTCATAAGCCATTAGAATATTCAAATGCGAAACTTGAAAAAAAAAATCGGTGAATAATGTAGCTAAAATCATCAAAATATCGAATATATGGAGGCACCGTCATATTGCGGCTATACGAAGACGTGGACTTGCTCAGACAATTTTCTGCCTTAGGCTGTACTATCCTGTACTATCCATTACGAACTTTAAATACCAAATTTGAAACATTTCCGGTGAATATTGTCGCTTAAATCACAAAAATACCAAAAAAGAGAGGTACTATTATATGGGGGCTTACTAAAACGTGGACCTACATGACCCACTTTCTATACCAAAAGTCCTGCAGACATATTACACATTAGAGTAAAATTTTATCAACCTACTTCATTTCGCTTGGAAGCTAGAGTCATTTCCACAGACGGACGGACATCGCTAAATCGACATAGAATTTTATGCTGATCACGAATATATATACTGAATAACAAACTTAATATACCCTCCATACTATGGTGGAGGGTATAAAATTATAGGAGGAGCTGTTTTTTTTTAATTATTTGTGTGCATGGGCTGTCAGAGAAACTGGGCCACATCAATAGGATATGCCCACAAGTCTATCCGATGAATACTTCTTGGATTATTTGAAAAACATTTACAAATGCGAATGTCGTGAAGGTTTTGTAGGCAGAGAGGGAATCTGTTAGTGCTACTGGGGACAATTTAAAGACGTTACAATATATACACAGGACGTAGTTGTAGTAGAATGTGTATGCCTATGAAAGTGCCGCTAACCGTCCAATATCGCAGTACGATGTTTGCATCTACAGCCTTTTATGGGTGTGTAAAACGTCCGCTGATGATCTATTTTTTAGCGTTCACTATCGATGAACAGTTGAGGTCCAATGGAATGATGTCGTTTGGGCGAAGATTCACACCTGCCACAATGTAGCCCTGAGAACTGCGACAGGGTGCGGAGGCTAAGGTACTTCTTCACCCTGAGATGTCAAGAAAGACCTGCTCGAAAGGAGGTCCAAGGTACTTTCCTTACTTTAGTATAATCATCATATGCTTTCGTTGCAGTACCTACTTGGGTACTATCGTGGGAGTCATATGGTGGATAAATTCGAATGGGTAATAGGAATTGACCTGCAAAATCTACCCCAATCACTCCTGAAGATCTTCGGTTACAACCCGCGGAGGTAGCCGAATTTTTAAATCTGGAGTTAGAGCCTAATTAGCAGAATTCAAGCAACCTCTGTAATGTGAGCTCTCGAAGGCTCATACTCATTGTTGTTAATTTCGCAGGTGGCTCTGGAAGCAGTTATGGCTAGTCAGCAGCTGCTTAAAAAGTCTCTTATCGATATCGTTGAAGGGTACCCAACTTTAAAAGAAAAAGAAGCTCCCTTCTGTCATTTAGTAGGTCCGATCTAAGAATCATGGTAGGAATAATGACTGGTAACTGAAGTATCAGATAACTGACATCAATAGGGAATAAAAATGTTCCAGACTATTGCAGACTATGTGAAGATGAAAAAGAGGTAGAGTCGTATGAGCACCTACTATGCGGATGTCCCATGTTATCCAATGATTGTGAAAAGCATTTCCTGGCTAGAAACCGAAAATAAGCTTGTAGGGCGCATGATTAAAGGCAACTGTAACTCACGCTCCATGACTTCCTAATGGGCAGGAGATTATACGGAATTCTGTAGTCTCTTTCCAGGTAAAGAATAATCAAAAAGGGTCGAAAATTTGCTGTGTCTCTGTCCAAAGTTGTCTATAAAAAGCTCAGGCTTATTTCCAGCTTATACTCCTTTTCAGAACGAAACCAACACGTGCAGGGTGAGATAAAAGAAACACTGCAACAAAGTCAAACGCCATACTTTTTACATTTTTTGTTCTAATTTTATTGAATGAGAGCAAAAAATGTCGGAAATAGCATCACATTTTTGGAATAAGTTTAGATTTGTTCGAATTGGTCACCTTTGGCATGAATTATGGCCTTTAAACGGCCAATGAAACCGTCACACGCTGCTCGAATGTTGCTCTGCGGTATTTTGGCCCATTCCCGACGAAGCGTTTGCTTAAGGTGATCGACACTTTGGTATTCTTTAGTGCCAACCTTGCTTTCCAAAATACTCCAGACACAATAGTCCAACGGATTGGTATCCGGAGATTTTGGTGCTCATTGTGCGCTGGAAATGAAGCGACCTCTTTGGCAAGTAAACACGATCATTTTGTTTGATTAAAAACTGCTGGACAACGAATGTTTTCTCATCGAAGAAAACAAAATTCGTCAGTTCTCCACTTTCGGCCTCGCCAAGCAACTCCTTAGCTTTTTTGAGTCTATTTTCTTTCAGTTGCGGTGTAAGTTCTTGCACTTTTTGGAATTTCAATGGCTTTACCCCGAGCTCATTTTTCAATATTTGCCGAATGGAATATTGCGATATGTTCAGCTCACGAGCCATTTTTCGGCTGCTGCGACGCGGGTTTCGCTTCATTACTTTTCGAACCATTTCTGCTGAGGTTGCTGTTTTTTTTTCATCCACTTCCTTGACATCGGGATACGCTACCAGTATCACGGTAACGAGCGGTGGTACGAGACATAAAATATTCATTCAAATTTAAATGCTGGAGTACTCTAACGATAGCCACAAATATAAAGAATTCACACGATCACGCTTGAGTTCCATCACGAATAACTTTTTTTCTGGTAAATTCTCACCAAAATGCTTTTGTGCTCTTGTAAACAATATAATCAGCTGTCACTGGAAAAATTTTAACAACTTTCGGACGAGTGGCTTGGCTTAAAATTGGCAGCAGTCTGAAGTTTTTGGCATTTTTTTCATTTCACCCTGTACATTCGCCGATCAGAAGACCATCCTTGTCGCATTCATCCTTATCCCAAATCCAATAAGAAATTTTCTAATTTCCAATATGAACACAATAGACCATAATATGTGGAGAAATTGCCTAACCTAGTGGATTACCTAAAAACTACAAGATCCCTATATGGATATTAAATGTATCCGATATATGTCTCAATATTGTCCTAGACTCTGGGATATAAGGTACGTATATGACTTTCCCAACTTTATCGGAAATACAACGACTTTTGCATATTTCGAAAATTGTATTTTTTTCATGAAGAAGTGAACCGCATTCATTTTTGGTTATAACCAAGACAAAAGGTTCCATAGAGGTGTTTGTTAATATAAATCCAAAATCCTCTTCTGAATGGAACAAAAGTAATTTTTTCCGAAATTCGCAGAAGCTCGTATCTTTCCGCTAACTAAAAAACTATTGGCTGCATTTTGTTTTCATTATTTTTCTAAAGAAGCTCTTCCAGTAGGAAAAAAACATGAACATACAAACATAAATCCCTTACAAAACGATGTATGGCAATGTTGACTTTACACACACACCCATAAACAACACATCACAATTTCAAATCATCGTCCATTTCCGGCCTCTCTCCCTCTCTCTCTCTCTCTCTCTCGCATCAACTTACCGATGTTGTATCCAAAGTGCGATTTGTCTTCTTCAATGATTCCAAGGTATCTTCTTCCGGTACATCAATGGTGTCTATGAGTTTTTCCAAGTCCGTTTCTTCGGTACTATTTGTTGAACCAGTCACGGGCCCTGTTGCTGCAGCAATTGTTCCGGCAACAGTGGCGGCGACACCTGTTGCAGCTACTTTGGTAGCAGACAGCACCTTTTTGGGGAATTGATTTGCATTCTTTTTGGCTTCGTCCGATGATGTGGCGTCGGCACTCTTTGTAATATCTGTGGGAACCGCTGTTGCCGCTGTTGTTGTGCCGATTTTATCGGTCATATCCTTGCGCTGACCTGTTCCATTGACACCCAACAAAGGTCGACTACTGGGAGGCACTTGAACGGATGAGGTGGAGACATCAGCAGCCTTGTCTGTTGCAGACACCGATGTGCTGCCGTTAGCATTTTGTTGCTGAGCAACGGCAGCAGTAGCAGCTGCAGTACTTGAGTTTGTGGTTTGAACACTTTGGTATTGATTTTTAATATCTACAATGGGTTTTTTGTCATCTGCAAGTGAAAAGGTTGAAAAAAAAAGAGAGAAATGAGTTAAAGTTTGAATTTAATAAAAATATATGAATGTATTTAAAAAGGAACAGTTAAATTAAGAGTATATGTGGTAATAAAAGTACTCGTACGTTTTGGAAATAATTGGCACACGGTTATGTTCGCAGCTTTAATTTTTTCGACATTTCTATTTTTAGACTTATGAGATTTCATAATGTATAACTGTACGTATGATGATTGCTGTTACTCATACGCAACATGGGGCAACAACTTTTGCGTTTCATTATCGTAAAGAGTACTTAAATAACTGCAAAACGGCTAAAGCAAAAATCTTGAATTTTAGACGTGATTTTAGAAATTTTGTACTAAAAGGTTACGGAAAGTACTAACATGTACTAAAAATTTAATACTTTGTTTTGAAAAAACCTAGAAATGACCCAGAATTCTGATGTTTGGAGATTCGAACTTTAAGGTAACAAAAAGTTATGAAATGGTACTAAACTTCGAAAACGGATAGAGCTTATAACTTGAAATTTTGTATGCAAATCAAGGTTGGACTTAAGTTTGACATATGAAGGTGGTTTGGGAAATGTTGTTAAAATATTGTGGTTTTGTGATAAAGAGGTGGTTTTCCAAATTTGTACTACAAGTGCACAAAAAGTACTACAAATAAAAAAAGTTCTAAAAATAAAAAAGTAATAAAAATACTGTATTTGGTACAATTTGATATTACGTGAACAGATAGTGCTTGAAAAGGGAAATTTGGTATTGGGGTCGCTGTTCATGTGTAGCCTGGACATATGGAGTTGATTTTGCAAATGTGTACCACAATTGTACGAAAAGTTCTAAATGGTACTGTATTTGGTATTGGGTGAATGAGTAGAGATAAAATTCTGATATTTGATGTAGATGTCACTGTTGGTGCCTGTGATTGAGATATGGAGGTGGTTTTGGAATTGTGTACTATAATTGTTCGAAAAGTACTAATTTTGGATTACTATTGGTGTCTAGGATGGTAGGATAGTTTTGGGTAGAAAAATTGGATGTGGACCATTTTTTGCAATGCTTTTACTAACATCCCCCGGTAAAATTCAAAATGAAAGATTTTGAAGACTTTTTGGAGAAAAAATGGAAAACTTTTTCCTTCCTGCCCTCTGTTTTTTTTTTTTTTTTTTTTGGTTTTTTAATATTCCAGACTTAACTTTAGACAGTGGTGCGACCGAAAGTTTAAGTAGTCATGACCCTTTCAGAGAGATAAGAGGAGGCGGCCACAGACCTTTTCGTGAATTTATCGATCAGAATCGATATTATCTCAAAATTCCTCATGTACTTCAGCCTCAATATGATCTGTCTGAATTTGGCACGACGTCGAAAGTCCTTATCGATCTTGGTGTTTGAAGGAAGATCAGAAACTACTTCAAACTTAATAACAACTGCAGCGTATTTTAGGCAATTGCTGTTGGTAAGCGGAAGCAGTGAGCTGATCTGACTGGCAACTATATATGTCAATGTTCAAGCGGGCCTGAAAGCACTAAATTCATGTACCACTGAATCTTTGGCAGTTTTAGAGTATAAAAATGCTTTGGAAAGACCAAAGTCGTCCATTATGTTTTGTTGGGTTTCTGGCCATTGAAGCATCCCTGGTAATGAATCTGCAGATGAATTGGCAAGACGTGAATCCGAGGCAATCGATTTGGAGATCCATGGTGCCACCTTTTCCGAGTGATATATAAGCATTACTCCAGGAGATTTCAAAAAACTGGCCAAATAAAGGAGGATGTTATGTGTCCAAGAAAATTTGGCCGGTACTCTCTGGAAAGAGATCAGGGTGGTTCTTCTCCACATCAAAATCCGACATAAAACTTGTGTAATCACAAGCCAATGTCACATAAGGGCCATTGCTTCCAAGTGGGGTGACGGCGACACCGATTGCTGTAGGCTCTGTCAAGATGAAGAGGAAACTGTACCGGTAGAGCACTTACTCTGCCACTGTCAAGCTCTCTTCGGAGTGAGACATAGGCTTATGGAGAAGCAATTTCTTTACGATTCTGTTTTCATTCTCCGAGAGCGAACCTTCGGTTAGCCAGATGACTAAAGAGGTGAAATCAAGACGTTAACTTCTAAATGGATATCAAATCATTTTTTGTTTCCTTCTTCTCGGTTTCCCTTTTTTTTATCAAAATTAGGATGAACACAATGTACCAGCAGGTCTCCGAGTTCATCCTAATTTAGGAAAAAAATAAAAAACTGCGCATCCTTAAGACTAACCTAACCTAAGACAGAACCCTTCACCGTCATCATGAGTTTTCCGTCTCAAAATCAGTTGGTTAGAGAAGGATATGTTCTTCTTTGCTTCTGTCAGACAACAAAAAATGTCCCTCATGATTCCCAAGGGAACGCACCCTCGGCGTAGACCCTCACTCTCTATCAGGAATTCCCTCTGTCCCTGTTAATCACTCATTCGGCTCGTCTGCCATTAAATATTTCACAAAAGTTAAAAAATGTTGTTATCCTTGATGGTTGAGGATATGTTCCTTTCTTGCTTGTGTCAGACAAGAAAATGTCCTCCGAAATTCAGCAAGGAAAGCTTTTCCAGCGTAGACTCTTATTTAAATGACATAGATAAAGAGTGTACTCGCAGGAGCACTCCCAAGCGATAGAAATTCGGATCTAGCTCAACAAAAATGACAAAACCTTAAGGATCACCCGCTAGAAGTAGTGTCTGGTCGATTTTGAGCAAAACATACTCGCTCATATTCGAGTGACATAAAAAAATAAAATTTTCTCTATTTATTTTTTTACTCGCAAGAGTACTCCTGCGGGCATACGAGTACAGTGCTCTGGATTAGCGGAACTCTGGATTTAACATAATATCGACTATTAATATATAAATGTATATACATATACAAAATCGATTTTCCTTAATTAATTGCGGAATACCCAATACCATATGGTCCTATTTTTAAAAGCTTTATTCCAACACACCATAACGCATATCCTGCTCCAACACATAACTCAAAAGTGGTGGGCGTCATTTGCCTATTTTCCATAATCTGTGCGAACTTTTACAACGCAATTAATTTGATGCGTTGAACATAATCAAGCAGCTGTGCTTTTCTGTGACGGGGTGAGAGAGGAGGTGGTGGGTCATATTAAGGTCAGTGCGTGTTTATTTCCATTAAAAATGTATTTTGAAAATTATACCCAACCACCACGTTGTCGTCGTCTTCAACCTCTTGGCTTCATTCTGTACACTCTATTCATCAGTCAGGTCGTCAAGCGCCAACCACCAAATAGACTAGCGGGGCCGGCCACCACCTGGAAACGCCATGAGTGGCAACGGCAATAAAAACGAAAAAAAAAAGAATGGTGGCGACATATCAACGAAGACGACGCCGATGACCTTTTGTAACTGTAACTGTGGCAAAAATACAAAATGAAACATGGAATAAAAATCGATTTTCTAATAACATTATATTCGGAATGGACTGACAAAGAGTGGCCTACTAGACCCCAACCAACTATGTTTTCGGTTTGTTGCCTATTTTCAGTGTTCTGGCTTCCCATTGCTCGGCGTGGGTGTGTGTGCGAGTGTATGAATGATGTAATTATAACAGTACATTCACAAAACGGTCGCGGCGCTGCTGTTATTAACAAAAAATCTTTTCATAGTCTTCTAATAATGGAAGACTGGCCTCATAAAAGGGTCACTCTTGAAAACCTATGTTACGGAAATACCTACTGTGCGGTGGTGGTCCGACCGACCGGCACGGCTCAAATGTGTACATAAATTAACTCAGCTGTTTTAATAGGATTATGTTTAGATTTTGCAAACCTCACACACGCACAGGGACACATATTACTATTTAAATTTCCATTGCAAGGCATTTACATACAAATAAAGGCTATTAAAGAATAATAGAAGTGAATAGTAGTCAGTTATGCCCTAGTGGAGGATGTATTAAAAAATGAAAGAGAAAACATTTTGTTATGCTAAAATTAGGTGAAATCTGAAAACAAAGTGTGAGACATATTATCTTACAAAGTATAAAAGCATGGGTGTGAATGTTCAAGAAACAATTAAAATAAGTATAAGATTTATTGGCAAATGAACACTGGAATACCGTCGTATACGTAGCGTCAACACTCATACGCATAGGTGTACAAAAAATACAATTTCAACTATCTGGCTTAAATTGTACAGGTAAGTGCCCGCTACAGCGTTTTCGAATTTGACAAAAAATGTTAATCAAAACCTCATACATCGTACTTAAATTCCAAACTTTTAAAGATTTATATATCACTCGGAAAGATTAATAGGAAAATTGCCATTTCGTTTTTTTTGAACAATTACAGTACGCTTTGGCAATACCCCCACCAGATCTCAACAGAGAGCTCAAAATAAAAATTTGAGAGTTCCAGCGCTATCACTTCACCAAATATCAAATTTAGTTCCAATTAGTACTTTTCGTACAATTATAGTACACATTTCCAAATCACCGCGAGATACCAACAGAGACTTCAATATAAAACTTCGAAATTTTAGCTCTATCACTTTACCTTATTCCACATTTAGTACCATACAGTACTATTCGCATAAATAATGGCCGCATTTGCAATCCACTATTTAATCCCAAAGTAATCTAAATATCAAATTTCAGAATGTTATCTCTATCTCTTTACCCAATAAAAAATTTAGTACCATTTATTACTTTTCGTACATTTATAGTACAAATTTCGCAAATATTTCAATTCTAGATACTAGTAGAGTAGATACCTCTATATCAAAATTCAGGATTCCAGCTGGTACTATTCGCATAAATAATGGCCGCATTTGCAATCCACTATTTAATCCCAAAGTAATCTAAATATCAAATTTCAGAATGTTATCTCTATCTCTTTACCCAATAAAAAATTTAGTACCATTTATTACTTTTCGTACATTTATAGTACAAATTTCGCAAATATTTCAATTCTAGATACTAGTAGAGTAGATACCTCTATATCAAAATTCAGGATTCCAGCTCTATTGCTTCACTCAATACCAAATTTAGTACCATTTAGTGCTTTTCGTACATATATAGTACACATTTCCGGAAGCACCACCAAATATCATATCACCATATCAAATTTCAGAATTTTATCTCTATCCTTCAACCAATACCAAATTTGGTACCGTTTAGTAATTTTGGAACTCTTATGATACGCATATACAAAACCATCTCCATATTTTAATCACAGACACCAACAGAGACCTCAATATCAAATTTGAGGATTCCAGCTTTATCCCTTCACCCAATAACAAATTTAGTACTTTTCGTTCAATTATAGTACACATTTCCAAAACCACCTCCACATCGCAATTCCAGATACCAACAGAGACAATAATATCAAATTTTAGGATTCTAGCTGTATTCCCTCACCCAATACTAAATTTAGTACCATATAGTACAAATATAGTACAAATTTCCTAAACAACCTCTATATGTCCAGGCTACAAATTATCAGCGACCCAAATACCAAATTTTCGATTTCAAGCACTATATGTTCACTCAATACCAAATGGTACCAATATTGTACCATTTTGTACTTTTCATGCAACATTCCTCTTCCACCTCTTTATCACAAACCTACCACCAACAGGGACTCCAAAACGAAATTTCAAAATTCCATTTTCATCCGTTTTTACTAAATCAGTCTGTTCCAAATTTAGTATAGTTCGCACCCTTAGTACACATTTCCAAAACACCATCATACTTACATTTCAACCTTGATTCTCATACCGAATTTCAAAATTTTTCCGTTATCATGATACCAAATGATACCATTTTAGAATTTTAGTACCATTTTGGAACTTTTTGTAACCTTAAAGCTAGAATTTCCCAAACCCTTTGGTACATCTGTACTGCAATCCATCTGTGACTCTCATTCCCAAATAATACAAAGTATTATTTTTTTGGCACATTTTACTACTTTTCGTACCCATTTAGCACGAATTTCTAAAAACCCTGCCTTATGACACTTTGATGCCCCAAAACTGGCAATCGAGCGAAATTAACTCTACCTCCAGCCGTTTCGTCTGCACATTGATTATCAGTCAGTTTTTTTTTTTTTCATTACTCCCCCAAAAGTGTATACTCAAACAAGATGGTCAAATTTTAATTAGCTTTTTTTTATAATTTTTTAACAAAATAACTTTTTATATTCATTTACTAATATCTGACAATAATGAGAAATGCTTTGGTATCTTTTTGTATCCTAAAACTATCTTTGCAAACAAATATCATATTTCCCCATCATCATTTTTCCCCAAATCAGAACTTTCTCATAAATCCTTTAATGGCAAACAATGATGTCTATTATCACTCAATTTAAATTTATTAACAAATATGGCGTTATAACCCAACCTTTGTTTGTTCAAATTATGAAGTCATAACACCACCACCAACACCATCACTCTTTAACCTCCCCAACACATTTTACTATCATCAATCCCCCCTTCCCCTCCATAAATAAAATAACAAATATTTAGTTAAATTGTTTTCCATTATCTCCTTATAGTTTGGCACAGACACACCCCCTTCATTGATACCCCATGCCATCAATTTATCTGTTTGTCTGTCTGCAAAGATAGTTAGGTTGGGTTACTGGAGCAAAATATAACAATGACCCCCACACCAACCCCAATTGTAGAGCAATAAGAGAAAAGTTCTTCGTTTCAACAAAAAAAGAAAAATGAAACTATGATCAAATAAAATTATTTCGAAATCTTTATCAAGATATGACAAGAACAACAAATTGAAATAAGTTAATGTTGCGAAAGGAAATTGGGGTCATGGAAGTGTTGTCGGTTGGTCAAATAATTTGAACCCGGTCAACAGCAACCGCAGATTCCCGCATACATACCTACGCACATATAAAAGTGCTAAAAATAAATTGCGAAAATGTGTCACAAAACAATATTAAATAGCTCTTCCTCTCTTTCTCCCCCCCCCCCCCCTTTTCTCTGTCACTAATGGGTCAATAACATACAAATTGAACCAATTTCCCCCATATATGTATAGACAAAAAAAAAAAAAAAGACAAATAAAAACAAAACATAATCATATTAAATGCTAACAACAATTGTGATGATGATGACACAGTACAGTGTGCAAGTGACCAGGCGGGGTGAGTAAACTGCTCACAACACAGTGAGCCAAACGGTGTTGAAACTATTGGGGGAGAAAGTCACATTTAATTGTACTGGTGGCGGTGATGAGAATTAAAAAATTATTGAATTTTATTTTGAAATGTTCAATATTTTATAGAGTCACTAAGCAAAATATGTGCAGTACTCTAGTGCGTATTGGTGGTGTCATAACGTATACGACACGTGCAGTACACTTCACTATAAAAAATCGATCAAGTCAGGTCTGGAAGACTATTTTATCCAAGTTTCAGAATATTAATGAGCTAGGATTCTGAAATTTGTAATTATAGTCATTGATGCAGGATAGATGTACCACATGGTCTTTGGAAATTCGAACCTAAAGGTTACGAAAAGTTCTAAAAAGGTACTAAACTTCTAAAATAGTGCCATTAAATATTACGTGAACGGGTAGAGCTAACAACTTGACATTTGGCATGAAAATCAAGGTGAGAACGTAAGTTTAATATATGAAGATTTTTTGGAAATGTGTACTAAGTGTGGGAACTGTACCAAATGGTACTAAATTTGGATCAGCTTGGTTTAGGTTGAACGGATGAAGATGGAATTATGAAGTTTTATGAAGTCGCATTTGGTGGTAGGTTTGTCATAAGGAGGTTGCTTTGGAAATGTATACTACAAATAAAGTACGAAAAGTACTAATTAGTACTATATTAGGTCCAATTTGATATTGGTTGAACAGATAGTGCTTTAAATCTGAAATTTGCTAAAAGGATCATTGTTCATGTGTTGCCAGGACATTTGGAGGTTGCTTTGAAAAGGCGTTGTAAGAAAGTACTAAATAGTACTAAATTTGGTATCGGGTGAAGCGATAGGGCTGGAATCTTCAAATTTGATATTTGGATCTCTGTTAGTAAATCGAATTGAGATATGGAGGCGGTTTCAAAAATGTGTACTATAATTGTATGAAAAATACTAAATGATACTATATTTGGTACAATTTGGTATTGGGTGAACAGATAGTGCTCAAAATTTGAAAATTGGTAATGGCTGTTCATGTTTAGCAGGGACATTTGGTTGTGGTTTCGGAAGTGTGTACCATAATGGAAGGAAAAATACTAAATGGTACCAAATTTGGTATTGGACTGGAAAAAATTAAAATTTGATATTTAGATTACTGATTGTGTTTGAGATTTGGCGGTGGTTTTGGAAATGTGTATTATAGTTGTACGAAAGCACTAAATGGTACTATATTTGGTACTGGATGAAGGGATAGGACTGGAATCCCCAAATTTTATATTGAGGTCTATGTTGGTATCTGGAATTAAGATATGGATATGGTGATTATAATTGCACGAAAAATACTAAATGGTATTAAATTTGGCAGTGGTGGAATTTGAAATTGAGGTCACTGTTGGTTTCTAGGGCTTACATACGGAGACGTTAAAATAGTTTTGAACAGAAACATTGCATGTTGGTCCATTGTGCAAAATGAACGATTTTGAAGATGTACGAAGTTTTGATTAAAAATGTTTGGCCAACTGTACAAATTGTGCATTTTGAGTACTAACAAGTAAAAAAGCAACTTAGTTCGACCAGGCCTAACGTTTACAACGTTCCACAATTTTGACGAAACTTGAAATTAAAAAAAAAATCTGTTGGAAAATACCGCTGTACGAAGACGTGGACCTACATAAGTAATTACTTGCCAATACGAAGTTTGAAATAATTCTAGTAATATCAAAATAACGAATAAAGGGAGGTAAAGCTATATGTGGGCTATACGTAGAAGAGGCCCTGCATAGACAATTTTTAAAAATAAGCTGCCTACTAGCAAAATACGCAAGTCTTCAAAATGTTAGCCTTCTGTCCTAATTTGTTCACAAGATTTCGTGATTACAACAGACAGAAAGACGGACATTTCCACTTAGAATTATACACCGATCCATAATATATATTCATTGTAGGGTCTAACATAAGTATTTCACTATAAAGAGTTTTTTTTTTTAATATTGTGGTGAGCGCCTAAAAATATGCTATAAAATTATAAAGATAAATGTGAAGAGAGTTTCTTTACATACGACCCTAACATAATGTGTAAACCAGCCTCTAGTAAACTCTGACAATTTTTAATCCAAACGTCCATCGACTTCCATCTCATAACTGCGATTGCTACTTTGTATCCAATTCGAATTTCGATTTCGGCCGTGTGGATAAAAAGTGTCATCTCGAAATTCCAATTAGAGCTTATCGCTCTATTAAAGGGTTATCGATCGATAAAACGTTTGGAAATGTATAACCTGCCAGGTTTTTAACAAACGTTGCAAATTTTTTATAAAATTCACTCCACTGTTCCGCAAATAGAGCTATTAGTATGGCATAGAATTTGGAACACCATCTTTACAATTACACTTTCGTTTATATCTCGCATTTAGTTCCACATTTGTTTGGCGTGCTGGGGGCTGGAGGACGACAGAGATACCATTTCTAGTTACAAGTTGCCATTGTCTTGTTAGTTTGTTTGGTTTTGTTGTCATCGTTTCTATTCAATTAAAAGATGAATAAAACATTACAAAACGAAGAAGATACACACACACAACGAACAGATAAGACAATCCAGTAACTTCTTCTTGCGAATGAGACAAATAATAGGCAACAATTACATTCAATGTGGAGAATAAGCGATAGACAGACAGAAATACTGACTGACTGACAAACCGGGCAGAACTGGAGAGATAGTGGTGGGAGGTTGATGGCATTTGACCAGAATGAATATCGCACGAACAGAATGTGATGAACAAAAGCTGTGGGGCGGAGGAAAAGGACGAGGATGGATAGTTGTGGCGGGGTGCACAAATATTTGCACAATAAAGAAGAATACGGCGAAGAAGCCGACGACACCAGCCTGGTGGCAAAAATCGTTTAGATGATCACAACAGTGTTGGAATGAAATTAATGCAAATTTTCGTTTGTGTAATTGCTGCTATGTCTATTTATTTACATTTTGTATCGTTTTTTCCGAATCTAAATAGTGACAGTAAAAAAAAGCAACAACAACTTGTATATATTTCTGTTGTCACAAACGACAAATAAAAAAAGAACGCAAGAAGGAAAATGCATAACAAATAACCACAACTGACCTTCGTCAGAGAGACAGACAGACACACAAATACCTGACCCAATTTTTTAGCCTTACACAGATGGCAGTGTTTTTTTTCTTTCTTTCATTAGACAACTGTGCTTTATTTATTTAAAAATGGTGGGCGACAAATGCAGTGTAAGAATACAATTAACTGAAATTCTTATGACACAAAAAGTTGACCAAAAAATTTGTAATATGGGGTCATCATCGATTATCGTTGTGTACTTTGGGTCGTATGATTAGTGTCAAAACGTATACGACAATAGTAAAAAATGCCCATACTGAAAATGTCTACTAGATGGTAGAATTCTATTCGAGTGTTTTGGGTTTTATTTTTAAAACGTAGAAAAAAATACTTGAAATACTGGTTAAGCCTTATATAGAGGCTATTCCGACATGACCCATCTAAGGATTCCAAAAATTCTTAATGTAGCAGAGGTAGGCATTAGAAAAATCCAAAGTTTCAATACTTTTTGAAAAAAAAAATGGAATCCATATCTATAAAAGAGGATAATGTTTGTACGTTTGATTGTTTGTTTGTAATTTATAGACTCAAAAACTGTTCAGCGGTTTGTTTTTCCTAAAAATTTCCAGATATCTTACAGCGTTGTCTGAAAGTAACATAGGCTATATATTCTTTTGAAATTCAACTTGGAACTGGAGATATAGCATCAGAATCGGAGGAACCTCCAAAAATTTTAGATTTTGTATGCACATACAGGGTGATATAAAAAAACTGCATTAAAGTCAAAGTCGCCATAATTTTTACATTTTTTAAAGCAAAAAGTCAGAAATAGTATCAAATTTTAGAAAAAGTTCAGATTTGTTCGAATTGGTCACCTTTGGCATGAATTATGGCCTTCCAACTGCCAATGAAACCGTCACACTTTGCCCGAATGTTGCTTTGCGGTATTTTGGACCATTCCCGGCGAAGCACTTGCTTAAGGGGATCGACACTTTGTATATTTAAGAGCCAACCTTGCTTTCCAAAATTCTCCAGACACAATAGTCCAACGGATTGGTATCCGGAGATTTTGGTGGCCATTATGCGCTGGAAATGAGGCGAGGAACGTCATTTTGTAACCATTTTTTGGTGGCGTGAGTGCGATGGAGCTGAGTCCTCTTGGAATGTCCAAGGTCTGCGGTCAAAATCTTTGCGAGCCCAAGGCTTTAATACACCCATTTTGTAATAAACACGATCATTTTGTTTGTCTACAAATAGCTGGACAACGAATGTTTTCTCATCGGAGAAAACGCAATTCGGCCAAGCGAAGCAAATCTTTTGAGTGCATATTCTTTCTGTTACGATGTAAGTTTTTGAACTTTTTTTGAACTTCAATGGCTTTACTATAATCTCGTTTTCAATATTTGCGATATTTTCAGCTCACCAGCCATTTTTCGGTCACTGCGACGCGGGTTTCGATTAAGTCGCTTCTTTACTTTTCGAACCATTTCTGCTGATGTTTCTTCCGTCCACTTCCTTGACGTCGGGCTACGCTACCAGTATCACGGTAACAAGCGATGTCACGAGACACAAGATTTATTCACATTTAAATGCTGGAGTGCTCTAAAGATAGCCGTTTGTGGTTTTCCAGCCAAATATAAAGAAATCACACTATCACGCTTGAATTCCATCACGAATAAATTTTTTTCCAAAAAATTCTCACCAAAATACCTTTGTACGCTTGTAAACAATATAATGAGCTGTCACGGAAATAATTTTAACAGCTGACGAACGAGTGGCTTAGAAATGACAGCAGTCTGAAGTTGGTTGTAGTTATTTCATCTCACACTGTATGTTTCCATTTTGTGGAACTCCGATATATATTTTTTAATATAATCCTTCTCATGCACTCTATAGCAGCGTTCGAAAATAAACAGTATGGTACTGTACCGTAGTGTTCTGTGCCGTTCCGAGGTGGAGTGGTACACTAAGATAATGTACCGTACCGGAGCACAACCATTAAAAAATATTTTAGTGATACTGTACCGGAGCACAACAAGAATCGTACTGTACCGCAGTCGGAGCACTAAAAAACGTAGTGTTCCGCAGTCGAAGCACTAAGAAATCGTAGTGTTCCGCAGTCGGAGCACTACAAAATCGTAGTGTACTGCATGGCGGAACATTAAAAAAATAATGTATCGGTAGTGTACCACATATGTGTTGTTTACGATTTGTGAGAAAAATTAGATGTTTTATGTTTTTGATAATGCAAAAATTACTAGCATAATTCAATATTATGAAAATAAAAGCTGGATTTATTTTATTTGTCATGTATGTTTAGATTGGTTGCAAGATTGAAGAAAGTAGAAAAATATGGGAATAGGTGGAAAGAATAAAAAAGGACCAAATCTGAAGTCATAATAATTTGTATTTAACCATTCAAAATTGAAATTTTCCACGAAAAAGGGTATTTTATTGGTTGCATTGCAATGGGTTATTATGCAAATAATTTACCTGCTATTTTGTGGTACCGAAAAATGAATGAGTGTTGGTGTAAAAAATTAAATATTTTACAGTGTATGGCTGAGTGTTTAAAATCAGTTTTATGATTTCGATTTTTTAATGTGGTCATGTGCTACACTACGATTTTTTAATGCTCCGATTGCGGAACACTACGTTTTTTTAGTGCTCCGACTCCGGTACACTACGATTTTTAGTGTTCCGACTGCGGTACACTACGATTTTTTAGCGCTCCGACTGCGGTACACTACGATCATCGTTGTGTTCCGGTACAGTATCACTAAAATATTTTTTAGTGGTAGTGTACCGGAACACTACCGCTAAAATTTTTTTTAGTGATACTGTACCGGTACAGTACACTATGTTAGTGTACTGTTTATTTTCGAACGCTGCTCTATAGTAATGTTATTTGGTATAAAACTGTCTCCGTCAAATTTAGTGAAAATCGATTTAGAATTGGATATGCCTCCCATATATTAGTTTCCTCTGAAACCAAATGTTGATTGGTGGTATGGTCTACTTCAAATAAATTCTTTTGTTAGTCGAGTTTTACTAAATATGCCTTTCCCTTACTGGTTTAATTCTTGAAATGGTTTTATTTTTATTTAAAAATCACAAAATATTCGAATATAAAATTTTAAAATTGTATAAAATTAAAAAGGGTAGCGAATCGCCCCGGGTCCAGCTGATAATATACATTTTTTATTTTATTTATTTTTTTTTTTTTTTTGAAAATTGTGTACTGCCATCTTTTATCTAATAATTTTTTTCTTTTCTATATTTTTCTTATGCAAGGTACTTGACTCTTTTAAGTATTCAAAACAGATAAGATAAATTCGAAAACAATCACTTTAAATGTCTGTTTCGGAACAAAGTAATGCCAGGTAGATGTGGAACAACACTTTTTAAAACGACACAGATATCAACCCCCATTGTGGAAATGGGTAGGGGGTGGTGCACTTCAGAAAACACTCATAATTAAATTAAATATTTTAATGGACTTATACAATCAGATGAAATGTCAATTAAGTTTCCGTTCTCAAAAAAAGCACATTGATGACATTTCTACGAAGAAAAACACTTTTGTGTTCCGCTGGTAGCGGCGGAGGGGATAGGCGGGGGCCAGCCAGGTGAAATGCCAGCGACAATATCGAAATGAATTAAGTTCTACACGAAAAATTAATATTGTTAATATTAATAAAAAAAAGCCTAAATGAAATAAAAGAGGTTGTTCTATATATTTCCATCAATGACGCGGCAAGGTCACGGCACATAGTTAAGCAAAAATTTACAAGTCATAAAAAACAATTTCAATAATTAACCAGATAATTAAGAATTCAATAAAATTATTTCCCCAATTAAAAATATATAGGTGTATTGAACAGATATTAAACTGTTTGTTAATTTCAATTCAATCCCATAAAACAACAATGGCTTCAGGGTTCATATTATCTCGAACACAGGTCAATGTAAACAATACACAAGCCTGCAAAACCTGTTTTATAAATTTTGAGTGTATTAACGCCACATGAGTTACGTATAATCATACTACCCCTGATAAAATTGATAAGTTCTTGGAAACAATTAGCCAATAAAACGTGTACAATTATTGCACTGTAAGCATAAGTGAATTTGACATTCTTTAGTTTGACTTTATTTTATTTTTCCAGTTAAAACTGTCTGGAGCTGAGTATACAATTATTTACAAAAGTGTGTTAATCAAATTTCATTTAAAATAAACTTATGCTAACACTGCAATAATTAATTAACAAATAATACCTGTAGAATAAGTAAATTAAAAATGTAAAAGTTAGTCTTAGTTCCATCCTCTTAGTCGCAAGTCGACGAATAAATAAATAAAAGAAAAAAAAAAAAAAGAAAACAATTTTTTTTTAATAAACATAATTAATCAGGTTATCTAATTGGCGCAGTCGGTAGGATCCTTTAGGAATTAAAAAGGATCCAGTGAAACGTACCTAAATTATAAATAATTAAATAAATTCTGCGAATCCTACGGGACCCTCCAGGATTATAAAATAAACATTAGTGCAGTGAATAATTAAAAAAAAAAAAAAAAAAAATTAAACACCACTAAAATAAACAATAGTGCAGTGAATAATTCAAAAAATTGAACACCACTAAAATAAACAATAGTGCAGTGAATAATTCAAAAAATTGAACACCACTAAAATAAACAATAGTGCAGTGAACATTTAAGTTAAGTGGACACCACTAGATAAAGGAAGTCAATCCTTTTTTTTTTCTTTTAAAAGTGTATTCGCAAAGGCAAAAAGTCTTCGACAAACGAAGAAGAATGGAGGAACAAGCTCACATCGCATCCGTAAATGCGGCAGAAGAACTAGCCAGAAAGGATCAACAATTGGAACGGTTACGCCAAGCATATCTAGAATTGCAACAGCAAACACAAGAACTACAACAACAACAGCGTAACCCGGTGTTATATGATACACAATCAAATAATGCAAAAAACAACATTTTAAAAACGATAAATCATCTACCCATTTTCACCGGCACCGGAGAAGTAACGGTGAACAGCTTTTTTAGTAGCACTGAATACTTGCTGTCAACTATACAAGATGAAAATATTAAGAAGGAGGCCATAAGAACAATATTCTATAAAATAATCCAGGGACAAGCTAAAGACGTCATAATAAACATACCCACACCGGACAACTGGCAACTAATCAAAGAGACTTTAAAACTAAGGTATAGACCGAACGTGGAACCACACAATATATATAGGATGATAGCCAACTTAAAAGTAAATTCGGTAAGTGAATTAATAATAGAGTTGCAGAATCTAAAATATAAGGCAGATGAGTTAATAGTTTATTACCGAAATGACCACTATATTGACTTATCAAACGTGGACAGTCTTTTAGTAAATACAGTTAAGGAAATGACACAAGGTACACTGTTAGACAAAATTTACGAAGAAAGAAACATTAATGATATATTAAAAATATTAACAAGAAGGAGATTTGAAGACACATGCATTAGGCCAGAATATAGGAAGTTTAGGACTAAAGACGACGTAACATTTAGACAAAATCGGTCGCAAAATAGGAATAATTTTAATCCGCAGATTAACAGTAATAACCAGGGATATAATCAACGGAATTGGTTAGGACAAAATAATTTTAGGTCGGATATTAGACAAGAACGAAATAATAATGATAATAATAAAACCTATAATAATAATAATAACGATAACTATAATAGGAATAGAAACTTTAATCATTCAGGACAGTATAGAGTCCAACAAAATAACAGTTATAATAATAACTATAATAATAGGAATCAAAATGGAAATTTTAATCATTCAGGACAGTATAGAGTCCAACAAAGTAACTATAATAATATGTCGGGAAATTTCAGAAGGTTTCAGCAACAGGTAGGAAACCCTAGGCCAAATTTCAGCCAAAATCGCTTGAATCAACCTAGGCAAGACCAGCAGGAACCTATGGAAATAGACAATATAGAAGTAGATAATTATCGAGTAGTAGGAAACTCTGAACCAAATTTACATCAGGATAACGGACAAGACCAAAGACAAAATAATTTTTTTCGGAAACAACCTCCGATTGTTTACCTACCATAACCATTACGATTAATAAAAGGAAATATAAAGCTTTGATTGATACAGGCGCAAACTTAAGCCTGATTGACAGTAAGGTAAAAGATTTTGAACGAGTTTTACTAAAACAACCTATAGAATTTAGCACCATAACTAGGAAGGACATAATTAAATTTGAAGTTATAACTGACGCACCTATGGAATTTAACTTACCAAATTATACAAAAATTAAGTGGAAAATGCAAGAGTTAAAAGGAAGAAAGTACAATTTTATTATAGGAGTTGATTTACTAAACCATTTTAACACGATGATAAATTTAATAGACGGACACATAACATTTAATAACAAGATTACAAAATTTTTAATTAATCCATATAAGGATTTGGAAATATGTTCATTGGAAAAACTGGAAGTTGACTTGGACAGAATTCAGTTGAATCATTTAAATGCAGAGGAGCATTTAGAAGTTACGAGAATTTTAAGAAGATTCGACAAAATATTTTTTAAAGAAGGGGACCAATTGACAAGTACAATGACAATAAAACATGAAATAAGAACGACAACAAATGAACAGATAAATTCCAAATTATACAGATATCCGCCACAACATGAAGAAGAAGTACGACGACAGATCAGGGAAATGGAGGAACAGGGCATAATTAGGAAAAGTTGTTCAAGATATTCAAGCCCATTAATAGTAGTACCCAAGAAAATAGATAATTCTGGAGAGCGTAAATATAGATTAGTGGTAGATTATAGGAAGCTTAATGAAGTGACGATCGATGATAAATATCCACTACCGAACATAGATTCAATTTTAGATAAACTAGGACGAGCACAATATTTTACTACCTTGGATCTAGCCAAGGGATACCATCAAATTCTAATAAGAGAACAGGACAGAGAGAAAACAGCTTTTGTGACACCTCACGGATTATATGAATTCATAAGAATGCCGTTTGGGTTAAAAAATGCCCCAGCGACATTCCAACGATTAATGAATGAAACACTAAGAGATTTCATTAATAAAACATGTGTAGTTTATCTGGACGATATACTTATTTTTAGTACTTCTCTTAAGGAACACGTTAAAGCCATAACGGACATTTTCACGGTATTGGAACGGGCAAATTTAAAAATACAAATCGACAAATGTAATTTCATGAAAAGAGAGACAGAATTTTTGGGGCATATTCTGACAAAGGAAGGACTAAAACCAAACCCCAATAAAATTAAGGTTATTCAAGAATTAGATTTACCTAAAACAGAAAAACAAATCAAAAGTTTCCTGGGGTTAACGGGATATTATAGAAAATTTGTGAGAGATTATGCTAAAGTCGCACAGCCAATAACAAAATACTTAAAGAAAGGTGTAAAAATAAATTTAAGGGACCCTACATACATAGAAGCTTTTGAAAAATTAAAATCTTTAATTAGCTCTCATCCAATTTTAAGATACCCAAATTATGAAAGACAATTTACATTAACTACAGATGCGTCGAATTACGCAATCGGTGCTGTCCTGTCACAGGAGGGACATCCAATTTGTTTTGCATCAAGAACGCTTAACAATCACGAAAGAAATTATTCGGCAACGGACAAAGAATTTCTAGCAATATTATGGAGCGTTAATTATTTGAGACCATACCTCTATGGTCGAAAATTTAAAATACTTACGGATCACCAACCCATCAGATTTTTACACACAAAATATAGAGGGAAAGACATGTCACCCAGGCACCAGCGATGGTTTTTGAAATTAGGAGAATACGATTTTAATATAGAATACATAAAAGGCAAGGAAAACAAGGTGGCAGATTTTCTAAGTAGAATTGAGAAAGATAATGAAGATGATACCATTTCAGATAAGGTACAAAATTCGGAGAATAATTCAGAATTGAGAATAATAAATAATATTGAGGATGATGATGATGTATCAATGATTACAATTCATTCAGCTGATGAAAATTTACAAGATCATTTCTTTATAAAAGAAGAAATAGTGAATAAGTACAGGACACAGATTATACTTACAAATGATAAAGTTCAGGAAATAAAACATTTACATAATAAAAGTATAATTTTCATAGCGGAAAGTGATTTTCACGAAATGGGGGAAATATTTAGAAAGTATATTACCAAAGGAAAAATAGGTATATTTTCGGAAGTATCGGAGAGAAGCTATAATACTGTTCAGGAAAAACTAATAGAAATGTACTCTAATGAGAAACAAGTGGAATTTATTAAATGCACTATCAGGGCTCAAGATATAGAAACAGAAGTGGAGGCGGTGAAACAGATATCATTATATCATGTAAAAGAAAGTATGCACTCGGGCATACAGGAAACCTATAACCAAATAAAAAATAAAATTTATTACCCAAGATTAATGGAACTAATTCAATTAGTTATAAATCAATGTGAAGTTTGTCAGGAGATAAAATATGATAGAAATCCAATTAAATTGAAATTCTCATACACAGAAACACCGTCGACGAAAAACGAAATAATACATATTGACACATATGTGATTAAAAGATTTCATTTTTTGACAATAATTGATAAATTTTCTAAATTCGGTGCAGCGTATCCATTGAATGATAGAAATCATTTAACAATAATGGAGCAATTAGATGATCATTTTACAAAGGTAGGGAAGCCAAGGAAAATAATAGCCGATAATGAATTTAAAACCACTAGATTAAAGGAATTCTTAGACAATGAAAATATAGAATTGCATCTGACCAAACCTAATAGTCACACGGGAAACGCCGACATAGAACGATTTCACAACACAATTGCGGAAAAGTTTAGGATAATGTATAAAGCAAATAAGGAAATACCGGTGAAACAATTAATTCAGAGATCAATTAGAAATTACAACGAACGATATCACTCAACTATTAAATGTACTCCTAAAGAGGTTCAACAAGGAAAAATGGATGAAAATAAAGTTAGAAAGTATTTAGAGGACAGTAAAAGAAAAATAATAGATAAAATAAATAACTCTAGAGAAGATTATAAGGAAAATAGAAAAGAAGGGTTTATAAAAAATTATAAGGCCGTCCGACATAAGGAACAACCGAAATATAAAAAGACAAAACTGGAGCGAATACATCCGTGCAATATTAAAAGACCTTTGAAATTTGCAGATTTGGACAATACTGATGATACTAATATGGATACCACAGACTAGAGGGATAATTACTACAAAATTTCTGACAGAACAAAGAGGATATATGGACATTTGCATGGGAAATCAGAAAATTGTTAATGAATCGGACATAATTTTACATATAATCAATCTTCACGAAATTGAAACAATTTTAGATGACATAACAGATAACATTATTCTAATGAAAATCGAAAACAAAGAATTACTTGAGTTAGAACTATTAGATGCCAGAAATAAATTAATGACGTTGATACCCAAACAAAATAGAAAAAGACGTGGACTAATTAACGGTATAGGAAGTATGACCAAATGGTTATTTGGGACGATGGACGATGAAGACAGACGGAACATACAAGAACATCTTCTTAATATTAATGAAATTAAGGAAAATAATAATCAACAGATTGTAATTAATGATTATTTCAATATAACTTTAAGTCATTTAAAGATGGTAATTAAGAATGATAGAAAGAAAATAGAACAAGAATTAAACTCTATAAACAAATTTTTAGAGGAAGAAAATAATAAAAGTTTATACTTAGAACAATTGACTAATATACAATTAATTAAGAATAAGATAGAGCATTTGCAAGACAACGTAATTTCTGCAAAATACGGGATTGTACACCCAAGTATTTTAACAAGTAGAGAAATAAGAAAATATGAAATAGATTATAACAAACTTAAATATATTCAGTTTGGAACAACATTTCTTAACAACTCTTATCTTGTGTTTGGAATAAAAATACCTAAACAATTTATAACAGTAAAATTAAGATTTATTGTACCAATACCAGATAATGAAAATAATGAAATAGAATCTAATATGGAAAGATTTTTTGAATTTCAAAATAAAACTTATAAATTTGAAGAGAATAAACATTTAAAAGATTTAAAGTTAAGTCATCATTGTTTAATAAAGAATAATTGTCAATTGATAAAAAATAAAGACTTTGAAATTATACAGTTAGATATAGACACAATTATAATTAAAAATGCAATAAACACGACTGTAAATCAAACTTGTAACTTTGAAAAAATTTTGTTAAATGGAAATTATTTAATTAATTTTAATAATTGTTCAGTTAGGATAAAAGATTATTATTTTTCAAATATTGCAGAAATTACAAAAGAAAGACAAATAATTGAAAATACAAACAAAACTCAAAATTTTAAACATAAGATATCGTTCGAACAAATTGAAAAAGAACATCAATACAATGTAAGAAATATCGGAAAATTAAAATACCACACTAAAATAACATATGTATGTAATATTTCTATAGTAATTGTAATAATTATTTTAATTTTTATAATCATAACAAAACATAAATATATAACTGTAAAATTAAATAAAAGAATTCAGGAGAATTCTAGTCTAAAGGGGGGAGTAGTTACGTATAATCATACTACCCCTGATAAAATTGATAAGTTCTTGGAAACAATTAGCCAATAAAACGTGTACAATTATTGCACTGTAAGCATAAGTGAATTTGACATTCTTTAGTTTGACTTTATTTTATTTTTCCAGTTAAAACTGTCTGGAGCTGAGTATACAATTATTTACAAAAGTGTGTTAATCAAATTTCATTTAAAATAAACTTATGCTAACACTGCAATAATTAATTAACAAATAATACCTGTAGAATAAGTAAATTAAAAATGTAAAAGTTAGTCTTAGTTCCATCCTCTTAGTCGCAAGTCGACGAATAAATAAATAAAAGAAAAAAAAAAAAAAGAAAACAATTTTTTTTTAATAAACATAATTAATCAGGTTATCTAATTCATGCGAATACTTGGAACATGAGTTTTATATTCGTTCAGAGAATGAGGTTGCACACAACTTAGCTATCTGATAAACATGATAAGCGAAAAAACTAAAGAGACAAACATATCTCCTCTTTATTACTTTAACAGGATGACCCACTCCACTTCTTCTCGGTTCTCCTTCCATTAGTATTCTAAGGACCCTGTAAAAAATCTCATTACCAAGTAATGGGTGTATTAAAAGAACAAATGAAATGTTACGAACTACAACAGAAATGTTTCGAATCGAATTAAAAAAAACGAGTAGAAACGGATTTGCAAGTATCAACTTAGTTTATGTGAATTACATCTAAAAAGCTCACAGTAATACAACCACACACTTCATGCATTACAAGAACGGTAAAAAGTACTGAACTATTTTTATTTTTTGACCTCTAAAATAAATATATCGGGGTTTCTTCTGCTCTGACCGAGAACTTCAAGAATATAGAATTATTCACTACTATAACAGATTTTTCCTTTATGATATCGAAAAAATGCAGAACTAGTAGATTCTTCAAGTTTTTAGAATAGAGCATCCGTTTGCCGAGGTTGAGTGTTGAACCCACAACCTTCGTTTTTGTTACTCATTACTTGGTAATGAAGAAAATATTATTATCACTATATAGGGTGAGATGAAAAAGCTGCAACCAACTTCAGACTGTTGTCATTCCTAAGCCACTCGTCCGACAGCTGTTAAAATTATTCCAGTGAAAAAGCTCATTTACAAGCGTACAAAAGCATTTTGGAAAATAGACTTAAAAGAGCTAAAGAGTTGCTTCGTTTGGACGAAAGTGGTGAACTTCCCCGAAATTGGTTTTCTCCGATGAGAAAACATTCGTTGTCCAGCAGTTTTTAAACAAACAAAATGATCGTGTTTACTTGCCAAAAAGGTCAACTGAAAATGTGCACCTTCGGTTGGCCACCAGAACTCAAGCGCCGGCCATGGTGATGGTGTGGGCCGCCATAACAGCCGAAGGTCGCTCTCCGTTCGTATTAATCGACCATGGCATCAGAATAAATGCCGAATATTACCGCGAAAATATTCTGGAGGGTGTATTAGAGCCTTGGGAAGGCAAACATTTTGGCCGCAGACCTTGAACATTCCAACAGGACTCAGCACCATCGCACTCAGCACGCGCCACCCAAGAATGGTTACAAAATGAGGTTCCTCGCTTCATTTCCAGCGTACAATGGCCACCAAAATCTCCGGATACCAATCCGTTGGACTATTGTGTCTGGAGTATTTTCGAAAGCAAGGTTTGCACTAAAAAATACCAAAGTGTCGATCACCTCAAGCAAGCGCTTCGCCGGGAATGGCCAAAATACCGCAGAGCAACATTCGGACAGCGTGTGACGGTTTCATTGGCCGTTTGAAGGCCATAATTCGTGCCAAAGGTGACCAATTCGAACAAATCTAAACTTATTCTAAAATTTGATTCTATTTCCGACAATTTTTGCTTTCATTCAAAAAAATTTTAAAAAAATTATGGCCTTTGACTTTGTTGCAGTTTTTTTTATCTCACCCTGTATATATGTATAAAATTTTTGTTAGAAGGATACAAAACCTGAAAAGTATCTTTGGCATCGCCCTTTATTGCTTTTGATCAAGATCAAATTTTCTGAGAAACACTAACGAACTAGGCTCCAAAAATAAAGCGGAATATTAGGATACTTTAAACTCACAGAAAAAATATTGATATCAATTTTCCCATTCGTTTCCCTGAGATAAAAATATAGTCTACTCGTTTGTGTTTACAAGGGAAAAC
The DNA here is from genome assembly GCF_030504385.1 of Musca domestica. Classification (NCBI taxonomy): domain Eukaryota; kingdom Metazoa; phylum Arthropoda; class Insecta; order Diptera; family Muscidae; genus Musca; species Musca domestica. The sequence goes on along the minus strand of NW_026712262.1, from coordinate 3,131,746 downwards.
CAGCTGGTGACAAAGTTCAAATAATAAAACAACGGAAGGATAGATGGAAACTCCAACACTCTATCCGCTCCTTGACTCGGCCACAATCAGAAAAGTTGGCTATAGAAAAACCCCCGGATGATAGACAACTAGAAATTGGATTTACCCACAAGATGAAACATACAATTTCTTGTGAAATTTAAATCATGTCATTTGCCGCCTCTCAGGCTTATCGACAATAAACAAATATTTGTTGTTGTGTTTATTTTTAAGCTTACTTTCAGGCACTGTGTTCACGTGTATTTTTTTTCGCATTATTCATATGTCTGTGTATATATGTTTGTATTCCAGCTTAAATAATATCGTTTCCGATGAGTGTTGGTGTTATTGTTGTTGTTGCATTTTCACATCAACATCTCTCCGGGGCGAACTTGAGATACTGTCAGAGGAGAAAAAAAACCCTGTGTGTTTTTGCAGAAAAAAAGAAAAAAAATTTTTATTTTTTTTAAAGCTACTCTCCTCTTCGCCACTGTTTGTTTCAGAGCCAGTCTGATAAAGAACTAAATTGATGCCCCAATGGGAAATCAGATTTAATTTGTAGTGGGTGGTTGGGTGATGATGACAGAGAGGTTCACAATTTGAGTCGTTTATAATGACAGACATCAGAGATTTGTTGTTTCTCTTTACCACTGTTTTGACAATTATTTTCTATCTTCAAATATTGATTGACGGAAAATGTGAAAAAGCGAAATCTCTCTCGACGATTTTACTGTTGTCATCGGAAAAAGACAAAAGAGGCACCACACAGTGATTTGGAATCGTTTTTACTTGTGCAAAATTATTAATTTTGGAAATTCGTACTAAAGGAGTACGAAAAGTACTAAAATGTTCAAAAAATAATACTTTTAATTGGAAAAGCGGAATGAGCAGAAATTTGGAATGAGAGTCACTGATGAAGCGCAAGATAGTTTTTGAAAATTCCAACATTGAAAATTTCGAACTTCTAATATCGTACCATTTGGTATTACGTGAACGGATAGAGCTAAAATTTGAAATGTGAATCAAGGTTGGAAAATAAGTTTAAGATATGAAGATCGTTTTGAAAATGTGTACTAAGTGTGCGAACTGTACGAAATGGTACTAAATTTGAAATAGTTTGATTGAAATTGGGCTGGAATCTTCAAATTTAATATAGATGTCACTGTTGGTATCTGGAAATGAGATATTGATGTGTTTGGAAATGTGTACTATAATTGTACGAAAAGTACTAAATAGTACTAAATTTGGTATTGACTGAAGAGATAGGGTTGGAATCCTGAAATTTTATATCACTGTTGGTGTCTTTAAGATATGGAGATGTTTTTGCAAATGCGTACTATAATTGTTCGAAAAGTACAAAATGGTACTAAATTTATTATTGGTTGAAAGAATAGTGCTGAAATCCTGAAATATGTTATAGATGCCACTGTTGGTGTCTGTGGTTAAGATATGGGTGGTGGTGGGATAGAAAAGTAGAAAATGTCCCAAAATTTTGCAACACTGTTGGTGTCTAGTATGGAAAGACGTGAAGGGATAGAGCTGAAATTTGATACTGAGATAGAGATATAGCTGGGATAGAGCTGAAATTTGATGTTGAGGTAACTCTTGGTAGGGTTAACATATGGAGACTTTGAAATAGTTTTGGACAGAAAAATTGGATGTGGGTCCATTGTGCAGGGGTTTTAGCAATGTCCTCCTCTTTATGTTCTGAATAATCACCACAATATATAAATTATAAGGACTGTTCTATTATAAATTCATTCTCAGCCTTATGGCTACAGAGGGAAAAACGAAATAACGGTTTTAGGCCCTAGGTCTCTTTGAACCAAGTCCGTAGTCTGTCTGTCTCGCCGACAGGTGCGCGCGAAGGGAGTATCCGATTAGGTCCATACTTGTTGCATTGCAATATCTTTGTTAAAATTGGATCGAGTTCGGAGATGGGCAACATCGGTCCACTCTTTCTGGTACCTCTCATATAAAAGGTTACAGAAAATAATTTACCTCATGAAATTAGAAAAAATATTCCGATTTTGTGCAAATCACAATATTTGTGTCAGTGCTGGGTCTGGTGCGAAAATGGACAAGTACCTCCCTCATAAATGATCAAAATTTTAAAAAATTGTAATCCTTAAAAAAGTGAAATAAGAGCCCAATTATCTTCGGCATATCCCAATATTGCTGTCAACACAAAATCTCGTGTGAATGTGGAATATATCGATTTACTATTTCTGATAGCTTTTGGTACCACCCCAACAAGGGGTCAAAATTTTTAATAACCATGAAACTCATAAAAAGCAAAATGAATGTCCAATTCCTTTCAAACTCGGCATATCCCAATATTTTTGTCAGTGCTTGGTCAGAAGCGAGAATGGAAAATATCGGCCACTCCATCAAGTGCCTCCCCCATACAGGGTCAATATTTTGAATAACCTAAACGAACAGAGAATACGAAATAAACATTCGATTCTCTAAAAATTTTAAATATCTTAATATTTTTAAAAACACAAGATCTGATGTGAATATGGGATATATTGGCCCATTCCTTCTTTTAAAATTTTACTTGTCCCAACATTTTTATTAACAATATATCTTCTGTTAATAGGGGATATATTGACCCACTCTTTCTGGTACCTCCCCCACAACGAGTCATAATCTTGTATAGCCTGGTGTGAAGATGGTAGATATTGGTCCACTCCTTCTGGTAGCTCCCCCACAAGGGGTCAACATTTTGAATAACCAAAGCGAGTACAAAACACGGAATCCATCCGATTTTCTTAAAATTTCACTCGTCCTTTAATTGTTACTAACAAATTATCTGGTGTGAATATGAGATATATTGACCCACTCCTTCTGGTACCTCCCCCACAGCGGGTCAATATTTTAAATACCCATGAAGCTCGTAAAACGCGAAATGAGCATTCGATTCCTTTCAAATTCGGCACATCTCAATATTTCCTTCAACACAAGATCTGTTGTAAAAATGGTAGATATCGGTCCACTTCTTCTGGTAGCTTCCACACAAGGGTTCAACATTTTGAATAACCAAAACGAACACAAAAAGAGAAATAAGCATCCGACTTTCTTAAAATGTTACTCGCAATATTTTTTCATAACCCATTATCTGGTTTGAAGTTGGGATATATCGACCCACTCCATCAAGTACCTCCCCTACAAAGGGTCAAACATTTAGAATAGCCTTTCAAACTGGGGACATCTCAATACTTCTATCCAAGCAAGATATGTTGTAAATATGGTAGATATAAGCCCACCCTTTCTGCTACCTCACCTACGAAGGGTAAAAATTTTGAATGACTTCAGTTAAAATTTCACACAACCCAATATTTCTACTGAAACAAGATATGGCGTGAAGATGGAATATATAAGACCAATCTTCCTGGCACCTCTCCTACAACGGGTCAAAATTTGGAGTAACCCAAATTCTCATAAAATGCGAAATAAGCATACGATTCATTCTAAGCTTCACACATTCCAATATTTCCACTAACACAAGATCTGGTGGTTCAAAATTAGCAATACTATCCGAACAAACCTCGCTTAAGTGACTACGTCCTGAACTGACGATTATCCAGCTTTTAAACTCTCTTTGGGGTCTTCTACGCTCCGAACAACCCCGGAGAAACATAATAAATAAATTATTTTTTAATATAATTGATTTTTAAATGTGTCCCATTTGACTGCTGGTGTTGTGTTTTAATCAACCAAAAAAATCCCCATTTAATGGCGGATGATAGATATGGAATTTTTGACACGACTGATATTAACACAGTTTCTGTTTTCTCTATTCCCAAAAAATCCGCCACGATCTGGCTTACATGTCATACTGACGTCTTTTTTTCATTTTGCATATTTTGTTCTTTAAAAAGACGTTTAAAGTTTTCGAAAACAAAAGAGGCGGTTGGTAGCACACATTAAGGTAAGAGCACTTGGATACTAAAGAAAGAGAGAAACAGAAGACAAGCAGATAGAGGACGTAAAAAAGCCAGTATCTAATTTACATTCATTCATAGCCATAATAACAACAACAACAGCAACGCTCATCAAGAAAACATTTATAGGCACAATTATATTTTGAAAACCCCAATCCCCTCCGAAACTTGTCCCCTATTTGGTTTGGTTTCACTTCACCTCATCTGCTACAAACAAACAACAAAGCAATGGCAATGTGGTTTAATTCTACAAACGTGTCTTGGTGTGTGCAAATGTGTATTTGTATGTGTGTCGGTGTGCGGTTTGTTGATACCTATCGTGTTTTATAGTCGCACTAATCTACTTTATTTTACACCTGAATTCACATTTTTGTATTTTGTTGTAGATTGTTCGTCGGGCCCCCTAGTTTTTTCTATTTCTTCTTCGTCTTCGCCATTCTCGGTTTTATTCTTAATGAAGTTTATTTCAGAGTATGTTTTCCTTGTACGATTTTCTTGCACGATTTCCTCCATCAAGCGTAAATATTGTCCGTTACATTTTATTTGAAGTATGAATGTGTTGCTGCTGACTGTGCCTGTTCGGTGTGTTGCTGCCAACTTTTCTAGACTCAAGAAATGCTTGAATGAATCACTAATATTGACTCGATGTGGAAAATATTTGAAAAAGAAAAACCATGGTATTTTTCATTCTTCCGTAGAATGTGGGAGTACCGCAATTATTTGATAAATTAAAGCCATGTCGAAATTAACATAATTTAGGTAAATGTTCCAGAAGTCGAATTAGTTGATATGCCTTACCATAATGCCTTCTAATGTGAAGCCAACAAGCTTAAGTTTGATATTGAACGGAATTTCAATATATAGGGGCGAAAAAATTGTGTCTGAACCGATTTGACAGATGGTATATATCATTTGATACAGCCAGGTGCCTCATTGTAATAACGGGTTGGACACTATGACATAGACTTATGAATGCTCTCACCGCTTATCATTGAATAAAGTCGGATCAGCAGATGTCGTCTATGTCGTTTTAGGGGTATGAGTGAAAATATTGAAGTCACTCTAAAAATCTTAAAAATATTAAGACCTTTAGGATATTTGACAGTTGAAAAAAACAAGAAATGCTTGAATGAATAGCTACTAATGACTGGAAAAAAAATATTAAAAAAAAATTGACAAATTATTTGATAAATTATCACTTGATACAGCCCCATCATAACAAAGGGTTAGACCCTATGACTCTTTGGACGAAATCGGTTTCAGTACATTTGCGATGTCGATCTATCATTTCTTCGTCCGTCATGTCTACTTTGATCCAAACTTGAAACATTATATTTTATTGCTAAAATTTAATCGAGTTCCGAGTGGGACAATGCTAGTCTACACATTCTAATACCTACAACAAAAAAGTTTAGAAATTTCCAAAAGAAATTATGCCCATCTCATATGGGGCAAGCGGAGTAGTCCAATCTCGCGTGATGATAGAATCTGTTCATTAATTATACCCTCAGTACACAGACAGAGGGTTTATATCTTTGACACGGCCAAAGCAAGCCTCATTGTAATAACGGTTTTAGACGTCGGATCTCTTTGTCCGCTTCAGAACATTTGGGGTCCGTCCGTCCGTCTGACTGTTGCCCCGATAACTCTCGAAAGGAGTATCTGATTTAATCCAAACTTTATACATCGAAATATTATTAACAAACTTAGAGCGAGTTCAGGGATGGGCAACACCGATTCACTCTATCTGGTTACCTCCTACACAAAAGGCCAACATTTGCACACAAATTAATTAACCTTATAGAACAAGAAGGGATCATCTAATTTTATGCAATCGATTAACATTCTATTTTTTGTACCTGTGCTAGGTCAGTTCGGAAAATGGACAACATCGGTTCACGCCAACAAGTGCCTCCCCCACAAAGGGCCAAACAAAATCTTGAATAATTATAACTCTTATAAAATTTGAAAAAAAAAAAATATATTTCTACTAAACAAGATCAATCATGAATGTGGTATATTACCGACTGCTACTTCTGGTACCTCCCCAACCATGGGTCAATAATGAATTTTTGAATAATTATAAATCTCATAAAATGTTAAATAAGAATCCGAATGTCTTCAAATTTCCCACATCTCAATATTTCTATCAACACAAGATCTGATATGGAGAACATATATATCGGACCACGAATAACCATGTAGCTCAAAAAAACGCGTAATAAGCATTCGATCACTTTTAAACTAGGCACACATCCTAATATTTCTGCTAACACAAGATCAAGGGTGAATGTGGTATATTACGGAGTGCTCCTTCTGGTACCTCCCCCATCGTGGGTCAAAATTTTGAGCAATTATGAGTCTCAAAAAATGCGAAATAAGCATCCGTATCTCTTCAAATATCACAGGTTCCAATATTTTTGTTGGCACAAATCTGGTGTGAAGATGGGATACATCGGCACACTCCTTCTGGTACCTCCCCCGCAAAGGGGACAACATTTTAAATAACCAAAAGGCGCATAAAATGCAAAATAAGTATTAGATTCCTCTCAAACTTGACGCATATCAATATTTATATCAACACCAGATCTGGTGTCAAGATGAATTATATCGGCCCATTCCTTCTGCAACCTCCCCCACAATGGGTAAAAAATTCGAATAATCAAAACTCAAACTCGGCACGTCCCAATATTTCTATAAACACAAGATTTCGTGTTAAGATTAAATATATCGGTCAAGTCCTTCTGGCACCTCCCTCTTAAATGGGTTACAATTTAGAATAACCAAAACGCTTATAAAATGTGAAATAAGCTTCCAATTCATTCCGAAATTCACACATTTCTATATTTCTACTAACAAAAAAACTGTTGTAAATATGGTAGATATTGGCCCAGTTTTTCCCGTACCTCCAACACAACGGGTCAAAATTTCGAATAACCATGAAGCTCATAATGCGCAAAATGAGCATCCGACTTTTCTCAAACTTGGCGCATTCCTATATTTCTATCAACACAATATCAGGATGAAAGATTAAATACTTCGGTCCACTCCTTCTGACAATATTTATCGGCCTATCCCTTCTGGTACCTCCCCCACAAATGATCACAATTTTCAATACATATATCTCTCATAACTTGCGAAACAAGTCAAAATTGGAAATATTCGATTTTCTTAAAATTTCTCACATTCCAATATTTTTTAGCAGTATTAGATGAAGCGGATCATATCGTTCCACAATATCTGGCACCTAGGCACATTTTAACATTTTCCAAGAATATTTTGCGTATAAAGCGAAAGAAGTAGTCGATACTTCAGTATCTCATTGAAATTGATTGATGAATTAACTCGAAGAATTTCTTAGTCGATTGATCTACCGATTGATGAGAATGTTTAACCACTAACAAGCTATTATGTCAGCTGTTTCTAAAAAAATTTCTCATCGAAAAAGCTAGAAGATAATAGCACTTAGCAGATAGTTTGCAGGGTATCTGAAGCCATCTTGAGAAAAAACAAGTTCCCTTCTAGCACTTAGAGGAACTAGTCACTGCAATATCAGACATCTGATCTCAAGATGGGATAAGTGTGTTCCTGACTACTGTAGATTATGTAAAGATGAAGAAGAAATTGAGACGATTGAAAATCAACTTTGCAGTTGTCCCATGTTATCCAACAAGATGCATAGGCTATTTGGCAGGCGAAAGAAACTCTAACGCTCTTTTCAAACATAGTTCTCATCATCATCCACAAGTTTGCCAAAAACATTCCCTGGCTAAGCAGATCATCCTGATAACTGCACTGTACCCTTACTTCTCTTTCTCATTTCCATATCTCTCCAATCACCAAGAACTTTATTCTTCCTAGGATAAACACAATGCAACAAAGGTATCCTTCGGTGTAGCTGCACATTCTTAAATCAAAACAACCAAAGTCTAAAGAAATTTTCATAAGAAGTTTCTATGTTGCCCTTTATATCTTCTCAATTTTTCCAAATATAGGTCAACCCATTTAGCAAAAAAAAAAAATAATGATTCGACAATTGACCACAGACATTTTTAAATATGTCAACAAAAGTATGTCAATTGATTCCTTATTTCGATTGAAAATAATTCAATTTGATCAAACGGCAATAAACGATCAGAGTGGTGGCAAACGTCATCCATTAAATTCCCCCCATTAACAGCAAATTTTTGACAAAGGTGTGAAAATTGAGCATTTGACATTCCGTGCACACATATATAGAAATATTTAAACGTTGTACATATATGTATTTACTTTTATTGCCATACTCAAATTAACTCGTATGTATGTGGATTTCTATGTAACGAACGAAGAAGCGTGTACCAATTGCGGTTAAATAGATCGAACTAAGGTAATTTGATACAAAAAAATGTGTCAGTATTTTTACAGGCAAACATGGTTAGAATGAATGATTTTTTATTTGTCATAGCAAATTCTGTGATTCAAATCAAGCGATTTAATAATGAAGAACACGAACAGTTTTATATGAGGTTTGTTCTAGCTTTTGCCTAACGTATGAGTATGTACATTTTTAATATATAATATTAACTTGTAACACGGAATTATTAATTTTTTTAAAATGTAATTTGAAACTGAAATATGGGAACCAATTCTGTATGGCCTATATATAATTTATTTTGAGAAAACACACGGCATATCTACTTATTAAAACGTGATGTTATTTGAATTCGGAACCCGAATTTTCAATGTCATCTTATTTCGGGTAAATAAAATAAAATCAAAACAATAACATATTCGTGGATCACACCTTCCCTCTCTTCAACCATCCTCTTATTTCTTAAACTTTAGGATGAACACAATGGACCAGCAGGTCCGTTACAAAGCAAGTGTGCATTCTTTAACCTAACCTACTTTGTTGGATAAATCCATAATTTCGCAGCTTCTTCCATTACCAAATAATGGGGTTCCTAATCATTTTTTTGGGAATCGTAACTACCTACAAATCTCACACTAAGTCATTATTTTTTCCAGAACATTCCGCCCGAAAAAGGTAGTCATTCATCGTCTCAAAGTAGAAAAATAAGCGGAAAACGCATTTGTTTTACTTTCAGAATTAATGTTCAATTTTAGCTTCTATTTTGTCTTCGGACACTTACGTTCTGTGCCAACGTTATTCTTTACTTGATAATGAGAAAGTAAGTTCTTTTGCCTTGTATTTTTTTAGTAATATCCCACTCCTGGTAATGTACAAGGTGGCGAAAAGTAATCCTCCTATCAGAAAATGCTATAAATTTTACGATTGGTCCCTAATGTCTCAATTAAAGCCAAAAAACTTCGCAGTGTCTATCAAGTAGAAGATTGCGCAAAAGTAAGCGCAAAAGCGCCACCTTGTAACAGGTAGTTTGTTTACACTACCTTTTACTGTTATTCGGGTCATACAGTTTCCAATTTTTTACTGAATTCTGGGATAAGAAGGCAATAAGGAAAAACTCTGGTAAGAAGTTCTCCTATCATTTATAAATATGTGGACTGATTCTCCACACGTGGAGGGGATCCCACCCGACAATCTACACAGGTGCCGTATTGCTTATGGGTTCCTTGAGAAAGAATTTTAGGAGATCATGTTTCAATTTGGACATAAGATATTCTTAACAAGTAAGGAAGAGTCAAAAATCGAGCGGCGTTGACTATATGATATCCTACACCTCTATGCGTATTTAGTAGGGCTCCTGTAACAAAAAAAAACTTATATTTGGAATTTATGTGAAGTAGATCATACCAACTATGAACCTTATTTGAATGCGTATCATGGCTCTAGAGTAGTCACACATTTTGGGAAGCATATCCAACTCTGAATCGATTTTCAACAAATTTGACGGATGCATTTATTTGTACCTCTAGTACCAAATAAAATTGCTGCATGATATGAATTCGATATGTATTATATTAAAAAAATATATATATTGGATCAAAAAATATATACTGGAACGAGTTTCGTCAAATGGAAAAATTCGGTTGAATATAAAACACTTTATACAATTTGGGCTGATATTACATATATGGTGGACAATAACCGTAATATCGGTTGAAAATATGTCTGTACCGATCTCAATAAAATTTGGCAGATGTATTAAAGTATCATTGTTGTGGAGTGCATATTACGCATGTGAGGGATATGGGGGCTATAGCTATATCTGAACCGATCTACACCAAAATTTGATGTACTTGCTTCCAGACTGAATTCCGTCAGATGTGCAAGAATTCAGGTCATTTGGACGGATACTGTCAATTTGGTGCTCAATTAACCTGAAATCGGTTGATTATGTATATGGAAGCTATATTCAAATCTGAACCGATCTTGATAAAATTTAGGGCACTTATTTCTGAGCTGTATTTGATATCTGGTACCAAATATCATTCTCGTGGAATTCATATTACGCATGTGAGGGACTTAAAACTCCAAATCGGATGCGACATATATATGGGAGCTAAAGCTATATCTTAATCGATTTTCACCAAATATAAAGTTCTTGTTTCTAGGATGAAATCAGTCCGAATTGCCAAGATTCAGTTCATTTGGGCTGATATTAGCCATGTGGTGCACAATAAACCTGAAATCGAATAAAGATATATATAGGAACTATATCCAAATATGATTTGACCTCGATAAAATTTGCGGAGGTATTTTTGAGCTCCATATGTTATCTGGTACCAACTATCATTCTTGTGGAGTGCATATTACGAATATGAGGGACTTAAACACCAAATCGGATGAAACATATATATGGGAGTTATATCTGAAGCGATTTTCACCAAATTTGATGTACTTGCTTCTAAAATGATTTCGGACAGATGTGTCATTTGGTGCACAATTAATCTGAAATCGGTTGAATATATAGGAGCTATATCTAAATTTGGACCAATTCTCACCAATTTCAATAGGTTTCGTCCTTGGGCCATGCAAATGTTGTTTGAAAATTTTCATTTCTATCAGATAATAATTGGGACCTGCATTTTTTTCTGGACTGATATGCATACATCGACTCAGAAAGTGACTCTATGAAGGTCCTCAAAAGTAACTATGGGTCTATCTCAATCCCTTCTCCCCGTTACAAACAAATACACAAAGACATAATACCCTTGCAACTATGTGGTGTAGGGTATAAAAATGTACAGAAGTCATCTCGATCGAGTGGTTGAGGTGAGAAGTCACTTGCCGCTCGACTTCGTTTTTTGGAGGACTGAATAAAATATACAAAAATTTTCAGAAAAGTAGCGCCTTGTCCACATCCTTGTTCTCAACATTTTTTGACAAGAATTTCACTTTTGAAATGTCATAGAAATGTTCGAGGGAAAATTCTCCCATATATCCGATTTATTTTGATCGAAATGATTTTTCTTACCCATGTCTCGGCAAGGACCTCTCTAAGAGATCTCTGAAAGCGAATTTGAAGGATAAGACTGAAACTAAGGTTACTAAAGAAATTTGGAGAAATTTTCTCCCATTTGTCCAACAAAGTTATCTGGGTCGAAGGGCAACCTTATACCCGATACACAGAGCCACCGATCCAGAAGCAGAGAAAATATGCTCATATATATGTATAAGAGTCCACTCGATTGAATGGATCCCTCACTTCAACCATTTCGTTGAGGGTCCCCCTTGTCACCATTCCTATTCTCCACCATCTTTCCGATATTCCAAAAGAGAGGCTTTTGGAATATCGAGGTATTAGACTAAAACATGGGTACATACAGATGCACGAATAGAAGTTCTCATACATGCCCGATAGCTTTATTTCGATCGAAATTACTCCTCTTCGCTATCTTTTTCGACAAGGACAAGGACTTGACATACTTGAGAGCGAATTTTGGGAAATAATAAAGGAAGGAAAGGAATCATAGGAATGTCTCCAAATTGCCCAATAAATATATCTCGATCAAAGGGATTTCCTTTCCTGAATCAACAGTAGTGAGGGTGTTGAAGTGCGTTGTTGGCTACAACCGAACGAGAATATTAAAAAAAACAAGATTTTTCAAAAAAACACAATCAAAGGCAGGTGTCTTGATCCTTCCGAAACTGAAGGACCCTAGGAAGCCAAAACCGACAAAGTTTGCTTCGTCGCCAAGGCAGTTGCCATTTGTGGCTTCCTAGGGTTCTTCCGTTTCGGAAGGACCAAGCCACCTACCTTCGATTGTGTTTTTTAGCAAATTCTTGATTTTGTAAAATATTCTCGTTCGGGTGTAGCAGTTGACTTAGATAAAACCCTTTTCAAATCTCAAAGAAGTCGAAAATTGCATACCCTCTTATAGTAAGTGGCAGGAATCAAAAAAGAGACCTTGTAGGACATTTTTTTTTTCAAAACAGCGTGAAACTAATATGTTGATAGAGAGAATGACGAGTAGTCAAAAAAAAGTCAGCGTCCTTAAAGGGGACTCTTGGCGTTGATCTTCCACATCATTTGAGCCACCTGCGAAAAAACACATCATCCCCAAGATATACCTCTATCCCCAGATTGCTTGTCAATTTGTCACCCATTTTCGGATACCTTCTACCGGAGTTCCGACGTCATTAATACTCACTACATTGTAAAACATTGATTTAGTTGGTGTAGAATTTCCTACTTTGATCGTTAAATTCCAATTTTTATATGACATTTCTTCTTAGCATCTCAAAAGTCTTAAGAATTTCTAAATTCTTGTCGTTGTGTTTTAAAATCTTTGCATTCTAATTTTGTTTGTACATATGGATCTGTTTGCTTCAACTTTTTTTGCGGCTATTTTTTTATAGCAAAGATAGCTTCCAAATATAATAATAGCCTCTTCTCGAGTTTGAACGTCTTCTGTGTAGAATTCCACTATAATTCTATTTAAATAATATACAACTTTGTGGGCAAAAAAAATGACTCAGCTTTTTCTTTTCGTTCCATATGAGCGTGTTTAGAAAAAAAAAAAACTCAAGAAAGTCAAACAAAAAAAAAAAAAAAAACCATAAAAATTGTTTCTTTATTCGCATTGAAATATTTCTTGACATAAAAAAAAACTCCTGTCGCCCGACCATAACCATAAAATAAGTATTGATATCGGTTCTTCTTCTTCTTTACTCCCACAATGACGACAGCAATTTGAGTCTAAGAATGGAACAGGTTTGACGCGGTGACTTTTTTGTTTTTTTTTTTTTTTTGGTTTTTTGTTTTATTATTTTTTACAAAGAATCACGAAAATTAAACAAAACAAGAATAAAATAACTAATTTTTAACCAGAAATATAATGTTAGTCATATATAGAAGAGTTTCAACAACAAATGAAACCAAACTTGTCACATGTGTACGAGTATGTAAGAATGTATTAAGAACGTATCGTCTGAACATGAAATTATAAGGGAATAAAAAAATCTCATGATGAGACTGAAATATAGCCCAAACGAAACGGCTGAAGCTAGAATCTAGAAATTTTGCACAATTCGCAAAAAGGGCACAAAAAGTACTAAAATGTACTAAAAATTGAATTTTTTTATTGAATAAACGGTGATAAGGAAAAAAACTCACATGATATTGTATGAAATATAGTTCAGACGAAACGGCTAAAGCTAGAATCTTAAAATTTGACACGATTCACAGAAAGGGTACGAAAACTACTCAAATGTAATAAAAATTGATTTTTTGTATTGGATAAACGAAATGAGCTAGAATGAAATTCGGAATGAAAATCAATAATGGAGTGCAGAATAGAAGAACCAAAGAGTTTTTGGACATTCGAACTTTAAGGTTACGAAAAGTTCAAAAATGCAACTTATCTTCTAAAATGGTACCATTTGGCATTATGTCAACGGATAGCGCTAAAAACTTGAAAGTTGTTATGAAAATCAAGGTTGGAAGGTAACTCTGATATATACAGGTGGTTTTGGAAACGTGTACTAAGTGTGTGCGAACTGTACTAAATGGTACTCAAATTGGAACAGTTTGGTTTAGGGAGAACGGCTGAAGCTGGAATTTTGAAATTTAGTATTGGAGTCCCTGTTAGTGGTAGGTTCGTGATAAAGAGATGATTTTAGAAATGTGTACCACAAGTGCACGAAAAATAATAAATAGTACTATTTCGGTACAATTTGGTATTGGATGAAGAGATAGCGCTTGAAGTCCGAAATTAGGTATTAGGGTCGCTCTTCATGTGAAGTCTCAAATTAATTATTTGTGTTTGAGATTTGGTTGGAATTGCATCCTATACTTGTACGAAAGTACCAAGTGGTACTAAATTGGACATTGGGCAAATGGATAGAGCTGGAATCCCGAAATTTGATATTAAGATATCTGCTGGTATCTGGAATTGAGATATGGAGGTGGTTTTGGAAATGTACGAAAGTACGAAATCATACTAAATTTGGCATTGGTTGAAGGGATAGGGCTGGAATCCTCAAAATTGATATTGACGTCTCTGTTGGTGTCTGGAATTGAGATATGAAGGTGGTTTTGGAAATGTGTACTATATTTTTACGAAAACACTAATTGGTACTAAATTTGGTATTGGGTGAAGGAATAGGACTGGAATCTTCAAATTTGATATTGAGGTATCTGTTGGTATATGGAATTGAGATTTGGCGGTGGTTTTGGAAATACGTCCTATGTTTGTACGGAAGTACTAAATGGTACTTATTTGTTATTGATTGAAGAGATAGGGCTGGAATCCTCAAAATTGATATTGAGGTCTCTGTTGGTGTCTGGAATTGGAATTTGGCGGTGGTTTTGGAAATGTGTGCTATAAACGATCGAAAAGTACTGAGTAGTACTAAATTTGATATTGGGTGAAGGGATTGAGGTAAAACCGTGAAATTTGACGTTACGATATAACCGTTAATGTCTTCGATTGAGATATGGAATGGTTTAGCAAGTGGATACTAAAATATACGAATAGTACTAAATGGTACTAAATTTGGTATTGAGAGCTGGAATTCCGAAATTTGATATTGAGGTCTCTGAGGGTATTTGGTGTTGAGATCTGGTGGTGGTTTTGCAAATGCATTTTATAATTGTTCAAAAAGTACTAAATGGTTCTAAATTTGGATAACTGTTAGTGTCTAGAATGGAGAGATGTATATTGGTTTGGATATGCGTACTAGATGTTACTAAATTCGGTATTGGGTGAAGGGATAGAGCTGAAATTTTGGTTTCTTGGGTTTACATATGGAGACTTTGAAATAGTTTTGGGCAGAAAAACTGAATGTGGGTCTATTGGGCAATGGTCTTACTAATATCCTCTTACAATATAACTATCCCTAAACAATACAATTTATCTTCACGCACAAGAAAATTTAACAATTCTATCTTCTTGCTATTAAGATGTTTCTTTTGGCACAAACTTTTCTTTTCAAATCTGATTGATATGCCGTCTATTGATATACACGATCTGATTTTAACCTATTTGAACCAACTTAATCAACTCGCTTCCACTTTTGACATTCGTGCTGCGAATTTTAATTCAATGAAATCTGAAAATGCCGCATGAATATCAATAAGACAGATGGACGTCGTTAACTGACCTAGAATTTTATGCTGATCGAGAATATCCAAAAAAATATAATTTATGGAGGCTCTGTTTTGTGGCGTGACAATCTGAAACTTTCCACGTTTGCAAGATTGTATTTTTTTCGTATTTAAGTTATGGACACAATTTTAAAGTATTATGATTTTTGAGAGGTTATAGCGGATTTCTCATTATATTGATTGGAATTGTGTTAAAATCTCGCACAAGAAAATTGAATTCCTAATTGTATATGCCTCTCCTTAATCTCAAATGTGAAAAATTGGAGAAATTAAGAAATTCCAGTAAATTTGTTCGGCTCCAACTCCGACACCACCACAGATCTGTTCCGGTGCAATGTAATGGATACAGAGAATGAGTACACTTCAAAAATCGTCCCGGACTTGGTTGGTGGCGTGACTACAGCGAAAGGGATTATGTTGTGCTACAGCTAAATAGTACATTCGGATTGGCCGAACTTTTAATACCATCTCCCATTTTGAAGAAACTTCAAAAAAAATTCGTAGAAAAATACATCTCAAATGGGGGTTATACGAAGACGTGGATCTGCATAGGCAATTTTCAGTCATATGCAGTAGTACCTATTACGAACTGCAAATACGACATTTGAAACAATTCTGCTGAATAATGTTGATAAAATCGTCAAAAGACCGAATATCGGGACGTATTGTTATATGGGGGCAATACGAAGACGTGGACCTGCATATGTGATTTTTTGTTATAGGCTGGGTACTACAGCATTACGAACTTTAAATACAAAATACCGAATATTAGGAGGCACCGTTATATGGGGACCATAAAAAGACGTGCATGGGCAATTTTTTGTCATAGACTGTAGTACGAACTTCAAATACAAAATTTGAAATAATTCCGGCGAATTCAGGTGGATCTGCAAAGGCAATTTTCTGTCACAAGCTAAAGCTCCGAACGAACTTACAATCCGAAATTTGAAACAATGCCGGTGAATAATGCCGCTAAAATCATCAAAATACCGAATAGTGGGAGATACTGTTATATATGGGAATTTGCCAAAACTTAGACCTATATCGACTGTCCTACGCATTGATGTTTCTTACATAATGGGAACACATTCTGCCAATTTACAGCAAATTCGTGTTAAAATTGTGACTCATAGCACCCAACAACCTTAAATCTTTTGTTATAGTTATATGGGGGGGCTATACCAAAACGTGGACCCATATGGCATATTTTCAATACCAAAAGTCCTGCAGACCTAACACACATCTGAGTAAAATTTAATAAACGTACTTCATTTCGTTCTGAAGCTGAAGTGATTTCCACAGATGGACATACAGACGAAGGGACGTCACTAAATCGACATAACATTATTTTAATCCTCCTATCAGAAAATGCTATAAATTTTACGATTGACCCCTAATGTCTTAATTACAGCCAAAAAACATCGGAAGTTTACTTTTGCGCCACCTTGTACATGCATATGTACTTGACAGACATTCCGACATGTTTTAATCAAGACATTGGGGGCCAATCGTAAAATTTATAGAATTTTCTGAAAGGAGGATTACATTTGCGCCACCTTGTATATATTTTATTGTCTCTTAAATGTATATTTCAAAGAGTTATAAACAGAAGGATAAACTTAATATACCCTCCACACAATGGTGGAAGTTAATTAAAGATAATTGAATACCTTTCTATCCAAATAATATTTAAAAACTTTTACTATTTTACACACACACACACCTATTCACATAAACCTAACGGCATTTAAGAAAGTGCATCTAATTTATGAGTGTTTTAATAGTTTTTGTTTTCTTTCCTTCATTCATGTTCTTGCTCTCTCTGTTTGTCAAGTACTTGTTTTAATCGTTTGTGTACAACAACAAAAACATCAACAACAACAACCACATCAAATGTCCGCGTGTCTGTCTTTCGGTTTAGTGTGCGACTAGTCGTGGACAATAACAAAGAAACCAATTGATAAGAGTTCATTTTATGGTTCAAATGGAAATTTAAAATATGTATGTTTACATTTTGTATAATTATTAACAAAATAAAAAAAAAAACAGCAACAACAACATCAACTACTGGTGCTACTGCATTACTAGTCTAGTGAAGCAGTAGCAGCAACAGCAGTCAATGAAACCGCAAATAATAACAATAACAACAAATGGAACATTATAAGCAATAAAACACTTGAGTTTTGATAGTCAGATAGTTGGACAGACGGACGGACGGATGGACAGACGTAAAAAAAGTCCATGCCTTCTTGTTGTTGTTGTTGCGTGCGTACATAAATAGCCTATGATTGCAGTAAATACAGCTGTAACAGCAACAACAACTCATAGTTTATGAACATTGTACCCATATGTAATTTCGTTATCACAAAATCCCCTCCTAGACCGACTGAGTAGTTAGACTCGGTGATAACTACCGGTTTAATTAGAGAAATGCATTTATTTAGCTGACTGACTGACTGACTGATAGACAGACAGACAGATATGTTTAATTTTCCTATTGACATTTGCTTGTCATTTGCATCGATGATTGGTCGCCGCCGGTCTTATCTTCGATGTTTTGGAAAAATAAATGTTTATCAAATTGTGTTTTCTATTTTTAGAGGTGCTGAATATTTCGCCATGTTGTGATGTGCCTGGTGTGTGAAATGGAAGAAGTATACAATTCATGCAAAAAACTAGTAAAAAAAGGCCAAAAGTCGGCGGACCATCTTTATGATACCCTACACCACTTTTCATATTCAGTAGAGCTAACCATAACAAATAAACGTTTTTATGGAAAGCTTATGAGATTTAAATCATAATCATAGTTGGTATAATTATAGCTATAATTTAAATCTGAAAGGATCATGTATATGGGAGATATATCCTTCTCTGAATCGAATTCTAGTAAATTTGACGGAGGCGTTTCTTTCTGAGCCGATATTCATCAAAACTCATCTAATTTGGGCTGATATTACACTATGTAGGCACAATAGACGTGAAATCTAAATCTGAACCGATCTGAATCATTGTAAACTTTAGCAAAGGTATTTCTATGCTGTATCTGATAGCTGGCACCAAATATCATAGTTGTGCAGAGCATTTTACGAATGTAAGGGACTTAAATAATAAATCGGATGAAACATATATATGGGGGTTATAGCTATATCTTAACCGATTTTAACCAAATTTAATATATACTTTCTTCCAGACTGAATTCGTTCTTATGCGCCACAATCCATTCAATTCGAGCTTATGTTAACCATTTGGCGAACAATAAACTTGAAATCGCGCCTGAACCGGTTTCGATGAAATTAGCATAGGTATGAGCTGTATTTGATATATATATATTTTGTCCTGTGGAGGACAAAAATAACAAATCGTATAAACAATATATATGGGAGCTATAGCTATATCTGAACCGATTTCCGTTTGTGCCAAATTCCATCCCATTTGGACTAATATTACACATTTAGTGCACAATAAAAGGCAAATCGGACGAAGATATATAATGAGATATGAATGAGAGCTATATCAAAATTTTGACCGATTATCTCCAATTTAAATAGGGTTCGTCCTAGGACCAATCAAACGATTTGTGCAACATTTAAAAAATATATGGACAGACAGGTATCTCACGAATAAATGACTTAATGCGTCAATGGAGGCGGGCTCATTGGTATAGACAGCGGTTTTAAAAAATAGTCTAAATTCCCTATATCCCACGAACTGTTGGCCAATTGACCGGTTCTGAATGTGAAATAAAATGTTCACCGAACTCGCCTCCTCACTAAGTACATTGCTACGCGTGCTGTGTTGTTATTGTAACAGTTACACATATTTTGTTGGACTTTTGCTAATCCGATTATAACGACAGGTACCAAAATTCGGTTACTTTCGTGGACTGCAACCAAAAAAGGTCTTCTGGAGTGAGTGGAATGACTCCGAGGACGGCAATCATACTGTTATTCTTCATGGTCATACTGATCGAAAGATATCGAAGAAAATTGCAAAACCTCTAGATTCTTGCAGGTTCTGGAACAGAGCAATTATTTGGCGCATACGAAGTGAGGCACCAATCGGGGTACATCGGATCCAAGTCTGACAAACAATTAAAATGTGTTTGATACAACTTAGAGACCTCCTTTTTTACTTTTATTAAAAACCTAGCAAAAGCACCTATTATCACAAATAAAGCTAAAAACCTATTATTTTTTACAAGAGCATGTGTAGAAAAAAATATTTGTTTTATTTTAAAAAATATGTTCCAGTTATTCCCCCTTCTGGTATAACACAAAAGATTGTATAAGTTCTTACATGAACTACTAATCGTATTATTTTATCTTCGATAAAGACGGCGAGTTTCGAACTCAAAATGTTGAGTTTTGCAGCAGGACACACTCATTTTGTTCCATTGTTTTCATTACTTGGTCATGAGGAAAATAAGTTTTATACAGGTACTTTTTTTTATTGGTAATTCTGTAGATAGTTTGTTTACATTACATTCTAATAAGTTATTCGGCGAATACAACTTCCAAATTTTTGTTAAGGATGATGAGCCTTTATAGGAGAGGTGCCAAATTAAGTCAGTCGGAGTTAAAAGCTTAACCATTATTCAGAAAGAACACAAAAAACGTATCACAATGTCCCTTGTAGATAAATGTATTACAATGTTCTACATTTCTACATACATTTGTACAAAAATCTCTGACTTTGACAACTACATACAAATATGAACCAAAAATGTGCACTAAAAACACACTGCCACTCAACACGCGACCTAGGCGAGCTACGAACCACCCACAAAACATAAAACCTTTAATTGTGTTGTGGTTTTGTTGGGTTCCCTTTAAGTAGAACTAACGAACGGACAACCAACCATATTTACATGTCAACACCTCAACAGCTACAGTCCATTACAACTTTCTCGGAAAAAAGTGAAAACAACATGACAAGTAAAACAACAACAGCAAATGTAGGAAATTAGTTCATACAATCTTCAAAAAAACATAAAAAAACATGACTAATGTACACAATAGCTTAGTAAACATAAATACTACAGACATTTAAGGTTGTATGTAAATTAAAGAAGAAGAAAATTTATTTGCGGCGCTGTTGTAACGGTAGCATTAATGGACGGTCGTATTCCTCTTCCGTACGTGGCAGTGGAAAAGAAACCACAAATATGGAAGTGTAATTTACATAGCCTTAGGATCGATCCATTGTCCATGGACAGTTATTACAATATTATAAAGAGATTAAAGAATACCCTCGTTGTGCCTCTAGCCGCCGGTCTATTTTGCTTTGTGTGGCTGATACTAAGCACCACTACCACCACCACGACATGAGTGAATAATAGATTTTCGACTTTGATTTCAATTAGCCGTTTATTATTTTCATATGTGGTTCAAGCGAACGTTTATGGCTCTTGTACACACATACCTAATCGCATTTCCTCCTAAGCAAAATCATAACCGCCATTTCAACCTCTTCCTCTGCGCTAAAGCTCGGCTGGCGGTCTAACCAAAAAAAAAAAAAGAAACAGAAACAAAACCTCCACAGATTTCTTCATCATTTTATTGAGCGGAGCATTGAGAAGCAGAAGAAAACGAAGTAAAAGAAGAATTGAAGTACCCGTATGGCCAACATACTGAACACACTCACTCACGCGCACAGCATATTTACTTCCCATTCATTTTCGTCAAAGGTAAACAAACTTTAAATATATGTGAACAGAAAAACAGGCAGATAGGCAGGCAAGCAGGCAGGCAGACAAACAGTGCAGAGCCTCTTACAAACATATTATGACGATGACGACAGACGACAACAACATAAATCCGATTGTAAAGTTTTTGCTGTGATTACTGTTGTTTTTGTTGTGGTTGTTTGCTTAAGATTTAGTCAACAAAACTTTTTTAGAGCTTTGCCATGTTACAAATTTTTGGAGAAGCCAACGCTTGGCCAAGCAGTAGCTCGTAAGATTCTTGTGGTTTCAATTCGATACAGGTGTACAGAATGTATGTGTTTGTATTTAGGAATGCGGTGGGAATTTTAATACAATATTGACCAGTAGCCATAAAAATGAATGGAAATCAAAAAAATATAACGGCATGAGTCCAACCGCACCAAATCTCCATCAAGAGAAAACCTAAAATTATATTCATATCGGTTGAAAAAACTTCGCCAGGAAGTTTAAAATACTTATAACTGCGAGGCATAAGTTTATTAGCGGGACTATCAAGATAGCTAAATGTCAAAATCTGTAATTTGCCAAGTGACACTTTTGAAAATTTGTGAATAACTGCCGGGGTTCAGTCATCGGGCGGTACTTGGTATCACTGTTATTAGGAACTTGTGTTTTAAAATTTCAATAAACATCGTGAAAAATCTGGCTGAAGACATCAAAAAACCGAATATAAGGATTACCGTTATACGAGAACTACAGGCAGACATGTACCCATATAGTCGATTTCCATCAAGAGACGAGGGTAGCCATATTTCAAACCATTCTATTGAGAGGTCAGAATATTGGAAGGGTCTGTCTGTTATGTGGGGGCTATAGGATAATGTAGACCTCTAAGGACAATTGTTTGCCGTAGGACCTCCAAATATATAATTCCGTATACATACAAAAAGGTAGATCCATAAGGACAAATCTCTATCTCTCGGCTTACCGACAGATATGTAACCTCAGACTGCATCGGATATCCACTTCGCTTTTCATTAGATGTGGGATTTTTGAAAAATATTGAACTTTTTTGGGAGGTACTATAAGGAGTGGAACTATATTTTCACACCCGACGCATGTTTCAGCACAACCAAAAGGTCTCTACTCTTTGTATGGGATTTATATATTTTTTGGTGATTTTAAACTTTTATGTGGGAGGTATTAGATTGTATGGACCGATATGGGCCAGAGTTATGGAGCACACCATTAAATAGATGGACATGCTAAACAGACTCCAAATGACCTAAAACGGAATTTGGTCAAAGAGACCGAAACATACAGCTACTTTACTCGAAGACCTTTGGACTATTGTGTTCATCATAGGTAGATAGATTAGAGACAGGCTAAATAAACAGATAGAAGACATAGATGCGACCCATGCCTAAGAAAATGTTAAGAGTTTCTATCTCCAACCTGCCAATTAGCTTTTGTCTCTTGTTTGATAACCTGTGCATCTGCATAGTGGATGTAATCCGGAACATTTTGAGGCAAGACAGATTCTGCAGAGGTCTGTTAAAATGCCTACAACCACCACCTAACTAATCGAGGAGAACAGGTTGTTATTCTCGAGTTCGCCCGAATCTAAGGCAAGATTGAGATCGACCATATGACCTTAGATCCGATTTGCAAGTTCCACCTCTTGCCAGTTTCGGCGGTGAGGGGCTTCTTGAAATAGTTGACATTCTCATCAATTGTAAAATTAGTCGTCTTGGAAGCCCCTTGAACTACATTATCAGTCATTTCATTCACCATAATGTCTCATCAAGATCCGTAGACTGTTTCTTGAAACACATAACGACATTTTTGGAGGTCAAGTCCTACTATTTTCATTTCCAATTACATTCCAGGTTAGCAGAGAATGCAGAAGGTCACTGCGATATCAACGGAAAGTGATAACACGTCGTTGTTGTTTTTTTAATAGCCAAACAATGATTGGTTTGAGATTTGCTAATATAATTCTAAATCAGGTTGAAAAATTCGACTACTTTCGCGGGATATAGCCAAAAACCTTCTGGAGTGAGTGTGGTGGGTTTGGCAGGGGAATTACAAAGAGGTGCAGCGTATTCTGCGGGCCTGTATTTTCATCAATTCGAGTCCACTAAGAGTTGAGACGACTGCACCATCCTGTACGTAATTGCGCCAAACACTACCTTATTCAGATACGCCTACTAGATTTTCTGATCTAGAGGCTCTCTCGTATAGTATTGGACCTTCCTCCTCGAGATTGTGTATGTCCTACCTTTACATGTTAGGTTAGGGCTGGGTTAAGTTGAAGAGAGATAGCTGAGAGTGTAGAGATAGCTGATAAACTAACTCGGCGGAGCTTCCAGTCTTCCGTGGTAAACACAAAAGACTATATCATACTCCCTTATTGGTACATGACTGTAGTATAGGAAAATCTGACCAGTACTTTCGACTAGTAGCAATTAATCCCTAATTTCTGCCGGTAAAGCTGAGATAATAAGTATATCCTTTACAAGGAAATTTGAGTATGGTGATATTAAACATTGGAGCTTTGTAGCATTCCTCGCCATTTTTAATCGGGGACAAATGCTCTGGACTTTTGCTTTTGAGTTACAAAGACTTATTTCCTGTGGAACATTTAGAACGGAATAGCTTTTCAAAAGGCCCCAACTGGCTGGAGATAATATTTGCTGACAGATATATTTTTTGTGCCCGACTTTTAAATCGAAGTCAAATCAGTTGGATATTTTATTTCCTTTTGTGTGGATGTTTAGCTCTGGTTATCTTCCCAAAAGGTCCCAACTGGCTGTAGAATATTGCTGACAATTTTTTATTTCATCCGGAATTTTATACCATGCTTTTGAGTTACAAAATCTTTTCTACCTCTTTTATGCGGGTCCTATATTTAGCTTCTCAATAGGCCTCAAATGACTGTAGAATATTTCTGGCATATCTTTTCATGTCAATTCTCACTTTTGTTTGATATAGTCCACATAGCATTTTATTTCTTCTTGTTGAACTTTTTAGGAAAAATTTAAGGTTCCGCTGGTCTCAATTGAATTTGCTGCCGATTGCATTTGATTTAAAACTCAATGACTGCATAGTTAATGTTGTCGGTGCCCTCTGCAGATCATTGTGCATCCCAATGAACTGAACTCATTGTGTCCCAAATGAACTGAACTCCGAAAAAATATCCACGCTACATTTTCAAGGCCACACATTAGAGAACAAATTAAAGAAACAACATATTTAAAGAGTCCATCCCCGATAAGCAGAAATTAAATAAAGCAAATATGTAGATTCGTCGAAAGTTTCCATCCCCGATAAGCAGAAATTAAATAAAGCAAATATGTAGATTCGCCGAAAGTTTCCATCCCCTTGCTGACTTTTGGACGAGAGTGTTTTTTATCCTTTTTCTGAAAGAAACTTCAAATCCAAAGATAATTGATATTATTTTGTCCCTAAAACCACAATCTAAAAATAATAAATAACAACAAGCAATGGAATTTCGGTAACTATGGCAATCGAAAAGTAATGATTACCTCATAATTTTGTTTACTTCAAAAGATTTTTGTGATATTCCAATATTTTGGATAATTTTAAGACGTTCTATTTTTAAGAAACAAAAAAATACATTGCCGTTTCTTTCCAAGAATTCCTATTGTAAAATATCACATTATCCGCTTAGACAAAATGTGGTAATCTCATAAAAAAGCCAAATGACCTTGATTTCAATTTTTACCCCCCATTTGCATGAAATCAATACGACACTGTTGTGCTGGTTTATGTCATTAATGTAAGCTTATGCCATTTGATATTTTGAATTGACCTTCTTAATGGATTTTATCTTTGTGATGCATTCAAGTGTGGTACTCGAAGAGCCCTTTATGGGCATGACAAACCAACTGCCCCCTCCCTCCACCACGAGTGCGTGTGTATGGGTTTTTATAGTGTTATTGAGAATTACGATTCTTCATTCAGCTCAGACAGAAGCTATGGTCTTAGCTAGCAATTATGTGAAAAATATGTAAAATATAATCATAATCCAATAACAGCAAACTATTAGTGCATAGATTCCAACACTTGCTGCCGATGACGAATAGAGCAAAATGGAAAAAAAGAGCCAGCCAGCCAGCCAGCCAACGGAGCAGTTAAGCCATCATCATGAACGTTGAACATTTGAAGGAGACACGATTATTGTTTGTTGTTTTTGTAATGGTTATTGTTGTTTTATAGCCTGAGCAGCATAACAACAAAATGTCTATCAAGTGCATCATGAATGGATGTATGAATAGATGTGTGGTGGACTGATGGTTTGTATTGAAAGGCCGAACAACCGACCCTGCATCCAGCAATCATTTGGCCAACCAAATGTCCGTCCATTTATTTTTACATTCGATAGACATGGAGCGATAAACGATTAACTTGCCAGGCCAACAACAACAACAACAAATACCAACTTGTATCCAATGTTTTGCTTAGCGCTCAATTGCATTGCATTACATGACGATGACGAAGACTACGACGATGATGATGGCTGGCTGGCTGGCTATGGTGATGTTGACTTTGGCCACTGATGATGAGCTGCTCAGCGTTCATTCAGCTGTGGTAATAACAGTAACTGTGGCACCAAATGTTTAAGGCTTTGTATTTGCTGTTTATAAACCATGAATAATTACAATGATCATCGCCATAGGCATTAGAATAATAAAGAGCAATGTGGAATAAACTGGCAAAACGAAAATAGACTTTAAAAGCAGTGGCGATGAACAGAGCTTATTATGGCGTCGTGGTCGTTGTCGCCGTGGCCACCATTGAATATATTTTGTTTACAATCGGTGGTGAAAAAAAATGCATGCTCGTTGATCAGCCTGACTGCCTGTCAGGTTTGTTGGGCAGTCGTCAGTCATGATCATCATCACCACCAGCGTCATATGCATATTCTAGATTCAAATAGACACACACACACACTCCTCTCATCTTTTCACTGTCATCCCACCAAATTATTTTCTTTCACGGTGACGATCAATAGTACCTCACAACATCTACATTCCTTCTGTCCAACCAAATTCTCTTCCATAATTGAAGCAGATCACAATCGTTGACAACTCGACTATGAATGTGTGGAAGAGTGCAAATGATGCCTTTGATGGTGTGCCTTTGTTTAATGGAATAAAATTGCTTGAATTAAAAGGGGTACAATGTCTGCGACAAAAACAGAAATGGGGCGCGGGGTTGTATCCAGAGAATGGGAAACAGAAGAATAACAATTTAAATTAAATTGCGTCTTTATCTGAAATGAATGTTAAGTGATTTAAATATGAGTACGTCGAATGGAATAGAATAATACCTCCAAAATGGAATACTCACAACATACCGCTATGTGCGATTCTGGTGCTTTGAAGAACAATCATCAATCAAACCTAGTTACTTTGGCGTTGGGTTTCTTCCATAAAAAGAGATACGACAATTGTTGATTGAACATCTTTATAAGGTGTTGTTATTGTTAATTGGTGACAAGTTTCTAGTTCTCTCTTTTTAAAACAATCGGAGGAAAGTGGGCCAGCGATGACTGATGTATTTATTGACGTGTCAACGACAATCAACGAATGTGCCAGGAATAGGAAATAGGCAAGGGTATTGCTGTGAGAGCATCAAACGTCTTCAACGTAGAAAGGGGTATTAAAAATTCCTTTTCTATCAAAAGAATGGAAACATTTATATTAAATATAGCAATCACGATGCCCAGAGTAAATGGGTTATTTGTTCCAAAACGAAATCGACATTTTCTGAACTTAATGGACGCTACCAAGGATCCGGAAGAACCGAAAGATAATAAGCAATGAGTCTGAATGTAGAGTATGTCCAATAACTTCCTAGAAGCGTACAACAATACCACTCTCCCAACGAAAACTGGCTAGTCTGGTTGACAATGGTCTGGGGTACTCCCTGCAAAGACAAAACTTATACTACTCACAAAGAAATGTAAAATAGAAAAATTTTCGCTGTCAGTACTAGATGTAGTTGCACTGAATCTTTCCTCCTGTGCTATGTTTCTCGGTACGATCTTGGACAGGCTTTTAAATTGGAGCAAGAACATCGAGAAGCATACGAAAATTGGCCCTATTTGCTCTCCATTCATGTAGGAACGCCATAGGGAAAAGTTAGGGGGCTTAAACCTCCTCAATCTGTCTTGGATTTGCTGCTCAATTTCCAGCCACTTAATATTCAAGCTCAACTTCAAACAGCAAGAAGTGCGCTGAGACTACGGGAAGCTGGAGGACGATATTCTTCACATTTTGGTTATGCACGAACCCTGGACATACCAATAAGTGATTACATGTCCACTATTTTTGACTTCAATTCTATTGATAGGGACATCCTGGCAGGTGGCGAACCTCCTCTGGACGGTCTGATTTTTTATACAGGCTCCAAGATGGATGAAAGCACAGGTGCTGGCGTATTTTGCCCTAACCCAATCCTTAAACACTCATATAAGCTAAATGGCAACTGCAGCGTTTTCCAGGCGGAGATTCTTGCAATCAAAAAGACAGCCGAAACGGTAAGAGAAATTAGCAATAGCATAGCGGTCCTTAAAGCTATCAAGTCAAGTGCCTTAAAATCGAGACCCAAGAAATTCCTCACTGAATAGCAACATAGTGCGGTTAAACCACCAAAAATCTTTTATGTCAGCGGCTTAAAAAAAATCTCATCGAAGAACATGTAGAAAGATGACACTTAGAGACCTGTTCTAGGGATTCTAGGACCATTTTTTCGATAATCCCGGGAAGAACAAAGTCCTTGCTATCACTTGGGAACTCTGATCTAAGGATGGCAGTCGGCATATTGACTGACCAATACGATATCAGATATCTGACGCTAAAATCCAAATTGTTTTCTTATTTTTATACTTTTCTTGTCGGCCTTAGATCGGAGCTTGAAGTTTTCTTCAAAACAATAACTTCCTTAATCAGGTTTAAACCAACCATTTCTGGATAAAAATTCCAGAAAAATAGTTGAGTTTCCACTAAACAACATTTAATTCATTAACTCTTTACATATTTTGTATAAAACTTTTAAAATTCAAAAGACATCGACATTCTACGCAATTTTTATTGATGGACATCAGGTGTCAATGCAGTTTAGTCTCAGTCTCGTGAGAGAATAGTAAACAAAGGAAAATAACAACAAACATCAATAAATAAGATAACCGACAAGACAGGAGAGAACGAAAAATGACAACTCAACACTTTACAACACTAATTTCTGCTGCAGTCCTACAAACACTTCTGCCACCGCTGCACTACCCGTATTTTTCATTATTGTTCGGTTTCTATTATTTCTTTACATGAACTAAATTTTGGAACCAAAAAAAAAAACGAAAATGGAACAAATTTCAATTGTTATTTACACTAAAATATATGGAGAATAATCAGAAAAAAACAAAAGAACCAAATCAACACAGACACACACACTCACACCAACACAATGCTTCTCATCAACAAATGTCTTTGCTAATATTTTCCCATTTTATTTTGTTCATTTATCGTACCACCACAAAATATACTAGATATATTCGTTTGCATATTCAATTATTTTCAAAGTTTTATTTTTTTCTTTTTTGGAAATAAATTTTATCAAAAACATTTTTGTGAATTGGTAAAATGAGACTTGTTGGCAGAGGCAGGTTGCCTGATTTAATCGTTCGCGGTGGTGGTGCTGGTAGCAATTGCGCTAACAATGTAGATAGCAAGTAATAATGGTGATGGTATGGTAATGATGAAGATGATGTAGTTTCGTCGTCGTCGAAACAACCAACAAAAAGCAAAATCCCCAATAATTTCACTTCAATTTTTTACTTGCACTTAAAATTCTTCACTTTTTTATTTTTTCCTGTTTTTCTCCTTTTTTTTTCTTATTGTTATTGCGGACGCACTTACTTTCTTCAATTGGATTGGTTGCACATAAATTTATGCTGTAAATAACTAGAAAAAGTGTAAAAATTCCCACAAAACCAGCACCGAATTTCGCCATCGTTTACGAGAACAATCAAAACGAACGAATGAACAACAAAAATGTTTAATAATTTGTCTTCTTCTTTTTCTTTTGTTTTTTTTTTTCTTCGTCGTATTATAACAATTTTTTCTTGTTTGTTCCGTTCTATTAAATATTTTTTAAGCTATCAAAACCGACTACGCCAACTGACTGAACTCAAAGAAAATTGATTGCAATTCATCGGCTAGGGTTGTGTACGTCGAGTTTCATGTAATCGAACCGAAAAATCGAATAACCGATTTTTTTGCTTATTTATTTTGTAGAAAGTCTCGTTTATATCGAAAGTGTTTTAATAAAACAAATTATTACCTATGTATTTAATTCAACCCATGATACAATAAAATCAAGATAGGGCTATGATACCATATGATTTTAATTTTTTTTATTTTCTTGACTTAATATGTCAACTTTATTTGTTCATGTCTGTGTATTCTTTTCAATACTAAAAAATGTTCAGAAAATATTCAAATTTGGGTGTTTTAAAAATGCTTATTGCAACAATGGTTTAAATAAAAAGGTAAGTCGATCATATGTTTACAAGTTTTTCGAATTTATTCACTTGACAACATCTCATTGTCTAAATTTATATTTATAAATCCATTGTATACACAAAAATCAGAGATGGGAACCAGTTCTATATTCTGTGAATTTTGACAAGATAAATTACAGAAAATGCAGTGATGAAGATGACTTTACCTTCTTAATTAATTAATGATTGCAACGTATCCATAAATCAGTTTTGTAGCCCAATAAAACTGTAGAGATATAAGGAACATGATTTTTAAAAGAAAATTTAACCTCTCATACAATTTTTTCGGTTTTCAATTATTTATTCAAAATCAATGCAACAAGTTTGATTTTATTTGTGCCAAACAGGTAGGCCTCTATACTTGCAATTTTTTTCAAAGTTAGCTTACCGGAAATTTACCGGGTTTTGTCAGCTCTTTGGGTGTTAAATGTGAAAAATATCGCAATTGGGTTATTAAAGAAAATCGATATGAAGTATTGATGCCGAAATACCGAAAAAATAATGAGAGACTGAACAATGCTAAGTAATTAATTCTTAAAATATTTTTTAAATCAATTTTCGAGCGTGATTCTTTTCATCCAGATTCTGTTATTTCTCTTACTGTCTTCGTTTTCTTTCGAAATCGCCAAAAATGTTTCGTCCGTTATCAACAAACCGTGTGCGGTGAAAGCTTCACGCACACGTACACGTACGATTTTGATGTCATGCATTTTGATCGTCTACGGGACACTTTAAAGGTGGGAATACGTAAAGCGCTTATTTGGCTGGCTTAAGTCATCGGCTGACTTCGAACAAAATCGAACTAAGTCAACTTAAAACTCCTTTGTTCCTCTACGAAGAAGCCAACCGATAACTTAAGCGAGCCAAATAAGCTCTTTAATTATTCCCACCTGAAGCCAGTCAAAAAAGCTTTTTACGTATTCTTTTTTTAAAGGTGCGTTTGTACTACGATAACCAATTTTCTCTTTATGATATGAAAGAATATTGCAAAACAAGAATATTCTTGAAGGTTCTGGAACAAAGCATTTATTTCACATTCGGGATCAAGTAATTGGCCATCTATATCGTGCCATTTATCGCCCAGTCAAAAAAGCGTTTATGTATTCTTACTTTAAAGGTGCGTTTTTACTACGATAACCAATGATTATGATATGGACGAATATTGAAAACAAAAATATTCTTGCAGGTTCTGGAACAAAGCATTTACTTCACATTCGGGATCAGGTAATTGGCCATCTATATCGTGCCATTTATCGCCCTAACGTGTGATTACATAAACAGCTGTCTTCGCATGGCATATTCTGTAATATATTATAAATGTATGCCGTCGTTGCCCCTTATAATTTGACATTAATATTCCTAGTCATAATACCAAGCTGCTTATGTACCCTCACCATTAGACTATTTTTGTTAAAGTTCATTTCTATGTAGACGAGCTCGCTTCAATTGACGCATTTGAAGATTACATTAAAGCATTTATTCGTGAAATACCGGCCAAAAAATTGGAAATAATGTGCCAGAGAAAATTTGGGGCTTTGTCGGAGTCAAAAGTTGCATAAAATAATCTTCTGATTCTACCTTTTTCTAAAACACTTTTCCATAGCTCTTAAAAATGCGCCCTTTATTAAAAAAGGATATTTTTCAAATCAGTAAATACAAATGGTTTATTTCAGAACTACGATAACCGATTTTCTTTTTATGATATCGAAAGAAATTGCAAAAGTTGTAGATTCTTGCGGGTTCTGGACATGAGTATGCTTATTTCAAATAACTTTACCTTCTTAATTTTACGATGCTCTTTGGTCTGTTCCAGAACTGCAAGAATATAAACGTTTTTACTACGATAACCGATTTTTCCTTTATGATATCGAAAAAAATTGCAAAACTATTAGATTCTTGCAGGTTCTGGAACAGAGCACTAGTGTTGACTGATATATATTAGTTGATTTTAATTTGTATTATTCGCCCGTGCTTTAATTTATGTACATTTATTTGAACATTTTTGCAAAAATTAAATTAACTATGACAGCTGTTTACGGTTATAGTTAATCGATAACATTAACTGTGTACGATTATAGTTGTGGTTATGGCTATGGCGAAGTTGTATGTCGCATCTAATTGAACCTTTCAGCAGATCTTTTTCTGCATATTTTCTATGGTGTAAACCCCACATCAGCTCTTCGCGTTGCCAATTTTTAAACTAGAAAGTCGATAAATTTTTAATCGGATAATAAAGATCTACCAAATAAAACTGGGCGTACAACGGAACTAACAACGAATGACGGCCAAAACGGAGCTAGTGCGAATGAGAAAAATTGATTCGTGAGTCGCCATTTCATTTGTCCATTTGTGTTGTGTGTGTTCAAATTAATTACATATTTTAATAAAATAAAATTAAATTACCAAGTTAAAGGATACATAATTAATGCATTTCTGAATGACGGCTTGTTATTGCAGTTTGCCTTCGTGTAAAATGGATAAAAGTCGTTGAAAGCCAAGACGAGTGCAAAACAAGATTTAGCCTTAATTGCACAGAAGAAAAAAAGTTGAAAATGATTTGTGAATCGCCGTCAATGTGTGCTGATGAGTAAAGAGAACAAGAAAATAATGAAAAAATAAAATTTTGTATAGATTTTCCACCACCGCAAGAATTGAAAATCATATTGAATTGAATTAAAATCAAGTAAAAAGTTCGCGATACATCAAGAGTGAAAAAATACGGAAATCGCGACGTCTAAAAGTCTTCCAAGCTGTGTGTGTCTACAGTGAAAAAATCGCATTCGACTCGCTCGCAACAATAAGAACGAACCCCCCATCAATCTACAACACATCAAAAATACATAAGTTTTGTTGTATCCCAATATACATCATAATTCCTAAATTTGCAATATCCCCAAGAAAAAGGGATTCTAGCTGTTTAAATTGCAATGTAAGTTATGTAAAAAAAGCTCCTCTCTATCAATTTAGAGTTGTGTGTCCCCCTTCGACCCCATCGGCTGGCTGGCTTGCTGCTGGTGCTGTTTGTTGGCTGGTTGGTTGGTAAGCGAGGCAGGCTGCCCCTGGCAGACACATACAAAAATATTGAAAAATTCGATTTTTTCCTAATTTTGGTGGCTGCCACGACTTTTTGTTTTTGTCTTTGCGCTGGGCAGGCACACCAACAACCAGCCAGCAGGCGGCAGCGACCGTAGCAAAGCTGTAAAATAAAAAAAAAAAGAAAAGTGTCAAGGTGTCAAAAGGGTATGTGTTTTCTTGTGTATTTTCGTTCGTCTTGCGTTGTTGGTTTTGGCCAGGGGGTTGCAAGAGGTGAAAATAGAAAATCGGATGTTGTGTGTTGTGTCGTCGCAAAAGAGAGGGAGAAAAAAAGATACATTTATTTTTTATAGACATCGGGAAAAAAGGCTCGCTCAAGTGTCGATTTATTGGTGCTTTTTTGTTTGCAATTTTTTTTTAAAAGAAACGTGTGTGAGTATGCGGCTTAAAATACAAAAATCATTAAAAAAATTGTGTATCAATGAAATTTGGAAAAAATAGAAACAACAAATACAAAAATCACAACGATTTAATTCTAGCCATTTTTCTCTGCTGCCGAAGAGATTTTTTTTATTTGCTGCGCTCTTCTGCTGCTCTGCTCTTGGAAAACTTCAAGTTGCATTTGTCTTGTCAAAATAGGGCGGTAAATAGTGTTGCCACATATTTCAGTTGCCAGATCGTTGCATTGTTTACAATGGCCAATGAGAAAGGGATAAACTATTTCTTTTGATCCCTTTGGGAGCATGTTAATGGATGTTTTTTTTTTTTGATATCAATATCAAAATATTGTGAAAAATTGATTAGATTGAGGCTTTATTTTCCATGCTGAAACAAATTATTGTTGTGTTCTGCAAAACTGCAAGAATGTAAATTTTCCCATTATGATATCGATGCAGATTGCAAAAATAGTAGATTCTTGCAGGCACAGAAACACTGCATATGTTTTATTTTCAAATTTCTGTAAACACTCAAGCCGGATAATCTGTGAACGATATCGGAGAAAATTGCAAAACTAGTAGATTCTTGCAGGTTCTGGAACAGACCAGTAGTCAACAATTGTACATTCTCGCAGTTCTGGAACAGGGCATAAATTGAAAATAAAACAACATATAGTATTTTTTAATATACAGGGTGAGATAAAAAAACTACAACAAAGTCAAACGCCATCATTTTTACATATTTTTAATTTTTATTGAATGAAAGCATAAATTGTCGGAAATAGCATCAAATTTTAGAATAAGTTTAGATTTGTTCGAATTGGTCACCTTTGGTTCGTAACAAATGAAACAGCCAATGAAACCGTCACACATTGCTCGAATGTTGCGTTGCGGTATTTTGGCCCATTCCCGGCGAAGCGCTTGCTTGAGGTGATCGAAACTTGAGCATTTTTAGTGCCATCCTTGCTTTCCAAAATACTCCAGACACTATAGTCCAACCGACTGGTATCCGGAGATTCTGGTGGCCATTGTGCGCTGGAAATGAAGAAAGGAACCTCATTTTGTAAACATTCTTGGGTGACGCGTGCTGAGAGCGATGGTGTTGAGTTCTGTTGGAATGTCCAAGGTCTGTGGCCAAAATGTTTGCTTGCCCAAGGCTTTAATACACCCTCCTGAATATTTTCGAGATAATATTCGGCATTTATTCTGATTCCATGGTCGATTAATACGAGCGGACAGCGACCATCGTCTGTTATGGCGGCACACACCATCATGGCGCGCGCTTAAGTTCCGGTGGCCAACCGAAGGTGTACACTTTCAGCTGAACTCTTTGGCAAGTAAACACGATCATTCTGTTTGTTTACAAATTACTGGACAACGAATGTTTTCTCATCGAAGAAAACCAAATTCTGCAGTTCACCACGTTCGGCCAAGCGAAGCAACTCTTTAGCTCTTTTGAGTCTATTTTCTTACTATCTTGCCGTTGCACTTTTTGGAATTTCAATGGCTTTACCCCGAGCTCATTTTTCAATATTTGCCGAATGAAATATTGCGATATGTTCAGCTCATGACCCATTTTTCGCCCACTGCGATGGGGTTTTCGATCAAGAAATTTAAAAAAGCAAACTCTGTTATAATTGTTAACATCATATATTGTTCGTTTTTGTTGTCAGGTGTGAACAAGTGATATATTCGTCAATCCTTTTTGTACCTCCCCGACACATGAACAAAATTTTGATAAATTATGAATTACAGACAAAGTGGTCGGAGTCCACGATTTACTCCAAACTTTGAACAAGTTTGGATAAATCATACATTTAGGCGGTATATATTTCCTATATATATATAATATTCGACAAACCGACTTGTTTCTAATACGTTTCGCCTCTCCATTCTTAATTTAATTGAAATTTTTTGGCAACACAATTTAGTTGGTCTCAAAATTGTAACATAGTGCCCAAGAAATTGCTGTTTCTCCTGTAATACCATGTCAATAAGAAAAGAAGAAGAAGAAGAGGCAGCGACGGTTCATAATCTTGATCAAAATGTTACTAATATAACTCTTAACAATCGTCCTTCTTGAACACCATTCATCGAAATTACTCTTCCTCGCTGCAAATACTTCATGATATGGCAACCTTATATTCTTTCATGAATTGAGAAAGGAAGAGATTTGCATTATGACAGAGAGAGAGAGAGAGTATTGCATTTACAAGACACTGTGCTGGCTGGTTGTCTGCAACAACAACGGGCAGCGGCAAAACTTGTGACAATTCAGCAGACGTCGTGTATTTGCAAGGCAGAAAAAATAGTATTTAAAAAGAAAACAATAAAAAAATTGACGAAATAAATTGCAAAGAGTAAATTTAAAATACAATTTACAACAATGTAAGTGAATACGTGTGCAAGGCAATGGGACAAATAGTATTTTATAACAATAAACATATTATTTTTTTTTTTTTTTTTTTTTTTTTGGACTGTCAATCGAGCTCTCCTATGTTGAAGAGAGCGTTGGCGATCCTCAGGATACAAAAAGCCAGGTTGTACTCCAAATTAAGGTAAATTTGTAGAAAGTCACCTCAAGTCCAATAAGTTTATTTTTCAAAATGATTTGCCAAATTACTCCACTCCAAAGAATTTATTTTCCAAAATGGTTGGTCACTAGTGAAATCGATTACAATCCAATCAGCGTTTATCCCAACATGGATTGCAAAGTCCAGTCCAATGCTTTTATTTTCCAAAATGGTTGGCCACTCTTGAAAACGATTACAAACCAATGAGCGTTTGTTACAAAATGGATTGCCAATATAAATTTTCCGATTACTGCAAATACAGTATAAAAATGGTGTAAAAAGAAAACGATAGTACATAAGTACAAATGTCGAATTGTAGTTCAATTTTGTTTGCTTATTTGATATTGTAATATTAATATGAAAAGGTTTTTAACTCACGACACCTGGTTGAGAGGTAGTTTTACTTGCGTGACAGATGCAGGACACCACAGACGTAAAAAGACAAAATGTGCCCATTCAGCAGCTATGAAGTCCAAGCGATCAGGAATATCCCAATTGTGAGTCCAGTTGTGTTCCAAAGGTTAGAATACCTGTCTGCAAATTGCATAAGGAAAATAAAGGGCCAAAAGTGGGGAATGGGATGGGATAATATCAATTAGTCAACATCCATTAAAAATAAGAAAGAAAAAAAAAAGAAGGAAAAAAAAAAAACAAAACTTAAAACTAATATCACAGCTTTGTTTATCACAGGTGATAGAAAGAGTTCATAAACTGATTTTGGTTTCTTTCAGGAACATTAGGAGAAGGTTGTATAGGTTGTGGTCTTTGGATTGCAGTAAAGGGATTAGTCCATGGTATTTAGGGAACAGGAGGGGATGTTTTTTCCTTATGTTGTTGAATCTTACGCAATCAAAAATCAAGTGGTGAGCAGTTTCCAGCACTGCACATGTCTCGCACAAGTTCGAGTCTGCAGCTCCTATCCGGTGTAAATACTTTTTGTCACTGGTATGGCCGGTAATCAGTCTGTTTATTAGCTTAGTATTGCTAGGCTCAAAAATCATTTTTGAAAACCATGGCTTTTCATATATGTTGTTTATAATCTGAAAGAAGTGACTGCCTTTTGATTCGGATAGTCTTATAAATTCTTCATTCCAGTCATCTTTCACCAGATTTTCGATTCTGGAATACGCCTCTTCAGGTGTTAAAAATACATCTACAGGAGCACCAACTAGAGAGGCCTGTTTGGCTAGCAAGTCGACCTCCTCGTTGATTCTAATGCCTCTGTGCGCAGGGATCCAGACAATGTGACATTTTTCAATAGAGGATCTTTCCAAAATATTGTGACATTCAGCAACCAGATAATTTGTCGAATCAGCTGAATTTAAAGCCTTGCACGCTGTAAGGCTATCTGTGAAAATAACACATCTGTTATAACCGTCCTCAGTCGCAATTTCCAGAGCCTTTTTTATGGCAAAAAGTTCTCCAAACATTGACGAGGCCTTGAAGTCAATTTTGAAAAGGAATTTGAAGTCTTTTGTTGCATTGTAAACCCCGCATCCAGTGGACTCAATGTTTACCGAGGCATCTGTTGCAAAAATACAAAATTGATTACTTTTATAAAAAGACAGCTCGCAATAAAAGGCAGAGAAAATGACCTCATTAGGCGTAATGTTTTTCGTGGATGGTAATAGGTTAGTTCTTACCGTTAGGTTTCTTTGATTTTTGTATGAAGTAATCTTGATTTTTCTAAAGATGTGCTCAAATTGATGATAGATGACGCTGTAGCTCGATTTGACGAGAGGGTTGTTTTCGATTATGTCAGATAAGTCATTATTTTCCAGCTTGATCTTAAGTATCTCCTTTGTGGTGAGGAGTTTGGCTCTATACTTAGGAGGCAATTCTCCAGCTAGGGCATATATAACGTGATTAGGTGTCGATCTACTAACCCCCAGGGATCTTCTTATCATCTCATTTTGAAGTCTTTCGATATTGTTATTGACATATTTTGGTGAGTTGGCAGTCGTAGTTCTACCATAGTCTACTTTCGCTCTCACAAGGCTTTTGTATAAATTCAGAGACACTTTTGGATGTAGGCCTCCTTTAGGGGGGTTAAGGCATTTGAGCAGTCTGGTTCTATTGCTTACTGGATCCTTGATATGTGAATAGTGATCTTTGACCGATAAGGAATTTGAGATAATTCTGCCCAAAAATTTCATTTTTTTCACCTGTTCTATTCTACATCCATCTACATTTAGTAGAATTTGTTTGGTACTATTTTTAGCAAAATAAATCGTCTTCGACTTTTCTGGATTGAAGGATAAATTTATATAACCGCATTTCCTTTGAAAAGCCACTGCCTTAGTTTGTAGGTGTTGTAAAGCCATGTCAAAATCGTGATCAAAGACCATCAAAAGGAAGTCGTCTGCATATTGAAAAATTAATGTTTTATTATCTTCCAGTTTATGAAGATTTGCTGTGTAGATGTTAAAGAGCAGAGGAGATAGACAACTTCCTTGTGGTAAGCCGTTTTTCACCACAACTTCTTTGTCACCCAGTCTCAGAATCCTTTTTGATAGAAAGTTTATTATCCAATTCACAATTGATACGTTGAAGTTGAGCTTTCTCAAGATTTGCCCGAGAATATCCACTCTCACGCAGTTGTAGGCATTATTTATATCCAACGACAGAGCTAGTACTTTATAGTTGTTGGCCTTTAGCAGTGCAACGCGGTGAAGGAATTCATTTAAGCATGTAGATGTAGACCTACTTTTCCTATATGCAAAAGATCTCGCTGGAATAACTTCCTTATCATCAATGAATTGTACTAGCTTATCTTTAAGCATTAGATTGATGACTTTCATAAAGACAGAAATGAGAGATATTGGGCGATAATTTGACATGTCGGTTAAATCCTTGTTAGGTTTTGGAATTGGGACTATTTTGATAATCCTCCAGTTGTCATTGATTGAGTTCTCTAAAAAGGCATTATATAGAGCTGTCAGAATAGCTCTTTTAGAAATGCCGGGTAGCGCCTTGATCATTTCGTATGTTATTTTGTCATGCCCTCCGGCAGACCCTTTTTTCTTTTCCGATAATATTTTCTCAAAGTGATCAAAGTCAAAAATGATTTTGTCATGGAAATTGTGTTGATCACTATAGCTAGGCACTTCTAGCAAATCACCAGGTACTTGGTCTTTGAGATATTGAAGAAAGTGACTGCTCCGGTCATTATTCCATGGTCTAACCTCCGCAGACTCTCTGTTCCTTACATTGTTAACAAATTTCCAAGCTTCTCTTGGATTTGCATTTCTGTTAAGTTCATTGATTTTGGAGAGAAAACTATCATTTTTTGCCGTTTTGACCTTCATTTTCCAATTCTCTACCTCTTGACTAGCTTTAGATAGGTTTTGATAATTAGGATATTTCCTTGCTTTCTTTAAAGCTGCAAGTTGATTTCGGTAAGCAACACTCAAGGAATCATTCCACCAATACTTGGGTGATCTATTGGCATTTAGATTGTTAGATGCAGCTTTTATTTCTGAACTTATTGCATCCTCTATAGCTAGCATGTCAGGTTCTAGCTCTAACTCACCCAGTGCTTTCATTAATTTTGCTTTGTGTAAGAAGTTCTGGCCTTTTGGCTTTTCCGCTTTAATTTCAAAGGTAATTGGTAGATGACGGCTGCCCCCAAAATGTCCATCCAGAACATTCCAGTTACCCCCAGACACGTTGCTGAGAAAAGTTAGGTCAGGAACTGATCCCTGGGAGTTGGACCCACCTTTAAAGGTTTTTTTACCGTTATTGAGACATAGATAGCCAGCTTCAGTAATCAACATACGCAGTTCCCTGCCTTTAATGGAAGTGAGATTATCTCCCCAGGCTTCATTGCGGGCATTGAAATCGCCACATAATATTACATTCTGAAAGTTTTCCAAGAAGAGAAGCAATTTGGAAACTTCCTCAATAAAACAAGTATTTGAGGTTGTTGGTGGAAAGTACACCGAGACGATGACGACATTTCTCTGTAGGTTTGAGGTTTTGATTATCAGGATGTCATAATCAGTATCATATTCTATTATTGATATATTTATTTTCTTTCTTACTCCTATGGCCACTCCTCCATAGCCAT
Organism: Musca domestica; assembly: GCF_030504385.1. Lineage (NCBI taxonomy): Eukaryota > Metazoa > Arthropoda > Insecta > Diptera > Muscidae > Musca > Musca domestica. Next base: position 3,091,898 of record NW_026712262.1, on the reverse strand, counting down.
CAGGTCTGAATTTTTGCACGAGATTGTAATTGATTAGTTTGTTTCTGCATCTCTTATCTTCTGAAAAAATTTCAGATAAAATTATGATGTCATAGTTGTTTTTGTTAGCAAAGAATTCAATGAAGTTTTTGTTATTCTTAAAAGATTGTATGTTATACTGGAGAATTCTTAATTTATTCAACATTATCATTTGAGATTGTATTATTGCTATTACCTTCAAATGTTACTCCGCATTTTTGAATCCTTTGTTGGAAATGTTGAATAGCATCTACTGCCACTTGATTTTCATCCTTTTTGAAAAAATCGTACATAAATTTGAGAAGTTCTTTGGTAATTTTTTCCAGTTCAGAAAGTTTTTGGTCCTCTTTTACATAAACAGGGCCTGATGGGGATGGTTCCTCAAAAAACCGTTTCCCAATTTTGACCCCAGGTCTATGGATGTACGGTTTTTTGGGTTTTTTTGCCACAGAGTTGTATGTATATGGTGTCAACACCTCATTAACGTCATCATCGATTGTTTTAATTTTTGGACTTTCTTCCCTTCCCACACAACTACCACTGCCTGCTGGGAGAGAGGGAAAGTTTGCTTCGTCATATGATAGGTCAAATCTGTTTTGAAGTTTATAAGAATTTAAAACTTCTTTTTTGGACATCTTTTTTCGAGTCATAATTTTGTTGATTTCAATTTCTTTTGCCCAGACTGGACATTTATTCCTTTCATCACATACGTGATCAGATCCTTTACACAAAATACAGCTTCTGATGGTACAAGTCATATTGCAATCTTCATTACCGCATTTACGGCATCTGGGATTAGATCTGCAGCCAAGCTTTGTATGTCCCAAGCGCCCGCAGTTGAAACATTGCCTGATGGCTGGATAATAAGTGTCCACCACAAGAACAACGTGATTGAACACTACCCATGAGGGGTGGTTATCCCCGTAGAAACCAACCTTGATTGTCTCAGTGGGTCTAAAACCTGATTCAGTACTACCATCTTTCCTTGTGAACCTAGTCACAGAGGCTACCTTCCTATCCGACACAATCCCTTTGAGGAGTTCATCTTCGGAATATGAAACAGGTATATTTCTTAAAATTCCGAAAGTTTGAAAAAAATTTTTCGGAATAAAAACTCGCATATTTAGTTTCTTTATTTCTTCATTGCAAATGAACATATTTGCCGCTTCCATTGTCTCAAAGGTAATTTTGTATAAAGTTGCACCAATTGCGTCTGCTTGCTTAATTTTTTCCAATTCTTTTGCCTTAATACCTTTGATTTTTTCAAAAAAGTAAAGGCCATTTTTTATTTTTTTGTTCTTCATATTCCCTACTTCACTTGTATCCACTAATACCATGAACTTACCCTTATGATTTTCCGTGTACAGCAACGTCTCTTCATTAACGCGCCTCTTCTTTTGGTTTTTGCACAAATCCTCTGTGTTGGAATTTGCTTTGTCATTTTTGCCCCTTCTGTTCTCACCAACCTCACCTCCGCCTTCGCATACATCAACAGCATCGAACACCCTTTTCTTTCTCGCATACACACATACATCTTTGTTTTCAGCGTCATCTTTTGTAACGGTACCCTCAAAATGTGGTACAGTTACTGCTGTGTCCATAGCTTGGACATTATCGATGATTTGTTCATCCATCGTCACACAATCCCGAAATCAATTTAAAGTTGATTTTTGGGATAAAACACACAATTTTATACTTTTTCCAGGGCACATCAATTTACCCAATGCACTAATGTGTTTTTGCCGCTCCAACGCCAACATGCAAAACTACCACCAAAACGACTTGCAGCAATGTCAGCTCTATTACGCAGCACAAAAATATAAAACGACGCTCCACAGTACCAATACAGCGAATTCTTGTATTGTTCACGTTGATTTTCTTACTTGTTGCCACCAAAAAGAATTGCAGCAATCTGCTTTTCTATGTTTCATGAAAAAACTGACAGCAACGCTCCACAGTAAACACGTTTCAAAAATCACAATTTCTTCTTTTTATTTTTCACTTTTTTTAAGTTGATTTGTCTTACTCTTCACAGCTCTGTTCCTTTTGTTCTGCACGCTTCGAACTCTCAACCAGGAATGAATAAACATATTAAGAGTGGATTTTTTTTTGTGATTTCCCAGTGTGTGCTGTGCTGGGATTGTAAATGTGTGGCCTGCGTGCGTGTTTGCGTTTGCGTTTGCATTTGCCTAACGCCCGCACCCAAAATGCTCCTCGGAGAACTACCAGTCTGCCAGCTAGCCAGTCAGTCAGTCATTCAGCCAGCCAGCCAGAGCTTACAAGAAGAAAAGTTCAAGAAACGCAAATAAAATATGAAACAACAGAGCGAACAGCAGTAAGCAATGAGTGCCACAGCCAGCCAGTTACCATCAACGACGACGACAAAATTGTGCATATGTACGAACGGACGGACGGACAAACAGAAAGACAGACAGTCTGACTGAAAAAGATAGACTTTACGTACGTAAGTTTGTAATACAAAGAAATGCATGCTAATAAATGTACATACATATGAATGAGTATGATGACGACGACGACAACAACACAAAAACAACAACCACGACGACGACGATGAGTATTACGAAAATGCATGCATGTGATGCTGGGACAATGTATGCAAGCGGCGCGAACTATAGCAACAACAGCAGCGGCAGCAGCTAAATTGCTAAAACATTTTATAAATACGTCAACGTGTGTTTTCTGATTTAGATTTCTGTTGTTTTTTTTTCTCTTTTCATTGTTATTTTTTTTATAATTGTTTGAATTGAGAGTAGTTTCCATTGCTAATTACCGGGTGAAAATAATGTGGCCATCAAGGTCATTGAATTGTTTCAAAAAAATTAGCTGTTTTCAGTTTGTGTTTGAAAGTTTTTTTTTTATTTTTTGGAATTGTTCGTTTGGGCCAATCAAGCGTTTGAGTGATGTGTTAACGGGCAATGAATGCAAAACAATCATTTGATCAATGGTTTTGAGTCTGGTTTTAAGTAGCTTTTATTTGGGGACAATTGAATTATAATTTTATAGAAAATACCTCTCTGATTTCATTTTGTTATTTCCATATAGTTGGACTTAATAATACCATTGTTGTTTTTATATTATCAAATCCACGTTTAGTGGGAATCCTCAGCAGAATTGAGGAAATCGTGTTTTTTTCTGAGTTTTCGCAATTTTTGTTTATCAATTAAAAAAAACTGTTTTTACAATATAGTCATTCCATTTTGAAACGGTTGGGTAATTCAACTCCCAGTTTTTCCAAAAAAAAACTCGACTGTCTTATTTCTACCTTGTTAAGCAATATTAGGGAATTGCGGGATGCTATCGGTCAGATTGATGTGGATATCCTGCATGATGTGGATGTCTGCTGTTTTCCATCTGTACCCTGTCATGTTGCGTTCCAGGGCATAGCGATATGGTGGAGACAAAAGTGGCTGATAAGTTAGCTCGAGGCGGATCCCAGTCGATTGATCTACCGAATAATGAGACTGTTAAACCGCCAATAAGCTATTATGTCAGCTGCTTCAAAACTCTCATCGAAGAAGCTGGAATTGGATACCACTTGAAAACCGGTTGCAGTATATCTGAGACTATCTGGCCGGTAATCTCGAGGAGAAGAACAAACTCCTTTCTATCACTTAGTTGGTGATTTACCCTGCTAACTATACTTCTCTCTACAAACCTTTTCCTGTCCTTCTCGCTTCTATAACTTTTCTATCGCCAAAACATTTTTATTTCTTCCTAGGATGTACATAATGGATCAAAGGTTCCCGAGTGGATCAGTTGCCGAATTCCGTGTAGCTGCCTTCCAAACACTGCCTTTTCGAGGTAGAATTTTTGAATTTTGCTCGCATAATAGATTTTTTTTAAACCGTTGAACGTTTGATTGGGAACCTCTGCGAGCTTTTTCGTCCGCTATTTCTTCAATTCCCCAGTATGTCACTGTACCAGGACCGCTCTGAAAATTACAGATTGCTTTGGGGCTTATAGTACATGATCAGACCGCTTGTCTTTTGACAAATACTGTGGCGGGTTCTGTTAAGCTGTCATCCACGCTCTTCACCCTATTTGGGGGATGTACCAGAAGGAGAGGACCCATATATCCCATTTTCACATCAGACCTTGGGTTAATAAAAATATTGTGAAATGTGTAATTTGAAGTGAACCGGTTGCTTATTTCGGGTTTTATGATCGTTTTTGTTATTCAAAACGTTGACCCTTTGTGGGGGAGGTACCGGAAGGAATGGTCCGATCTCTACCATCTTTATAATAGATCTTGTGTTGATCTGAGATGTTTCCAAGTCTGAATGGAATCGGATGTTAATTTCGTGTTTTATGAGCTTCATGAATGTTCAAAATATTAACCCTTTGTGGGGAGAAACGAGAAGGAGTGAACCTTTATGTTCCTTTTTCATACAAGACTTGGGTTAACAAAACTATTGCGATGTGTGTAATTTGAAGACAATCGGACAAGTTGGAGCAAAATCGGGTTATGCTTTCTCTTTAATGTTTTTCTTTGAAAATGTTGACATTTTGTGGTGTAGGTACCAGAAGGAGTGGACCGGTATTGCACATCTCTGAACTCAATCTAAGTTTGACAATAATATTACGATGTACCAACTTTAGATCAAATCGGATACTACCTTCGGGAGTTATCGTGGGCACCAGCCAGCCAGACAGACAAACGGACGTACATCGCTTTATCGGCTCCAAATGTTCTGAAACGGATATGGTTCAAAGAGACCCAGAGTCTAAAACCGTTCTTTTAACGAGGCAGGTTTTGGCCGTTTTAAATGATATAAACCCTCTCTAGCCATATGGCCGAGGGTATAATAAGGATGTTTTACAATGAAACTAAACACGAAAAGTGCGTGAGCTGTTTAAGCCGGTGTTGCCAAAAAAGATAATAGCTAAAAAAAATTTTTTTCAGGACATATTATTTCTAAACCACTCTTCACCTAAGAATAGTTGTGGTTGTTGTAACAGTAGTACATGCAAGTGTTTGCGTTCGGCTAATCTGGTTCCAGCTCCATGTTTAGAAATTCGGCTACTTTAATGGGCTGTAGCCAGAAATCTTCTGGAGTGAGGTGGGTAGGTTTGGCTGCGCATTTAAGGAGGTGCAGCGTATTGTGCGGACCTGTATCACAAGCCGGGCAGGGGTCAATATGAATTGAGACGACTACGCCATCCTGATCGTAATGGAGTCAGAACTACCCTGATTTGTCTAGGCATCCGACGTTCTTCAGTTGCAGTGGATGGGGGTGGGGGTGGGGTGTGAACTCCGAGGACGGCTTTCATTTTATAACTGCTAATAGCATCCGCGACTGCATCGGTATGAATGCCACTCAGACCTGCCTGATAGGCTTCTTGATCTAAAGGTTCTCTCTTGGAGCGTTGGACCTTCCTCTCTAGATCGTGTATGTCTTCCTGACACGCCTGAGTGGGGGAGATTTATCCACCATATGATGGTTGGGATGACTCTCACGGTAACACCCAAGCATTTACTGCAACGAAAGCATATGATTATGCTGACGTAAGGGAAGGACTTTCGCTTCCTAGAAGAGAATAGTGCTTTCGCGGGCCGACAAATTTCTTTGATGCTTTCAATGACCCATATTTTAATTTTTATAAAACGGAAACGCATATTTATACAGCACAGTTATTTCAAAAAAACTTTAGCGAATATCATGAGTCATCTCATCTTTGTTGGTATGTTGATTGAATTAATTGTAATACACCTGTGATATCAAAGCCCCTCAGAAAACACTCCAACCGAAAAATTCCCAGCTAAATAACATTTAAATGATATGCCGTGACAATCGCAATATTTTCATTGCTTAGCGCCGTCAGCTGAGAGCGATCGTCACCCATACCAAAAGCAAAAAAAAAAAAAAAAAAAAAACGGCAAACAAAACTAAGTGTTATACCAACCTACCAAATTTGCATTTGCAATGATAACGAGTCACTGTCGATAAACCAAAAAGGCGAAAAAAAAACGAAACAGTCAACCTTCAAGCAAATTCCATTGATACGCAAAAGATTCATAAATAGAATGTCAATCATTATTCGATACGACGAAATACCTATTTTACTTCTTGGAATCATTCATATACATAACAGCACATATAAATAACACACAATCGTATTTATTGGTATTCTTCTTCTTCTTTTATTTTTTTGTCTTTCTTTGCCTAGCAAACTAGTTCCATTATTCAGAGCTTAATATTATTGGTATGCAAGTCGTGAAAGTACTTTATGCAAGAAAACAACAAGAAGAGCTAACAATAACAGTTTTATTTAAATGCCTTAATATCACATGCAAAACAAAAAAAAACAACAACAAAAAACCGAAACACTGATCCAACAACAACAACAAAACAAGATCACAAACATGCCACCAGTGGTAATATTTGTTTGTTTGGGTTCCATTGACGGTCGGTATTCTATTTTGAAGTTAACGCGAACACCATAAACACAGATTTAAGATGCTAATCGAATTCGCTCACAACTCCGGGGCCACCATTCATAGTCGCATTGTAGACAAAACCTAATCAGGCTGCAAATTATGTTTGTTTGTATGTACACATATGTACTTATTGGTATCATACAAGGAATATAAAAACTATGATATCTACATATATCGAATTGTTGGTGATGATGATGATTCATGTATTGGTCTGCGAATTTTTGCCAACTTCTTGTTTGTTTTATTTGCATTGGCATTCCTACGAAATTCCTCTTAAATGAAGTTTTCAAAAAAAATCATTTGTGTCATTGGGGAAATTTGGAAGTTATTGAATTATGTATTAATTAAATAACAATAAAGGGTGAGATAAAAAAACTTCAACCATGTTAAACGTCATAATTTTTATTTTTTTTTTTTTTAAACTTTATTGAATGATAGCAAAAAATGTCGAAAATAGCATCAAATTTTAGAATAAGTTTAGATTTGTTCGAAATGGTCACCATTGGCACGAATTATGGTCTTCAAACGGCCAATGAAACCGTGACACGCTGCCCGAATGTTGGAAATGAAGTGAGGAACCTCATTATGTAACCATTCTTGGGGGAAGCGTGCCGAGTGCGATGGTGCTGAATCCTGCTGAAATGTCCAAAGTCTGCGGTCAAAATGTTTGCGTGCCCAAGGCTTTAATACACCCTTCAGAATATTTTCGCGATAGTATTCGGCATTTATTCTGCTGCCATGGTCGATTAATACGAGCGGAGAACTACCATCGACTGTTATGGCGGCCCACACCATGGCCGGCGCTGAAGTTCTGGTGGCCAACCGTAGGTGCACATTTTCAGCTGACCTCTTTGTCAAGTAAACGATCTTTTTGTTTGTTTACAAACTGCGGGACAACGAATGTTTTCTCATCGGAGAAAACCAAATTCGGCAGTTCACCACTTTCGGCCAAGCGAAGCATCTTTTTAGCTTTTTTGAGTCTATTTTCTTTCCGTTGCGGTGTAAGTTCTTGCACTTTTTGGAATTTAAATGGCTTTATCTCCTCAGCCATATGACTGTCATTGAAATAACGCTTTTAGACCCTAGTTCTCTTTGGATCAAATCCGTTCCAGGACATTTGGAGTCGATCAAGCGATGTCCGACCGTCTGTCTGGCTGGTGATCCCGATAACTCTTGAAGGGAGTATCCGATTTGATCTAAACTTGGTACATCGTAATATTATTGTCAAATTTAGATCGAGTTCGGGGATGGGTAATATCGGTCCACTCCTTATGGTACCTCACACACAAAATGCCAACATTTTCAAAGAAAATAATTTACTGCACAGAAAGAGAAAGGATAATCCGAATTTGCACCAACTTTCCACATACTATTATTTGCATCAGATCTAGATCAGGTGCGAAAATGGACAATCTCGGTCCACTCCACCAAGTATCTCCCACACAAAGGGTTAAAATTATGAATAATTATAACTATTATTAAATGTTTTTTAAGTATCCGATTGTCTTCAAATTTCATACATCACAACATTTTTACTAACCCAAGGTCTGGTGTGAAAATGGAATGTATTGGTCCACTTCCTCTAGTACCTCCACACAAAATGTCAAAATTTTCATAGAAAACAATTTAGTGCACAGAAAGTGAAAGGATAATCTGAGTTTGCTCCAACTTTGAGAATCTAATATTTTCATTAGTGCTAGGTTAGGTGCGATAATGGACAATATCGGTCCACTCTATCAGGTACCTCCCCCACGAAGGGTTAACATTTTGAATAATTACAACCCTCATAAAATGCGATGTAAGAGTCCGATTGTCTTCAAATTACACACATCACAATATTTTTTTTATTAACACAAGGTCTGGTGCGAAGATGGAATATGTCGGTCCACTCCTTCTGGCACCTCCCCACAAATTGTCAACATTTTGAAAAATATTCATGAAGCTCATAAAACACAATATTAACATCCGATTCCATTCAGACTTGGCACATATCAATACTTCATCAACACACGATCTGTTATAAAGATGGTAGAGATCAGACCATTCCTTTTGGTACCTCCCCCACAAATAGTCAAAGTTTTGAATAAGCAAAAACGATCATAAAATCGGAAACAGGCATCCGGTTCTCTTCAAATTGCACACATCACAATATTTTTATTAAACCAAGGTCTGGTATGAAATTAGAATATATCGGTCCACTCCATCTGGTACCTCACCCTCAAAGGGTCAACATTTTGAATATCGATGAAGCTCATAAAACGCGAAATTAACAACCGACTCTATTCTGACATGACACATCTTAATATTTCTATTAGCACAAGATCTGTTATAAAAATGGTAGAGATCGAACCATTCCTTTTGATACCTCCCCCACAAAGGGTCGAAGTTTTGAATAATCAAAAATCATAAATCGGAAATAAGCATCCGTTTCTCTTCAAATTAAACACATCATAATATTTTTTATTAAACCAAGGTCTAGTGCGAAATTAGGACATATTGGTCCACTCCATCTGGTACCTCACCTTCAAAGGGTCAAAATTTTGAGTATCCATGAAGCAAGAACTTACACCGCAACGAAAGAAAATAGATTCAAAAGAGCTAAAGAGTTGCTTCGAGTTGCTTGGCCGAAATTGGTGAACTGCCGAATTTGGGTTTCTTCGATGAGAAAACATTCGTTGTCCAGCAGTTTGTGAAGAAACAAAATGATCGTGTTTACTTGCCAAAGAGGTCAGCTGAAAATGTGCACCTTCGGTTAGCCACCAGAACTCAAGCGCCGGCCATGGTGACGGTGTGGGCCGCCATAACATCCGATGGTCGCTGTCCGTGGCATCAGAATAAATGCCAAATGTTATTCCGAAAATATTCTGGTTTTCGGCACGCAAACATTTTGGCCGCAGACCTTGGACATTCCAACAGGACTCAGCATGCGCCACCCAAGAATGGTTACAAAATGAGGTTCCCGCTTCATTTCCAACGCACAATGGCCACCAATATCTCCGGATACCAATTCGTTGGACTATTGTGTCTGGAGAAATTCGGAAAGCAAGGTTGGCACTAAAAATACCAAAGTGTCGATCACCATTCGCCGAGAATGGGCCAAAATAACGCAGAGCAACATTCGGGCAGCGTGTGACGGTTTAAAGGTCATAATTCGTGCCGAAGGTGACCAATTCGAACAAATCTAAACTTATTCTAAAATTTGATGCTATTTCCGACATTTTTTGCTTTCATTCAAAAAAATTAAAAAAATGTGAAAATTATGGCGTTTAAGTTGTTGCAGTTTTTTTTATCTCACCCTGTATTTAGGTCCGACACGAAATCTGTTGGCAAAACCGACTGATACTATTTTACTTATTTAATTTGTTATTTGACGTTCTGATAACCACTTTGGCAGGAAACCGGTACCGTCCAAGTTACTGAATTTTTAAATCAATTCAATCTCGATCCTCATGGGCATACATTGCCGAAATCAACACGTTTTTACTTGTTTCGATTACATATTATTTCTTGTTTCATAACTTATATGATCAAACTACAATACCATAATATAATACAAATTCAATTCCTTCACCACTTTGATATGGTATGAAGCTCATTTTTGATTCCATAAATTCGTATCTCTTAATGGTCATGTATTTATGACAAATTCTACAATACATGTCTCCTGATAATGTAAAATAAACTATCCTATATGGATTTAAAATATGCATCTTTATATTTTTCCTGAGTATTAATAGTTTGGGACATGTCCTCTGGAACCTGTTGCTGCACACCCATTGTGGATGACAATCGATAAATGCTTTAAAATCCTTCGCAGATTTATCTAAAGAAAAAATGTGGAAAAGATTTACAATATATAAATACAAATTGTTTATAAACTGTAAACTGTTCAAATGACATTTTTCAAATCCATTTTAAACCCACAATTCAGATCCAATTTAATCCAATCGGAAAAGCAATACTTTAAATTGCCCAAAAAAAAACAATTTTAAGAAGTTGGCCTGCTATCAAAAATGTTTTCCACTATCGAGAATGCCTGCACATGAATCATCAGTCTTTTTTCAGTGCATTGTCGCGTGTGAAAGTGTATTTGCAAAGAAGTTAATTTATTTTAGTTTTTTGATCATTGTTGTTGTCAATGGTTTTATGATAAGAAATAGCTGGTCAATCATATTTGAAATCTCTTCATTTTGATAACACATAAATAACACAAAATCTCTTCGTTTTTCTTTTCTTTTGTTGCAGGAAATAAAATTTCAGAGTTTTTAACAGAAACGGTTTGTTTTCTTGATAAGAGCCCAAGACAAAAGGGAATAACATGAGCCATGCCTTCGGCACGACCTGGTAGTCTTAAAGATCCGGAAATAGCAGAATTATTTTACAGACATGATCCCGAAAAGATATTTGAAGATTTGCGAGAAATCGGCCATGGCTCCTTCGGTGCAGTTTACTATGCACGATGTAACCTTAACAAAGAGATTGTGGCCATCAAGAAAATGTCCTATACGGGCAAACAAAGCTTGGAAAAGTGGCAGGATATTCTCAAAGAAATCAGGTAAGACTATGGCAGATGTCACAAGAACAACACAATAATGTATGCCTTCACTGTACTTTAGATTTCTGCGTCAATTGAGACATCCCAACACAATCGAATACAAAGGATGTTATCTGCGCGAATCAACGGCATGGCTTGTCATGGAGTACTGTGTCGGCTCGGCCTCAGATATCATTGAAGTTCACAAAAAGCCATTACATGAAGATGAAATTGCCGCCATATGTGATGGTGTACTCAGCGGGCTGAGCTATTTGCACAGCTTGGGACGCATACATCGTGACATAAAGGCCGGAAATATACTGCTCACAGATTGTGGCGTTGTAAAGCTGGCCGATTTTGGCAGTGCAGCCATCAAATGTCCAGCCAATAGTTTTGTGGGCACACCATATTGGATGGCGCCCGAAGTCATTTTGGCCATGGACGAAGGTCAATATGATGGTAAAGTGGATGTGTGGTCATTGGGTATAACCTGCATTGAATTGGCCGAACGGAAACCGCCATATTTTAATATGAATGCCATGTCTGCATTGTATCACATAGCCCAGAATGAATCACCTACGTTACCCGTAAGTTGTCCAAAAAAATATATATGCTATAGTTTTATTTCAAATTATCTACTATATTGTGTTGGTGTTGCAGAAGCAATGCATCAATTTGGCAGAGAATTTGTTTTGATTTTCTGAGGAAACTTTTCGTTGATATACGAAATTGGTTTGTGTGATATTACAAACATTAATAGGTGTTTTAAAGGACCATTTCATAATTTGTTCACTTTTTATATTCTTCACTATAGTATGGAGGGTATATTAAGTTTGTCATTCCGTTTGTAACACCTCGAAACATACATTCTTGATCAGCATAAAATTATATGTCGGTTTAGCGATGTCCGTCCGTCGCGGAAATCACTCTAGTTTACAAACGAAATGAACTAGGTTGAAAACATTTTATGTCTGCAGGACTTTTGGTATTGAAAATGGGTGAGGTAGGTCCACGTCTTCGTATAGCCCCCATATAATGGTACCTTCCTTTTTTCGGTATTTTGGTGATTTAAGCGACATTATTCACCGGAATTGTTTCAAATTTGGTATTTGAAGTTCGTAATGAATACTACAGCCTAAGACAGAAAATTGTCTGTGCAGGTCCACGCCTTCGTATAGCCCCCATATAACGGTACCCCCGATATTCGGTATTTGATGATTTTCACCGGAATTGTTTCAAATTTAGTGCTTGAAGTTCATAATGAATACTACAGCCTAAGACAGAAAGTTGTCTGTGCAGGTCTCCGACTTCATATATACCCCATATAACGATACCTCCTGATATTCGGTATTTTGATGATTTTAGCGACATTATTCACCGGATTTGTTTCAAGTTTCACCGGAATTGTTTCAAGACCCCTACTGACGAGGAAGAGAACATAGATGCTACGTTATCCATACCTCGACCAGTTTAGTAAATGGAGGAGGGAATAGTGGCATTTTCATCGATAAAATGGAGGTGTCAGATGCAGGGGATCAGAAAGCTTATCGCCTACAGAAGTCGCCTTAAGGCGACAAGCTTTATGTGGAGGAAAGTCTGATAATCAGTTAAATAACGAATCTTCGTTCAGAATTTCAAAAGGAACTATCCTAACACGGCGTTAAGGGAACCTCCGATAAACAGGATCCGCAGTGGCGAAACCTAACTACTGCGGGACGCTACTGTTCATCTGGGCAGGTGATATCGAAGAAGAGGATCTATGTTGTCTTCTAAGAAGGTGCTAGAACCGAAGGCAAAGGATAGCAATATATTTAGGTATACCGACCGCTGATCCCTGAAAAGAGCAAACCCTAGCCTTCCTCTACACCCTAAAAACTGACTTATCAGTTGCTTCATCAATCACCAACCATAAATCGCCTTCCAAGGAAGTTACGACGAATACAAGAACTTATTGTCTGCTGGCTTTCCAAGCTCGTCGAAGAAAGCAGTCTTGAAGATAACTGAACCCAACCCCGTCACAGCCCTTGGACAGTGGGAAAACGAAAGTAGAACGGGTTGGTATTGCTTTGCTGAAACCTTGCTACCCACAGCCGGAGCAGGATTATCCAACTGCTCCACGTAGTATCTAAAAGTTACAGTCTTCGAATAGGCTGACCCCAGTGGATTCATCAGAGAGGATCATGGGTTGCTGATCGATGGAAAGATCTAGTACATTTGGCTTTCGATAATTTTTTGAGTGGAGTTATGTGCGGGATTATCCAAATGCTCCGCAGGATTTTACAACTACTCTGCGGAGTATCTAAGAGTAGCAGTCATTGACCCCTGTGGATTCATCAGAGAGGATTATGGGCTGCTGATCGATGGAAAGGTACATTTAGCTTTCGACGATTTTGAGCAGAGTCACGTGCGAATTGGTCTAGCTGCAATTTACGGCGGAGCCAGGACATTACTGTCGACAATAAGAAATCTGGAACACAGAATGTTATTTGGGAGATGTAGCTACCAATGACAGGCTTAAATGTTCTGATAAGGACTTGAACTGGTGTCCTCCTGGGTGTAAGGCAGTATAGCTTCAAATTCTTAACACTTAACTAAGAAGGAAATAATTTGTAGGCCATAGGAAGTTTTTCTCCAGATTTCTTAGAATAAAAATCCGTGACCCAGTGAACAAAGTTACGTTGCTCCAAAAAAAAATTAATTAATTAATTAATTAAATTATAGAACTACCACCTAAAGGATTGGGCTCATAGGCATCGGACTCCGTCAATTCTGCAACATCAGTTTAGCTAATCTCAAATAGGACCAGCGTCGAAAGTTGTACCTTTAATTAGAAGATTTTGTTTTTACTTTTCGCTACTCATTTAAAACTTGCAACATGAAATTAGATTTTTTTTCTAAAAGGAGATCCAGATTCAGTTCTTAATTTACCGCAGGTTAAAACATTTTTTTAATTCAATCTCCCCCCATTTTTCTTTTCCTTTGCAGAAAAATGATTGGTCCGATACGTTTTGCAATTTTGTTGATCTGTGTCTCAAAAAGAATCCCGCAGAAAGACCATCATCGACCAAATTATTGGGCGATCCATATGTTACAAGACATCGTTCCGATACCGTACTACTGGAGTTGATAGCACGAACGAAAGCCGCAGTTCGAGAATTGGATAATCTCAATTATCGTAAAATGAAGAAAATTCTTATGGTTGATACCTGCGAGACTGAAAGTGCCGTCGGCGATACGGATGATACACAGGATGAGCATGCGGGTGGTGATAGCAGCAAGAGTAATAGTATTACGTCGGAGCACTCAATACATTCAGTGGGTGTATCGGCGGCCAGTAGTCAAGTAGTAAGAATTCCACATGCAATTCCGGTGGTTGTTATGTATGTTTTGACTGAGTTTCATATTTTCCTTTCGTTTTTTGTCTAGAGCTCTTCGTCGAATTCAATACCACCTGCAAATCAAAATCACATCGGCGGTGGCGGTCCATATTCACAACAGCCACAGCATTTGGGTGCCATGAATTATCATCATCCACATCATCAGCAGCAACAGCAAATGCATTCACAACAACAACAACAGCAGCAGGCAATAAGCGGAGCTGTTTCGCGCAATTCATCACGTCAACGCAACTTGCCGCCATTGCCTAGCATTATGCACAATATGAACAATAATGTGACACCTACTAATTCCACGGCTGTGGTACCAGCACCTGTGCCTCACCAACAACACCAGCAGCAGCAGCAGCAACCGCCACATTCACTAATGTCCACCATGTCAATGGGCAGCGGACCGGGTGGTATGCCACAGTCGCAACAGCAAACCTGTGGAAACATGTCGTCCGCCGGTGATCGTATGTCTCAAACGTCACAACAACAGCCACCGTTACAGCCACCACGTTATCTGGGCTTTCCCATACAAGCCAATGAGCATGGTCCTAACAATTTTGCCACTATACGCACCACAAGTATAGTTACTAAACAACAAAAAGAACATATGCAGGTAAGAATAGAGATTTTCCTTGCTTGACGTTACCAGAGACAAACTCAACAATTCATCGCACATCATAATCCATCCACCAATCAATCGTATTATTAATAATTAGGCAACCTGATGAATGTGAAAAAGAAGTGGAAAAAGATGGGTACCTCCTTCGAACAGAAGAAGCTCTCTGCAACACAATGTTGCTTTTCTAATAGAATTTGTTGTCGAACAATTGTAGTTTTGAAAATTAAACGAAAGGAAATTCGTTATTAGTTTCTGTGTGTGTAGTGTAATGGAATGAAAATGCAGCTCCTACCGCTTCCTATCTTTCCTTAAGTGATATTGCCAAATGCAGGAATTAAATCGTTTTAACCAAATACAATTCCTCCCCTCACATCTTCTAAGATACGTTTAGATATTTTTCGTAAAAATGTTCACAACTTTAAATTCCTTTGTTTTTCGGAAAAAGGTTTACTCGCTTTCCAACTTCTCTTGCTTTCAGATACGACATCCATATTCTGGCTGTCGCTGTCTTTTTCCAGAGGGTGTAAACTCGTTCCGAGACTTTTAGTTCCTAATGTTGAAATTATTTTTTGACAAGACAGTTCCCCACTAAGAACCTTATTTAAATGGAGTTTATATGACATGGATAATATCTTCATCAATGACTATCGGACGCTATCGTGACTTAGTGCGACTTTGCTTCTTCTTCCGGCTAACGTCTGCCACCTTATTTTAGATATGTTTACGTTTGTTTTCTTTAAAAGAATAATACTTTTAGAGAATAATACTTATGTGAACCGAGAAAGCTCAGATTTTATTGGAGTGTCGTCGATTCCAACTAAGGCCTAGGAAACAAAATCCGCGCATCGTTGAAGCGCGTTGTTATCCATGAGGTTTTTGAATGTTATTTTCTTTCATTTTTCTGCGGCTAAAAGTTTACAAAAAACTCCAAATGTCTTCAAGGCTGTGGTTAAACCAACGGAACCGCAGCATAGTAAAAAGGCTCAGGGAAAGAATAAGAAATCGAATTATACCAATCCCTTCAAATCAGCTGAATCAACAACGAAACCCACACAATCCCACGGCAGCGGTTTCTACGACACCGGATTGACCCGAAACAACAACACTCCAGTTTCGGCCAGCGACTTTCAACCCAGTGTATACATGTTCGTGTTTGTTTATTTTTCTGTATTGGGAGCTGCACATCCCAGAATGCTTGCTCCGGATTCTTTTGGTCCGTGCCGGGCTTGAGGAAAACCCGGACCATGGTTCTGTACGGTTTGCCAAAACACCATCCACCATAGATCAGAGTCGGTGCGATGTAATGCATGCGGAGGATGGGTGCATTTTAGGAACTGTTCCGGTTTAACCCGGTTCCGAGACTATATCGATAGAGACTATGTTGCATCGT
Source organism: Musca domestica (assembly GCF_030504385.1). Classification (NCBI taxonomy): domain Eukaryota; kingdom Metazoa; phylum Arthropoda; class Insecta; order Diptera; family Muscidae; genus Musca; species Musca domestica. The sequence goes on along the minus strand of NW_026712262.1, from coordinate 3,075,491 downwards.
GCTGTACCAACGTAGTCCCCAGTGAGTCCACGACCTCGTCGTCAACTTCCGAGTCGTCGTCGGAGTATGGGAATCCCCCGCAGTCTCCAAAACAGCAACCTTTACCGCAGCACTTAACGCCACATGTTGCTGTTCCAATTCCGGACAATGCATCGTTCTTGCAGTTCAATTGCAACGGACTCCGAGGTAAAATTTATGAGATAGTGGATTTTATGAATCGGAGGAATATTAAGATCGCAGCGGCGCAGGAAACCAAGCTCAATGAAAATTGTAGCTTACCACGGTGCAATGGTTACAACGTTTTGAGGAAACATCGCATCAGAAGTGGAGGTGGGGGATTAGCGTTCCTGATACACCATTCTGTTCAATACAGACCTATCTCGCTTGAGCTAGTCTCTAGTGACCCGTACATGGAGTGTATGGGGGTAGCAGTCAAGTGTGGTACTGCCGAGGTAGAGGTGATTAATGTGTATATCCCGCCGGTTAATAGCTGTGAACCGCGTTACTTGCCTAATATAAGCCTACTTTTGGAAGGCAATAACCCCCTGGTACTAGGGTACTTCAATGCCCACCATGAGTTGTGGCATTCCGTCCTAGGTAATGACCAGAGGGGATCAGCGTTGGCAGAGCAGATTGACTGCTCCACATTTTGCACGGTTTGCAGATCGCCCGATTCCATAACCTCTGAACGCCGCACTTTCCTTAACCATGGGAAAGCCCACTGGCCCGAGTTCATAGAGTTCACCAACCTTCGCTTCAGAGAACTGCCCAATCCTTCTGATGTTCGGGTAGCTGAAAGGATTTTCCGGGACATCATCAAAGCTGCAGTCGCTCGCTATATACCTGCTGGTCGAATACCCGAAGTAAGACCAAATTTCCCAGCAGAGGCAGCGGGATTAGCGAATGAGCGTGATGAGCTCCGACGTACCAACCCTACTGATCCCAGAGTCAGTGAACTGACAGTGGAAGTCAACCGGTTGGTACAGGAGCATAAGCGGAAAAAGTGGCTAGACCATCTGAAGTGTTGCAACATTGGAACCGATTTGAGTAAACTGTGGGTAACGGTAAAGTCACTCTCGAACCCTGGAAAAAAGGATGATAGGACAGCAGTCACATTTAACGACGTAACTGTGACTGATCCGAAGAGGTGCGCTGGCTGTTTTAACCGCCAATTTGTCGAGCACCCCGAGAGTGATAGGGCGAGGCGAAGAGTACTACGTCGTATAAGAGCTCTTCCCGCCGAGGATGTACATCTTACGATGGGTGATGTTGCGAATGTCATCCGAAACGCTAAGTCATCTAAAGCGTTAGGCTCAGACGGAAAAGCAATGCTAATGATGAAGCAACTGGATACGCCGAAAGTTGAGTATCTAACCACATAGTTCCCGGAGGCTGAAAAATGGACAGAGTGGTCCCACTACTGAAGCCAGGCAAGGATGCCAGCAAAGTCCAATCATACAGGCCAATTTCACTTTTGTCGCCATTTAGCAAAGACTCTTAAGGCTTTACTCCTCCCCAGTATCAGAGGAAGCTATTCAGTTGCTAGCCATCAACACGGTTTCCGTCCACCACATAGCACCACAACAGCATTGCGCGCCATATCCACACATATCAGTCGATGACTCGACCAGAACAGGCCGTGCCATAGAACAGTAGTGGTGGCTCTTGATCTATCAAAGGCCTTTTATATGGTCAACCATGCCACGCTGTTCGAGGACGTTGAGAATACTACTCTTCGGCCATGTTTGAAACATTGGATAGCCAACTATATGTGTGGACGCCAGTCGTACGTGGAATTCCGGGACAAGAAGTCCAAGGCCCTTGGAGTTCCCAAAGGTGGGGTGATATCTCCGGAACTGTTTAACCTCTATCTTTCCGGAATTCTTCGCCCTCCAGACGGCATCGAGATCGTAACTTATGCAGATGACTGTTCGATCATGGCGTCGGGCCCTGTAGTTGATGACATATGTGTCAGGGTGAACAGATATCTCGCGGAGCTTGCCGCCTTCTTCCATGCGAGGAATATGAAAATATCCACACACTATTTACCACATGGACTGCGGAGATGAGAACACAGCTGAATGTGCAGGCCGAGGGGCACATAATTCCGACCACTAACTACCCCAAAATTCTTGGGGTCACATTCGATAGCAATGTCTCCCGCGCAAGCCACAGCTATCTGCAATAAAATATAAATAAATTTTTGTTACTTTTAAAAATGCACGTTTTTTTTAGCGACGGACTGATGTGGACATAATGTGCATATATTGAATTTTTCATTTTCTTCGTTTGTAATGTATATATACTCCGTGATGCATTTTTTGAGATAAACCAAAATAGCGATTCAAAATGTAGGCATATGAGAGGGAATAAACCTGAATTTTCAAAATTCGGGATAATTGTAAAACAAACTTTACATTTTTTTCGGATTAGATATTGCAACGACGGTATATTTGTGTTAGGCCCACACTTTTATTTTTCAAAATTGCGAAATTTCAAAATGCGCGATAATTGTAAAATAAACTTCATATATTTTCCTTTTTTGGATTAGATTTAGGTATAGTTTTGTCAGGCCCATATAATTATTTTTGATAATGGGTTGATATCATTTTCCGCTCATATAAATGTTTATTTTTTTCCATTTATATAAATATGTATGTACTATATATGTATGTTTCGTCTCGAACATCTCCTCATCCATTTTTTAAATACAAGAATATGGTCCTATTCTATATTTTTCTCATATCTCTCTCTCTGCATATGTTTGTATTTTATTTGCAAATAGGAAAACTATGTTCTGTGTCCAACCTTGTGCGGAGACAGTAGTAATTGTACGATATCATAGAACGAATGACTCTATATGAACCAAACACGAATGTAATCGTTACCACCAACCACTTTTACAAACTCAAAAATGAAAAAAAAATATGAAAATTAGGCATCTTTAAAAACCAAAAGAAACAGAAAACAGAAAAAACCCAATGACCACTATTTCTTGCAGACAATAAACAATTGGATTTATTTTTGAAATGATATGCAAAAAACACACACTAAGTAAATGTATATGCTAACCTTTTAACAATTATTTTTGTATTCTATTTCATTATCAAATCGCCCGCCCTCCCGTCCGCCCCTCACCATATATAGACTTTCTTCTTCATGCCCAGTTATATCTCTCATACGTTACTATGTTCCTTCGTTCGTTCGTTTCTTTCGTTGTGTTCTATATAGATTTTATATACAAACATATATATACAATTGAACACACTTATAACGACAATTTTATTCCGATCCGTTTGTGAAGTTGCAACAAAATTTCGTTATGCATTCATTATAACTGTGTTCGCCTGTATTAGAAATTCTAGTTAAGTCATTGTGTGTGTGTGAATGCGTTTGGAAAAGATAAACATGAACGTTTAAAAAATATGTTTGTCAATTTGTTGTTATTTCTGTATCAATAATATTTCATTGACATTTCATATCGTTACAAATAAAAATCTATGTTTCATATTGGGTTTCTTCATATACATACTCGGTGTGTGGAGTTTGCACAACATTTCCATTTGCCATATCATATTTCATCCGTGTTGTTTATCCCTTTTTTCTGGTTCAAATTATAGTGAAATTTAAGGAAAAAGAAACCATCGATGGGGGTTTTATTGATTTCGAATCAACTGTGTTTGTTATTGCTATATAAACCGAAATCGTGGAGCGATTAAGGATTTATTTAATGTTATTATGGGTCTCTAATAAATGGGGCATTGATGCCTAAACTAAAGAGTCGGATATCTCACGGTTAGGTTTTTAAACGAGCGATTTTGGACTTCGATTTGAAATTGAGTCATTCTCCATATGATAACCAATAACTGTGCAATCAAATTTTTGATTAATGATATAAAAAGGTCGGGAGGATGGTTATTTGGTTGGTTGGTTTAAGAATGCGCAGCTGCACGTTAACTGCTTCACTCGAAGACCTTTGGCCCATTGTGTTCATCCTAGGAAGAATAAAGTTGTTGGGGATAGGAGAGATCTGGAAGCGAGAAAGAGAAGAAAGAGGTTATAGAGATAATTATAATTAGCGGGGTGGTCTGCCTAGTCAGGGAATGATTTTAGCATTGATGTGCATAACTAATTTGAGAGTAAGTGTATGAGCGTAACTGAGAATTCTCAATAAAAAACATCCCCAGCAGTCCGCTGGCCATACAATTTAATACCCATCCAAATGTATGCTATTTTCATTAGGAAAAATGAAATAACAGTGGTTAATATACATACAGCATACAACTACAACTAGCATGGAAGATGTATGTGCCAAAAAATCCGATGGATCTGAAAAAAGAGAGAAAAGAGAATACGTACCCAGCGGATTTTTTTGCACATACATCTTCCAACTGAGACGACTGACAATGTAGGTGCGACTCATCCAAAGCCTGTATACAATTTCTACTTACATTTACACAGCGATGGCCTAGGCCGTCAGACGAGTCCGAAATCTACCGACAATGTAAGCGAATGTTGAATGGGTCTGAAATCTACCGACATTGTAAGCGAAAGCTGGATGGGTTCAAAATCTATCGACATTCGATTCAGATGCAAGTGCGATGGACACATTTCATTATATTTTGTTTTGTTCTTTAATTCTAATACGGATTTAGTTTCACAATGTAATAGCAATACGACTCATCTAAATCGGATGCTAATTGTATGCTATTAACCACTGTTATTTAAATTTTTCCTATTGACAAAGTAGCATACATTTGGAAGGGTATTACATTTTAAGGGCCAGCGGACTGCTGGGTGTATTACCAGTGCCGCTAACGTTTCTGGTCAGTTTTGCACATTGTAGCTTTTAGCAAAATTGCAGATGATGATGGGATATATTTGAGAAGAGCATAAACAAATAGGCTATGTTCCTGTTGAAAAACGTTGGAAATCTCCCTAGTACAGGGTGAGATAAAAAACTGCAACAAAGTCAAACGCCACAATATTTACATTTTTTTTTAATTTTATTGAATTAAAGCAAAAATGTCGGAAATAGCATCCAATTTTCGAATAAGTTTAGATTTGTTCGAATTGGTCACCTTTCGCACGAATTATGACCTTCAAACGGCCAATGAAACCGTCACATGCTGCCCGAATGTTGCTCTGCGGTATTTTGACCCATTCCCGGCAAAGTGCTTGCTTGAGGCCAACCTTGCTTTCCAAAATACTCCTGACACAATAGTCCAACGGATTGATATTCGGAGATTTTGTTGGCCATTGTGCGCTGGATATGAAGCGAGAAACCTCATTTTGTAATCATTCTTGGGTGGCGCGTGCTGAGTGCGATGGTGCTGAGTCCTGTTGGAATGTCCAAGGTCTGCGGCCTCCAGCATAATTTCGCGATAATATTCGGCATTTATTCTGATGCCACGGTCGATTAATACGAGCGGAGTGCGAATATCGGCTGTTATGGCGGCCCACACCCTCACCATGGCTTGCGCTTGAGTTCTGGTGGCCAACCGAAGGTGCACATTTTCAGCTAACCTCTTTGGCAAGTAAACACGATCATTTTGTTGGTTCACAAACTTCTGGACAACGAATGTTTTCTCATCGGAGAAAATCAAATTCGTCAGTTCACCACTTTCGGCCAAGCGAAGCTCTTTTGAGTCTATTTTCTTTCTGTTGCGGTGTAAGTTCTTGCACCGATCCTTCAAACTAAACAACGGCTGTAGCGTTCTTAAGCAGAAATCTTTGTTGTCAGGAAGACCATAGAGCTGCTGGCAAATATAATCAATGAACTGGATGGACCGGTGACTATATATGTCGATAGTCAAGCGGCCCTGAAGGATCTAAATGAATACTGAAGGACACGGAGGAAACTGAGACGGTGGAGCACTTACTCTGCCACTGCCCAACTCTTATAGGAGTGAGACAGAGGCTACTGGGAAAGCAAATTCTGCCAGACTTGTCCTCCCTCTCCGACATCCAGCCAGCGGTCATTCTTCAGTTAGCCAGAAGACTAAAATGACTGAGGACGACACGTTGATTACACCGTGGATGCCAAACCTACTAACTTTCTCTACTCTTCATTCAGATTCTCGCTTCTTCACTATCCGTTATACATTTCCCTCTCTTCTCTTTGTTCTATTCTCCTATCTTCTTTAAATTAGGATAAACACAATGGATCAATAGGTCTCCGAGTGGAGTGGTTGTTTATACAACCGCTCATCCTTTAACCTAACCTAAACTACAGTACCGTTTAGAAGGTCACCAACCAGACGTTCCGTCCGCTTTGTCCTACTACTGTTAGCAGTAGAATCCATGTCTGTTTTTAGGGTCATTCTCGTTGAGGTGGAGGTAAACTTCGTCCTCGTAGCTTTGTTGATTGAGGGTGCCAAGACGTCCACACCAGCTTCAGCCGAAAGAGAGTTGGTTGTTTTTTATGTCCTCGTCGCCGTAAAGGGACTGAGGTCGACCAAGGCATAGCCATACTAAGGCAAAAACTTGATTCTCATTGAGGTGCCCAGGCATCAACGAGGCTCCATTAGAATATGTACAGTCGGTACCTTAACTGCAAACCAGCAAGACTTGTGGGCACGTGGTCGTGGTTTTTTTCGAGTTAACCTTTTTTTTTTTTGAAGAATTATTGAGGTATAGGCAATGGAATTGACAATTTAAATCGGCTGGGTCTAATAAATCCTTTATAACGTAAACGGACTATAAGAAAGCAGGCGCAGGGGATAATTTTTAGTTTAGTTTCCCCACATCTATTCCTAGTTTCTACATGAATATATAAATACATTTTTTTCAGAGATTGCAATATATGAACCACAATTCAGAAATATTAGAGGTAGAAAATGAGATCGGCATTCGATTTAATTTGATAGAACCCCCTTTTTTTCTTATTTACCTTGCACCCAGGACACATATAAAGCACAATCAAGACATTCACTAACAACAACGACAACCCCATTCACCAAAAATCTCTTCGTTCTTTCAATGCATTCATCGTACATATATAGTAGTAGTATCTGAAAGCACAATTCCTTTAGAGATTCTGCTTTATTTCTTTTAAAAGTTTCTGTTCAATTTTGTGATGATTTGTTGTAAAATTGTTTTGGAAATTTATTTTGAAACTATTTGCAGGAAGAGATGCATGAGCAAATGTCTGGATACAAGCGAATGCGTCGTGAACATCAAGCTGCACTTCTCAAACTCGAAGAGAAGTGCAAAGTGGAAATGGAAGCGCATAAAAACGCCCTGGATAAGGAATATGACAATCTGTTGCATAATTTCACAAGGGAATTAGAAAGACTAGAGGTAAGTAATACAATAAGAAAATTTCCGACTCCACTTCTCACATATCTCCTATATATATATACACAAAATTCAGGCCAAACATCAGCAAGATTTGGAAAGACGCATGAAGCAAACAACAGCTGCCGAAAAGAAATTACACAAGGAGATTACTCTGAAACAGGAATGTGATCGCAAAACCTATGACATGCAACGCAAGAAAGATTACAAGGCCAACAAGGAACGGTGGAAACGCGAATTGTCCATGGACGAATCAACGCCGAAGCGCCAGAGGGATTTAACACTGCAATCACAAAAGGACAGCCTCAAACAGGCCGAGGCCCAAGAAGAACAACGTCTGTTGTCGCTGCAAAAGAAATACATTGAGTTGGAAATGCGCAAATTCAAGCGAAGGCGTTTAATAGCGCTGCACGAGCTGGAAGATCAACTATTAAGAGACGTAAGTTGATTGCTAGCCATTACAAGCTTAAATTAACTCGACTTTTATCTCTCTCTCTCTTATAGGAATTGTCTAAGAAACAGCATCAGCTGGAGCAGGCCCATGCCATGTTACTGAAGCATCATGAGAAGACACAAGAGCTAGAATACCGCCAACAAAAAAGTGTCCATCATTTGCGCGAAGAACAAGTAATATTCTTTCGATATATCTGACAACTCTGACTAACACTAACACTTTCCCTCATCATCGTAGATTAATAAACAACACGATACTGAATTGCAAAATCAAAAAGATTACATGGAGCGAGTTAAAAAAGATTTAGTGCGCAAACACGCTCTGGAAATTAGGCAACATCCTAAGAGTCTAAAGGTAAGTTAAATTGGCCAATGATTTGAATTTATTTTAAATCCATTTCCAAATTAAATTATCGACAAAAAAACTGGATGTTGTTTTGTTTACTGCATTTGTTATTTTTTTCATCTTCATTTGATGCCCTCTCCTCCCAGCAAAAAGAATTGCAAATACGTAAACAATTCCGAGAGACGTGTAAAACGCAAACAAAACAATATAAACGCTATAAAGCCCAGATATTGCAAACGACGCCAAAGGAGCAACAAAAAGAAGTCATTAAACAATTAAAAGAAGAAAAACATCGTAAGCTAACGCTGCTGGGCGAACAGGTAAGCATTATCAAATAATTTAATAAATTTATAGATTTAAAAAAAAAATTGGGGAAGAAAGTGCGGAATAGTTAGGACAGGATAACCAATGTATTAAAATTTTCAAATATAAAAATGGAAATCTTCAACATAACAAAGGCAAAAAACTGCCGTCATTTGTAGATAATTATTCTGTTCCCAAACTGTGTGATTTTAATAACTTTTATCGATCCGACAATCGATAAGATTTTCAAAGCTTTCAGTTTGGAAAAAAATTTAACGAAACAAGGCATAGTAAAACTTTTGTCGTTACGCTTATGATGATCATGTTGGTACTTAAAACCCGACTTTCGCCTCAGAGAACTGCTCAACCCTTCTGATGTTCGGGTACCAGGAAGGATTTCCAGGACATCATCCAAAATGCAACCATTCGAATACCCGAAAAATACCAAATTTTCTTTTTTGTCGCCAGTAGCAAAGACTCATGGGGTTTGATGTTTCACCATTCTATTCAATACATGCATATCTCGCTTGAGCTAGTCTCTATTGAACCATACATGGAATGTATGAGATCAGCAGTCAAACGTGGAACTGCCAAGATAAAGGTGCTTAATATGTGTATCCCGCCGATTAAAAGCTGTGAACCGCGTTATTAGCCCTTTGTTGGTAGACAATAACCACTGGGTACAATGAAATTTTAATGCTCGGAATGACGGAATGCCATCCTAGGAAATGAACAAAGGTGATCAGCGCTGGCAGAGATCACTCCGCTCGATCCACTGACTCAGATACGCGTCTAGTCAATTAATCGGCTGATTCATTGCCAGATATGTTACAATGGCCAGGGACCCAACAAATTTTACCAACGATTTAAACTTTTCCAGAGCATTTTTGTTTTACAGAACAGCCATAGACTTGATTGTAAAAGAATTGAGAGCCCTCAAGGCCGTCTGACTATCGACGAATATTCATCTATTGAACTCATTGATTCTTTTTTCCAACAGTTCCATGGCTTTCCTGATAGCAAAGATTTCAGCTTGAACAACGCTGCAGTCGTTGTTTAATTTAAAGGATCTCCGGATATTTAAGCATTCGCAGAAGACCCCCGCCCGTTCCCTTTCCATCTCGATATTACTTACGCTCTTCGATATTATTTTTCCTATTTAGTTTCTTGTTAAGGATGGCACTTAGCTTCCATTGATAGGCTTAACCTAACTCCATCCAGCATAGGTAACGAAAAATCAGGGATTTTCCGCTTCCTTGTATAGAGTACGAGCTCAGTTTTAGATTTCGTCGTGCCCACCTGGAAAGTTTAACAAGAGCTCCCTGCATAAGATCTGAATCAATTTGCAAGAATTTACCCGCAATCAGCAGAACCACATCGTCTTTTGTTCCGTTGTTCCAGGTCTTTAAGTATGTCGTTTATCACCAAGAGCTAGAGCAATGGCGATAGACCATCTCCTTGCGGGGAGCCCGTAGTAACCGATTTCTGAAAAAGAAAAAAACCCACGACATCATGCTGCGCCATTTCAACAGATTTCCCTTTCATATGGGAATGTTGAGCAGCGCTTATTAAAGCCAAGGGTAGTACAGATCTGATCTCAATATGTATTAGTCTGTCCAGAGTTTTCAATAGAAAGGACGAAAGACTGATAGGCCTGTAGTAGGTGTAGTTGATTCGGTTTCCCCGACTTGGGAATATAAATTACTGTAACTTCCCTCCACAGTGATGGAATATTAGAGAGACGCAGACAAGTCTTAAAAATCACTTCCAGTGTTGGTACTATTACCGTCGATACATGGCGGGAATAATGTTTGAAGAAGTTTATCACCCAGGATTTTTGGGTTGCTAACAATTCTATCAATCATACTCACATCCTCTGCCACACAGTGCTGATTATATCGCTTTGCATCTGCGCAGATTGAGAGTCTCTAGACCAGAGTCAGTCCAGTTTCGTTTTATACATCCAATGGTCCTTTGAAAGAACTTTACGAAATCTTAAAGCTTCATTGACATACCTCCCATACAATGGATGACAATTTTGATTACCCATAAACCTCATAAAATGCAAAATGAGCAGACGACTCTTTTTAAACTTGGTCCAATCCCAATATCCAGCCTTCTCTTATGTGTTTTATACCCTTCACCATAGTATGGAGGTTATATTAAGTTTGTCATTCCGTTTGTAACACCTCGAAATATACACTTTATACCCCACAAAGTATATATATTCTTTATCAGCATAAAATTCCATGTCGATTTAGCGATGTCCGTCCGTCTGCCCGTCTATCTCTTTTGTGGAAATCACTCCAGCGTATGTCTGCAGGAATTTTGGTATTGAAAATGGGTCATGTAGGTCCACGTTTTGGTATAGCCCCCATATAACGGAAATTATTCACCGGAATTGTGTCAAATTTGGTATTTGAAGTTCGTAATGGATACTACAGCCTATGACAGAAAATTGTCTGTGCAAGTCCACGTCTTCGTATAGCCCCAATATAACGGTACCTCCCTATATTCAGTATTTAGATGATTTTAGCTACATTATTCACCGATTTTTTCAAGTTTCGCATTTAAATATTCTAATGGCTTATGACAAAAGTTGCCTATACAGGTCCACGTCGTCATATAGACCCAAATACAACGGCTACATTCGGTATTTTTAAGATTTTAAGAAAATTTAACGGATTTTTTTTAATTGCCTAATTCGTTCCCAATGGTAGAGGATAATAAAAGATCGGCTCGGTCGAACTTACAGCTTTTTTACTTTTTTGTGTCCATTTGTAGTCCTACAACCAATACGGTTTAGAACGTCTAGTAGAACAATTTTTATACTGTTAAGCTAGTACAATTTGGCAATCGGGCAATTATTTAGCAAGGGATTAATTTTTCGATTGAACAATTTTTAACTTTTCTGATTTCTAATCCACTTTTACTCTTCCATTTCTCCCATACAGTATGAACAAAGTATTGCTGATATGTTCCAAAGTCAAAGTTATAAACTAGATGAAAGTCAAGTGATCGAGTGCCAACGTACCAACGAAATGTTGGAATATGAATTAGATGTCTTAACTGCCTATCAAAATAAGAACAAGAAACAAGCTCAAGAGCAACGCGATCGAGAGCGTAGAGAATTGGAAAATCGTGTGGCAGTCCGTCGTAGTGTGTTAGAGAATAAGGTAATGTACTAGAGTCTCGCTGTGGTTGATGATCTTTGCAGAGGATTAATTGATTATGATTGCAATTGTTCAATTGTTTTATTTACAGATGGAAGCGGAATTACTACAATTCAATCAAGAACGTGCCGAACGATTGCGATTGATGCACGAGAAACATGTTAAAGAAATTGATGCTTTCGATGAAGAATCAATCACTTTAGGTTTCAGGTAAATTGACATTTTACGAAAACTGATAAAGATTTGTTAACGTCTCTTCCTCTTTCATTTACAGCGCTATGGCAGTTGCCGAAGGATCACGGGAGGCATACCCTGATGAAGAGGGTAGTCTATCGGGGTCTATGATTAGTTTAGCGCATAGTAATAGTTCAACAAGTTTTCCGGCTGGCTCCCTATAGCATAGAAATGTTAATAATACAAATGGATTTCATCAAATTAATATTTTAAATAAAGATAATGTAATTATTGCTAGTAACATAACAACAACCGCAACAACAATAACGAGAACATCCATGAACTACACCCCTACAACAACTACAATAGCAATAGCAACAAACATAGTTTCAGTGTCAGCAGCAGCATCTGCCTCAGCTACGGCATCAGCATCATCGACGTCGACAACAGCAACAACAACACCCACAACTTTAACAAAACATTTTCGCATTACGACTCAAAGTGGTGATGATGATAATGAGTGTAACAATAAAAAGCAAAAGAACAACAACAAGTGCAAGCAGATTCAACACCAGCAACCAACAAAAGATGATAATAATGTGGATGCAACAACTTGAAACAAATGGTGTACAAAAACAAATAAACAAACAATTGCAGCAACAACAAACCACACAACAATAATAATAATGAAACAGAATAATGCCGCTTATTAATCATCAATGTAATATCATTTAAGATTTAAAAGTAGTATGAAGAAGAATAGTAAAGGATGATAATAGATATGATGAGGATGATGATGAAGATGATGTGATGATGTTTTGTAAACTAAATTCAAACTTATGGAACTCACACACGTACACTCACATTTCCCCTTATTATCCACTCAACTTTACTCCTCCCTATGCACGTACATTTACCAAGCCACAAAAAAAAGAATATAAAACAAAAAAAAAAAAAAACGAAAAAAATATTATCATAACTACCCGTCACCGCCAGAACACACCGCCCGCCACCATCCATTCGCCCACAAAACACTCACTCACTCACACAATTTAAATAGAACTACATAATTATATACCAGCAAACTCCCCTGAACACACAATCACCAACACACCACTACCATTTGTCAATAACAGAAAGAAAAAAAAAAACAATAAAAAAAAGTTTTGATAATCCAATAAATAAGAAGTAATATTTAAATACAAACAATAACAAAACATTAAGATAGATTCTCCCAAAAAAAAAGATAAAATTTGCGAGATATCAAATAAAATACAACAATTTATAAAAGGATCGGATCGCTTACGGAGGAGCAGAGGATTAAGAAGAATGGTTATAATAATGATAATACATAAATAACATAATATACATGCATATACATATATAATAATATGATAATTAAATAATTAATATATAATAATAATAATAACAATAATATTTAATAATTAACGCAAATTATTATAAAATAATTTATTTTTAAGTTAAATAAAAAATAACAAAAAAAAAAAAATAAACGCGTTATAAAAAATATTTAAAAATTTTTCCTTTTTTTTTTTGTCAGACCAAAAAATGATTTAGCCTTCACTCTTGTTTTGAGGGGAGGGTGAATTTAATGCATTGTATAACCACCGTTTAAGGGTTTGTAGTTATTTTATAGCGCCCGCCACAAAATGGAGGATACATAATTTGTCATACTGTTTGTAACATTTCGAGAGCTTAAAAAAGTATATATATTCATGATCACAAAAAACTGCTAAATTTATGGCTAGAGAGGGTATACAGGGTGAGATAAAAAAGTTAAACGCCATAATTTTTACATTTTCTTTTAATTTTTATTGAATGAAAGCCAAGAAATAGCATCAAATTTTAGAATAAGTTTATATTTGTTCGAATTGGCCACCTTTAGCACGAATTATAGCCTTCAAACGGCCAATGAAACCGTCACACGCTGCCCGAATGTTGCTCTGCGGCATTTTGGCCTATTCCCGAAGAAGCGTTTGCTTGAGGTGATCGACACTTGGTATTTTTTAGTGTCAACCTTACTTGCCAAAATACTCCAGACATAATAGTCCAGCGGATAGGTTTCCGGAGATTTTGGTAGCCATTGTGCGCTGAAAATGAAGCGAGGAACCTCATTTTGTAACCAATCTTGAGTGGCGGCGCGTGCTGAATCCTGTTGGAATGTCCAAGATCTGCGGCCAAAATGTTTGCGTGCCCAAGGCTTTAATACACCCTCCAGAATATTTTCGCGATAATATTCGGCATTTATTCTGATGCCACGGTCGATTAGTATCACCTCACCTCGCTTGAGTTCTGGTGGCCAAACGGAGGTGTACATTTTCAGCTGACCTCTTTGGCAAGTAAACACGATCATTTTGTTCGTTTACAAACTGCTGAACAACGATTGTTTTCTCATCGGAGAAACCCAAATTCGGCAGTTCACCACTTTCGGCCAAGAAACCCGAAGCAACTCTTAGCTCTTTGAGTCTATTTTCTTTCTGTTGCGGTGAAAGTTTTTGCACTTTTTGGAATTTCAATGGCTTTACCCCGAGCTCATTTTTCAATATTTGCCGAATGGAATATTGCGATATGTTCAGCTCACGAGTCATATTTCGGTCACTGCGACGCGTGTTTCGATCAAGTCGCTTCTTTACTTTTCGACTGATGTTGCTGTTTTCTTCCGTCCACTTCCACGACCTCGGGCTACGCTACCAGTATCACGGTAACGAGCGGTGGTACGAGATACAAAAGATTTCTTTATTTAAATGCTGGAGTGCTCTAACGATAGTCACTTGTGGTTTTCCAGCCAAATATAAAAAAATCTCGCTTGAATTCCATCACGAATAACTTTTTTTTCTGGAAAATTCACACCAAAATGCTTTTTTACGCTTGTAAACAATATAATGAGCTGTCACTGGAATAATTTAAACTGCTGTCGAAATATTGTCTTAGAAAAGATAGCAGTCTGAAGTTGGTTGCAATTTTTTCATCTCACCCTGTATATGTCCCTTATTATGGTATTTTCATGGCTTGCAAGTTTATCGACGAAAAGCTTTTGAAGTTGATGGGCGTAGACAAAAAACGGCTGGACTGCGGAGATCTCATATATGAAACTGTTGGAGTGCATTTTTGTGGGATTTTCGCAGGTTTTTCCAACACATCTTCTCAATAACTTTCTATCGAAAACTTTTATTTCCTTTGCCACTATATTGGAAATCCATACACGAGAGTGCATCATATTGCAATTTGATAGAGGAGCAGCTTAGTTTTCTGAGGTAAGTATCTGGTGTTGAATAAAGTCCAATATACAATATACTGTTTGTCCTTCTGTAGGATTTTTCGTCCGTGTAAATTGACGGATGCGTCACGCTACTGTCAAATCTAATAAAGATAGGAAGCTAAAATTTTACACAGATCTGTCTTTTGGCTGCAGGCAGGTCAAGATCGAAGATGGGCTATATCGGTCCACGGTGTCGTATATCCCCCATATAACGGTACCCCCCGATATTCGGGATTTTGATGATTTTAGCCACATTTTTCCATGGAACTGTCTGAAATTCTACACAAGGAGTTTTTCATGGGCACTTAATCCCTGAACGAGAATTATCTATATAGGTCCACGATATCGTATAGCACCCATACACCCCTCGATATTCGCTATTTTAATGATTTCAGCCGAGTTTTTCAATGGAATTTTCTTAAAATCCACAAATGGAGTTCCTTGTGAGTACCTCATACCCTAGAATAGAATTAGCCAAATACTTACACGTTTCAATATAGCGCCCATATAACGGTACCCCCATATATTCGCTATTTTCATGATTTTTGCGACATTATTCGCCGGAATTGTTTTAAATGTCGTATATAAAGTTCAGAACAGTTACTACAGTCTATGACACAAAATATTATGCAGGACCAAGTCTTTGTATAGCCCCATATAACTGTTTTCATTTGAGCGGTATTTTCCAACGGATTTTTTTTTGGAAACTTTCAAATGGTGGAGGGTATAAAAAGTTCGGCCCGGCCGGAACTTAGCTGCTTTTTTACCTGTTTCTGTTTATACCGCACTTTTTGTGCTAGGCTAAGTTTCCGAACTGCCTTCGCATTAATCTCAGTTTAAAACGGACAGCTGATATTTTAAGAGCTATTAAAGGGCACATGTGTTGCATTTTTTGTTCTCATAGACCCTTGTAGAAGAAAGGCAATGAAAACTAGAAGTTTCCACGGTATAGCTGCAAGATGAACATCTTTGGCCCTTATTAATAATTTATTTGTGCTTAGTCTACTCAAAATAGAAAACTATATTCAAATAGAATCACAAATATATATTTTACATTTATATTTCTAATAAATATTTTTTGCGTACATCGCTCTTTATTTCTATGGCTAATAATCTTATATTAATACTTCATTGTAAATCTAAAAGGAAAATACAACGGTGTCATATTTTGTGTTCTCATTTTGTCTCGTCCTCATTGCAATAAACTTTCCAAGAAGGAATTTTTGTTAATTATTTTCGTCGTGGCTATGACAAACTCAACATTGTTGTCCTCATCTTGGGCTAGGAAACGTAACGCTGCTATTTCGGCAAATGTGCAACCACCTACAAAGAAGACCAACACTACACGTGGAATGTTTAATGACGAACCTTCGCTGGGTGTGGATGAGTGCCGGCCGCCAATGCCAATTAATTGGGCCTGGAAATCTTCAAACGTAGGTCCCGGCAAATTGTTAATTTGGCTCTTCAGCGACTGCCAGCCCAGCGGCTTAAGAGATTGTTCAACAATGCGGGCAATTAGTGGTGCATAAAAACTATGAACATAGCTTATGTCTTTGGGATTCACTTCAATAACTTCATCGACAGTTAAATTTAAAGTCTATGCGAAAGAAAATGAAAACCATTTATTCTTTGATTGTTGGCCACAATTTATGAAAACTAAAGTAGTACTTACTTTTCTCAACACAGCATAGGCACGAGATTCGGATTGTGTATAGAGAACTCCTGCCTTTTCCAGATTACTGATTTTCAACAAGACCTCTATACCGTACACATGGACCAGCTCACGTTTATAATATGTCAGTACCTAGGCCATAATTAAACATTTATCAATCATCGACAACCGGCATCAGAACCCCCTTACCTTTTCCTTAAATCCCGATGCCGCTGCACATTGGATGCAAATTAAACGTAGAACCTTCTTTAGATCTGCCTTTTTTGCCATCAAATCTTCAATATAGCCACTGGGCTTGTCGATGTCTTCACACATCATAAACTCTTGCTCGGCCGCTAAGTCATCGGTGAATTCAAATGCATCCAGCTGTTTGCGTATATTCTCGGCTATTGTTGTGTGATTGGCAACCGATTGCTTTTGTGCCAGTAAAGCTGGCAATTTGTCCACTAGTCTTTTCATTTCTTGTACGGAATTTTCCTGAGAACTGGCATTCATGGCAGCACTGATGTCCTTGGCACTGCGCGACAAGATTTTACCAATTTCATTGAAATTCTTGTTACGTAGTTCCGGATACAATGTCTCGCCGGAGTTTAATAGAATCACTTTCTTTTCCGATGTCATGTGAGCCGGTGAGCCGTCTCTCTCATTACTTTTGGCAAATAGCTCAGCAGGCAACGTTAACTTATTCTGCTTGACTCCATAGAATTCATCAATCAAACCCTCGTAGGTGAGCTGCGTTGCAAAGGCACTCAGAAGATCAATTTGCCGGTCTAATAAAATTATCTGGTCTATAGTTCCTCGTTCACCGGTGGACAGCAATTTCTCTTCGGCTCCCAATTTTTTCGCTCTCTCCCAGACACCTTGAGCCATTGTACCTTTGCCATAGATTTTCGGAATGCGTCCATAGATACGTTGCAATTGCACCAAACCCACGGCGGCTTGATAAAGGGCAGTTGGATCACCATCTATTGCCACATCCTTAAATGCCATTGGATTTTCCATTGAAATTACATCGTTTTCTATAGGATAGAAATTCCAAGAAAGTTCTTCCACCATTCCAAAGCTGCCATAAACTCCTTTTTGTTCCAAATGTTTTTCACACAAACACGAACGTCTCGGCACAAAGAATAAATGGAATACTCGATTCTTATCAGAATTCTTGAGCACTTGTCCGGCAATGTCATCCATAATGCTAACTAGTGGCCTCACCAAGTAAATAATGTTGACATAGTCCTTGGGCATACGCGTTTCTTTCTCCAGCTTGAGTAATTTTATACCCCGTTCGGAGAACAGACTAGGTGGAGCTACCAAACCCAATGGTCCCAATAGCACATCATCCAATATTATTGCTTTCGTTCCCTCAAGTTTGTCCAATAAGAGTTCCAATTGCTGGCATGACGACTCCTGGAGTAATTGTAAATTTACTCTTCTCTGACTTTGCAGATAAGAGAACATCTCGGAAGGAAATATCTACAAAAATGATCCAAAACTAAGCGGTTTAGGGGAGGAGACTTCCTTCTTTGTCATTTAGGAAAACAAGTAGAGGTGGTAAACAATCGATGTCAATATTGATAATATCGATATTGCTTTATTTTAAAGGGGATATCGATTGATATTTTTTCTATAGAGTTCCAGTATAAGTTGTGTTCGAGAACCTGCAGTATAGTACGATTTTGTAGCAAGTTTACAATCTTTTACTTAAAGGATTCCCAAATAATTTTGACATTTGTTGCGTGGTGGGCACTATTTAATTTTTAATTGATGTTTTTTTAGCTAACATCCGCGACGTGCAAACCGCAGCAACCCGTGTTTAAAAAATGAAGCGGAAATGTTCTGTCCCAATGGTAATTAGAATTGCCACCACTGCCAGTGTTGTATTTGGATCGATTATTTGGTAGATAAATTAATCGAAAATACAACCTGCGATATTGTAAGGGCTCGTTAGGTCGGTATCATAAAGAAGGTAAATGTCAGGAAAAATTAAGGAAAAGCCGAAAAGCGGAAAAATGCCGCGTCATTCCCGTAGGTATAAAAGGGGGAAAAAGGAAAACGCGCCCTTATTATTCAAGTGGTGCGACAGTAAAATAGTGGTCATAAAAGTAAAAAAAATTAAAACCTGCCAAATTTCAAAATAAAAATTACTTTTTTTAAGGCAATAAAAGCCTCGATATTTATTTTATTATTTATGGTGAAGGCGTTAGTAATTGATTGTAAGTGATCCTTGTATGAATTATAATTGTGTAGATATATGAGTGTTTTTGTGTTGTGTGCTTTTATGTCTTTCAGTGTTTCGCCAAAATAATTTAAATTTCTCGAGGGTATCAACTGGCCTCCTCGGCGAACAAAAGCGGAGAGGTCAGCCCATCTTTGACGGCCACAGCAACCACCACAACGCAAAATTGAGGCCCCAGCAACCGCCTCCATAACACCAATTCCCTTGATCCATGATATCCGGGTTCTGCTTTATCCTGGTGGACGAGGTCGCGGAAGAGTGATCCTGGAAAAGAACAAAGCAGGTTGTACTAAAGAATGCAAAAAGCCAGGTAACAAAGTTATTTATTAAACTTACCGCTTGTTTGATACAACCACTGGCATAAAATAAAAACCAGAACCAGGAGGGAGACCCTGCAACAGAAAAAAGGAGAAATTCCATTAAATAAAATTTTAAGAAAAAGCAAAAGGCAGAAAAATTCATATAAATTAAGAGAAAGAACTAATATAATATTCAAATTTTTAATTAAGATAATATATTTAGGTTAAGTTGTGTTGTCTAAGTTTATTATTTGTGTTTTTTTTTGTGTCCAGCATAAATGTTCTTGTTTTTGTGAGGGACATTAACTATTCTAAATTTTATAAGTAAATTGGAGTGTAGGGTTACCCCAAATTACTTTGAGTGTTATAATCAAGATTTTTTTTTGAGGTTCCGTTGAATATTGTGGACCAGTTTGCGGGTCCCTCACCACCTAAGAGAGCTCGTTTAGGCAGGTACTAATTGCATAACTTAGAAAGTCCAAAATTTGGTGACATTTAGTTGACTGAAGTAATGAAGGGTGGTCTGATATATATGAACTCCTCAAACAATGACTAAGAGATCCTGATAGTTAATGTTTCAAATTTCAGCTTGTTTGTTCTATTTTAAGGAAATCTTATATATTGATAAATTGTTCGTAATATGATTGTTTGTGTAATCATGATTGTCTAGTTCATTCATGAGAGAGTGAATTTGGTGTACATTGTACTGAGGTGAGTGGGTGTGGAATACGGGGCCCTGATAAAATTGACAATTATGTAGGATCTCAGGGTCAAGGTTGGGCGGGCTAGCGTGGGAGTGGCAATATCAAACTCCTTTGTTCCAGGTGTACGTAGTGTTTGTGTTATGTAGAATTTGTATTTATCCATTAATTGTTTAATTGTTCGTCCCCAAGGCTATTGGTGTATGGGATGGAACCAACCCCTGAACATGGCTCCTGAGCTAGCGGCCACAACACCATAGTGCCGAAGCAGGTGGCACGTAACAATATGGCGCCCAATCGAAAGCTATAATGTCTTAAATTCAGTGCAATAACAGCTTAGCACAGTGCAATAAACTATAGGGTTCAAATAGGCATAAGCGAAAATCACATTTTCTTACGACGATTATCTCATGTTGCAGACGCAGCTTTAATTCTTTAAAATTTGTGATAAACGTGCAATAGTAGATGAGGTTTTTAGAAAATTAGGATTTTCGTTCCAACTACAAGGGTCAGGTGCAATAATCTTGTTAGTTCAATGTAACAATGAATGTATTGTGTTTTATGACCTGTTTTTTTTGTGTTTCTGTATGTTTTATTTTAAAGTAGAAAAAATAGACGTAGGGTATAACATAAGGGAAACGTGCAAAGCTTGAGGTGAAGCATCTCAATGTGCATTGTACGGAAGTACTTGTTCACGAGATCTTTTTCGTTATTTTCTTTCGAAAGCTGCCGTGGTTTTACCCTCAAATTTATGTTTTTATGTAATTTTTGTATTTATTGTTTCGAAGTCGTCAAATCGAGATGACATAAGAGAGGAAAAGTACAATAGCGTTCGTGAAGAAGTTTTCGCAAACTGTATTGTACGAAAGAAAATTTAACCTCCTTCACGAGATCCGTATTCTCTTATGATGGGAAAACTGCCGTGGTGGTCGTCTCTAAATGTTTGTCTTTGAAACAAAATAAATAAGTGAATATGTAAAGTCCAGTCTAGCAGTACACCAGAACAACCGTAAAAGGACACTTATAATGCGTGATAGGATTTCTTATAACATAATGAAATAAGTCCACACACTCAACCTCAAAAGCAATTGAAAAAAAAAAAAAAACACCAAACGAACTCTCATCGTCAATGTTTAAATCACTATTAACTATTGATATTGTCTTGTGTTTGAATGTTTTTGTTTATGGTTTTTGTCCTTAACTTATTTTGATTATTATTTTAGTTTTATTTACTATTTTCTTATTTTTATTTGATTTAATTATTTATTTTTTTTTACTTGTTCTGCTTATTAGTGCGTTTTGATTATATGTTTAGTACACTTATAGGTTTAATTATATTTTATTTTATTAATTACTATTGTTCATTTTTTTGGTATTTATATATTTTGTTTTTTAAAGAACTTTTCTAAATTAGTTATTTTTAAATCATTAAGTCATACACCCCTGCTTTTATTATCTGAAATTGTGGCAATCTAAATTTCGGCACAACAAAAAAGTAAACCCACAGCTATTAATAGACAATTGATTTTTTTTAATAAAATTAATTGGGTAAACGAGTTGAAGTCTGATGAGTGATTATACGGCGGGAAAAAGAAGAAGTAAACGCAATAGAACACTAGCTTTCGACACGAGCAGGATTTCTATACAATCACCCAAACCTAATAACAAAAAGAAAAAAGTAGTCTCAAACATGGAGCAATCCAATGGTATTAGGGATACAACAATAAGGGATTTGTCCGGATCCATTAACAACACTCAACCGAGTACCAGTAAGAGTGCTAGGGTACCATCGAATTTACCTCCAACGCCTACTCCAAGTAATCAGCAAGGCGATGTAAACAATGTAATCAGGAGTATGGTACGCGAAAGTATGAATGACGCCCGAGGGTATTTGAGATCATGGGTGGAAGAAAGTGTTGCCAAAGAAATGGATAAAATTCACTCGGTGATAAACCGATTGAGCGATAATGTCAGCAGGTTATCGATAAATGTCCAAAATCAGCCAACAATACCAAATACTTTACCGAACCCCCCGGGAAACCCTACAGATGAGTTCCCTACACAACATAGAGATAATGTTAATAATGGTAATCGCAGAAGCACTGTGATTCCATCCGTGATTAGTACTGGCATCCATGGAATAAAAGTTGAACGTTTTGGATTAAATTTTTCAGGGAAACCAAACAGTCTGTCGGTGGAAGATTTTATCTACCGGCTGGAATACTTTCAACAACATTACAAACTAGCTTGGGAAGACATTTTAAATGAATTCCATATTTTGGTGTCTGGTCCAGCCTATGAATGGTTCTGGCTCCAACAGAGGTCAAACAACATTAACGATTGGGATTCCTTAAAGCATGGGTTAAATGAAAGATTCAAGACAAGGCGAACAACATTTGAATCGATGCGGGATCTGTTAGAAAGGAAACAGGGGGCAACCGAGTCCATTGATGCTTTCTTTCATGAAATAAATCTAATGAGATCGAAACTGGAAAGGCCAGTCTCAGAATACGAGATTATTTCTTTGGTTAAGAAAAATTTGAGAAAGAATCTATCGAGTATTGTGTACTCGATGCCCGTGTCGTCATTAGAGCAGCTAAGAGTGGAGTGTTTGGAAATTGAGAGGACATTTTTTCGACGCGACCCATTATCTCAAGCTCCTCCACCAACCATAAACAGACCCATACGTGTACACGCCATGCAAGAAGAAGAAATAGAATATCCGAATTTGGTAGAACCGGAAGAGTTAGTAGATGTTTCGGCCCTAAACCAAATTGTTTGTTGGAATTGCCAAATAGCGGGTCATGGATTTAGGGATTGTCCGTCGTCCCAAAGAGGACTATTTTGCTTTAAGTGTGGAAGGCAAAATACCATAACACCCAAATGTGGAAATTGCAAAGCGGGAAACGTGAGAAAGAACGTGGTTCTAGCGGGGAACCATCGTTCTTCCGAACAACCCGCTGCGACGAACCCACTGTAGAATTAGTTGATACCATCGTCAATAACTATTCCCAAATTCGGCATTATCTTCCAATTGAGTTCAGGCAGAGACATTATAAAAACAAAAGAGCAGAAATTTTTCAGGAAGATGAATCTCGCAATAATTCCGAATCAATATCCATAGGGGTAAATAAAAATATGAAAAGTAGAATGAGGATAATGAAATTGAGGCAACGACATAAAGAAAATAAAGAATTAAAAAAATTGATATCCGAAGCCGTCATCCGGTGCAAATATAGAACGGATCCTAGACCATACGCTAGCATTAAAATCGAAGGGAAAGAGATAAAGGGTCTATTAGATTCTGGGGCTACGGTTTCAATACTAGGGAAGCATTGCCGAGAAATAGTTGAGGAATTAAACATTATTGTTGATCCACAGGACACGAATGTAAGTACGGCGTCAGGGAAAACCCATCGCATAGTGGGCAAAATAGAGGTAGAGGTAGAATATCAACAACAATTCTTAAAAATGCGTTTCTATCTATGCCCAGATCTAGAACAAGATCTTTATCTAGGAGCAGATTTCTGGAAATTATTTAATATTGCCCCAGAAATATTTCCCATAGACGAGATAACCGTGGACTTACAAGAGCAGATGCGTGGAACCTCGACCAACGAAAATAAGAATATGCACCAACTAACAGGGGAACAACGTAGACGCCTAGAAGAAATAATAAATAAGTTCCCAACGTTTGAAAAAATTGGACTGGGTTGTACGAAATTAGAGAAACATGCAATTAAGTTAGTAGGGAATGCGAATCCTGTCAAGGATAGACATTATCCTTTATCGCCGGCCGTACAGGAAATCGTATATAATGAAATAGATAAAATGCTCGCTCTGAAAGTTATTGAGGAGAGTGATTCGCCATGGAGTAATCGTACTACCGTCGTGCGAAAACCGAACAAGAATCGTTTCTGCCTCGATGCGAGGAAACTAAATGCCCTAACGGTGAAGGATGCATATCCATTACAGAATATCGATGGAATATTAAGCCGAATTGATCAAACCCATTTTATCAGTAGTGTCGACCTGAAGTATGCCTTCTGGCAGATTGAGTTGGAAGAAGAAGCGAAGCCATATACCGCCTTTACAGTACCAGGTCGACCACTATATCAATTCAGGGTCATGCCGTTTGGGCTTTGCAATGCGGCGCAAAGATTATGCAGGTTGATGGATAAGGTCATCCCAGGACGACTAAAATCCAATGTTTTCATATATCTGGATGATCTCCTGATTATAGCTGATGATTTTGAGAACCATGTCAGAATTTTGGAAGAAGTAGCTGAATGCCTGCAAAGAGCGAATCTGACGATTGGACTCAAAAAGTCGTTATTCTGTTTTCGAGAGTTGAAATACCTTGGATTCATAATCGGTAGCGGGATGTTGAAGACTGATCCAGAAAAGGTGAGCGCTATCCAGAGGATACCGCCACCAAAATCGCCGAGGGAAGTGCGAAGTTTTCTCGGTACTGCCGGTTGGTACCGGAGATTTATAAAAGATTTTGCATCCATATCTTCCGCCCTAACAGATACTTTAAAAAAAGGAAAAAAATTCGTAATGACTCCGGAAGCGATGCAATCTTTCCAATCTCTAAAATATGCTCTCACATCCGCACCGGTTCTCAGGCACCCTGACTTTAATAGAGAGTTCTTTATTCAATGCGACGCCTCGGAATATGGAATAGGAGCAGTACTTTTCCAAAAGAATGAATTTGGCGGAGAGAACCCTATCGCTTTTTATTCCCAAAAACTGAATTCCGCCCAGAAGAATTACTCCGTCACAGAAAAGGAATGTTTGGCCGCAGTTTTAGCGGTAAAAAGGTTCCGTCCGTACGTCGAGCTTATGAAGTTCACAATCATCACGGATCATGCCAGTCTTAAGTGGCTGATGTCCTTAAAAGATTTAAGTGGAAGACTGGCGAGATGGTCACTTCAACTTCAGGCGTACGATTTTTCAATTGAACATCGGAAAGGATCGGAAAATGTTGTAGCGGACACACTGTCTCGAATGTCGGTTGAGTCTGATGTCGTTGTAGAGGAATTGTGTGACGATAATATATTGGATTTCGAAACTACGGCATTTGAAAGTGGAGAATATGTCGAGTTGCGCAACACCATACAACAAAACCAAGATCGTTTGCCGGATTTAAAAATCGACAATGATAAAATCTATGTTCGAACCAAAAATTTTGAGCAAGAAATGATGGAATTTGAGTGGAAACTGTGGATACCTCAGGACATAACATATGTACTGATTGAGAAAGCACACATTTACGGTAGCTCGGTCCACGATGGTATAACGAAAACCTTAAAACGATTAAAAACTTATTTTTATTGGCCAAAAATGTCATCGCAGGTACGACAATTCATACAAAATTGTACAACGTGTAAAGAAACGAAATCGGCAAATCAGCGTATGAACCCTACGATAGGCAACGAAGTTATAACTGAGAGACCTTTCCAGAAGTTGTATATAGATTTTCTGGGAAAGTATCCCAGATCAAAACAAGGCAATTCCTACATCTTTATAGTAGTCGATCATTTTACGAAATTCACATTCCTACACGCGATGAGAGAAGCCACTGCATATAACGTGGTAAAATTTCTGGAAAATCAAGTCTTCCATACATTCGGGGTACCCGAGATCATACACAGCGACAACGGAAAACAGTTCGCCTCAAAAGTTTTCGCGGATATGATAAAAGATTACAAAATCACCCACATCACCACAGCCTATTACTCTCCGCAATCTAACGCATCAGAGCGAGTAAATCAGTCAGTATTAGCCGCCATACGAACGTATGTTGAAAACGATCACCGGGATTGGGATCTTTATTTAGCGGAAATCGAACAAGCATTGAGAACCTCAGTACATTCAGCAACTGGAACCAATCCTTTTTTCGCATTATTTGGTTATAACATGTTCACTAGTGGAACCGATTACAAACTGGCAAAAAAACTCCAATCCCTGACTGATCACCAAATTGATCAAATAAATCGATCAGATAAATTAGAATTAATGCGAGAGAGAATAAAAGAAAACACACACCAAGCTTATATATCTAGTGCGAAAAGGTACAACCAACGAGCACGTATTGTCAAGTTTCTACCGGGACAGGAAGTGTATAGGAGAAATCATACCCTTTCAGACTTCAAAAATAATATCAATGCGAAGTTCTGCAAGAAATTCCTGAAATGTAGGGTAGTAAAACCAGTGGGCAATAATATGTATGAGCTAGAAACGCTCCAAGGAAAACCACTTGGTAATTTCCACGCAAAGGATATAAAAATATAAACAAAAGTATAACAAGCTGTGATAAGATAATTTATGTGCAATACTAGATTAAGCAGAGTTAATCTATGATGCAATAATTTTTGTTTATACACGATGTTCTTTTGTTTATATATGTATTCAATAATGTGAGCAAATGTATCGTAAGCTGTAAAAAAATACTTTAGTGCAATATTAGATTATCTGTGTTGCGTTGAGTTTTTATATACGTGCTTATTGTGTCATTTGTGAATGTTTTGCGTAAACATGGAAGCGGAATGAATTTAGTGGAAAATATATATAAGGCAATCCTGGTTTTAGGAAATTATGTCGAAATTATGAAATTTAGTTATCTAGGAATATTAAAATATTTGTTATAATTCACTATTGTAATCCAATTATAGACGATTTAGATTAGCCCGGCTTTTGAGACATAAAATCAGGGCGTGGGAGTTCCCCACGTTGGGACTAAGACATGTCTATTCTAAATGAAACAGGGATTCAATCTACAGGGTTTCAATTATCATCATTTTACCCTCATATTTTTTCTACCATTTTTATCATCAATTGGGAAGGATTCCATAACCGGCGCTAATAGATCAGCAAATACAAATAAAAATGTAATATAATAGACCTCTAAATCAAAGCGTAGACAATTAGATTTGAATGTCCAATGTAACTCACAAAAAAAATTTTTTTAATTTTCTCCATCATGTGAAGAAATGGTTGTCCGCAAATATTCAATTATTTTCCGTAATTATTCAAATTATTCATTATTATTCCGTAGAATTTTTTTTAATTAGATGCAACACTTTTCTTTTACCTACTCATTGCACCCTGGGTGATAGCAATCGAAAAGTATTTACTTTCAATATGAGATGAATTATCACAAAATTTATATTATTTTTTCATCGGCAATTGTTTTGTGATTACGCAGGTAAAATATATGGGGACATGTGATTCATATTCGCTCTACCCCAGGTAGTTCATGTCAATACTAATTTTTTCAGAGAAATAATATATTCCAGAAGTCTCTTTGGAAACGTGAAGATTCTTCTTGCACAAATTCAGAATCCTATTATTATACAAAGTCTAGAAATTGCACGACATAAAAAAATTTTAAGTGTGTGAGGTACAATATTTCTTTAATATTGTGTTGATAACGATTTTTTCCGGAGAATACAAAACAATTTAAATTTTCACTGAGATGGTACACACGATAAACTCATAAAAAAAGTACGACATACCTGAGATGCTAATAATGTCCTCCAAATTACTGTAGACATCAACGTCAAGTTATGTTGTTCAGCCTGTATAATTTCAGCCTCCTTTCACTAGTGTCGAAGAATATTGGTTAAATTCACTTTATTTGTACACAAAATTTCACGAATTTGTCTGTTTATAAAGTACCAAGCATGGCCTGAAAAAATAATAATATAATTAGTATTGAAATATAAGTGAATAAAGGGTAAGAGCTATTATCAGTTTAAGGAACGTAATATACCTGCGCGTGCATGTGGCTGAACAAAAGCAGAGCGAAACGATCTGCTTGTCGATCGATGTAAACGGAATGGCAACAGCGGCAGCGCTGCCATCCACGCCATGCAGCAAGTTAACACCATACCGACTCTTCATACACGTTTTCTTTTTGTTCTGTTTGCTTTTCAATGTCATTTAAATGACGCCTCAATGAAATGTGTTCTCATGTGTGTGTGCAAACCGCCACCATAAAACCGCATTCCGCTGAACTACCGTTGGTTTGGTTTTTGCGATGAACGAACACAAACACACACACACACATGCAAAAAAACCATGTATTCGCCAAGCATTCATTGACAAATTCAAGCGAGAGTACCTAAAAAAATAGGAAAACATGAAATTAACTATGAGCCTACAATCAAATAAGAATGCTTACCTTCAGGAAAATGCGGTACAATGTCCGAGGGCGAAGGATCGACAGATTTTTTTTTTTTGCAGAAATGGGATTTCTGAATACTTGGATATGTGTCTTGCTATCACACTGAAATCACTATCACTTTAGGTAATTCTAACGAACGAAACGATGGCGAAACCAAACGCACATCACCGTTTCTTTTGCAGATGCCTAGAAACGGTGAAGTTTTGTTGCGTGGTGGGCACTATTTAATTTTTAATTGATGTTTTTTTAGCTAACATCCGCGACGTGCAAACCGCAGCAACCCGTGTTTAAAAAATGAAGCGGAAATGTTCTGTCCCAATGGTAATTAGAATTGCCACCACTGCCAGTGTTGTATTTGGATCGATTATTTGGTAGATAAATTAATCGAAAATACAACCTGCGATATTGTAAGGGCTCGTTAGGTCGGTATCATAAAGAAGGTAAATGTCAGGAAAAATTAAGGAAAAGCCGAAAAGCGGAAAAATGCCGCGTCATTCCCGTAGGTATAAAAGGGGGAAAAAGGAAAACGCGCCCTTATTATTCAAGTGGTGCGACAGTAAAATAGTGGTCATAAAAGTAAAAAAAATTAAAACCTGCCAAATTTCAAAATAAAAATTACTTTTTTTAAGGCAATAAAAGCCTCGATATTTATTTTATTATTTATGGTGAAGGCGTTAGTAATTGATTGTAAGTGATCCTTGTATGAATTATAATTGTGTAGATATATGAGTGTTTTTGTGTTGTGTGCTTTTATGTCTTTCAGTGTTTCGCCAAAATAATTTAAATTTCTCGAGGGTATCAACTGGCCTCCTCGGCGAACAAAAGCGGAGAGGTCAGCCCATCTTTGACGGCCACAGCAACCACCACAACGCAAAATTGAGGCCCCAGCAACCGCCTCCATAACACCAATTCCCTTGATCCATGATATCCGGGTTCTGCTTTATCCTGGTGGACGAGGTCGCGGAAGAGTGATCCTGGAAAAGAACAAAGCAGGTTGTACTAAAGAATGCAAAAAGCCAGGTAACAAAGTTATTTATTAAACTTACCGCTTGTTTGATACAACCACTGGCATAAAATAAAAACCAGAACCAGGAGGGAGACCCTGCAACAGAAAAAAGGAGAAATTCCATTAAATAAAATTTTAAGAAAAAGCAAAAGGCAGAAAAATTCATATAAATTAAGAGAAAGAACTAATATAATATTCAAATTTTTAATTAAGATAATATATTTAGGTTAAGTTGTGTTGTCTAAGTTTATTATTTGTGTTTTTTTTTGTGTCCAGCATAAATGTTCTTGTTTTTGTGAGGGACATTAACTATTCTAAATTTTATAAGTAAATTGGAGTGTAGGGTTACCCCAAATTACTTTGAGTGTTATAATCAAGATTTTTTTTTGAGGTTCCGTTGAATATTGTGGACCAGTTTGCGGGTCCCTCACCACCTAAGAGAGCTCGTTTAGGCAGGTACTAATTGCATAACTTAGAAAGTCCAAAATTTGGTGACATTTAGTTGACTGAAGTAATGAAGGGTGGTCTGATATATATGAACTCCTCAAACAATGACTAAGAGATCCTGATAGTTAATGTTTCAAATTTCAGCTTGTTTGTTCTATTTTAAGGAAATCTTATATATTGATAAATTGTTCGTAATATGATTGTTTGTGTAATCATGATTGTCTAGTTCATTCATGAGAGAGTGAATTTGGTGTACATTGTACTGAGGTGAGTGGGTGTGGAATACGGGGCCCTGATAAAATTGACAATTATGTAGGATCTCAGGGTCAAGGTTGGGCGGGCTAGCGTGGGAGTGGCAATATCAAACTCCTTTGTTCCAGGTGTACGTAGTGTTTGTGTTATGTAGAATTTGTATTTATCCATTAATTGTTTAATTGTTCGTCCCCAAGGCTATTGGTGTATGGGATGGAACCAACCCCTGAACATGGCTCCTGAGCTAGCGGCCACAACACCATAGTGCCGAAGCAGGTGGCACGTAACACATTTTTACTGGTTTTCCGTTCCCATATTTTCCGGGCAAAGTAGGCCTGTCAGAGCGAATGTTGCTTTTTTTCTAGTTTTATCATTTAAAAAAGTAGAGGAACACAAAAATAATTATATCGGGCGCTATGCACCATAGATCCATATATTTTTTACAAAAGCTATTATGGATTTATAACTTCATTTTTTATTATCATGGCAAAATTACGGAAGGTAGAACAAAAATTAAAGAAGCCAACTATTCGAAGTCTATTCGACACTATAAGAATCCAGTATAGAGTTGCATTTTTCTAGTTTCTTTGAAATTGAACAACCTTTCTTAGGCTGGAAATACATAATGAGCATATTTGGCTGGCTTAAGTCATCGGCTGGCTTCTTTGGAAATGAACAAAGGAGCCTAGGCCCAAAATCGAACTAAGTCAACTAAGCCTAACTCAATATCTCCTGAGAGTTAATACATGGTACAGTAAAAACAAGGTATGGCATAGGAATCACCATTTTTTCAAATTCTGTGGAATTCTAAATTCATATTACAGCTTTTGTGACCAACAAATGATTTCGTTTTTAGATGAAAAACGTTTTCGCTATTTTCTTTCATATCAAATAAAAGAAAAAAATAAAACAACTTGTTGCATTTTTTATTGGTATCACTTACGTGATATTTGATATAATTTGTCAATGAGTTTGTTCAACCTTGAAAATGTGTACGTTTGACGTATTTCGGTAACATTCATATAAATACATACATTCAACTTTGTGGTGTTGTAAATATATGATTGCACGAATTCTCCCTCTTAAATGTGGTAAATATTTTCTGTATTTTTAAGAGCGATCAAGGAGGAAATTTAATTGCCCATTTGAACATGATATAAGCTTCATAAGTAAATTAATCGATTGCAAGAAATCGACTTAAAAACCCCTTACACATATAGAAGAGAGAGAGAGAGAGTGTAAACAAAAATAATTTTGCACTGTCAATTGTTGTTGGGGGAAAAAATAATTAACAGTTAATAAACAAACAAATATTAAGCTGAATATTGGAATAATGAATGAAGGCAACAACATGGCAAAGGATCCAACCAGAGAGACACTCAAAAAGCTAATAGAGCATTCCAAGTAAGTTGCAGGCCCAGCTGGAAATAGATGGTCAAAAAAATTTAATTTTTTGCAAAAGATTGAATTTTGTGTGATCGTTTTTGGGTGGCACCGTGTAGAATCGATAGAGCGCGATAATTCCAATTGCTTTCAGTATTCAAAAATTCCTTAACTTTTTCTGATTACAGTGCAACATTTAGTGCGGACGATGTATTGAGAGAGTTTCGCATTACCAAGGAGAAACGCAACAATCGTAAATTGTTAAAAATTTTGGAAATTATATCAAAAAATCAACCTAAACAGGCGGATAATCTGATTGAGGCCGCAAAGCTATTGGAGAAGTAAGGTCCTTTCGTTTGGGAGTGGTGTATTTTGCTACAGAATTGTTTTTTTTTTTTGTTACAGAAAAGATCCCTTCTACTGTTTGTTGAACTTTTTGAATCACTACTCGGAGACCAACATTATGCAAACAATGCGTAAAAAGGATATGTCCAGCTCTACACCCATGTTGGCCAAGACTATGTTTGAGAATGGCACACCAGATCGGGTGTCTGAGGTGGGTTTGAAGTCAATGTGAAATGAAAAAGACATTTGAAGATCTCCCTTTGTTTTTGTAGATCAAAGAACGTGTGGTGCAGGCAGCCTGTGGTGGCCTAAGTCGTACGGCCCAAAACAATAATTCAATTATTAGTGCCGGCCTCTTGAGCACAACCCCCATACCATCGGCAATGCCCGCATTGGGAGGCTGTTCCTTATTTCCTTCTTCGACGAAAAACAATAGCCGCATAGATGCCCTGTGGGATTTCCATAATATCGAAAATATACAATTTCAACAGAGCAATATTGCTGCCATACCCTTAAGTAGCCAAGAGAATCTGCTGCTGTATGATTTGATTTATTGTCTAACTGGAATGCGTGGTTCCTATATAACACCGGAATTGGACGCTGTGCGTGATGGCAATTTGCAAGCATTTTCGATGAAATTTAAAATTTCCGAACAAATTCACAGTTCGTTACGTGATATTGCCCAAGAAATCTTACCGCTGGCATCACACTACGCCTGCATACAACAGTTCATACAGAAAGCAACATTTTCCAATTGCAGTCAGGTGTTGCAGGCCTTAAGTGAGGCATTAAATAATCTAATACATGATTACTATGTGAGTATACGCTCCCCAAAAAGCATTCATAAACAAGTGTCCAAATGCTGTGGGTATGAATCTGTTTATACCCTCAGCCATGTGGCTGCAAAAGGTACATATCATTTGATAGGGCCAAAATGTGCCTCATCGACATAACGGTTTTAGATCCTAAGTCTCTTTGCCTAAAATCCGTTTCAGGAATTTTAGAGTCGATCTAGGGGTGTTCGCCCGTCTGTCTGTCTAGTAGGTGCTCACGATATTTCTCGAAGGGAGTATGCGTTTTGATCTAAACTTGGTACATCGTAATACTATTGTCAAATTTAGATCGAGTTTAGAGATGGCCAATATCGGTCCACTCCTTGTGTTACCTCCCCTACAAAAGGTCAAAATGTTGACAGGAAATAATTTAAAGAATAGAACAATGATCCTTTCATCGAATTGTGTGCAAACTTAACATATCCCAATATTTGCACCAGTGTTATGTCAGGTGAGAAAATGGACAATATAGGTCCAATACATCATGTACCTCACCAACAAAGGGTCAAAATTTTGGATAAATATAACTCGCATAAAATGCGAAATAAGCATCCGATCCGTGAAATTTGGCAAACCTCAATATTTTTGCTAACACAAGATATGGTGCAAAGATGGTAGATATCGATACACTCCTTCTCCTACCTCCCCCCAATAGGAGTCAAAATTTTGGATTAAGCTTCTAAAACGCGAAATGAGCATCCGATTTGTTCGAATCGGTCACCTTTGGCAGGAATAATGGCCTTCAAACGGCCAGTGAAACCGTCACACGCTGCCCGCGATTTTTTTTCGCCCATTCCCGGCGAAGCGATTGCTTGAGGTGATCGACACTTTGCTATTTTTTATTGGCAACCTTGCTTTCCAAAATACTCCAGACACAATAGTCCGGATTGGTTTGCGGAGATTTTGGTGGTCATTGTGCGCTGGAAATGAAGAAAGGAACCTCATTTTGTAACTATTCTTGGGTGGCGCGTGCTGAGTGCGACGGTGCTGAGTCCTGTTGGAATGTCCAAGGTCTGCGGACAAAATGTTTAGGTGCCCAATACACCCTCCAGAATATTTTTGGCGATAATATTCGGCATTTATTCGGATGCCACGGTCGATTAATACGAGCGGAAAGCGACCATCGGCTGTTATGGCGGCCCACACCATCACCATGGCCGGCGCTTGAGTTCTGGTGGCCAACTGAAGATGCACATTTTCAGCTGACCTCATTGGACAACGAATGTTTTCCCATCGGAGAAACCCAAATTCGGTAGTTCACCACCACTACAGTTCGGCCAAGCGAAGCAACTCTTTAGCTCTTTTGAGTCTATTTTCTTTCTGCTGCGGTGTATGTTAGATGTTCTTGCACTTTTTGGAATTCCAATGGCTTTACCCCGAGCTCATTTTTCAATATTTTCCGAATGAAATATGGCGATATGTTCAGCTCACGAGACATTTTTCGGCCACTGTGACGCGGGTTTTGATCAAGTCGCTTCTTTACTTTTCGAACCATATCTGCTGATGTCGCTGTTTTCTTCCGTCTACTTCCTTGACGTCGGGCTACGCTAGCTGTATCACGGTAACTAGCAATGGTACGAGACACAAAAGATTTATTCACATTTAAATGCTGGAGAGCTCTAACGATATCCACTTGTGGTTTTCCTGCCAAATATAAAGAAATCACTCTATCACGCTTGAATTCCATCACGAATAGATTTTTTTTTTGAAAATTCTCACCAAATTGCTTTTGTACGCTTATAAACAATATAATGAGCTGTCACTGGAATAATTTTAACAGCTGCCGGATGAGTGGCATAGAAATGACAGCAGTCTGAAGTTGATTGCAGTTTTTTCATCTCACCCTGTATATCTCATCTCACATCCCAACATTTTTGATAACACAAGATGTGTTGTGAAAATTGGATATATCGCTTCACACCTTCCGGTACCTTTTCCACAACGAGTCAAAATTTAGAACATTAATATCTCTTGTAAAATGTGAAATAAGCATAAGATTCTCTTCAAATTGCACACATCCCAACATTTTTATTTACACATGATCTGGTTTGAAAATGGCGGAAATTGATCCACTTCTTCTGGTACCTCCATCACAAAGGGGGCAAAATTTTGAATAACAAAAACGCTCATAAAATGCGAAATTAACTTCCGATTCTCTTCAAATGTCACACATCTCAATATTTTTATTAACACAAAATCTGGCGTGAAGATGTTAGGTATCGACCTACCCCTTCTGGTACCTCCACATTTTTGATTAACAATCATTTTCATAAAAGTTGTAATATATATCTGATTTTCTATAAATGTTGCATTTCCCAATATTTTTATCGGCATTAGATGAAGTGGAACACTTCGGCCCACTTTATCTGATACTAAACTAGCGAACTTGTGAATGCTGTGTCTAGGCCTGAAAACGTTGATGAACAAGGTTAAGTTGATAGAGAGGACCTGTTTTTCATATCATTACATTCCATTCCAGCTCCTCTTGGCACAATTGGAATCCGAGTTAAATGCTGGCAATTTAACATTACACAAAATGTTGTTCTATGTGAGACCAACCCTCAATACCATGGAAGTCTTGGCAGGGGCTGTGACTCTCATTGTGGCCGTGAGTATTATTCCAAACTGAAATTTTCTTTTATAGCCCAAATCCCTCTAATATTGTATTTTTAACAGAACGAACTACGTGGTGGTCAAGCCCTTACCTTGTTATTCAATAAAATAAGTGCTCTCACAGGCGATGAGGAGTCACAGAAATTCCTAATTCAACTCACGCAGCGAGCTGCAATGCCATACATGAACATATTGCAATTGTGGATACAAAAGGGTGTCATCAACGATCCACAACAAGAGTTTTTGGTGGAAGACAATGAAGTGATACGTCGTGAAGAATTGCCCGAACATTATTCGGCAGATTACTGGGAAAAGCGGTAATTACTTTCACCCACCCCTCACCCCCAAACATTTTCAATTTACAATAATCAAATACCTATATCTGTTTCCAGTTACACCATACGACGTGAACGTATACCATGTTTTCTGGACAAGGTTTCTGACATTATTTTACGCACCGGCAAATACCTGAATGTTATTCGCCAGTGTGGAAAGAAAGTCACACCACCGCAAACAATGAATCTACAATTCTCACCAACCAATCAGAATCACATCACTGTCATCCAGAATGCATATCGTTTTGCATCGAAAAATCTTTTGGAAGTATTACTCAAAGAAAACGATTTGATGGGTCATTTGATGTCGGTTAAACGTTATTTGCTATTGCATCAGGGCGATTTTATAACCCAGTTTATGGATGCCTGTGAAGATGAATTAGCCAAAAACGTTGACAAAGTCCTGCCGATGACATTGGAAAATCTTTTGGGTTTAACTTTACGTCTATCATCGGCCAAACATGATCCATACAAAGACGATGTCCATTGTGAATTGTTGACATACGATTTGGTAACACAAATGTCTAAGATTATGAACAACGAGGAAGGTAAGTGTGGAAGTGGAGTGTTGGGAAAATATGAAAGGGAGGGGATACCAGTTAACATGTAGGTGCAAATATAACTACTGGTTTTATAACAAAAAGTAATCTGAACGCATTCCTTAGATTTTTTAGAAAAGGCAATTAAATATTTTCCAAAGGTTATAGGTTAAAGGTTACGGATAGTGAAACGGCCAATAGATACCGGACGCGTCCACAGATTGCGGATAGTGAAACGGCCAATAGATGTATTGGGCAGCTGCGAAGTTAGATAAGCAGTCGTGTGCCCATCAGTGTTGCTCGGTTTGCAGTGAGGGTATCGACTGTATTGGAACGGTTGCCTCACTGATACCTGGGCGCCTCAGTGTGTAGCAGGCTTAGATGCCAAGTCCCTAGCATGGTAGGGAGGCTATGCCATGGTGGACCTCGTCTCCTCCAAAGTCCGAGATTCATGTGGACAAGAAAAGTTTAAATAAAACATACCTAAAAACACCAACAACTCCAATGGCCAAATTGCTTCGGAAGAAGCAACGACCCAGGACCGTTCAAAGGACACGAGTATAAATTCAGGAGGGGACGATACGATCCTGACTTACAGTGACGTTATCCGTGACCGTATTTACCAGCAGAGTGAACAATTGTCCGACCCGCCGGCGATGGTGTGGGTCGTCATAACAGCCGATGGTCGCTCTACGCTCGTAATAATCGACCGTGGCATAAGAATAAATGCCGAACATTATCTTGAAAATATTCTGGAGAGTTTATTAAAGCCTTGGGCATTCCAACAGAACTCAGCACCATCGGACTCAGCATGCGCCATCCAAGAATGGTTACAAAATGAGGTTCCTCGCTTTATTTCTAGCACACAATGGCCACCAAAAACTCCGTATACCAATCCGTTGGACTATTGTGTCCGGAGTTTTTTGAAAAGCAACGTTGGCACTAAAAAATACCAAAGTGTCGATCACCTCAAGCAAGCGCATCGCCGGGAATGGGCCAAATTACGGCAGAGCAACATTCGGGCAGCGTGCGATGGTTTCATTGGCCGTTTGAAGGCCATAATTCGTGCCAAAGGTGATCAATTCGAACAAATCTAAACTTATTATAAAATTTGATACTATTTCCGACATTTTTTGATTTTATTAAAAAAAATTAGAAACAAAATGTGAAAATTATGGCATTTTTAAATTTATTTAAACTATTTAAGTAATTGAACATTGGCTCAGGGTATACATCTGTCGGCTAAACCGACTGATACTTTTTAACTTGTTAATATTCAATTTGAAAACCTCTCGAAACTAGCCAGAACAAATTGATCCACTTCCATCCCTTTTCAGAATATTGGCAAACCCATGACCGCCTCGACTTGAATGGCCTGGAGTGTTTTGCATTTCGTTATGAAGTCAAGTGGCCTGTCTCTTTGGTATTGAATCACATTGCGATTTCCAAATATCAAATGTTATTCCGGCAACTGTTCTACTGCAAACATGTGGAGAGGCAATTGTGCAAGTAAGTATCTAACGCTTATAACTATTATTATTCGCACATACTCGATTGTATTGTAACAACCCTTCTTCTCTCTTTTCGCTTTTGCGACAACACTTAGAATTTGGAAAGAAAATTCTATTGCTAAAAAGTTTTCACCGCAGGCGGCCGAACTTTATCGTTCAGCATTCACGTTGCGTCAACGGATGATGAATGCTGTGCAGAATCTTGAATATTATATGATGATTGAAGTTATTGAACCAAATTGGCATATATTTATACAGAACATGAGTAAGGTAGGTAAATAAATTCCCTTTTTTAGCTGTGTAAAATGTATAATGTTTTGTAATTTGTTCTAGGTGGAAAATGTCGATGAGGTATTGTCGTTTCATCAGGATTTCCTAGATTCCTGTTTGAAAAATTGCATGCTCACCGATGCCACATCATTAAATCGTTCCATTTTTAAAATGTGCAACATTTGCTTGAAATTCTGTGAATTTATACAGGTAAGTGGACAATAAATAATATTTAATAATTTATATATTTTTTTAAATTTAAATTTGACTCGCACCTTTTGTTTTTTGTAACATATTTTGCACATTTAATGCAAAGATGTGGATTTTTGTTGCGTTCATTTTGTCTTTCAAAACTTTAATACTCACAACTCAAACTTAATTAAAAATATCCCTTTTTCTTTAACTTCGTTCTTTGCAATTGTTATAAATAATTAAAAAACAACAATAAATTATTGTAATTTTAATTCATCTCCCCAAACCACGTTTGCGATTGTCCAAAACCACAAAAAGAAATCGCAACGTTTCTTCCTTGATGCCGAACTTACTTCGATGATGTGCGACAGTAACGATGAGGAAAATTCTGAATCTGACTATGAATTTGCTAGTCACAAACAGGTATTTGTTGTAAACAAAAACATTAGATTATTCATAACAACAACAACAGAATAATAATATTGACACTATTTTTGGTTTGTTTTTAATTTGCACAATTATAAATCTTTTCTCTTCATTTGTAAACGATTACTAATTTTTTACACACGTATTTGCATGTAAATAATGCGTGCTTAATTTATTTAAACAAATTCTTTGTAGAAATTCCAATTATATTTAATTGCCCATCAGAATATTGATCGTTTTGCTCAATGGTGTGGAGGTGAATCCGTTTATCCATGGCCATCCGCTCGAAACTTTTTGGGTCTAAACTCACAAGGTTTCAGAACAACTCTACCAATTTGAACCAGTAAGGAAAAGTCAAAAGTCGGCCGGGCCGACTATATAATACCCTACACCACTATCCATATTTAGTAGAGCTCCCGTAACAAAAGAATGTATTTGAAGTAGATCATACCACCTATCAACATTTGGCTTTAGAGCAGTTATAGTTTGGTTTTAGTGGTAACTAATATATGGGAGGCATATCCAATTCTGAATCGATTTTCACTAAATTTGACGGAGACATTTTAATTTTTTATACACATTGGTATAGAGTGCATGATATCACTTCGAGAAGAATTATATTGCATAAGTATATATCGGAGCCGAGTTTCACAAAATGGAAATGTACGTCACGAAATTCTCTCCATTTGGGCTGATATTAGCCATTATTTGCACAATAAACAAGAAATAAGATAAGGATATATATGAGAGTTATATCCAAATCTCTCCCAAAATTATTAGATTTGGCGGCAGCTTTGATCACTTTGATTATAGTATATATGCGGAATTTCGTTTCGTTGAGGGAACAAAAGAAGGAAACGGAGTTTCGAAAGGTACAGGTTAAATCCCTGAATCATCCCTAAATTTCGGAAATCATCTTGATTATCAGCGTTGTCTCAAAAATCTTTACCACCAACTACAAAAACGAAATCGACCTGTATGACCCTCATTTCCTTGCATCCTTATCTGGCCTTATTTGCTGGACTATTCTGTTTATTTTCCAGGCTCCGCAAATTACAGGAGGAGATAAAAAACAAACTGCAACAAAGTCAAAAGCCGTAATTTTTAAATTTTTTTTTTAATTTTATTGAATGAAAGCAAAAAATGCCGGAAATAGCATCAAATTTTAGAATAATTTTAGATTTGTTCGAATTGGTCACATTCGGCACGAATTTTAGCCTTCAAACGGCCAATTAAACCGTCTGCGGTATTTTGGCCCATTCCTGGCGAAGTGTTTGCTTGAGGTGATCGACACATTGGTATTTTTTAGTGCCAACCTTGTTTTCGAAAATACTCCAGAAACAATTGTCCAACGGATTGGTATACGGAGATTTTGGTGGCCATTTGCGCTGGAAATGAAGCGAGAAACCTCATTTTGTAACTATTCTTGGGTGGCGCGTTCTGATTGCGATCTGATGGCACGGTCGATTAATACGAGCGGAGAGCGACCATCGGCTGTTATGGCGGCCCACACTATCACCATGACCGGCGCATGAGTTCTGGTGGCCAAACGAAGGTGTACATTTTCAGCTGACCTCTTTTGGCAGTAAACACGATCATTTTGTTTGTTTACTGCTGGACAACGAATGGACAAGGAATGTTTTCTCATCGGAGAAAACCAAATTTGGCAGTTCACCACTTTCGGCCAAGCGAAGCAACTCTTTAGCTCTTTTGAGTCTATTTTCTTTCTGTTGCGGTGTAAGTTCTTACACTTTTTGTAATTTCAATGGCTTTACCTCGGTCTCATTTTTCAATATTTGCCGAATGGAATATTGCGATATGTTCAGCTCACGAGCCATTATTCGGCCACTGCGACGCGGGTTTCGATCAAGTCGCTTCTTTACATTTCGACCTATTTCTGCTGACTTTGCTGTTTTCTTTCGTCCACTTCCTTAACATCGGGCTACGCTACCAGGATCACGGTAACGAGCGATGGTACGGGACACAAAACATTTATTCACATTTAAATGCTGGGGTGCTCTAACGATAGCCATTTGTGGTTTTCCTGCCAAATATAAAATAAAACACACTATCACGCTTGAATTCCATTACGAATAACTTTTTTTCTGGAAAATTCTCACCAAAATGCTTCTGTACGCTTGTAAGCAATATAATGAGCTGTCGCTGGAATAATTTTAACAGCTGTCGGACGAGTGGCTTAGAAATGACAGCAGTCTGAAGTTTGTTGCAGTTTTTTCATCTCACCCTGTATATTCGCAGACCACACTGAGACCACAGACCAACCTTTTGCTTTATAAGAGGTCTCCTTGTCTGAACTCCAAATTCTGCGGACCGTGTTTCTACTTTTTATTTTGTCGCAGATAGCTGTGGAAAGGTACAGTTTAAACAGCTCCGGATATATCACACCACCTTGGGGAAATTCCTGTTTTACTCCACCACCTAGGACTTCTTGTTCCTGAATTCCATGTACAACTGGCGTCCACACATATGGTTGATTATTCAACGTTTCAAACTTGGCCGGAGTATATCTGTCTCTACATCCTCAAACAGCGTGGTGTGGTTGGCTGTATCAAGAAACCGTCAATTTATGTAGGATATACAAGGATAATATTTTGTACTATTTTAAGGAGAAAAAATTAGTCATTTCTCAAGGTCGAAAACCTTGCTACCTAACACCCATTCAGAATATGCTTACTTATACCACAAAAGGAATAATAACCCAAAAGTTTATATTTCAATATCACATTTTAATTTCAATTAAATGATTAAAATTTTCTTTGAAACTAACAAACCCAAAAAACAATAAAAAAAAAACAAAATTTCACCTCAAATACTCTAGGAAACATCTGCAGACAGGTACATATCTATTTCATTTTCGTTATTTTAATGCCATAAGACATCTTCTAATACCAAAAAAACTTGTCGATAATTTCATATATTTAATAATAATTTTCTTTTCTGTTTTGTTTTACAGTCTGAGTCGTCCATGGCTCCAACCGATACATTTTCTGAACGTGTCAAACGTTTCGATTTGGAATTCACTGGTCTTCTCATTGGTCTGTTGAAGCAAATTAATGATGTGGCCTCAGATAATCCATCGGATCGTTTCATCAATTTGGTGCATCGAATTAATTTCAATTCATTCTATAACGAACAAATGGATAAGTTGTGTGCCAAGGATTCGATGATGGGACATCATAATCATCAATAAAAATGAAGCACCTACCCACCCACATCCACACACACACATACACACACCCAGCCAATTACATGTATTAATAACAGGACAACAACGCAACAACTAATGATGATGATGATGATAATGTTGTATCGAATGCCATCAATATATTGATGATAACTAATAATACAAAATAATACTCAGACACAAACATACAGACAGATAGACAGACACAAATACAAACATACTTGCCTTGTCATTCATTCATTCATTCATTCATACAAATTGATGATGATGATTGCATAGATATTATAATGGAGTATCAACTACACTATATTCATACATACACTACATGTAGCTATCTATATACACAAGTGTACAGCTATAGCTAGCTAGCCATACATTCAGATATTTGTTTGTTCGTTTGTTTGATGTTTTCATTTTTTTTCTTTGTGCACAAAAATAAAATAAATAATTGTTAAAACTTGAATTTGTAATTTGGGAATATTTTGAATCCAATCCAAAAAAAATTAAGAGCGGCGAACAAAAAATAATAATTACCCATTTTGAAATGTAAATGAAATGTTGACACACATCCGCATGTACATACATGTACATATTTTGCTGATATTTGTATAACTAATTAGATGCGGAATTTGTTCGATGGCTTTAAAGTTAAGTTTCAATTGGAAATGTTGGGGCAACATTTTAAGAAGAATGGTTTAAAATCATTGTTACAAGGTCGAAATTGAGAACATTAATGTGACTTCATGAAGCCAGTACATCCCGGAATGCCTGCTCCAGATTCTTTTAGTTCGTACTGGGGTTGAAGAAAACACTGGACCATGGTTCTGTTCTATATGTCAAAACATAATCCAACACAATTCTGTCTCGGTGCGATGAAATGCATGCAGAGATTTTGTGCATAATAGAGAATGTTCTGGACCAACCTAGTGTAGTTCTCAACGGGTCCATGTCTTCGTTGTCTTCACCAGTGTTATCGTCTGTATCATCGTCGGAGTATGGAACTCTACCGCAGTCTCCTGAACAGCAATATCCACCGCAGCATCTCACGCCATATATTGCCGTCCCAATTCCGGATTGCGCATCGTCTTTTCAATTTAATTGCGATGGATTCCGGGTTTCCGGATTTCAATTTAATTGCGATAAATTAATGGAATTTATGAATGGGGAGAATATTTTGATTGTAGAGGTGTCAGAAACCAAACTCCATGAAAATCACTGTCTACAAGGTTGTTAAGGTTACAACTTTTTGAAGAAAGATCGCACCTAAAGTGAACTTGGGGGATTTGTGCTCCTGTTTATACGAGGCTTTTCATTACAGACCTATCTCGCTTGAGCTAGCTTCTAGTAACACGCACATGGAAAATATGGGGGTATCGGTCAAGTGTAGAACTGCTGTATTGATAGCTGTGAACCAAGTTATGTGCCAGGCATTAGTCCGCTTTTGGTAGGGAATAACCACCTGGCACAAGGGGAGGTCAATGCCCACCAGGGATTGTGGTATTGGTCCTAGGTATTGGCCAGAAGGGATCAGCGTTGGCAGAAAAAATGGATTGTCTCCCATTCTGCCTTGTAAATGAGAATGTGATCTAACTTTCCTTAACCATGGGAAAATCAGAATTCAGACAGCTTGGTACCTTCGCTTTGAAGAACTGCAGAAAGGGGCTTTCGGTGACATCAACTAAGCTGCAGCCGCTCGCAATATTCCTCCTGGTCAAATCTCTAAAATAGCATCAAATTTCCCAGCAGAGACAGTGGACTAGCGGTCCCACCCTTTTGATCCCAGAGTCAGAGAACTGACATTGGAGATTAAAATATTGATGTAGGTAGAAGTAGAAAGGCCATTTGATAAGAATAAATTGTAGGTAACGATTAAATCGATCACAAACTCTTGGGAACGGATCCGAAGAGGTGCGCTGCCTACTTAACGTGCCCTTAGGGGTACGAAGAGAAGAGTACCAACTCATATCAGATCTCTTCCTGCCACGGAAACACCAGCGGAATTCTAACCGTACTCATCTTGAATTCAGCGAAAAAAGATTGAAGGTTAAAAAGTTGGTACAGGAGAACAGGAGGAAAAAATGGTTAGACCATCTGAAGTGTTGCAACATTGGAACCGATATGACTAAGCTGTGGGTAACGATTAAATCGTTCTCGAACTCTGCGAAAAATAATGATAGGATCTCAGTCATTTTTAACGACGCAATGGTGACTGATTGGAAATGGTGTGCTGGATTTTTAAGGCGATAATTTGTCAAGTACCCCTAAAGCTATAGGGCTTAATGAAGAGTACTACATCGTATCAGATCTTAACCCGCCGAGGAAGTAGCGCCACAATTTACGACGAGTGATTTCATCCCTTCCTGCTGGTCGAATAGCAGAAATAAGACCGAGATGTGCTTCGCTATTAACTCCGGAGTTAAACATGCTAGTTGTCAAGCGGAAAAAATGGGTAGAACATCTGAAGCATTGCAACATCGATACCGGATCTACAAAATTGTGGGCAACGGTTATGTCGCTCCCCAAGTCATCTAAAGTCGCTCTCAAAGTCATCTAAAGCGCTTGGACCCGATGAAATCTCTATGGTTTTGTTGAAGCAACTGGATGAGGCAGAAGTTCAGTATAATACCAAACTCCTCGAGTTGTCATTATCCAATAATATCTCGATATCCTGAAAATGGTCGGTGTGGTCCCGAAATTTTTGGAACTGTTTAACGTCTACCTTTATGGCATTCCACATCCCTTCAGACGGCATAGAAATAATAACGTGCGCGTATGAGCGTACCTTCGCTCATAGCGTTCGGATCCATCATTGATGACATCTGTCATTGATCTAAACACCTTTTTTATTGCAAAGAATTTGAAAATATATGCCAAGAAATCGACGGCACAACTTTTCATCACATGAACAGCGGAGTGGAGGCTGTCACTGGACGTGCAGGTCTATGGTGTTTTAATTCCGACCAATTACTCCAAGGTCACATTTGATGGCCTCTTCAAATTGTCCGCGCAGATCACGGCTATATGCGATAATATTAGAAGTAGGGACGATGTTCTCAAGGATCTTGCCGGCAGTACTTGGTTATCTGATAAAGAACCTTGTTGACCTCTTACAATGCAATAGGCCGGCATGTGGTAAACTATGAGACTCCGGTGTGGCCCGGCAAAGTTAGTGCTACTCAGTAGAAAAATATGTGGCCAGTAAACCTACTTACATAACTCCGGTATCGTTATGAAAATAAACTTAACTGAGAGTCGAGTACCTTAAAAAGACCAGAAGCTGCCACATAATTCCTGAACCCAAAAAAACATGT
The DNA here is from genome assembly GCF_030504385.1 of Musca domestica. NCBI lineage: Eukaryota > Metazoa > Arthropoda > Insecta > Diptera > Muscidae > Musca > Musca domestica. The sequence goes on along the minus strand of NW_026712262.1, from coordinate 3,030,699 downwards.
CGTGTGGTTCCGCCACTGAAGCCAGGCAAGGATGCCAGCAAAGGCGAGTTATGCAGGCCGTTTTCCTTTGTAGCCAGTAATAAAGACTAGTGAGTTTTTACTCCTCCCCAATATTATATGTTGCATAGACGGTCATGTGTGGTAGATGTATGTCTGCTGATGACCTAATTAGTTAGAGAGAGAGTGTTAACCAGTGTAACACCGTTAAGTTGGATGGGCTGAACGTGTAATATGCTCCACAGGAGGTGGATGAAAACATTTTAAACAATTCCGTTAAAAATTGGGCTAAAATCGCAATAATAACGATCGTGAGCCACCGTTATATGGGGTCTATATGAAAATGGGAAATATAGCATGATTAAATATACCGACAGAAGGACATCGTTAGATTCGAATTTTACTCTGATGAAGAATACATATACTTTGTGGGGTCTTACGTAATTATTTCGGGGAATTACAAACGGAATAACAAACATAATACGTTCTCCATAGTGTGGTGACAATAGAAAACACATCAATATTTTTCTTAGAGCGGAGGTCATTTTGATCTACCAAGAGTGGCTTAGATAATTTCTTTTTATTTAACACTGAACATTTAGATATATACATTTAATTCACCATCGACTCCACCTGAACACCGTCGGTAACAACTTCTTTGTGAGCCTTACGACTTTGTAATTTCGCACACTTTAGCTACCCGTTGTTGGACAACAATTGCATAAAAAAATAATCCCTGAGATTTGTACTTTTATTTGCGGGAAAAACTTTGACTAAAAAAAAGACGTTTGGTGTGGTTTGGAATTATAACTTGCTTTCTTTATTTTTCACTGGCTTATATACTAAAATTCTGTTTATTGCTGCATTTTCGTTGTCGGAAATGCAGCAGAAAAGAAAATACAGTTTTAGGCTAATATTAATATTTAAGTAAACAATTCTTTGGAAATTTGTCTGGAATAAAATGTTGAATTGCATATCAATATTTTAATAAACAATTCTTACAAATAAAGTATTAATGAATATTTATTCTTTGGAAATTTATTTTATAAAAATGCTGGATTTGCATATTAATATTTTGGTAAACAATTCTTTGGAATAATAAAATGTGGAACGATTCTCATTAAGGGAATAACGGGAGACACTATCGTTGAGGGGAATTAGTAGTTGATACTATAACACCCCCACCCTTAGTTTGAGGCTCCGACGAAATTATATTATCTTTGCCGGATTGTTTATAATAGTTTGGTTTTTTAATTGTACATTTGGAACATAGGTTTGTTTATTCTTAAAGAGATATATAAATATAATTAAGATACATATTGATGTACCGATTAAAATATCTATACTATAGCCAATTATTTTTGAGTTTTTATCTGTATATAGTACTTGTTTCAGTGTTTCCTCGTATTCTATTTGTTTTAGATATAAATTTTCAAGTTTTATGTCTGCAAGTGTTGTGTTACTGGTATCTTTAATTTTTGTTATAAGGTTAGGTAGGATAAACTTGTCTTGTATTTTTATTTTAAAATTCGTAAAGGTTTTGTTTAACGTGTTTACTTCACAATTTTCGAATTTGATTAAGTAATTTCCTGAAATTTTTAATTTATCTTTGTTACAATTATGTGATATCGTACTGTTAAAGTGTTTAAGGATTAATACTCCTGGAATTATTTCGCTAATTTCTTGGGTATTTAATGTTTGCGTTTTGCAATTAGCTTCTTCAAAGTTTAGTATATTGTTCAAACAATTATCATTAATTTTTATAAGATTTCTTTTTAGGTTATCTTTAATATACGTGCTATAAATATTTTTTTCTAAATCTATAAGAACATCAGAATGATTAACCATTATGGATTTATTATTTTCGTCAGGAATGGGTACGAATGTTACCTTGGATAGTGAATCTTGGGAATATTGTGGTATAGAGAGAATTATTATAACGTTCCCTTCATTACGTGCTATGGCTACTTTTATATTGGTATAGCTGTCAAAGCTTGTGATTAAATCGAGTTCTGTTTGGGTGAGAATATCTGTGGGAATTATTCCCAGTTTCCCGGAGAAAATAATCTGTCCTATGTCGTCTACGTGATGCCGTAGGAGTGAGATGTCGTTGTTAATCTGGTATATGTGTTCTATAAATGTTATCTCGTCCTCTATGGTTGAAATTTTATTCCCTATAATATTCTTGAATTTGACTAAGTAGTCCCCGATAATGTTTTGCTGATAGTTTATATGGTTAGTTATGTTCTGGATTTGGGAGTTCATGACATTGTTTATATAAGTTAGTTTGTTCATTTTGTTAGTTAAGTTTTCTTCGTTCGAATGTAGAGATTTGAGAGCTTCAGTTATTTGTTCTTCATCATCGCTGTCCATTGTACCTGCAATCATTTTTAAGCCTTTTCCTATAATGTTTAAGAGTGCCCGTTTCTTTCTAAAATGTGGGTTAAGATTTTCTATTTTCGCTTTTAGTAGCATAAAGTTCTTGTTTATTGTACTGATTAATGTTTTTGATTCACTACTGGATGTCTTTAGGGTGTCAATGTTGGTTTTAATTATCTCCATAGTTCGTTCGAATTCTGTAGTGTTTATTATGTGCAGTACTTTTATGTAGTGTTCTACGGTATTGGTCTCTCCTGTTTTTATCGGTATGTAACCATTATTGTTCGATAAGTCTTGTAAGTCGATAGTTTGGGCCTTGGTTGCTGTAGTAAATGCAACCATTATTATGATCCAGTTAATCATCTGAAAGGGGATGGTAATTATCTAGATTTTGCTTTAATTTTTGGGTTATTCTTGTCTTGATATTTCTTTTGAGGTCTTATATGTGCTTTGTAATATTTATGCCCTGTTTTTGTGTTTTCAATATGATCTTCATCGACTTTCTTAGATTCTATCTTTCTGTACCTCCTATGATTTTTACCCCCTCGAATTTCTCTTATATAGTTTGTACCTTCCTCTATCACTATATCGGTTCTATTTTTGTTAAGTTTATTAATATAGTTATTTTTCTTCTTTAATATTAGATCATGTATTTCGGGATATTTATCCTCATGTACTTTGCCATTTATAAAGTCTATAGGTTTGATTTGTGTGGTGCTATGAATAGTATTATTATAAAATCCAATGATACGTGATATTTTTTCCTCTGTCGTTTCGTCTTTGGATTGTTCGTCATGTCGTAGTAATCTTAAGTGTTCGTTCAATGTATTGTGAAGTCGTTCGATATCTGCGTTGGATGTATGGTTACTGTTTGATGTGTAGTGTATATTAATGTTCTCTTTCCTTAAATATTCTTGAATCGGAATGGCTTTAAATCCTAACTCATTGTCGACAACAATTTTTTCTATTCTTCCAAATGTGCTGGTATATTGCATTAATTTTGATTTAAACTCTATCCATGATCTTCCATTAATTTTGTATGCTGTGGCGTGTTTTGAAAATTTGTCAATTATAGTTAAGTAAAGTTGTTTCTCTAGTGTATAGAAAACGTCTAAGTGTAATATTTCTCTGGGTTTTGTGGGTGTTTCCGTTAGTTTGTAAGGTAGTCTAGGTGGTCTTCTGTCATACTTTTCCAATGTGCATATTTCGCAATTGTTAATGAACTGGGTTATCCTTAATTTAAGTTTGGGGTTATAAATTTTTGTTTTTAGTTCCTCGAACACTACCTGAATTCCTCTGTGATTTTTGCTTAGATGTTCTTCCTCAATTATGTTTGTTAGTTGGAGTTCGTCTTCTATATCGTCTAGTTTCTTAAAAGTCCTGATTAATTTGAATCCGTTATTATTTGAAAAGAATTCCCTACAAGTGTCTCTGAAAGTGTCGTAAAATTCATTGTCTATCAGAACTGCATTTATTTGTGTTGGGTGACAGTGGGTTTTTAAAATCATAATTGCATACTCTTTATCTAGTTCTTTTATTGTTACAGTTTTTCTAATATTCTGAAAGATGTTTTCGGTTTTTATCCTTGCTGATCCGGAATGAATTTTTTTTACGATGAGTTGGTTTTTAAATAAATTTATAGGTGAATCGCTCTCTTTAAGAATGGGTTGGATGTTTTCTAATGAATTGATCTCAACAATTTTATTTTCGATCCTTGATAATGCATCTGCATTACTGTTTTTTGTTCCCTTTTTGTATTTAATCTCATAATCGAATTCTGACAACTTGAGCCTCCATCTGACTAGTTTTGAGTTGGGTTCTTTAATCGAAAAGAGCCATGTTAGCGGTTTGTGATCTGTCTCGATTATGAACTTGCGTCCGAAAAGGTATGGGCGAAAGTATTTTGTGGCCCAAATAATTGCTAGAAGTTCTTTTTCTATCGTACTGTAATTGATCTCGTGATCATTTAGGGTACGACTAGCATAGCAAATCGGGTGGTTATCTTGAGATAGTATCGCTCCAAGGGCAAAATTACTAGCGTCTGTTGTTAGGGTGAATTTCTTAGTAAAGTCGGGGTAAGCGAGGATTGGGTCGTGTATTAGTAAGTTTCTTAGCGTATTAAAGCTTTCCTGATATTCTGGATTGGATATGTTTATTTTGGCATCCTTTTTAAGACACTTTGTCATGGGTTTAGCTATTAGCGAATAATCTTTTATAAATTTTCGATAATAACCAGTTAACCCTAGGAACTGTTTAATTTGTTTGGGTGATTTGGGGATGGGGAAGTTAACTATGCACTCGATTTTTTTTGGGTTAGGTTTTATACCTTCTAATGTCACGACATGGCCAAGGAATTCAGTTTCCTTTTTTAAAAATTCCGACTTGTCCAATTGGACCTTGAGGTTGGCTTCTTGCAAACGGTTAAAAACAAGTTTTAATGAATTTATGTGTTCCTGCAGTGAGGTGGAAAATATTATCACATCGTCTAGATAAACCAGACAGATTTTGTTGATATAGTCTCTAAGGACGTAGTTCATCAACCTTTGGAATGTCGCTGGGGCTGTCTTTAGCCCAAACGGCATTCGTAAAAACTCGTAATGGCCTCCTTCTACACTGAAGGCAGTTTTATGGATGTCCTCCTCTTCGATTTCAATCTGATGAAATCCTTTTGCGAGGTCAAGTGTTGTAAAATACTGGCATCTTCCCAGTTTGTCGAGTATTTCGTCAATGTTAGGTATGGGGTACTTATCATCGATTGTAACTTCATTTAATTTACGGTAATCAATGACAAGTCTCCATTTGTTCTTCCCACTTGCATCGGCTTTTTTTGGCACAATCCAAATAGGGGCAGAATAAGGCGAATTGCTATGCCTTATTATATTATTTTGCAACATTTCTTGTATCTGTCCTTCGACTTCTCTTTTATGTATGTAAGGATATCTATAGGATTTACTAATTATTGGAACATTGTTTGTTGTCCGAATTTTATGCTTTATAACGTTGGTAAAACTCAATCGAGTATTTTCTTGGAAGAAGATTGAAGAGTATTTTTTTATTAGCTGTAAGAGACATCTTTTCTCTTCAGAATTAAGGTGTTGTGTCCTAATTTGTTGTTCCAAGCTATGATATTGCTTCATATCCTTGGTATCATCGCCTACCTTCTGCGTGGGCATGATTTTACTTAAATTTTTGTTATATTGTTCTTCAAAAAATATTGGTTTGTCATTTGTTTCTTCTCTATTTTCGCTATTTTTATTGTCAAAAAGTATTGGCATGTCCTGTCCGTTTATTTGTATGGAATTGTTTTTATAATTTATGCAAGTATTGTATGTTTTAAGTATATCGTTGCCTAGTAATCCATCATAGTGATTGTGAAATTTTAAAACATAAAACTCTAACGCATTATTAGTTATATTAAATTCTTGAAATGCTGGAATTACTGCCTTTTCTGTTATGGTAACTTGGTGTTGGAGAGTTTTAATAACAAGAGGTTTTATTTGGTGTATCCATTTCGGATGACAAATTCCTGGATTAATAATTGAATTAGTGGCTCCAGTATCCACTATCAGTCTCAAATGACCTAACTTGGTTTTTACCATTATATATGGTAATTGCCTGTCGAGGCTCTGTCCCGAAAATTTTCGGCTGTGCCTATTTCCATGGGTTCAGGCTGATTTCTAGTGTTTTGTCTGTTTGCATGGAAAGGGTTTTGGAAATTTCCTTCGTGGTTTGGGAATGGTTGTTGGTAATTTCTTCCTTGGTTTATGAATTGTGGTTGGTGATTTCTTCCTTGATTTGCGAATGGTGGTTGGTGATTTCTTCCTTGGTTTGGGAATGGTTGTTGGTAATTTCTTCCTTGGTTTGGGAATGGTTGTTGGTAATTTCTTCCTTGGTTTGGGAATGGTTGTTGGTAATTTCTTCCTTGGTTTACGAATGGTTGTTGGTAATTTCTTCGTTTACTAGATTGTGCATTGGTCTGTGCTCTATTTTCATTGTTTCCGGTGTATGCGTAGCCGGCTTGAAATAATATGTCCATGGCCTGTTCCAAGTCTCCTGGGTTCCTACAGAGCAGGATGGATTTCATAGGCTCTGGAATTTTGCTTTTAAAAATGTTTAAAGCGGTGCGTTTATTATTAATCGCACTTTGCCTAGTTGCTTCACCTTCTCCTAGTATAACTACCAGTTTGTTGTTTAGTCTGTGCAATTTGTCCTTTACGTCATTATAGAAGTCTAGTGTGTTCGTCCTGAAAGTCACACTCCTTAGTTCGTCGAAAAGTTCTTCACTAGAACGTCTGTCCCCAAAATTGTTTTGCAACATGTTTTTTATGTCAGTCCATGAAATCGCGTGGCAGTTTATCTCAATTGCCTGCCTAGCTTTTCCTTTGAGTTTGGACTTTATAATGTCGGAGAAAAGTAATTGGGACAATTCGTCGTATGTGCGTAAGTGTGGGTAAATTCGGTCAACGAGGGTAGTAAAAGTCTGTAAGTTTTTTGAATCCCCATAGAACTCCGGTAAGTTGTTTAAGTATTTTAGCGGGTCTATGATTAGTCTATTAATCTGATTTTCGGCCTGTTCTGCCATTTTAGTTATTTATTTTCCTTTATATTTTGGGTTATAGTCCTGTTTAGTTTTTTTTTTTTTTTTTTTTTTTTTTTTTGTTTATCTACGTCTAAAATATTGTCTGAGTTTCTTTCTAAAAATGCGTCTGTTTCTGCTACTTCTTATGTCACGAATGTAATGTTCTGTTCTTTCGTCAGTCAGGTATCCATCATTCGATTCAATCCCTGAGTCAAGTTCTAATGCTGTCGACCCGTTATTAGAGTTTCTTGGTATGTATTCAAAGTCTGATGGGTACTCTGATAATGAGTCACTATCGCTCATTGAAATGGGAAAGAGGGAGGAGAGGAAAAAAAAAATTTTCAACAATTGCTTGTAGGGAATTATTTTCCTACACGATTTTTCACAAAGGTATGTTAAATATTTTCTTATAAAATATACAAGTTATTCTTAATTATAGATTTCTAGAGATAGTCTTACTTTGTAATTTGGTTGTTGGTGCTAAGGATTGCAGGTTTACTTTCTTCTTAGTAGTAGGGTCTTCCACGGTGCAGTTCTCGGCATGAACTGTTCCTTATTGGCTTGTTGGTAATGTTATTTCTTTACAATATTGCTCCAATAGTTGCTGTTGTTTTATTACTTCTCCTTGTTGTTGTTTGCTTGTATTAGACCCGTATTTTAAATTTTATTTTGTTTTGTTGTTGTATTGGTTATTTTTTTCTTGTTTTTTGTTTAATATAGTTTTAATCAGTCTTTATATTATGGTTGTTGTTTTTTTGAAGTTTATAATCCACTGAAGGAATATCCTTTTTTTTTTTCACTAGGTTTCCTTCTGACACAAGGATGTTCACCAAAAGGATAGATCTTTATATCCTTTCTGGTTCCACTAATATTTTTTTAGTCACAGGGATATTTCTTAATATCCTCTTTTTTTTTCACTAGGTTTCCTTCTGACACAAGGATGTTCACCAAAAGGATAGATCTTTATATCCTTTCTGGTTCCACTAATATTTTTTTTAGTCACAGGGATATTTCTTAATATCCTTTTTATTTTTTTTCCTTCATAAAATTTGTGTATCCTTTAATCTTATAAAGGATATTTCGAATACCGCACTAAGGATTAAAATCCTAGTTCTATCGCGCACAATAAAATCTGTTTTATTATTTTTATACGTTGGATAGGACTTTGCGGTATCCTACCGACTGCGCCACTTTTATTTGCGGGAAAAACTTTGACTAAAAAAAAGACGTTTGGTGTGGTTTGGAATTATAACTTGCTTTCTTTATTTTTCACTGGCTTATATACTAAAATTCTGTTTATTGCTGCATTTTCGTTGTCGGAAATGCAGCAGAAAAGAAAATACAGTTTTAGGCTAATATTAATATTTAAGTAAACAATTCTTTGGAAATTTGTCTGGAATAAAATGTTGAATTGCATATCAATATTTTAATAAACAATTCTTACAAATAAAGTATTAATGAATATTTATTCTTTGGAAATTTATTTTATAAAAATGCTGGATTTGCATATTAATATTTTGGTAAACAATTCTTTGGAATAATAAAATGTGGAACGATTCTCATTAAGGGAATAACGGGAGACACTATCGTTGAGGGGAATTAGTAGTTGATACTATAACAATTTGTCAGACAGACGGCATGGTAAACCGTATTAGCCGGAAGTCGTCCTAATTGAGACAACATTAAATGGCTCACTTTGGAATCACGTGTCAACAATTTGCAGTCATTTGTTTAATGCACGTGTCTCCGTGCTCTCTGTCACTCCCTCTCGCTCTCTCTTTGCAGTTGTTTGACAATGCAAAAGGCCAACATTCGCTCGTGTTTATGAATTAGTTTATTTGTCAACACCTCTTACTGAGGAGTGCCTCACTTCTCACTTCATGAGCGACCAAAACAATCATCCCGCTGAGTGGCAGAAGTTAATTTACGAAATTGTGTCACCTTTATGTCCTGGTATTTTTTTTTGTTGGTGAAAGAAGTGTTGGACCTTTGGCAACACCTTTGCCTTTTTTTGGGAGAGCACCTTGCTTTTTTTTCTTTTATTTTGTTTTGCAAACCAGAGAGCTTCCTAATTTTACTCTACGGGGGATGAAGTATTGTTGTTGCAAAATGCAGGAGTTTACCCAAATTGAAAGGTGTTGCCAAAAAATAACAATAAAACACTGAATTGTTTTTGAATTGAAATTATTTGTTTATTGTTCAATTAAAATGAAGTGTTGGATTTTTTTTAACGCCCTCTTTTCTATTTATTTTGGAAAACAATAAAAACATGTTGATGGGAACTTTTTAAAGGATATTTATTTTGAGTGAAATTATGAAAGTAGAGTGGAGTGACATTTTTTGGCACGTTATTTTTCGGCCCATTCTATGGTGTGTCCTTTTTATACCCTCCACCATAGTTTGTCATTCCGTTTGAAACACCTTGAAATATACATTTTAGAACCCACAAAGTATATTATTCTTGATCAGCATAAAATTCTCGAATTAGCGATGTCCAAACAAAATGACGTAGGTTGATAACATTTTACTCAAATGTATATGATGTCTGGTGCTGAAAATGGTATTCGGTAATTTGCTGATTTTAGTTACATTATTCACCGATTTTTTTCAAGTTTCGGATTTGAATATTGTAATGGCTAATATAACGGCTACATTCGGTATTTTTAAGATTTTAACAAAAATTTTAACGGGTTTTATTTTTTTTTTTTGAAAATTGCCATCATTTAGGAATTTATGAGAAATGTAAACAATGTCAATTATGATCCTTGTCGATTGCGAGTTACGGCTTTAATTCAGTTTTGTTAAATCGGACGGAACCAAACTTATGCAGTCTGTGTCTTAGTCTAAACTTAAATTTTAAAATTGGATGAAACATATATACAGATTCGGTCCAACTTGTCAGACTTTATTCCAGTGGGAACCTGATGACATAACTCTGATTGAACAAAAGTGGCGCGTTTTGTTATATTTATACCCCACATTACAAGGTGGTCAGGGTATTATGTATTTGTGCATTTGTTTGTAACAGATAAAAGGAAACGAGATAGACCCATAGTTCCTTTTGACGATCTGCATAGAATCACATTCTGAGTCTATCCGTTTGTCCATGAATTTTTGTACAAGTCGCATTAAATTGACCGATATATATAGCTGTAGTTCCCATATATTTTGTTTACTCGATTTGATATTTTTGTCCTCCGCAGCCGTAATATGCACTCCGTAACAACGATATTTGGGGAAATAGACCAAATACAGGGTTGCCCATATTCGACGGACCCATCTGGCAACGCCATAACTTTTGACAGAGATGTCACATCGCTTAATGACATACCGCTTTTGAAGCGTCAGTCCAAGCAGATTTTTACCATGAACCAATACACGCTACGCGAGCGCTCTGAAATAGTTGAAATTTACATTCAACAGAAGAAGTCAATTGTGAAAACTCAACGTGCTTTTAAAACATTAAAAAATGTGAGAAGTGCGCCTTCTAAGAACACCATTAAGCGTTTATACGACTGGTAAGGCTCTTTCTAATCCGAAGAGGCCATATAAAAGTCGACCAAGGCGATCGGCCGAGAATATCGCTGCCGTACGAGCCAGTGTTGAGAGGTCCCCAAGAACATCACAAAAACGCCGTTCTCAGCAGTTGGGCATGGCTCGGTCCACTCTACAACGGATTATTCGCATTGATTTGCATTTGTTCCCGTACAAAATTCAATTGACGCAAAGAATGTTGCCTGCGGACAAGCCTCGTCGATTGGAATGGGCCCAAAGGTCCGTCGAATATGGGCAACCCTGTATAGCACAGAAATACCTTTGCTAAATTTTATCGAGATCGGTTCAGATCTGGATATAGCTCCCATATATATCTTCGTCCGATTTGCCTTTTATTGCGCACCAAACGTGTAATATTAGCCCAAATGGGATGAGATTTGGCACTTACGACCGAATTGAGCATAGAAGCAAGTGTGTCAAATTTAAAGCTCCCACATATATTGTTAATCCGATTTGTTATATTTTTCATTTGTTATATGAAGCTCTACTAAATATGCAAAGGGGTGTAGGGTATCATAAAGTCGGCCCCGCCCAAATTTTAGACTTTCTTTACTAGTTTTTACTTTAAATAAGAGGGAAATATATGCGGGAGAAATATCTAAATCTGAATCGATATCGACAAAATTGTCATGGGGTACATATTACAGAAGCTATAGCAATATCTGAATCGATACCAATTTATATGTGGTTTATGATTTTGAGGTATCAGAAATATAATATAATACGAATATTACGATGCAAATTGTTGGAAATGTTGCACTTTTGTGCTCGAGGAAGTCAACTTATATAACTCGTTTTCAACCTAGATCTTATATAAAGTGAAACATTGTGAAATGCGAAGTTTAAAAGAAGTCGGACATTAATTTTGTTTCTTCGTAGTTATTGTTCTTTAAAATCCAGACCTTCTGTGTGGATGGTATTAAAAGTAGTAGACCAATATATCCGAACTCTTTTGTAGATATAGTATTGGTAGAATTATGCTAATGATTAATGTTCGAGGAAAATTGAGGAGCTATCATATATTTTATAAGAATGATTATTCAAAATACCGGTCCTGGTACCTTGACTCACAAAAGTTAAAAAAATGCAATTAAATACAAATATTTTAAATAATAGCCAAGGTTTGTCCGGGCCCCTGAAATGGAAAATTTCTAGATATTTTGAGGAAAATTTGTAAGAAATTCTAATCGTTGGTTGGGTAATGAACAGCTGGCTACGTCGCACAGTGGGGTGAGATGCCCAAAAACGGAGATTAATTCAGGGAAGCATTTTATCGCTCTTAAATTTTGCTCAGACATTCATATTACTTCTAATATGTTTGGCATTAAAAATGGGACATATCGGCCCATGTTTCGGTAAGGTCCCCATAAAGCGTTACTTCCTGTTTCCTGTGCAGTTTGAAGGTTTCGGCCATAATTTCAAACGCCTCATGATTGCGTTCTTGACATTTTGAGTTCTGAGCGGACAAGATCTCTCCCTGCTAAATTTTGTGAAGATAAATCCGCTTTTAAGTATTGACCGTATATAACAGCAGTTCAAAATTTTGTATATTTTCTCCCTGCAAAATATAATGGTACTTCCTAATATTTGTAAAACCTTCTAAATCTGAAGACAAAAATACTACATATTTTTATAAGGAAAGAAATAATTATAAAGAAATATATATACAAAATTGGCTGGCAATTAAACCTTCCCATCTGAAATAGACTAAAACCTTATAATGTATTTAGAAAAAATATATGTGACTGACATTTAAAAAAGCATCCTTATCATCCTTCCTTACATCTCTCTTATTGTCTATAATGGGATCATCAGTCAAAATTGAGGGAGAACTCACTCACCACTGTTTTTTTAAAGAGACTGAAATAATTTTATGTATAGTTTTATATATAGTTTAGAATTCCAGTTAATAACAGGATAAAACCAAAGAGGAACTTCTTTACAAAGACCAACAAAAACAAAAAAAAAGCAAATAAAACAGAGAACAAGATCAAAGTACATTCACCGCAAAATCCGTTGACTATTTTCACCATTTTTTAAATTAAACAAAAAAGGCAAAAACGGGCACGAGTTTTTTGTTGATTATGAAAGATGACATTCCATACTAAAATACAAAATTAAAATTTTAAGACCTTCTCGATATTATTTTTTTAAAACTCCACATACTTTTCCGATATGGCAAAAATATGGTTATATTTTAAATTAATTTTTAAAATATTTTTACATCATTATTTTTAAAACTTTTTTATTCTAAAACGCTGATAACTACCTATATTCGATGTTTTAATTTTAAATAATAACTTTTGATGAAAAAAAAACTAAATTATTGTACTTCAAAAAAATCAAAGACAACTTTTTTCCTTCTTCTTGCGAAAAAGTGCCACTGTGTAATTAAAAAACTAAACAACGTATGACTTTGAAATTTTCGGTGCTGAAGTAGAATTTAGTGTTCTATAATAGTTTAAAAACATTTATTCCAAAAGACGAATTTCATTTTTCAATTAATCTCCGTGTTTTGTGATTTCACCCCTCTGCGCGTTGGTGGGACCCAGTATAATTTAATCTTGGAACATCTTTCAACATTTTACCAATGCATCCAAAAAAAGTCACATTTTGGAGCGGTTTACGGGCTGGTGGCATCATTTTACGTAACTGTAAATGGTGAGCATTACCATGAGATGGTATCCAACTTTTATATGCCTAAAATTCCAGAGCTTGATTTGCATAACTGAACAAGACAATATTGGCATGAAATAATCTTCTAAAAATGAAAGTGAGACATTTATTTCAGACTTAAGGTGCAGAAACATACTTTTTTGGCATAACCCATAACTGGACGTTTGTTTAATTTTGGTCCTAAGTGTAAACTATGTAAGTCACCTTAATTACTTTGTTCAGTTACGAAAACTCCAGCTGGTGACTTACGTCCGAAACAAATGTCGTCGTCGTTTATTGCAAGTCGGTGTTCTTAGCCACAATCATGGTAGAAAAATACAGGTAGATGCGACAACGCTTGGGAACATTGATATGTCAAAAAAATTTAAATGTCTTTTCAAATATTAGTAGAAATTTATATGTTTTCTTCTACGACGTCATTCGGAGATTATTATAATACGCGTTTTCCAAATTTTTGCAAATTTAAATAATTTTTCATTCAATATTTTCAATTCCAAAATTGGTTTGACAGTTCATTGTCCCAGCAGATGTATCGATACGTCTACCTATATTCTTCTACCATGGCCGCAATATTACGATTCACTGATATTTGTGAGGTTTTTAAGAAAATGTGACGACGACATAAACTTGTATTGACTCTGATTTTGTCGTTAGAATTTTTTGATGTCGAATAGTATTCGTTTGCTTTTTACAAAATAAAATAAAAATGGAGAATCCCAAAATAAAAATAAATTGAAATCAATTTAATAAGTTATTGAAGAGTTGGTAAAAAATCCGTCTCTTGCGAGGAGAATTTGCAGAGGTACCATTCCAAATGGCGTTAAGAAGCAATGGAAAGTGTTGCGAAAGTTCTAAACGCTCTTGGGTCACCAAAAAGGTCAAGTGGTAGATGGCAAAAGGTGAAATCATGGTAGAAGAATTCAAGTAGTCGCATTGTCACAGCTGCTGTGACAATGAACTGTCAAACCGATTTTGGAATTGAAAATTCTGAATGAAAAATTATTAAAATTTGTAAAAATTGAACAGTGTTGGCTTGTTTGTTCGGGATACCGTAGTATTTTGTTGTTGCAAAATGGTCAGGCTTTATCCTGACAGAGAGAAAGATGAAAATGTTTATAAGTGCGGTTGTAAGATTTAGAAGACCTTCCAAAAGAATTTTAGTTTTATTTAATTCTTTGGTTGCTCTTCTATTGTGCTTACGATCTCGTCACTTGGGTAAAAAATGTTTTTTGTCATAGAAGTTATTTTTAAAATAACTTCTGGGGAGAATATCCCAGACAAAAAACAAGGGAACTGATGAGGATTGGTGGCTCTTTCCGAAACCTAGGTATTCCCTGCCTTACCCCCTGGTAAACATTACCATCGTTCTCCACTAATAAACAAACGTTGTTTTTATAAAAAAAAACAACAATAAAGGGATAAAGCCTGACCATTTTGCAACAACATTTGTAAAAATTGTTAAAAATTCATATTATAACAACCTCTGATTTGCGTCGTATAAAAAAAATTTAAAAATCCACTTATTTTTCATAAAACATTTTAAAAATTTTGACATATCACTGTTTCCAAGCGTTGATGCATCTACCTATATTCTTCAACCATGAGTGAAATAAAATATATTTTAGAAACCTAAGCTGTTAGAGGTTAAAATGTAAAGTTAACAAGAAATGGTTAACAACAAAGCCAAAAGTACGGCTACTGAATGCGCAATATTGAAGCTGCTGACCCTTAGTCCCTTGGAAGAAGCTGAGGCAAATCTGCTCCAATTCCACAAACAAATTAATCTTGGGGGTGTTGTTCAGAGAGTGCAATGTCAAAGCCAAAACCAAGAATGCGAGCTTGTAAATATGGCATTTGAAACGGCTGACAATTTTGTTTTGGCAAATATGGTAGATAGTGAAGGTCGACAACTGGCAATCAGTCCTACGCGAAAATATCCTTTTGAATAGAGATACTGACCTTCTCCACAGGCAAAAACACCAGGAAATTCCGTAGCTTAGGTTCAGTTTTTTTTTTTAGCTTCCGGCATTTCGAATTTTATCCATTGTGGAAAAGCTGTATTTTCCATTACATGCAGGGTCTCAGACAGTATCTTTGAAACGACTGGCTGAGATAGTCCCTAATTCAAATCATTCCCGTACACAGCCTGTACGATTCATGGACTAAAAAAAAAACAAAGTTGCTACCGATTTGATTGTAATGTTTTGCTTGATCGAGGAAAATGCTGCAACAAATATGAATTTAAAATGCTAATTATAGATATTTTTTGGGTGGTACCCAATTGTCCTTTTTATTCCCTTTTGTGCCTTTTAAAATCAGCCTCTCTTAATGAGTGCCATTTAGGGTATTTTAACTTTTGTTGTCCATTAGATGTTCTAGTTCTTCCACCAAAAGAAAAATTAAAGAATGCTCTTCGTTTTATTTTAATCTCTTTTTTTCGTAGTTATATCTCATTACGTTTATCTCTTTGGAGAACGTGTAGCTTTCAAAACTAATCTCAAATTAGCAATCGATTCTAATAAATTCCATTAATTCGTATTAATAACATCCTCTGCTAAACTTTTAATGATTTCCAATAATATTTTAGATATTTATCTAGATTTAATTTTAATTTAATGCTGCTGGAACTGTATGCATTTCATTGGCTGCCTGGCAGGATGGATGGCTGGCTGGCTGGCTTTGTTACTTCCACATGTGATATATTTTCAATTAGCGTGGCTGATATTTAGTTCCTTTTAATGAATGATGGACGGATGGATCGATGGATGGTTGAATGCTTCAAAAGGTACATAAATGTTATGTTAATGCATTTTAAGTTCCATGTCCATTCACATTTACATAAGGACAGGCAAACATACACACACATGCATGCACATTTGTATAGTAGAGTGTGTGTGTGTGTTTATAAATGCACAAATGAAGGTCTGCATTTTCAAGCTTTTAAATTTGTTGTTTTTTTTTCGTTCTGTTGCCCTATGAAAATCTCTTTGATAATATCTGATAAATGTACGCTTTGAATGTATGAACCATGTATGTGTGTATGTATGTATGTATGTACATTATCACATGTATGTCATCATCATACTTATAGATACATACGTACATATTTCAAAATGTGTGTGTGTGTGTGTGCATCAAATGACTCCATTGCCATTATGACCAAATATCATAGATGGTTTCATTTAACTCAATGACAGCCACAGGATAGGTGTCGACGAATGCACCAAAGAGAACATATAGAACAGGTGTTCTATATATACGAAAATATGTATATTCCGATAAGTAAATGCCTTACCCCCTGGTAAACATTACCATAAACATTATTTATTTTTTGTAAAAACAACAATAAAGGGATTAAGCCTGACCATTTTGCAACAACAAAATACAAAATAAATGGTATCCCGAACCAACAAGGCAACACTGTTCTGTTTCCTTCATCGGAAAGACGTTATATTCCGTCTGTTCGGAATTCTTTTGAGAGAGACCCTAGGTCTTTTTGGACCAAATCCGTTTTAGAACATTTGGAGTCGATCTAGCGATGTCCGTCCGTCCGTCTGTCTGGCAGGTGCGCACGATAACTCTCGAAGGGAGTATCCGATTTAGTCCAAACTTGGTACATCGTAATATTTTTGTCAAACTTAGATCGAATTCAGAGATGGGCAATATCGGTCCACTCCTTTTGGTACCTTCCCCACAAAAGGTCAAAATTTTCAAAAAATATATATTTTTTGCACACAAAGAGCAAGGATAATCCGATTTTGCTCCAATTTTGCAAAGCCTTATATTTGCGTTAGTACTAGGTCAGGTCTGAAAATGGACAATATCGGTCCACTCTATCAAGTATCGGTCCACTCTATCAAGTCTAAAAGGTCAACATTTTGAATAATTACAATTCTTATAAAATGTGATGTAAGAGTCCAATTGTCTTCAAATTTCACACATCCCAGTAATTATATTAACCCAAGGTCTGGTGTTAAGGTGGAATACAACGGTCCACTCCTTCTGGTACCTCGCCCACAAAGGGTCAAAGTTTTGAATAACAAAAACGATCATAAAATTCGAATAAAGCATCAGGTTCTGTTCAAATTACATACATCCCAATATTTTTATTAATCCAAGGTCTGGTGTGAAGATGGGATATATCGGTCTATTTGCTCTGGTACCTCCCCTACACAGGGTCAAAATTTTGAATATCCATGAAGCTCATTAAACGGAAAATTAACATCCGATTCCATTCAGACTTGACAAATTTCAATATTTCCATTAACACAAAATCTGTTATGAACCCCCAGCTAGGGTTCAAGATGGTCAAAGCGAGATAAGCATCCAACTCTCTTCAAATTTCAAACACTCCGTTATTTTTGCTAACCCAAGATCTGTTGTGAAGATGGTATATATCTGCTAATCCGGCTGATACTATTTTACTTTTTTTATGCCTTGAGCCATAGGGCTACAAAGTCATAATGGTTTTGGACCATAGGTCTCTTTGACGGCAACAGTTTTAGGATGCTTAGAGTCGATGTACCAATTCCACATGTCCTTACGATTGTTCTGTCTTCAGAGATTCCGTCCTAGTTGTGTGCATCGGTAACAATTTGGATTGAGTTGGATTGGCCAACTCTTTCCGGTATTTAAAATAATTTACCTTATAAAGGGTAAAGAGGTTATCCGTTGGTTTAAAGTTTGAACAGCTCAATATTTGAATAAGAATTAGAACAGATAAAAAATAGACGAAATCGCTTCACCCCTTTTGGCACTTCGTATATTTTAAACAACCATAGATCTAGTGTCAATATGGGGCTCACTTCTGGTTTCCATTGTTTGCTGTATCTGATGTCCGGTATCAAATCGCATTGCTGGGGAGTGCATAATACGCATGTGAGGGAATTTAACACAAAATCGGATGAAACGTATATATGGGAGCTATAGGTATATCTGAACCGATTTTTCACCATTAGTTGAAGTAGTTGTTTCTGGGCTGAATTCCGTCGGAAGTGCCAAAATTCAGTCCATTTGGGCTGATATTGACCATTTGGTGCTCAATAAACCTGAAATCGAATCCAAATCTGAACCGATCTCGACAAAATTGTAGGTATTTATTTCTGAGTTGTATCTGATATCTGGTACCAAGGATCATTGTTGTTGAATGCATATTACGCATGTGAGGGGCTTAAAACCCCAAATTGGGTGAAACAATTATATGGGAGCTATAGCTATATCTGGACCGATTTTCGCAAAATTGATGTACTTTCTTCTAGAATGAATTGAGTCGGATGTGCCAAAATGCAGGTCATTTGGACTGTTATTGGCCATTTGGTGCTGAATAAATCTGATATCGGATAAAGATATATAGGAGATATATCCAAATCATCAGATGATTTGATATATCCAGAAATCACCAAATGATTAGATTCGATAAGATTTGACAGAGTTATTTTTGAGCTCTACAAGTTATATGGTATCAAATATCATCCTTGTGGAGTGCACATTACGCATCCCCAAATCGGATGAAATTTGATGTACTTTCTTCTAGACTGAATTAAGTCAGATGTGCTAAAATGCAGGTCATTTGGACTGATATTGGCCATTTGTTCCACAATTAACCCCAAATCGGTTGAAAATATATATGGGAGCTATATCTAAATTTGAACCGATTCTGACCAATTTCAATAGGGTTTATCCTTGGGCCAAACAAATATTGTTTGGAAAATTTCATCTCAATCGGATAATAAATGTGACCTGCAGATTTTTTTCACAAAAATACATGGACGGATAGATGGACTGACATACATAAATCGACTCTGAAAGTGGTTCTATGAAGATCCTCAGAAGTAACTATGGGTCTATCTCACTCCCTTCTCCATGTTACAAACAAATGCACATACCACTTCGTGCTGTAGGATATAGAAATGAACTCTTTGAAATAATCTAAAATTTTATGATGTACTTTGCTCTGACGATGTAGCGGGCATTTGCTAGTCTCTTATAAAACGAGTCGAGTACCCGTATATTGTCCATGCTTGGCTCGCGTAAAATCATTATTAGACTTAGGTCAGGAGCTAACTGGGCGGATGGGTAACCCCCACAGTCTTCTCAACAGCGAAGTTATACTGGTCCACTGACATAATGAGAAGTTCTACTGGTCCACTGGCGTAAGGAGTTCTCAGGGAATCAAGTGATTTTTGACTCATTAATTCCAGTAGTGCTTTTGAACCAGAGCCAGTAGCTATTTATTCTTATTTATATATGACAGGTTCTTAGCGTGAGCGAATCTAGTAAAGATCCTCCTTCAGCACTCACATGGCATTGAATTGATATTCTTCCTAAGTTTTATCAAAATCGAACTTTGATCAAAACCAAGTTTGTGGAGGTTTACATTTACCTTTATGGTTATGGTTGCACATGTGGAAATTCGACTTATATGGACACACAAACACACACACCGATGTGCATTTTGTAAACCTGCATTGAGGCAGCAGGATAATTGACAAATGTATGTGTGACAGTACATATGTATTTATATGTTTGTATGTAATCGTACAAATGTACTGCAGTATAAACAGTCAAAGACATATACACACACATATATATGTACTACATATGTATGTGAGTATGTGTGCATCATACAGAACTCATATGCGGAACGACACACATTAAGCAAACCTCAAACGTTGATGTATCTGTGGTATTTATTGCCAATTTTACTAACTTCACAACATGAAAATTGATTTTGCATTTTCGAATATTTCTCGTGTGTTTTTTCTTTTTGTTGTTGTTTGTGTATGATGTTGTTTCTGTTGTTGTAGTTTGTGCACTGTTTGTTTTTCAAAATGCAAGAGAATTATTAAAACCGTAATCATGTTCATTGGGTTTTTGACTAGTTGTTCTGTGCCATAATGCCCAAGTTCATTTAATTGCGCTGGAATGCCAAGTGGAGTAACTAGTAAAGTAATTTTAATAAGAGAAAGAAATTGCAATTTAGAGAGCATAGACAAGAATTAGAATCTCTCGGAGTATACTTGCTTGGCAATTTTTACGCCTAAAGTATTTTCCGTACAAAACAAGTTAAATAGTATCAGCCGGTTTTGCCGACAGATGTATAACCTCAGCTAATATTCGATTATTTAAATATATTTTGACTTCTGTGAAGTAGATTCCGAAAGAATGGGTCAATATTGTCCACTTCGTATCGGACCTAAATAAAAATAATATAAATATTCCGACGTGTCAGGTTTGGACTACATATGTTACTTCCTTCACTTTATATGGTCGGACATCGCTAGATCGATTCCAAATGTCTTGAAACGGATTGGGTCTAAAGAGACCTAGGGTCTAAAATCGATATTTCGACTAGGCACTTTTTGGAATCAAATGATTTATACCCTCTCTAGCCACATGGCTGAGGGTAAATTCAGTTCAGATATGGCTATAGCTCCCATATATATGTTTCATCCGATATGGTGTTTAAGTCCCTCACATCCGTAATATGCATTCTACAACGATGATGTTTGGTGTCAGATATCAGATACACCTCAGAAATACCTTTGTCAAATTTTATCAAGATCAGCTCAGTTTTGGATATAGCTCCCATATATATCCTCAACCGATTTCGGGTTAATTGTGCACCAAATAGCAAATATCAGTACAAATGACCTGAATTTTGGCATATATAAACGAATTCAGTCTAGAAGCAAGACATTACATCTGGTGAAAAATGGTTAAGATGTAGCTATAGCTCCCATATATGCAGGGTGAGATGAAAAAACTGTAACCAACTTCAGACTGCTGTCATTTCTAAGCCACTCGTCCGACAGCTCGTCCAGTGTCATTATATTATTTACGAGCGTACAAAAGCGTTTTGGTGAGAACTTTTCAGAAAAAAAGTTATTTGGTGCGGAATTCAAGCGTGATAGTGTGATTCCTTTATATTTGGCTGGAAAACCACAATGAGGTTATCCTTAGAGCATTCCAGCATTAAAATATGAATAAATCCTTTGGGTCTCGTACCATCGCTCGTTACCGTTATACTGGTAACGTAGCCCAACGTCAAGGAAGTGGACGGAGAAAAACAGCAACATCAGAAGAAATGGTTCGAAAAGTAAAGAAGCGATTTAATCGAAACCCGCGCCGCAGTTGCCGAAAATGGCTCGTAAGCTGAACATATCGCAATATTCCATTCGGCAAATATCTAAAAATGAGCTCGGGATAAAGTCATTGAAATTCCAAAAAGTACAAGAACATACAACGCAGTAGAAAGAAAATAGACTCAAAAGAGTTAAAGAGTTGCTTCGCTTGGCCGAAAGTCGTGAACTGCCGAATTTGGTTTTCTCTGATGAAAAAACATTAATGCCGAATATTATCGCGAAAATATTCTGGAGGGTGTATTAACCAGACCTTGGACCTTACAACAGGACTCAGCACCATCGCACTCAGTACGCGCCACCCAGTAATGGTTACAAAATGAAGTTCCTCGCTTCATTTCCAGCGCACAATGGCCACCAAAATATCCGGGTACTAATCCGTTGGACTATTGTGTCTGGAGTATTTTGGAAAGCAAGATTGGCACTAAAAAATACGAAAGCGTCGATCACCTCAAGCAAGCGCTTCGCCGGGAATAGGCAAAATACCGCAGAGCAGCATTCGGGAGCTTGTGACGGTTTCATTGGCCGTTCGTGCCAAAGGTGATCATTTCGAACAAATCTAAACTTATTCTAAAATTTGATGCTATTTCCGACATTTTTCAATTTTTTTTTCATTCAATTAAATTTAAAAAAAATTGTAAAAATTATGGCGTTTGACTTTGTTGCAGTTTTTATCTCACCCTGTATATGGGAGCTATATCCAAATCTGAACCGATCTCTCATAAAGTTTGGCAAAGGCATTTCTGAGCTTTATTTGATATATTTCCCCAAATATCGTTGTTACAGAGTGCAGATTACGGCTGCAGAGGACAAAGACAGCAAATCGAATGAACGATATATATGGGAGCTATAGCTCCCATATAGTATGGTATTTTGCACATACAACCAAATTAGGCCTGAAAATAAGTATGGCAAATTTGATCGAAATAGGTTCAGATATAGCTATAGCTCCAATATATATTGTTCATCCGATTTGTTTTTTAGTCCTCCGCAGCTGTAATATGCACTCCGTAACAACAATATTTGGGGAAATATATTAAATACAGCTCAGAAATGTCTTGGCCAAATTTTATCGAGATCGGTTCAGATTTGGATATAGCTCCCATATATAACTTCGTCCGATTTACCTTTTATTGTCCACCAAACGTGTAATATTAGCCCAAATGGGATGGAATTTAGCACTTACAAACAAATTGAGTCTAGAATTTGGTGAAGATCGGTTCAAATTTGGTGAAGATCGGTTCAGATATGGCTATAGCTCCCATATATACTGTTCATCCGATTTGTTCTATTTGTTACCCACGGCCGTAATATGCACTCCGTAACAACGATATTCAGGAAAATATATAAAATACAGCTCAAAAATATCTTTGCCAAATTTTATCGAGATCGATTCCGATTCCGGTTCCCATATATATTTTTATCCGATTTCAAATTAATTGTGTACCAAATGGGCAATACAAGTTCGAGTTTAAAAAATACAAATGTTTCGGCATATTTAGTCCTTTGAACTTTAAATAATAATTATAATCATAGCGTGTATGATTGAATTCTCCCATAAAAACATTTAATTGTTATGCGCAGCTCTACTAAATTAGCAAAGTGGTGTAGGGTATCATAAAGTCAGCCCGCCCGACTTAAGGACTTTCTTTACTGGTTTTATTACTATAGTTTATGAACTGATTTCCATAGTCAATGTTTTTCCTACATTTGTTTCCTCGACCTCCATTGTCAAAATAAACTCAAATTTGCCAAATGATATAATTGCTATTATTATTGTTATTCACTGCATAATCACATTTGTTCTGCCAATTAACATTAATCACCGAACGTCCAGCAAATCAAGAACCGGTGCACCCAGCACCTGTTAAATCGAACATTTTTTTAATTAAATTCCTTTTTTATTTAGGAAATAAACCAATTTGTCCGACACACGACACATTTATGGGTTCTTCGTGGCCAGTAACTGAATCGTAGGGATTTATGGACGATCTCTTAATCATAATTCACAACAAACAAATAACCAACAACAATTAGCGCCGGTCAAAGAAGAAGTCCAAGTCCAATTCCAACCAAAAAAAAAGAAACTCTGCAACAAAAAGAAGACATTCTTTAAAAATAACATTTTCATTAAAAACAACAACAAAAAACATTCATTCTTGTGGTGACCGCCGACACCAATGTCAGTTGGCCGAACGGACAGTTGATAAGTCCGACTGTCGCTCGGTCGATAACAGCACACTTGAATGAATTTCATGTGGATAAACAGGCAGGGAGACAGCCACACCGACTGACGGTTGGTTGAATGGACCGACCAAAAGAAATCTTCGACTTTCGGTCTTGCTAGCCCCACGACTAGCTGACTGGTCGGCTGTCAGTCAGTCTGTCCTTCTTTTACGCTTGGCATATGTTTACCTGGTCATGAAGTACAACTTTGCAAAATATTGACGAAGATGTTGACAAGGATGAAGGTAGTCGTCTTATTTTATATGAGAGTGTCCATGTGTGTGTGTGCAAAAAAGTAAAAAATATGAAATCTCGTCTCCTTCCATGCAGAACTCTTTCCATGCCAACAGCGAACCCACTAATCCACTCATTTAGGTCGAAAACGAAATCAGCCAACATCAAGTCAAGTTTATTCTTTACTTATGTTAATAATCAGCATTATGCCGATGATTAGAGAGATTCCATCCGCATACGAAACAATCTCGAAACGCACGAATATTCGATTGGGGTGAACAAAAGGGGGAACCTTTTATTTTATTTTTATTATCCTAATTTTCGAACTTTGGCCTCATCGAAAAGTCGATTTTTCGATCGTATCTAATCCGCTAAAAAACGATTTTAATTTTTACACCCTCAGGGTTACGCCTTTTCCCGCTAAAGTCTTCTAAAATCGATTTTAGATTTTTGTTGTCGACTTCAGCTAACAGCAGACCAGTTTAATTTTTCGTCTTTTTGGGGGAATTGTTATTCAAAATTGGAATTGGATATTCAAAATTTTGACCATTTGTGGGGGAGATTCCAGAAGGAGTGGACCGATATATTCCATCTTTACACCAGATCCAGCACTGATGTAAATATTAGGATTTGCAAAGTTGGAGCAAAATCGGGATAACCTTTCTCTTTCTGTGCAGTAAATATATTTTTTGAAAATTTCGACCTTTTGTGGGGGAGGTACCAGAAGGTGTGGATATATTCCGACTCTCAATCAATCGATATTCCGACTCTCAATCAATCCAAATGTAATGTGGGCTTCGCTTTGGCAATGTTTAGGATGATTTAAAGGTAATCGAAAGCTCTGGTGAATAGATGTCGAACATTGAGAAGATGTAGATAATTGGGATGTTCGATATCGATGTTTGTCGATTTGAAGGCAATAGGAAAGTCTACCAAATGTTGGGGGTTATTAACGAGTTGTATGCAATCGAAGATTATGATGATGTTGGGGTTGTAGATGATTTGAAGGTTATTGGGAACTCCGATGAATTTATCGCAGATATTCGGTTCGTGTATGATAGATAGTTGCGCGTTGATTCGGTTCACAGCTGTTACGTTAGTGCTCAATGGATTGTTAACCGAAAATTGTTGTATAGCTGTTCGAAGACACATTGTATTGGCGATGGGAGAATAGTGGATCGAGTTATGCTACGGTCTACTCCAGATTACTGGTGGAACGGTGAGACGAATTCCCTGTTGGATCGGTGAAATCACGCGACGCTACTGTTGGAACTGTGGACCGTGTGCATATCAGGACACTCAAATTAATGAAAGTCAGCTCCAATTTTTTTTCTAGCTAGCCATTATGCTATACGGAAGACAGACAGCAAACCTTTAAGGCAAGCTCCCTGTAGACCTACCTATCACACAACGAACTCATCAGTATGTGTGACAAGAACCATTAGGTATTTGAGGACTTAATTTCAAATTTCTGCTAAGAACAGTTACATGTACAGGGTGAGATAAAAAAAAACTGCAACAAAGTCAAACACCATAATTTTTACATTTCTTTTAAATTTTATTGAATGAAAGAAAAAAATGTCGGAAATAGCATTAAATTTTGGAATAAGTTTAGATTTGTTAGAATTGGTCACCTTTGACATGAATTATGGCCTTAAAACGGCCAATGCTCTGTGGTATTTTGGCCCATTCCCTGCGAAGCGCTTGCTTGAGGTGATCGACACTTTGGTATTTTTTAGTGCCAATCTTGCTTTCCAAAATACTCCAGACACAATAGTCTAACGGATTGGTATCCGTAGATTTTGGTGGCCATTGTGGGCTGGAAAAGAAGGGAGGAACCTTATTTTGTAACCATTCTTGGGTGGCGCGTGCTGAGTGCGATGGTGCTAAGTCCTGTTGGAATATCCAAGGTCTTCTGGCAAAATGTTTGTGTGCCTAGGGCTTTAATACACCCTCCAAAATATTTTCACGATAATATTAGGCATTTGTTCTGATGCCACGGTCGATTAATACGAGCGGAGAGCGGCCATCGGCTGTTATGGCGGCCCACTCCATCACCATGGCTGGCGCTTGAGTTCTGATGGCCAACCGAACGTGTGCATTTTCAGCTGACCTCTTTGGCAAGTAAACACGATAATTTTGTTATTTACAAACTACTGGACAACGAATGTTTTCTCATCGGAGAAAACCAAATTCGGCAGTTCACGACGTTCGGCCAAGCGAAGTAACTGTTTAGCTATTTTGAGACTATTTTCTTTCTGTTGCGGTGTAAGTTCTTGCACTTTGTAGAATTTCAATGGCTTTACGCCGAGCTCATTTTTTAATATTTGCCGAATGGAATATTGCGATTTGTTCAGCTCACGAGCCATTTTTCGGCCATTGCGACGCGGGTTTCGATCAAGTCATTTCTCTACTTTTCGAATCATTTTTGCTGATGTTGCTGTTTTCTTCCGTCCACTTCCTTGACGTCGGAATACGCTACCAGTATCGCGGTAACAAGCGATGGTACGAGACACAAAAGATTTATTCACATTTAAATGCTGGAGTGCTCTGACGATAGCCACTTGTGGTTTTCCAGCCAAATATAAAGAAATCACACTATCACGCTTGAATTCCATCACGAATAATTTTTTCTGGAAAATACTCGCTAAAATGCTTTTTACGCTTGTACAAAATATAATGAGCTGTCACTGGAATAAATTTAACAGCTGGCGGACGAGTGGCTTAGAACTGACAGCAGTCTGAAGTTAGTAGCAGTTTTTTATCTCATCCGTATATGACTATTTTTACAGACTACAGT
Source organism: Musca domestica (assembly GCF_030504385.1). Lineage (NCBI taxonomy): Eukaryota > Metazoa > Arthropoda > Insecta > Diptera > Muscidae > Musca > Musca domestica. The sequence continues at coordinate 3,004,112 of NW_026712262.1, read as the reverse complement.
CATCGGCTGGCTTCTCCGTAAAAGAACGTTTTTTTTTCTCATTTTAACCTTTTTTGGCTGATTTTCTTCTTTTAATTTTTTTTTTTTTTTGATATTTTAGTATTGTTTTTTTTCTCATATTTTCCTCTTTAATTCCTATTTTTATACCCTCCACCATACTATGGAGGGTATATTAATTTTGTCATTCCGTTTGTAACTCCTCGAAATATTCATGTCAGACCCAACAAAGTATATATATTCTTGATCAGTGTAAAATTCTAAGACGATTTAGCCATGTCCGTCTGTCTGTCTGTGTGTCTGTCTGTCTGTCTGTCTGTCTGTCCGTCTGTCTGTCTGTCTGTATGTCTGTTGTAATCACGCTATCTTTCGAACAAATTGAGATAGAAGGCTAAAATTTTGCACACATGTATTTTTTCCCAGGTTATGTTCGTAAATGGGCCATGTAGGTCCAAGTTATCATATAGCCCCCATATAACGGTACCTCCCGATATTCGGTATTTTGATGATTTTAGCGACATTATTCACCGGAATTGTTTCAAATTTGGCATTTGAAGTTTGTAATGGATGCTACAGCCTAAGACAGAAAATTATCTGTGCAGGTCCACGTCTTCCTGTAGCCCCCATATAACGGTACCCCCCGATATCCGGTTTTTTGATGATTTTAACGACATTGTTTACCGGAATCGTTTCAAATTTGGTATTTGAAGTTCGTAATGGATACTTCATCCAAAGTCAAAGAATGAGCCATGTAGGTCGACGTCTTCATATAGCCCCCATATAACGGTATCCCCCGATATTCGGTATTTTGATGATTTCAGCGACATTATTTACAGGGATTGTTTCAAATTTCGCATGCGAAGTTCGTAATGGATACTTCAGCCCATGCCAGAAAATTGTCTGTGCAAGTCCACGTCTTCGTATAGCCCCCATATAATGGTACCCCCCATATTCGGTATTTTGACGATTTTAGCTACATTATAAACAGATTTTTCTTCAAGTTTCGCATTTAAATATTGTAATAATTTATGACAAAAGTTGCCTATGCAGGCCCACGTCGTCGTATAAACACTCTATTTTCTATTTTTAAGATTTTAAAAGAATTTTTAACGGGTTTTATTTTTGGAAATTGCCAAATTTGTACCAAATGGTGGAGGGTATTAAAACTTCGGCCCGGCCGAACTTACAGCTTTTTTACTTGTTAATCATTTAAAAATTCACCCCACTCTAATACACCGAAGATTTACATACTTAGTGACATTTTTGGTTCAACTTTTTAGTTGTGATCAT